>NC_092046.1:85383258-86067852 GCF_003086295.3 Arachis hypogaea | reverse complement strand
GAAGAATGTGAACTTGAGGAAGTTTGGCAAGAGGTAAAGCTTGAAGAACCTTGCCAAGTGGTGGAAGCCTCTAGGAGAGGATGGACGGGAGTGGAGCGTGCTTTGTCAAGACCGTTGGGAACTCCTCCACCTAGGTTGTCATCTAATCCTTCATTTTAGTGGGTAAAAATTCTAACTCTTAGCTTTATTATCCCACTTGAATATGGTTTACTTGAGATGGATGGCCAACTTAGGGCGCTTTGTGGAATTAAGCGTAAGAGGAGGATGTTTAGTGGTTGGCGTTGTAAGTCTGGGCTCATTATGGTTGAAGCTTCAAGGAGCAAGGTTTGGACTAGTGCTCAATTGGATAGGTCTAGGAGGATAGTTTGGTGCTTCCATGAGAATTCATCTCTCTTGCCACCCGGAGGAAATCACCATGATCGACTCATGGACGGGTGTGAAAACAAAGTGTGGGATCCCGGATCGCACAAGGAAGATCAACTTTGGGAGCCCATGGTTTGTGAAGAACTCCATCAAGGCTTGGAGTTATTAACTTTGAATGATGAAGCACAATGGAAGTCCAAGCATTGGTGGATGTTCAATGATGAATTCAAGCACAAGCCACCTTAATGAGGAGCTCCCCATAAGTCCAACTTAAGGACAATAAACAAAAGTGCTAGGTGGGAGACACCCCACCATGGTAACATCTTTTTATTTTTCTCTTTTGTAAATATTGGTAATCTAGGTTTAATTTCATGTTTTGTTTAGTTAGTTGAGTTTAATTGGGAGTCTAGTAGGTTAAATAAGGTTTTATGATATTTCGGTAGCTGTTTGGAGGCTTGGAATGCTTGGATTGGTGCAAAAACATAGAAAAATTTTGAAAAACAAAGCACCATCCATGCGCACGCGTGCTTCACGCATACGCGTGACCCAAGTATTTTCAGCCATCCACGCGGGACGCATCATGTACACGTACGCGTGGATTGAATTTTTCCACTTCCCATACATTCACCTGAGAGTTGTGCCTGAAGTGTGCCAACTTTGGGCCCCAGGGCACGCGCACGCATACCTTGCACGTACGCGCCGACTCTCTGCTTTGCCATGCACGCGTACGCGTCAGCCACGCGTACGCGTCGCTTCCATCTCATCAATCCACGCTTACGCGCACATGACGCGCACGCGTGGATTGCCCTGTTTCAACGATCTTCTTTTCTTCTCTTCTGTCCATTTCTTTCCTTCTTCCCTTTTCTCTTCTTTTCTTTTCACCCTTAAAACATCATCCAACACTACCAAGCATCATGTAACACCATTTCTTTCAGTTAGTTAGTTAGTTTAACTTTTGTTTTCCATTATAAGTGTTGGATTACTAATCTTGTTTACGGTGTACTGCTGCTGCTTATTGATAGGATGTTAGTTTAACATCATTGTTTTTAATTGTCATTGTTGGATTCTTTGTTGAGGTTATATTTGGTTACTTAGTTCGGAACTTTTCATGTTTAATGCTTTTGAATACCAAGTATATGTTACATTGCCTTCATGCATCTTAACTCTTTGAATTGCATGTTTTGGCCACCATGCATTCATCATCCATTGTTAGGCAATTATACATTATCAATGCATTTTTTTTCTAGGATGCTTGTTCTAATTGATCATCACCTATTTCATGCATTGAGATTGTGGAATTGAGAAATTGGATCGAAAGCTTACCTAATGACATATTTTTGAGCTTTACAAACTTTGTGGACCATGCTTGCTATGTGATTGATTTTCACTTCTATATTCTTTTCTCTAAGTTCCATAGCACTCGTGTTCCACCTCTATGTCACTTAGGTGTTGCAACAACTTCAATAAGTGTCATTATTTGATGTGTGAGCTCTTTATACCATTTTGTTCACCAAGTTTACTTACACATCAATCAATGTCCATTCATTATCCAATTTCACAATGGATTGATTTTTGCTTGAATGCTTTTATGCTTCTTCACTACTTGTTTGGTTGCCTTAACCTACAAGTCTTTTACAGTATCTCAAGCATACTAGAATGAGTAAAATGTGTGTCTTCTTTTGTATAATTGTGACATGGTTTCTAAATACTAGGGTGTGAGTTCTAAACCGCATGCAAGTTAGGACCCACACACTTATTTTTCATTAATGTCACACTAATTCACTCACTCAATTCTAGTGATTTACCTCATTCCAACAATCCATGCTTCCTTGCTTGTGCATTTACTTGTCTTATTATCTCATGTTTTCTATGTTCAGGATGAATCATCATAAGCAAAAACAGAAGCAGAAGGAAGAACACGCAGCACCGGTTGACCTACCAGATGAAGGTGGCAACTCGGAAAGTCGTCGTACCCCCTTGCTCATTTAGTGCACCGAAGACGGTGCAAACTTTTATGTGTGGGGAGGTCGTCCGACCATTCGGCGTTTTTGGGTAACAAGTTTCTAATCCCAACACTTTTGCATTTCAATTTAGGATTTTTAGTTGCATTTTCTTATTTTGCATATGTATATATTAAGCTTAGTCAAAATCATGATATTTTCCAAGGATTTTATCTATAGGGCACCCCAATTGATTGAAAAAAAAAATTTTTTTGGGCTTGCTTGAATTATATTTTGTGGATCATGTTCTTGAGCAAAGAACACAAGCATGTGAGATTTGAGCCTGATTGTATGGTCATATCATACATGACTACTTACTTTCATTCTTGTGTGCATTATTCTCTTCCGATGAGTGTAATCTTTGATTTGTTTGATTCTTTATGTCCATTACTTTATGTATATATGCATTTACATGATTGAGGCCATTGTTCAATTAGCTCACTTACCCAAATAGCTAACCTTTTATCTTCCATTGTTAACCAATCTTGAGCCTATGCTTAACCCATTTGTTCTTAATTGTAGCACATTACAAGCCTAAGTGAAAAAACAATAAATGTCCTTAATTTAGATCTTTGATTAATTTAGGCTAGTGAGAGTGTTCATCACTTGATTTTGGGAAGGTTGGGTACATTGGTTAGAGATAAAAGTATGTTTATGTTTTGTTGAAAATTTTTCAAGAATTGGGTACATGCTCATGTTTTAATCATGTGTAAACCATATGCATTGATGCTCTTGTATATATTTTGATAAAAAAAGTGAATTTATAAAATTCACAATGCAACAAGAAGGGAACAAAATGTCCCAAAGTTTGAAGTTTAATAATAATCAATGCATATGTGAGGTATTAAGAAGGAAATGCACGAGTGTGTGAAAAGTGAAGAATGGATAGCTAGGTTTGTTTAAAATTGTTTAGGTTGTCATAGGTTAGGTGGGAAGTTTAAGTTAATCAAAGATTCAAATTTCAAGCTCACTTGACCATATGCATCCTACCTTGACCCTAACCCCATTATAACCTATGGGAAGTCCTCTTGATATTTGTATGCATGCATAAAGTAATTGTTGATTGTTAGATGAAAAATAAATCTTGGAAAGCATGATTAGGGGAGAATTGAGTGAATCAACCCCATACACTTCAGTGCCTAGAGCGGATACACATCCAGTGAGGGTTCGATTGCTCCATTACATGTTTCCATCCATGATCATCTCTTTTCTTGCAAGTTTGTAAAATCTTTTTAATAATTCAATTCAATTATGGGTTTGATTTGACTGCTATGGCTTTAGCCCTTATACTTAAATATGTTTTCTTGGAAGTTGACTTGTTTTGACCAAGACATATAGATAAATTGCATATGGATAGATTGCATTTAGTTAGTTTGCATTGAATAAATGATAATAACCTTTGATTCTTTCTAGATTTTAGCATGAGGACATGCTTAGTTTAAGTGTGGGGAGATTTGATAACCCCCGATTTCGTGGTTTATCTTGTGCTTATTTTGGGGGATTTTACCACCTTTTCTCACATTTATTCAATTAAATAGCATGATTTTGTAATTCTCCCTTGAATTTCGCTTAAGTGTAAAAACATGCTTTTTAGGCCTTAAACTGGTAATTTTGATTCACATTAATTCCATTCGATGCCTTGATGTGTGTATTGAGTGATTTCAGGTTTATAAGGCAAGTATTGGATGGAATAAATGAGTAGAAAAAGCATACAAAGAGGAGAATGCATGAAGAAACAAAGATTGGGAATGCATCAAAGGACGCGCACGCGCACAAGGCACGCACGCGCAAAAGTGGTCTCGCTTATAGATGCGCACATGCACATAGCGCGCTTGCGCCAATACTCTTACATGGCCCACTTAAAGGCAAAACCCTGCGGGCGATTTCTGAGCTGCCCAGGCCCAAATCCAACTTGTTTCTGAGTGTATTTCATGCAGAATTGAAGTCCAAGCAAAGGGGGGAGCAATTGTTTGATGTTTTTGCATCATGTAGCTTAGTTTCTAGAGAGAGAAGCTCCCCCTTCTCTCTAGAATTAGGGTTTCTAGGATTAATTGCATCATAGATCCATGTTTAATTCCTTGCTTTCATCTTGTTTCTTCTACATTTTCATGCTCTAGTGATGTAATCTTCTTGTTCCCTCTTGTTAATTTTTCTTTTCATGCCTCTTTGTTTAGGATGGATGAACACTTGTTGGATTTGGATTTTCTATTAATGTAATTGATGTTTGATGTGATTTATTGTGAATTTGAGTTGTTGATCTTGTCTCCTTACAATTTGTAGTTGATAGATTTTACTATTTCTTGTCATTTATTATGCTTTCTTTTTATGCCTTCTTAGTGTTTGATAAAATGCTTGGTTGGATGTTAGAGTAGATTTTGAGCATTCTTGGCTTGAAAAGAGTAATTAGGTAATCTTGAATCATGAAAACCCAACTCTTGTTAGTGATCTAGAGTTGTTAGCTAGTATTGTTTCCATTAACTCTAATCTTTTTCTAATTCACTTAGTGAGATGATTAGGACTTTTGGATTGAGATTAGCTAGTCTTGTTAGACTTTCTCTCATGGAAGATAACCTATATCTTCTTCCAATGTTGGAGATGACGTAATAAGATAAATTCTTGTTTATATTTGTGACATGATTAATTAGTATTGGTTGACATTCTCCCTATGTGAAGATGACATGATACATTCTTCCGTTTGTTGGAGTTGGCTAAATAAGATGAATTAATCAATGTATGACTAGGATAGAAAGCCTATGATCTCAATCTTTGCCATGAATGTCTCTTTTTATTACTTGCTTTCTTTAGTTACTTGCTTGATTTACTCTTCTTGTCATTTAAATTCTTGTCCATTTACTTCCTTGCCCCGTTATCAATCAAACCCCCTTGTTTATTCATAGCCAATAATCATTCACTTCATTGCAATTCCTCGTGAGACGACCTGGAGTCCAAATACTCCGGTTAATTCTTATTTGGGTTTGTACATGTGACAACCTAAATTTTTGTATGTGAGGACTCTTTGTTGGTCTAGAACTATATGATAAACCCCATTTGTATGGTTTATCTTGTGTTGAATTTAGAGGGTTTTATCATCTTCTCCTCACATTTATTCAATAAAATAGCATGGTTTTATAACTTCTCCTTTAATTGTGCTTAAGAGTGAAAACATGCTTTTAGGTCTTAAAGTAGCTAAATTTAATTCACCTTGATTCCATTAGATGCCTTGATATGTTTGTTAAGTGATTTCAGATTTAGGAGGAAAAGATTGGAACAAGGGAATGAAGAAAAAGCATGTATAAATGGAGAACTCATGAAGAAATGAAGGAATCGCAAAAGTTATCAAGCCGACCTCTTCGCACTTAATCGGCCATAACTTGAGCTATAGAGGTCCAAATGATGCGGTTTTGGTTGCGTTGGAAAGCGAACATCTGGGGCTTCAAAATAATATAAGATTTTCCATGGTTGTATTTCGCATAGGGACACGCACGCGCACAGTACGCGTACGCGTCGATGGTGCCACATAATTTACTTAATGCAACTCGTGGCCAGCGAATTCTAAAGCCTTGTGGGTCCAATCCAACTCATTTCTGATGCTATTTAAGCCAAGGATTGAAGGAGAATTAACATACTTTCACACATTAGTTTAGTTTAGTTTAATTTTTGGAGGGAAAGTTAGTTTTAGAGAGAGAAGCTCTCACTTCTCTCTAGGATTAGGAATTAGGATTTGGATTAGTTCTTAGCTCTAGGTTTCAATTCATGCCTTCTTCTACTTTTGATTCTCAATTCTTATTGTTACACTCATCTTCCTCTATTCTTTTGCTGTAATCTCCTCTATTTTGTTTTCATGCTTTGTTGTATATCTACTTTTGTTCCTTCTCTTCTCTTTGAATTCAATTAGAGGTAATTCATAATAATTGTGTTCCTTTTGATTGTTGTTATTGATTTCTTACAATAATTGTTGTTAGATTTCATTGTTGTTATCCATTTACTATGCTTTTCTTTATTGCCTTCCAAGTGTTTGATAAAATGCTTGGTTGGATTTTAGTGTAGATTTTGTTCCTCTTGGCCTAGGTGGAGTAATTAGTGATGCTTGAGTTATCTAATTCCTTTGTTGATTGACAATTAGAAGTTGCTAATTGATTTAGATACCACTAAAGCTAGTCTTTCCCTTGGGAGTTGGCTAGGACTTGTGGAATCAAGTTGATTCATCCACTTGACTTTCCTCCATGATTAGAGGTTAACTAAGTGGTAGCAATGGACAATTTGTGGTCACAATTGAGAAGGATAACTAGGATAGGACTTCTAGTTCTCATACCTTGCCAAGAGTTTTGTTAGTTGTTAGTTTATTTTCTTTACAATTTATGTTTCTTGTCTAAAACCTCAAAACCCCAAAATACAACTCATAACCAATAATAAGACACTTTGTTGCAATTCCTAGGGAGAACGACCCGAGGTTTAAATACTTTGGTTTATAATTTTAGGGGTTTGTACTTGTGACAAACACAATTTTTGTATGAAAGGACTAATGTTGGTTTAGAAACTATATTACAACGAGACTTATTGTGAATTCTAAACCATCAAAAGTCCAATCATCAAAATGGCGCCGTTGCTGGGGAATTGCAATGGTGTTATGTTATTGGTTATTGTATATATGTGAATATTGTAAATAGGTTTGTCAATTGCTTGTTTCTAGTTTTTTTTGTTAGATTTATTTTGTTTTTCCACTATGAATTCTCACTTTGGCTATGAGTTTGGTCCTAATTGTGTTGTAGGAAATGTGAACTCCAATGATGACACTCATTATGGATGGAACCAACAAAGATGGGAGGAGTCTCAAGGAATTGATCACTCCTATTGGCAACAACCTCCGGATGCGTATAGGTATAATTTCCATCCTAATGCATGTCAATTCAATGGCTATGGTGAAACTTTTTGTGATAATCAACTACCACCATCATATGCCTATGACTCTTATCCTCAACATGAATCTCAACCATTCTTACAAGCCTCTCATTACCAAACACCTTCCTATGATCCATATCCATCACATTACCAATCACCCATACCATATTCTTATGACCATTATGAGCAAGAACCTTTAGAACCACCACAATCCTACCATGATTATTACCAAGAACCACCTCAATGCACACCATCTCCATACCCTTACCAAGAAGAACCACCTTCCTACTATGAACCCTTTCTCCAAAATAATGAACCCTCTTATCCACCCCAAGCCCCAATAGATGACTCACTCACCTTGCTACTTCAAGGACAAGCGGATATGCAAAGGAACACCCTAGAGTTTGTGACTAATTTGACCAAGGTAGTGCATAATTTAGCCTACCAATGCTTAAACACTCAAGGTGCTTCCATAGCCACATGTAGAGAAATAATTGAAGAGCATAGCATGAAGGAGAGATTGGAAACTCCGGTGGGCGATGAGGGATACCACTTTGTGTTAGAACAATTGGAGGAGCCTATGATTGTTGAAGAAAAGGAAGAAGTGGTTGAAGATTTAGGAGATGTTGAAAGTCCATGGGAATGTAGCATCATGGAAAACTCTTCCAAGAAGCTTGATATTGATGTTGAGGAGGGTGCGCAACCTCAAAGGCATATCATACTTGGAGACTTGAAAGAGGTCTATCAAGAGATGGATTCAATCATGGATGAATTTCTATCTACAATTGATTCCTTTCCCATTGGACATGGAGTTGAAACTATAGGAGAATGTGTATAACCTCCCATACCCTTGGTGAGCAATGAGAAAGAGAGTGAATCGGAAGAGAGCCACCAAGAGGAAAAAGTTGGCATGGTGTATATCGAAATTGAAGAATATGAAGAGGTTGATCAAGAAATGGACTCATTCATCAATGAATTCCTATCCAAAATTGAATCATCTCCCATTGGGAAAGGAATTGAAGTTCTTGAAGACAACACCAAGCCAAGTGAAAAATGGGAAAAGGTTGAATTTGAAGAAGCTTGCGAAGTGGTGGAGATAGTCAAGGAAGAGCACAAAGGAGTGGAGCTTGCAAGATCAATAGGACCACCCCTTCCTAAGTCACCATCCTACACAATATTCAAGTGGGTAAAATTCTTATCCCTAAGCTTTACTTTCTCACTTGAATATGGTTTGATTGAAAATGATGGTCAACTTACAGCTCTTTGTGGAGTTAAGAGTAGGAAAGAGTTGTGTAGTGGTTGGAAACGTCATTCTAAGATCATGATGGTTGCAAGCTCAAAATTCAAGAGCAATGGTTGGTGTGGAACAAAATTGCATGGATCTAGGAAGTTGTTTGGAAGCTTCTTTGAGAATTCCAAGGCCATGCCACCCGGATGGAATAATGATGACCAACTCAAAGACGGGTGTCAAAACAAAGTGTGGGATCCCGGATCTCACAAGGAAAATCAAATTTGGGAGCTCATGGTTTGTGAAGAACTCCATCAAGGCTTGAAGATATTAAAATTGAAGAATAGAGCTTATTGGAGACTCAAGCATTGGTGGATGTTCAAAGATAGCTTCCAACACAAGCCACCTTGAGAGGAGCTCCCCATAAGTCCAACTTAAGGACAATAAACAAAAGTGCTAGGTAGGAGACACCCCACCATGGTAAACTCTTTCTATTCTCTTGTATATATACTTAATAAGTGATTTGAGTTGCCATTATAGGTAGTTTTCTTCTTTTCCATACTCTTCTACATTTTGTTTTGATTGATAGGTTGTTGTAGTGTGTTTTCATTAGTTTAGATTGTTGTTAAAGTAGGTTACTTGAAGTGCAAGTTTTGTTTGTAGTGTATTTGAAAATTTTTCAAAAAAAAAAACTTAAATATTTTTGCTAAATTTGATTTTTAGTTGCTTTAGAATGTTTATAGGTTAGGAGAGTATTAAATTCTGTTCTTACGCTTCTTAAAAAAAAACTCAATCCACGCTTAAGCACGCTGTGCGCACGCGCGTGGATTGCACTTCCGTAACTCCTGGTACATAAACCCGAGAGTTGTGCAAGATTTGTGCTGAAAATTGTGCAGGGAGCACAATCCACGCGTAAGCATGCATGACGCTTACGCGTGGATTGTCCCTGCTGCATCCACGCGTAAGCACGCATGACGCGTACGCGTGGATTATCAAAAAAAAATTCAATCCACGCTTAAGCACGCATGACGCGTGCGCGTGGATTGTCCCTGCTTCATCCATGCTTAAGCACGCATGACGCTTTTGCGTTGATTCGCACCCTGTTTTTCTCCTTTCTCCTTTCTCCTTTCTTCTTCTTTTTTCTTTTCTTCTTCTTTCTTTCTACCTTTCTTCTTCCTCTCTTGTAAAAAAAAAAATTTTAATAAAACAAATAATAATAATAAATAAATAAAAATATAAAAATAATAATAAATAAAATACTAAAAAATTTTTTTTCTTTTCTTCCATTTTCTTTTATTGCATTTGCTTACTTTCATTCATTGTATTTTAATTTTGATTTTTTTAGCTTGTTGTAATTTTTCTTTTTTAAGTTTCTTATTTTAATAATGGTGTTACATTTTCCTACTCAATTGTTGAGAATTTCTTGCGTTATTTTGGTGCTTCTTGACTTGTTTGATATTGATGGGTGATGAAACTTTTAAATCAATGCTTCATCTTGTATGACTCTTGTGTCTTTGTGCATTGATATGACCTAATATTATTTTTCATGATCCACTCTTTCTTATTTGAACTTGATGCTCAATATGTTCTTCATGCTTTGACTTTACTCTTGCATCAAGTATTAGTTGATATGCCCTTTGCCTATATTGCTTTCTCACTTACATGTGTAGCTACCATGTAGTGAGAACCTTACCCTTATTTAGCATTAGCCCCTGCCTATGTTCTCTTTGCTTTGATATCTTTGTTATAGGCTTAATTTTCTTTCTTTTTCTCTCCCTTTAGGTTGGCCACCAAGAAAGGAGGAAAAGGAAAAGCTTCGATATGGGGCAACGAATAAGTCATCCGCACAACCTTTCGAAGAAGCTCATCAATTGTAGCAACCCATCCACCTTGTTCTTCTTTGCATGCACCGATGATGGTGCAATCTTCAAGTGTGGGGAGGTCGTTTGACCGATCTCCATGGGTAATAATTTCCTTTTCAACACCATTTTTTTATTTTCTTTGTTAGATTAGTTATTGCATTGCATGATAGGTTGCATGATAGCTAGAATTTGTACATACTTTTGCCACTTCTTTTTATGATTAGGACTACTTGGTTAGGGTGATGATGTCTTTTCCAAGAAAATTGTTTTAGGGCAACCTACCAATTTGAAAAATAAAATTTTTGTTGAACTTGCTTGAAAGAATTTATTTTGGAACGTGGTTTTTGAGCTAAGAACACAAGCTTGTGAGATTTGAGCCTAATTGTGTGGTTACATCTTATAACCACTTATTTTTCCTTCTTGTGTGCATTATTCTCTTTCTATGATTGTAATCTTTGATTTGTTTGATTCTTTATGTCCATTATTTTATGTATTCCTGCATTTATATGATTGAGGCCATCATTTCATTTAGCTCACTAACCCAAATGGCCTTACCTTTTATCTTCCATTGTTAGCCAATTTGAGCCTATGCTTAACCCACTTTGTTCATAATTTTAGCACATTACAAGCCTTTAAGCGAAAAACAATAAATGTCCTTTATTTCGATCTTTGATTAGCTTAGGCTAGAGTGTGTGTGTCATTTAAGTGTAGGAAATATTGGAATAATTGGGTGAATAAAAGGGTAGTTTTGTATTTTTGTTGTAAATATTGGGAATTGGGTACATGCTCATGTGTAATGAATGTAAAACCTAATGCATTGATGATCTTGTATATAGAAAAAAATGAGAAAAAGGAAAAGGAAAAGAGAAAAAAAAAACAATATGGAAAAGAAAAGAAAAAAAATAGAAAAAGAAAGAAACAAAGAAAAAGTAAGAAATAAAAGGGGACAAAATTCCCCAAAGCAAAGCTCAATAAGGGTCAATGCATAAGTGTTGTGAAATGAAAAGGAATACATGAGTATGTGAAAAAGTGAGAAAAATGGGTAGTTAGGTTAGCTTTGAAATTGTATAGGATGTCATAGGTTAGATGGAAAGTTTAAGCTTATCAAAGATTCAAATTTCAAGCTCACTTGACCAAATATGCATCCTTACCTTGACCCTAGCCCCATTACAACCTAAAGAAAAAGACCTCATGATACTTGTATGCATGCATGAAATATATGTTGATTGTTAGAAGAAAAACAAATCTTAGAAAGCATGATTAGGGGAGAATTGAGTGAATCGACCCTATACACTTGAGCGACTAGAGTGCAAACACTTCCGGTGAGGGTTCGATGCTCAATTCCGTGAGTCCCGGCTTTCATGAGCTTTCTTCTTGCAAGTCTACTCGAACTTCATCTTGATTTTTGAATTGGTAGGATTCATGAATCGTTATAGGATCTTAGCCCTATCTTTTTATACATGCTCTTGGAGGATTGATTTATTTTTAACCAAGTAGGTAGACTCATTTTGCATTTAGTTGCATTCATTTAGATAGGTTGCATATAGTTTAGTTTACATTGAATAAATGTTGATACCCTTTGCTTTCTCTTGGTTTAAGCATGAGGACATGCTTGGTTTAAGTGTGGGGAGATTGATAAACCCCATTTGTAGGGTTTATCTTGTGTTGAATTTAGAGGGTTTATCATCTTCTCCTCACATTTATTCATTGAAATAGCATGGTTTTATAACTTCTCCTTTAATTGTGCTTAAGAGTGAAAACATGCTTTTAGGTCTTAAAGTAGCTAAATTCAATTCACCTTGATTCCATTAGATGCCTTGATATGTTTGTTAAGTGATTTCAGATTTAGGAGGCAAAGATTGGATCAAGAGAATGAAGAAAAAACATGTATAAATGGAGAACTCATGAAGAAATGAAGAAATCGCAAAAGCTGTCAAGCCGACCTCTTCGCACTTAATCGGCCATAACTTGAGCTACAGAGGTCCAAATGATGCGGTTCTAGTTGCGTTGGAAAGCTAACATTCGGGGCTTCAAAATGATATAAGATTTTCCATGATTGTGTTTCGGATAGGGACGCGCAAGTGCACAGTACGCGTACGCATTGATGGTGCCACATAATTTACTTAATGCAACTCGTGGCCAATGGATTCTAAAGCCTTGTAGGCCCAATCCAACTTATTTCTGATGCTATTTAAGCCAAGGATTGAAGGGGAATTAACATACTAATGAGCGGATAATTTATATGATGTGTGAAAAACGATCCAACACAAAACTCACCGGCAAGTGTACCGGGTCGCATCAAGTAATAATAACTCACGTGAGTGCGGTCGATCCCACAGGGATTGAAGGATTGAGCAATTTTAGTTTAGTGGTTGATTTAGTCAAGCGAACAAGAGTTGAGTTGAGTGATTTGTATCCAACAGAAGCTAAATTGCATGAAATTTAAAGGGAGAGGGATAATTGACAAGAATTTAAAGTGCAGAAGAATTAAAAGAGTTGAATCTTAAAGTGCAAGTAATATAAATTGCAGAAATTTAGATTGCAAGAAATGTAAATTACTGAAACTTAAAGTGCAAGAAATGTAAATTGCTTGAATTATAAAGGGAATTGGGAAGTGGATTTGCAGGAATTAAACAAGAGAAAAGTAAATTGCAACGAACAGGGAAGTAAAAGATGAAATTAATTGTAGTAAATCTCAAACAGAAAATGTAAATTGGCTTGAAGAAGCTTAGCAGATGAACAGAAAGGAAATCCCAGATCTCAGGGGTCAAGAGACTAGAAAACTAAGTCTAGATCTCACTACCTTCCTTGATCTAATTTAGAAATCAATTGCGAAAGAATTAAAGATCAAGCAGTAGAAAAAGTAAATTCAAATCTCAATTCCTCAAATTGTGCAGTGAAATGAAAACAGAGATCTCAAGGTGAGATTGAGACAGAATTTTCTCAATTCTCCACACCCAAGACTCAAGCACGAATTGCAGTAAAGAAAACAAGAAAACGAAGAGGAAGAGAATTTAATTCTCCTCCCAGATCCAAGTTACAGTAAGTAAAATCCTCCAAGAGGTGTAAATTCAAAAGTAAAAGTTGATGTCCTTCCTAAATCAAACTAACTTCTATTTATACACTTTCTTCTAATGATCTTCAAGCCTTGAATTGGGCCCTTGGTCTTGATAGAATTGGGTTGACAAAAGCCTCTGTTGATTGCTCTTGGTGTTGGGAAGAAACCCACTTGTGAACCGGGCCATGAACCATTTAAGTTTGAGTCAAAGTTTAAGGCAAACTTTGACTCAAACTTTTTTTAGCAGATTGCCCCTTTGTGCTACCATCCATGTTTGGCTCAACGTTTGAGGTCAAACGTGAGCTCAAACGTGGCTCCTCCCACTCAGCTCATCTAGCCAACATTTGGCCTGACGTTTGAGGCAAACGTTGGCGCAAACGTTGGTCATCCAAGGCATCAATCAGGGGTGCTTCTCCATGCTAAAATGGCGCCAACATTTGACCTCACGTTTGAAGCAAATGTTGGCACAAACGTTGGGTGCCTCCAGGGTGATCTTTCTTGCTCTTATGGCGCCAACGTTTGACCTCACGTTTGAGGCAAACGTTGGCGCAAACGTTGGCCCTTCCCTTGACTCTTCTTCAGCCAACGTTTGCCTCAACGTTTGAGGCAAACGTTGGCGCAAACTTGGCTTGCCTCCAGGGTGTGGTTGCACTCTTCCTCACGTTTGAGTCCAAGTTTGAGGTAAACTTTGGCTCAAACGTGAGTCCTTCCTCTTGCCTCTTGCTGTCCCCTTTTCTTCAACCTTCTTCAAAGCTTTTTCACCTATCATCAATCAATCAAAAGTATCAAAGCTATGCTCCAAATCATGAGATTGTTTCTCTTTCATAATATATGACAATTATAGCACAAAATCTCATAAAATTACATCAATTTATCCATGGTTGATTGAATCAAAGGAAACATGAAATTCTACCCAATTGGCTTACTTATGGCTCAAGAAAGTACATAAAATCTATTGAAAACAAAAGAAAAAGACAAGTGAAACTAGGCCAAGATGACTTGTCATCACAACACCAAACTTAAAGCTTGCTTGTCCCCAAGTAAGTACTGAATTTATTGAGAAGAAAGAATGAAATGGAAGAGGATGTTTATGCTAGCAGAGTATTATTGGTAGCTTATGGGGTTTTATGTAGATATGTAACTACTCACTTCTTATTGACATTTAGGCCTAGAAAGTCTCCTTCAAACATCAAGCAACACACTGCTATGACCTCTCATTATTCCTTTGTCCTTGGTTACTATTTTTTTCTACAAGCTTTAGTTCAGTGTCATGTGTAACAAGCTCTTTTCTTTATTTATGCTTGACACATTATTCACTATAGACACTTGGCTCACATTCCTTCTTAGAACATTGATGCCCAGCACCTCTTTGGGTTACTAAATGCCTTGTAGTTAGGTTACTCTTGATAGTGGACTTTCAGTTGATAATCCCGGGTTAGTTAACCCAAGTTACCAAGTGTTGATGCACTCCAAAGAACTTAATAATCCAAGCAGATCCTAGTACAAAGACACCACAGGCATATATTCTAAGGTTCAAGCTATTGGTGTCTAGCTTTATTTCTTTTTTTCTTTTGTTCTGCTGCCACCTTTGGCTTTTTCTTTTCTCTTTTTGTTTTTCTTTTTAACCAAGGACTTTTATTTGATTGAGATTCATAGACAGTAAGCTATTTTCTACTTAGAAGGATAACATTCTAGTCCTTTTATTCACTAAAAGTGAGCTACCGCACAATCACACATACATGCTACCACTTACTATTATTTGACTTCTAGCTAGCAATAAATCATCTTACTTCATGTTTCAAACATTTCTTTTATTGAATTAAAAAGATACAGGGGACAGAGCATGCATTTAGTTAAGTGAAAGTAAACACACAAGCACACACTTAGACTAGGTTACTTATTGCAAAGAGTGATTCTGCTTGTACTAGATGAACACTTTAGCAAGTCATAAGTCAAAGCATTTCTCAACCGCAAGAGTTAAGTATAGATACAACCTATTGGTTTGCAGTTCTTTTGTTCTTCCTTCTGTTGTGCCCCTTTTAAGTTGTGGTGCATAATGTCTTCAAATGGTGGTTAGTTCCCTGCACAATTCTCAAAGGTTGCTTGCTTCTCAAGCCATTAGGTGACTGGTTAGTATGCATAAATTGAGTGTGGCTTTTGGATTTAATTTGGTGTGGGAACACCAAACTTAATTTCTTGCCACTTCCTCTTATGCAACAGGTTAACTATATGTAAAATCTTGTGTCCTTGCTAAAGGTTATGGAGTTAAAACTAGAAAGCAGTTAAGTAGTTGAATAATCTGTTTGATTGCTTGGAGCTAGTATTGTGCAGGAAGTGAGAATGTACTTTTAAATGAGGTTTTGGTGGAACACCAAACTTAGAATCCTTCATTCTCCCTTAAATTGTTTTGGTATGCAACACCAAACTTAGCTCCTTGCAATGCATACCAATTATTCAACATTTTTATTGAAAAGGCTATGAAAATAAAACTACCTCAGGTTGGGTTGCCTCCCAACAAGCGCTCTTTTAATGTCACTAGCTTGACATCAATCCCCTTAGGGTGGTTGATGACTGAAATGTCGCAGCTTATCCCCCCTGACAGTGATCCTCTTCTTTGTTCCTTGATGTTCAATTTCAGCATGCTCTAGTGAGAGTATTTTGTTCACAGTATAGTAATCATCAGTCTGTTGGCTTGCTCCCAGCTGTTGATAGACCAATTACACTTTGTCACCTTTGGAAAGCCCTTCTGTTGGAATTTTTTTGTTCTTCCAACCCTTTTTGATTCTGTTTTTGTTTTTCTTCCCTCCTTTTGTTGACCCTTCTTCTTTGACAATAGGCTTCCTCTTGAGATTTCTTTTCTTAGTTTCCAATATTACAATGTCCTCTTGAACTTCTTCATTATTTTGCACAGTCTCTTTCTCTTTTTGACCTGCTGTATCATCTATCTCTTGCTTGGGAGGGCAGCTGTTGTTTGTCTTGTTGATTCCCTCCTTCCATTGCAGATTCTCTTTGTCAGTTTCTGTACCATCCTTCTTTCCATTACTGAACTGTGTTTCTGGCAGTACACTCAGAGTGACACTTTCATCATGCATCCTGAGGGTTAATTCTCCTTGCTCTATGTCTATGATGGCCCTAGCAGTGGCCAAGAACGGTCTTCCCAGTATAATGGAGTCACCCTCATCCTGATCTGAATCCAAGATCACAAAATCTGCAGGGAAGATGAATCTGTCTACCTTGACTAGAAGGTTCTCAATCATACCCGTGGGGCATATCACTGACTTGTCCACCAATTCTAGAGACATTTGTACTGGTTTCACCTCTTTTATGCTTAGCTTTTTCACTAGAGAGGTAGGCATTAGATTGATACTAGCTCCTAAGTCACATATCGCCTTGTTGATGGTCATACTACCAATGGCGCAGGGTAGAAAGAAGCTTCCAGGGTCTTCGAGTTTAGGAGGAAGTCCCTTCTGGATTAGTGCTCTGCATTCCTCAATAAGCAGTACAGTTTCATTAACTTGCCAACTCCTATTCTTGTTGATAAGTTCTTTCAAGAACTTAGCATACAGGGGCATTTGCTCAAGTGCTTCAGCTAAGGGAATATTGATCTCCAACTTCTTGAAAGTCTCAAGGAACTTATGGAAGTGTTGGTTCTTAGTCTCTTTGCTGAACCTTTGAGGATAGGGCAATGGAGGTGTGAAGTTCTTCTCCACTTGCTGCTGTCCTGGAACCAGCTCTCCCTTTTGCAAAGTGGTTGGTTGGTCTTCTTTTCTTCTTGGCTTCTCAGTGCTCTTATTTGGCATTACATCTTGATCATTGGCTTCCTCTGCGTGTGTTGGCTTTTCCTCCTCTATTGGCCTCTTGCTACTCTCCACTTGCTTCTTTGTAGTGTCATTGTTATTCATTAATACTCTCCCACTTCTTAACTGTATCGCCTTGCACTCTTCCTTAGGATTTGGAATTGTGTCACTTGGTAGTGAACTTGATGGTCTCTCTGTTGCAAGGTGTTTAGAGAGCTGACCAATTTGCCTCTCCATATTCTTTATGGATGCTTCTTGGTTCTTGGATATCATTTCTTGGTGTTTCTACATTTTGTCTATCAAGGTTTCCAGGTTAGTGATTCTTTGAGATTCTGGTGATGTTTGCGGTTGGTTGTGAGATGTGGATGGTGGATGGTAGGCATTTTGGTTGATGGGTTGGTTATTGGATGGATAATGATTGGAGTTGGGGTAGTTGTTTTAGGGTTTTCTGTAAGGGTTTTCGTTAGTTTGCTGCTGGTTGTGGTTTTGGTTATTTCTTGAAGTGTTTTGATTTGAATTCCTCTGCCATGGTTGTTGGTTCTGGTTGTGATTGTCTCCCCATCTGAAGTTGGGGTGGTTTCTCCATGAAGGGTTGTAAGTATCACCATAGACTTCATTTGGCCCAGAATTTTGGTTGTGCATGTACTGGACTTGTTCTTGATGTTGCTCCTCTTGAGTTTCTTCATTTTGCCCCCATGTGGATGATGGTTGGCTTGTGTTGACTGCTGCAACTTGGAGGCTATCAATCCTCTTGGCCATTTGCTCAAATTGTTGTTGAATTTGCTGCTGCATCATTTTGTTTTGAGCTAAGATTGAATCCACTCCTTCCAACTCCATCACTCCTTTCCTCTGTGATGGTTGGCGTTGTCTTTGGTGAGCAAAGAAGTACTGGTTGTTGGCCACCATGTCAATGAGATTTTGGGCTTCCTCTGCAGTTTTCATTAGTTGTAAAGAGCCTCCTGCTGAATAATCCAAAGCCTCTTGAGATTTCAGTGTCAAGCCTTCATAGAAATTCTGCAATCTGTCCCATTCACTAAACATTCCCAGTGGACACCTCCTGATTAGAGCTTTGTATCGTTCCCATGCCTCATACAAGGGTTCAGCATCCATTTGTATGAATGTTTGCACTTCAGTCTTCAATCTAATAACTCTTTGAGGTGGGTAAAACTTGGCAAGGAACTTGGTTACTAGATCATCCCAATTATTGATGCTGTCTCTTGGGAAGGATTCCAATCATTGAGTGGCTTTGTCTTTGAGAGAGAATGGAAATAGCAGTAGCTTGTAACTATCAGGGTGCACACCATTAGTTTTGACAGTGTCACAAATCCTCAAGAGGGTGGACAAGTGTTGGTTAGGATCTTCAAGTGGTCCTCCTCCATAAGAACAATTGTTTTGAACCAAGGTGATGAGTTGTGGCTTTAGTTCAAAGTTATTTGCATTAACATTTGGGGTGAGAATGCTACTCCCACACTGTCTAGGATCTGCACATGTGTAGGAAGCCAAAACTCTTCTCTGTGGTGGATTATTGTTATTATTGGCTACTCCTTCTAGTCCATTTGGTGGATTTTTTAAGTATTCCTCCATATCTTGGAATTCTTCTTCTGACTCCTCTTCTCCAACAATGTTTTTCCCTCTTTCAGCTCTTCTTAATCTTCTGAGGGTTCTTTCGTCTTGTTCACAAAAAGTGGGTATAATTCTCCTTGTACCTGACATACAACCAAAGCATAAGAATCACACAACACTAGAAAGGCAATAACACTTCAATCCATGGCTGAAGTGAAATGTTAGTTAGCTTAAGCAAAAATTCAAACAGTTAGTGTGTTAGTTAAAAGTTAAAGAAATAGAAAAAAAAGTGCTTAATCTAGATCTCCACTTCACTTAATCATTGTCAATCTATTTCAATCCCTGGCAACGGCGCCAAAAACTTGATGTGTGGAAAACGATCCAACACAAAACTCACCGACAAGTGTACCGGGTCGCATCAAGTAATAATAACTCATGTGAGTGAGGTCGATCCCACAGGGATTGAAGGATTGAGCAATTTTAGTTTAGTGGTTGATTTAGTCAAGCGAACAAGAGTTGAGTTGAGTGATTTGTATCCAACAGAAGCTAAATTGCATGAAATTTAAAGGGAGAGGGATAATTGACAAGAATCTAAAGTGCAGAAGAATTAAAAGAGCTGAATCTTAAAGTGCAAGTAATATAAATTGTAGAAACTTAGATTGCAAGAAATGTAAATTACTGAAACTTAAAGTACAAGAAATGTAAATTGCTTGAATTATAAAGGGAATTGGGAAGTGGATTTGCAGGAATTAAACAAGAGAAAAGTAAATTGCAACGAACAGGGAATTAAAAGATGAAATTAATTACAGTAAATCTCGAACAGAAAATGTAAATTGGCTTTAAGAAGCTTTAGCAGATGAACAGAAAGGAAATCCCAGATCTCAGGGATCAAGAGACTAGAAAACTAAGTCTAGATCTCACTACCTTCCTTGATCTAATTTAGAAATCAATTGCAAAAGAATTAAAGATCAAGCAGTAGAAAAAGTAAATTCAAATCTCAATTCCTCAAATTGTGCAATGAAACGAAAACAGAGATCTCAAGGTGAGATTGAGACAGAATTTCCTCAATTCTCTACACCCAAGACTCAAGCAAGAATTACAGTAAAGAAAACAAGAAAACGAAGCCGAAGATAATTTAATTCTCCTCCCAGATCCAAGTTACAGTAAGTAAAATCCTCCAAGAGGTGTAAATTCAAAAGTAAAAGTTGACATCCTTCCTAAATCAAACTAACTTCTATTTATACACTTTCTTCTAATGATCTTCAAGCCTTGAATTGGGCCCTTGGTCTTGATGGAATTGGGTTGACAAAAGCCTCTGTTGATTGCTCTTGGTGTTGGGCAGAAACCCACTTGTGAACCGGGCCATGAACCATTTAAGTTTGAGGTAAACTTTGACTCAAACTTTTTTTAGCAGATTGCCCCTTTGTGCTGCCATCCACGTTTGGCTCAATGTTTGAGGTCAAACGTGAGCTCAAACGTGGCTCCTCCCACTCAGCTCTTCTAGCCAATGTTTGGCCTAACGTTTGAGGCAAACATTGGCGCAAACGTTGGTCATCCAAGGCATCAATCAGGGGTGCTTCTCCATGCTAAAATGGCACCAACGTTTGACCTCACGTTTGAGGCAAACTTTGGCGCAAACGTTGGGTGCCTCCAAGGTGATCTTTCTTGCTCTTATGGCACCAACGTTTGACCTCATGTTTGAGGCAAACGTTGGCACAAACGTTGTCCCTTCCCTTGACTCTTCTTCAGCCAACGTTTGCCTCAACGTTTGAGGCAAACGTTGGCACAAACTTGGCTTGCCTCCAGGGTGTGGTTGCACTCTTCCTCACGTTTGAGTCCAAGTTTGAGGTAAACTTTGGCTCAAACGTGAGTCCTTCCTCTTGCCTCTTGCTGTCCCCTTTTCTTCAACCTTCTTCAAAGCTTTTTCACCTATAATCAATCAATCAAAAGTATCAGAGCTATGCTCCAAATCATGAGATTATTTCTCTTTCATAATATATGAAAATTATAGCACAAAATCTCATGAAATTGCATCAATTTATCCATGGTTGATTGAATCAAAGGAAACATGAAATTCTACCCAATTGGCTTACTTATGGCTTAAGAAAGTGCATAAAATCTATTGAAAACAAAAGAAAAAGACTACTGAAACTAGGCCAAGATGACTTGTCATCATTATACGCTTTTTGGCATTGTTTTTAGTATGTTTTTAGTAGAATCTAGTTACTTTTAGGGATGTTTTCATTAGTTTTTATGTTAAATTCACAATTCTGGACTTTACTATGAGTTTGTGTGTTTTTCTGTGATTTCAGGTATTTTCTGGCTGAAATTGAGGGACTTGAGCAAAAATCAGATTCGGAGGTTGAAGAAGGACTGCTGATGCTGTTGGATTCTGACCTCCCTGCACTCAAAGTGGATTTTCTGGAGCTACAGAACTCAAAATGGCGCGCTTCTAAAGGGCGTTGAACGCCAGTTCTACGCTGCAGTCTGGAGTTAAACGCCAGAAACACGTCACGAACCAGATTTGAACGCCAAAAACATGTTACAACTTGGCGTTCAACTCCAGAAGAAGCCTTTGTACGTGTAACATTCAAGCTCAGCCCAAGCACACACCAAGTGGGCCCCGGAAGTGAATTTATGCATTAATTACTTACTTCTGTAAATCCTAGTAACTAGTTTAGTATAAATAGGACTTTTTACTATTGTATTAGACATCTTCGGATCATCCTGGATTGTATTTTTGATCCTGTGATCACGTTTTGGGGGCTGGCCTCTCGGCCATGCCTGAACCTTCATTACTTATGTATTTTCAACGGTAGAGTTTCTACACTCCATAGATTAAGGTGTGGAGCTCTGCTGTTCCTCATGATTTAATGCAAAGTACTACTGTTTTCTATTCAATTCAACTTATTCCGCTTCTAAGATATCCATTCGCACCCAAGAACATGATGAATGTGATGATTATGTGACGCTCATCATCATTCTCACTTATGAACGCGTGCCTGACAACCACTTCCTTCTACATGCAAACAAGCTAGAATGAATATCTCTTGGACATCTAATACAGGGGACCGAGTCCGAGTTATTAGAATCCTCGTGGTATAAGTTAGAACCCATGGATGGCCATTCCTGAGATCCGGAAAGTCTAAACCTTGTCTGTGGTATTCCGAGTAGGATCTGGGAAGGGATAGCTGTGACGAACTTTAAACTCGCGAGTACTGGGCGTAGTGACAGACGCAAAAGGATAGTAAATCCTATTCCAGTATGATCGAGAACCTCCAGATGATTAGCCATGCCATGACAGAGCATTTGGACCATTTTCACAGAGAGGATGGGATGTAGCCATTGACAACGGTGATGCCCTTACATAAAGCTTGCCATGGAAAGGAGTAGGAAGGATTGGATGAAGACAGTGGGAAAGCAGAGATTCAGAGGAACGAAAGCATCTCTATACGCTTATCTGAAATTCTCACCAATGAATTACATAAGTATTTCTATCTTTATTTTCTGTTTATTTATTAGTATTATTCGAAAACTCCATAACCATTTGATATCCGCCTGACTGAGATTTACAAGATGACCATACCTTGCTTCATACCAACAATCTCCGTGGGATCGACCCTTACTCACGTAAGGTTTTATTACTTGGACGACCCAGTGCACTTGCTGGTTAGTTGTGCGAAGTTGTGAAGTTATGTCTGGACCATGGTATTGTGCACCCGTTTTTGGAGCCATTGCCAGGGAGAGAACGAACAACAATTTTACAACCTCAGAGTAACAACTTCGCATACCACATACTTTCACACATTAGTTTAGTTTAGTTTAATTTTTGGAGGGAAAGTTAGTTTTAGAGAGAGAAGCTCTCACTTCTCTCTAGGATTAGGAATTAGGATTAGGATTAGTTCTTAGCTCTAGGTTTCAATTCATGCCTTCTTCTACTTTTGATTCTCAATTCTTATTGTTACACTCATCTTCCTCTATTCTTTTGTTGTAATAATCTCCTCTATTTTGTTTCCATGCTTTGTTGTAGATCTACTTTTGTTCCTTCTCTTCTCTTTGAATTCAATTAGAGGTAATTCATAATAATTGTGTTCCTTTTTATTGTTGTTATTGATTTCTTACAATAATTGTTGTTAGATTTCATTGTTGTTATCCATTTACTATGCTTTTCTTTAGTGCCTTCTAAGTGTTTGATGAAATGTTTGTTGGATTTTAGTGTAGATTTTGTTCCTCTTGGCCTAGGTGGAGTAATTAATGACGCTTGAGTTATCTAATTCCTTTGTTGATTGACAATTAGAAGTTGCTAATTGATTTGGATACTACTAAAGCTAGTCTTTCCCTTGGGAGTTGGCTAGGACTTGTGAAATCAAATTGATTCATCCACTTGACTTTCCTCCATGATTAGAGGTTAACTAAGTGGTAGTAATGGACAATTTGTGGTCACAATTGAGGAGGATAACTAGGATAGGACTTCTAGTTCTCATACCTTGCCAAGAGTTTTGTTAGTTGTTAGTTTATTTTCTTTGCAATTTATGTTTCTTGTCTAAAACCTCAAAACCCCAAAATACAACTCATAACCAATAACAAGACACTTTGTTGCAATTCCTAGGGAGAACGACCCGAGGTTTAAATACTTTGGTTTATAATATTAGGGGTTTGTACTTGTGACAAACACAATTTTTGTATGAAAGGACTAATGTTAGTTTAGAAAATATATTACAACGAGACTTATTATGAATTCTAAACCGTCAAAATTTCAATCATCACTATACTTGCAACGAGAATACAATTGAGAAATTCTATATCAATAAAAGTTCACGTATCACTGCCGCGCTTCAAAAGCGTGGCCATAGAGAAAAACAGGGACATTTTGAAAGTGTAGCGACAGAATTTTATTATGGTAGCGTTTATAAAGCGTGGCCAAAAGGTTTAAAAAAAAAACCTAATAACCCGGCCCCAACCCAATAACCCCTGAATCCTCTTAATAACCCTCAAACTTGGCCAAAAGCTTCGATCGTGACTCTCTTACTCTCAACTCTTATCGTCACTCTCATCAATGGCAACCCTGGAAGAGCTCAGATCTCCGCCGTCACCAGCACCGCCCTCGCTGCGCCGTTATCCTCCCCTCTGCCTTGTCTCCTCGTCGCCTCTGCCCTAGCATCCAACAGCGTCAGCGTCATTAGCCTCTTACGATCTCCTCGTCGTTTACACCATTAGCCTCTCCTTTGCATCGTCATCTCCATTACACGCCAGCATTGTCATTTCACCGTTCTCCTGCCATCTTCCTGCTCTGGCCACCATTGGCTTCCTTGTCGTTTGTGTTTGGACAGAATGAAAATGGTAACGGAAGAAAGCAAAGAGAAGAACAGTGCTTCAGTGTGTGTGTGGCGGTAGCTCCTCACTCTTCAACCTTGTTTCTCTTTTCAATTTCTCTTAGGTAACGCTTCTTCTTCTTCTTTGCCACGTTTTCATGTGAATTGTCGTCTCTAATTGTAACTGCAATCCCTCACAGTCTCTCATATCATACTTGCAATAGCTTAGCTGGTTTCTGCATCTTTCTAGGGTTTTCAGAAACGATTCCCTATCTGAATGTTTTCCATTATTAATATTATTCTTTGGTGCCCAACCGCCCCCCTTTTCCCTCCGAGTCTCCTTTTTTAATCCGATCAAACAATAATTTTCAGGATCCATTATTCTGATTTTGGTCGATTTCATTTTTTTTTTCAAAGGGGGGACAATTGACATTAAATGTAAGCATTGTGTAGATTTTAGGCTTAGTTATTTGGAATTCCATATTCCCTTTTGGAATGGAGTCCCATCAAAATGATATATGTGAAGGATAACACATGTTTTCCCTCTTCTGTATGAGTAGTGAAAAAAGCTATCTAATCTAAGATATTTGTCTAATTGCAATTTTGCAATTTTTGAGATTGAGTAGTAGTAGTAGTGGTAGTACTAGTAGTAGTGTGATCATTGATCAAGGACTTACTTTTATTTATTCTCTGGAAATTTTTGTTTTTGTCATTGAAAGATATGGATATAGACACTGCAGAACTTATATATTTGGAGGATGAGGATTCATCATTGATGAAAACTATTAAGGGTGCAACAACTGGTTTAATTTTTGGCACCATCTGGGGTACTGTTGTTGCCACCTGGAATAATGTTCCTCATGTTGAGAGAAACGTTGCTTTTCCAGGCCTTGCTCCTTCGTCCCTGCTAGTGCCTTCGTCTCTGCCATTCCCTACTCAGTCTTCTCTGTCATTGGTCACTAATTCTGCTGGTATGTTGTGAAGATAAAGATTTTTCCTCAATTAATTATCACAGTTAGTATTCAGTATTAAAAATGAAAAGTGTATATATATATAAAGTTGGTGTATATAACACTTTTATGTTTAGTTTTTGTCCTTTTTTTTCCTTCTAATACTTTCTTCTTGAAGGTACGAAAATTCTTTGATGTTATCTATGAAAACAAATAGGAAGAAACCAAATGTAGAAAAATCACGGTTGATGTAGTGTATATGTAAAATTGGGAATGCTATCAAATAAAAACTAAATCACTGTGGTTTAAAATTGGGAATGCTATTAAACGGGTCATATCAGTTAAAAAGTATGCAGCTGCCAGAAAGAATGCAGAGCTATATTACTGTGACTTTAAGTATTAGATTCCTTGTTTAGTTTCTAGGTAGAATATATGTAAAAATGTCTAGGATATAAGTGAGACAATTTTGTAATTTTTACCTCTTAGCCCCCACCTAGGGCTAAAATATTTAGAATAAGTATTATGGTTTTTATTGTAAATAATTTTCTAGTCAATACTACATTATTTTTACTTTTCTCATACGCAATATCGAACAGACTTAAGTCTGTACAGTTAATTTTAACGCCGGTACGCATTTTTTCGTAATTATTTATATTTTCACGCTCCAAATAATTTTCTAAGTTGAATTTTTATTGGTAAATTTTTAAATTATAAATTCTAAATTTTTTAATTAACTCTTTTTTCTCATTTATTTATTTATTAATTAATTATTTATTTATTATTTATCCAAATTTTACGAATTGGGGATAGATTTTAATGTAAATAATATTAAAATATTTTTAAATACAACTCAGATGTCTATAATAAATATGTTTGAGATATAAATTGAAATATTGATTATTTACAAATTATAAATATTGAGATATTTATTTATTGCACGCTACAATTTTTTTACAAAATTTAAGTATTTTGTGAAGTTTTTTATTTAAAACAGGTCAAACATAAATACAAAGTAATACACATTTTTCTTGCATTACATGGGATAATGTACAAGATGTCTCCGATACGGGTTGAGAGATGGATCAAGAACTTGCGGGTTGAGGCGGATGCCGGATTATTTGACTAGAGCAACGGGGGGTGGTACCTGCAAAGACACTCCGACGCTCAAGTCAGAATGGATCTAAGAGGTAGAAAGTTTGAGGAATGAATGAATACCTGGAGGGACCTGGATCCTCTATTTATAAGTGATGGTGAATATCTTATCTTATCTTATTTGGCTAAGATAAGGGAGATGTTTGAATTATCTTATCTTATCTTATCTTATTTGGCTAAGATAAGGGAGACGTTTGAATTCGAATGTTAGTTAGGAGCTCTAGTGGGCTGGTTCCGGACCTTCTGGAAGGGCAAAGCGGGTCGGACCCTGGTAACCGAATTCGGGGACCGTTCTAGGTGTAAGATCCGTGGGCCGGATCCGTAACAGTTACCCCCGGAGCGAGAGAGTGAGGGTGCTCGGTCTCATCGCTGGAGAAACCTTTTCCTCGCCGTTGTGGTTTGGCAAGGAGATCATTGTTTGGGCATCTCATCACATGCCAGGTTTGATGACCGTTCCGAAGGAGGGTCCGGAGATCGGGTTTGGAACAGTTGCCCCCGGAGCATGAGAGTATGCTTTCTTGGTCTCAATGCTAAGTCATTGGAGAGTCCGATTCTCTGTAGTTCGGGAGACTGTGAGGGGCCTGAAAAGGGCGTGACGTCATCCTGCACCAATTGGTAGGATGTTGGTCAGTATGGCTTTCCGCGAGTTGGAAGACCGTCAGCTCATGCTTGTTTTGTGTGGCCTTTTTTGGACCGTTATTGTGAACTTATTTTAGGCCTCTTGATGGGCCGATTTCAAGACTTTGTTTATTTAGCTTATTTGGATTTCTATTTTGTTGGCTTTGCGGGTGATCGATTCACGAGTCACTATTTTTGTTATTTGGATATCCGTTTTATTGGCTTCGGGGTGATCGATTTCCGGGTAGCCGTTCACTTATTTGGATATCCGTTTTATTGTTTGGATATCCGTTTTGTTGGCCTCGGGGTAATCGATTCCCGTGTAGCCGTTTGCTTTTTTGGATATCCGTTTTGTTGGCCTCGGGGTGATCGATTCCCGTGTAGCCGTTTACTTATTTGGATATCCGTGGGTAATCGATTCCCGTGTAGCCGTTTACTTATTTGGATATCCGTTTTGTTGTTTGGATATCCGTTTTATTGGCTTTGGGGTGATCGATTTCCGGGTGTTTGGCCGTTTTACTCTTTTTGCCGTTACGGCAATATGGGATGAAGCAGGGCAAGTGCGTTTTTAAATGAAATTTTATTAAGTTTGGGCCTCGTTAAAACCCTCCGTTTTGGGGGGAGGGAAAGAGTACCCTAAGATAATACAAGAAGAATAAAATAAAATAATATAAGTGAAAGACATAGTTTTAAGGGAGGGAGTGTTCCTACGTGTAATATCGCCGTAAGTTGGCGGCATTCCAGGTTCTCGGGATCTCGGTTCCGTCGAGTTTTTCGAGCTTGTAGGCTCCTTTCCTGATTATTCCTTTGACTAGGTCGGGGTTTTGCAGGACTTGCCTGACCGCTTGGTCGGTTCAAACCATAATGGGGTGGGCCTGGAAATATTGTTCGAGACGACGGGATGCCGTGAGGAGCGAAAAGGTGAGTTTATCGAGGCATGAGTAGCGCGATTCCGTGTCTTATAAGACTTTGCTTATGAAGTAGATGGGTCGCTGGGCCTTATTCTCGTCTTCTCGGATAAGTGCTGCTACGAGTGCTTCCTCTGTTATAGATAGGTATAGGTAAAGGGCCTCTCCTGTTTGGGGTTTAGCGAGAACCAGGGGTTTTGCTAGGACTTCTTGAAATGTTGGAATGCCTCTTTGCATTCCGCTTCCCATTTGAAGGGGATCCCTTTCTTCATAAGTTTGAAGAAAGGGTTTGCCTTTTGGGCTGACGCGCCAAGAAAACGAGATAGTGCGGTTAGTTGGCCAGTAAGTTTCTGGATGTCTTTGAGATTTTTCGCGCTTGCCATTTCGAGGACGGCTCTACATTTTTCGGGGTTAGATTCTATCCCGCGTTGCGTGATCATAAAACCGAGGAACTTTCCTGCTTCCATCCCGAAGGCGCATTTTGTCAGGTTGAGGCGCATTTGATGTCTTCTTAGGGTGTTCATTATAAGCTCGAGGTTGCTGATGAGTTGCCCGCCGGATTCGGTCTTGGCGAGCATGTCATCTATGTAGACTTCCAGCTTGGTCCCAGACAGGTTTTGGAAAATCTTATTGACAAGCCTTTGGTAAGTGGCTCCGGCATTTTTTAAGCTGAAGGGCATGACTGTGTAGCAGTACGTGCCGTCGGGAGTGATGAAGGCCGTCTTCTCCTTGTTGGGTCGGTGCATGGGTATCTGATTGTATCCGGAATACGCGTCCGTGAAACTGAGGTACTGGTGGCCGGATGCGGCGTCTACCAGCCCGTCAATATTTGGTAGAGGGAAGGTATCTTTTGGACTGGCTTTATTCAGCACAACGTTAGCCAGCCAGGTTGTGTAGGGCAGTTCCCTAATAAAGCTTGCTTTGAGGAGGGCTTTAACCTATTTTTTGACTTCGGCTGCTCGGTTGGGAGACATTTTTCGTCTCCTCTATGCCACAGGTTTAGCCTTGGGGCCTACGGCTAGTCGGTGAGACATTAGATCGGGGTCTATTCCCGGCATATCGGCAGGTGTGAATGCAAACAAATCTCTGCTTTGTCTTAGGAGGCGTGAGAGATCCTCTTTAAGGTCGTATGGGAAGTTCTTGTTGATGAAAGTATATTCTTCTTTGGTTTTCCCTATTTGCAATTTTCTCCATGTCCCCTTCTGGTTCTGGCCTAGGTTGCCCGTCTTGTCGGGCGTCCAGGTCGGCTAAGAATATGCCGGCCGCATTGCGAGATTTCTTTCGCAGGGCTAAGCTGGCGTTGTCGCATTCTACTGCGATCTCCTGGTCTCCGTGAATAGTTTCGATGGAGCCATCCTCTGCTGTGAACTTCATGAGAAGGTATTTGGTGAAGATGACGGCGGAGAGGTCGTTATTGTTTTTCTTTTGAGGATGACGTTGTAGGCGGTGGAGTCTTTGAGGACCATGAACTCGGATAGGATTGTCTTCCTTTGGTTTCCCATTCCTATCATGAGGGGAAGGGCGATGGAACCATCTGGTTTGAGGAAGTTGTCTCCAAGTCCCGTGACTCTGTTTGCGGTATGTCTGTAGATTGTCGTTGCGGAGTCCGAGTTTGTCGAAGGCTCCTCTGAAGAGGATGTTAGAGTCTGCTCCTGTATCCACCAGTATTCTTCTTACTAGCCCGGTTCCAATCTTTGCCGAGATGACGAAGGGGGCGTCTTTTGCCGTGGTGCCGTGTTGGAAATCCTCGGGGGAGAATGTTATCGCTCTATTGGTGGTGGCGGTTGGGGTTTGGTCTCTGACTGCCAGGATCTTGAAATCCTTCTTCAGTGCTGATTTTGATTTCCCTGGGGTGTCTTTCCCTGTGATGACGTTCATGATAATGATCGGATCTGTTTCAGGGCTTTCCCTAGAGGCTTGTCTCTGTGTCCTCGGGTTACGTCCTTCTTTTTCTAGTGATCTAACTTTTTCCGTGTGTCCTGGTTCCCTGATGATTTTGGCAAACTCGGGGAGTTTGCCGTCTCGTATGGCTTGCTCGAGGGCGTCTTTTAGGTCGAAAAAATCTTGTGTCCTGTGTCCGCATCCTTGGTGGTAGTCGTAGTACAGGGTCTTTTTGCCGTCTATTCTTTACTTGAGTTGTCGGGCCCTCGGGAGAATACCTCGATCGGCTATTGGTGGTATATCTCGGTGATTGGGGCCGTTAGAGGTGTGTAGTTAGAAAATTTTTCGATTCTGGGGGGTTGGTTTACGTTTGCTGGTTTGGGATGTTCTTTATGGTTTTCTCTTGGTGGGAGGTTATATCGAGGTGCCGTGCTGCCGTGTCGTGTGCTGCCGTATTGCCGTTTATTGGTGGCTACGACTTGGCTTACTTCCTTGTCGTTTATGTACTCCTTTGCGACGCTCTGGATCTCGTGCATGGTCCACAGCGGATCAAGGTATTTTCTCGTGGACTCGTCTTGTCTCTAGGTGACTCCCAATAAGCTGATGGGGTGTTTAGCTTTGGTGATTCTGGTGGTGAATTGGGCCATGAACTTCCATGAGATATCGTGGAAGCCAGTTATGGATCCGTTGGGGAGGGCGTTGAACCATTTAATTGCTGGCCCGGCTAGGGTTACCGGGAAGGCCCTACCTCAGACCGCGTCAGCGGTCCCTTCTAGGTTCATCCTGGCCTTGAAGGCCGTTAGGTGCTCCTGGGGGTCCTTGGTTCCGTCGTACTTCATATTCGTAGGTTTGTCGAAGCCTTTAGGGAGTTTTGCTTTCAGGATTCTTTTAGTGAAGGGAGTGGCTCCCATTATCAGTGGTCACTTCTTATCCGTTTGGCCTCTCGATGTCGTCGGTCGTCATCCGTGTAATGTTGATGAGCCGGGTTGCGTGAGACGCTGCGATCATACCTTTTGCCGTGTCGTTGTTCAGGCATCCTGTCGTGTCCGTGGTCACAGGAGATGCTGCGATTGTATCTCTTGGCATGTCGCCGTTCTGGCGATCCGCCGTGCCTGGTTTCATGGCGAGATCTTGATCTGGAGGTTGTATGACTTCCGTTTTTGGCGTTATGCTTTTCTTTGGGTGTAACTCGGCCTTTGAGGTCTTGCATCCTGAGGCATAGCTCTTGTATTATCTGGACCGCCTTCTCTTCTAGGCCGTCGGGTGGCCGGGTTTCAGTGGGAGGACGGTTGTCCTCTCTTGGTTGTTGCTGGGTTGGGGTTGGTTGGCGATATGCACGCTTATTATCCTCCCGTGGGTGGGAGGAGTGTTATCTTGGAGTTCGAGAGTTGGGGTGTTGGGTGGAGGATTGCTCCTCGAGGTTCTCCGTCATGCCGCCACGATTTGGCTGTCCCCCACATCTGTGCAAGAACCTTGAGAACTTTCTTGATCTCTTGGCTCCTGAGAGGTCTGAGCTTGGCCACGGTGGTAGTGTTTAAGGAGGTCGTTCATGATGAGCTTCCTTATGAATTTTCAGTAAGGTCCGAAGGGGGATCATGCCGACAGAGTTGTCATAGGTGAGGCGGCGGATGACAGAGGTTTGGAACCTAGTGTTGAAAGAGGTGACCTCGTGGGTTTGGAGGAAGAGCTTGAAGAGTTCAAAAGAAGAAGCAACCTCGGTGGGCATGGAGCCGAAGTAGAGGGAGAAGATGAGGCCATGGCGCTTGGAGAGACGGATGAGGGAGTGGTGAATAAGAGGGTCCAAGAGGTGGAGGTGTCCCACTAAAGGGAGGCGAGACTTTGGGCTCAGAGGATTTGGAATTTCATCGTTGGAGTAGGGCGAGGGTGCATAAAGAGTGTTATCACTAAGAAGGTAATTGCAAGTAACATTGTTCCTTTGGGATTTCGCCATTGGAATAGGGCGAAGGTGTGTTATTGCTGCAAAGGTGATGTAAGTTAAAGAAACATTATTCCTTTGGGATTTCGCCGTTGGAGTAGGGCGAAAGGGTGCATAAACATGCAAAGGTGATGCAAGTTAAGGAAACATTATTCCTTTTGGATTTCGCCGTTGGAGTAGGGCGAAAGGGTGCATAAACCTGCAAAGGTGATGCAAGTTAAGGAAACATTATTCCTTTGGGATTTCGCCGTTGGAGTAGGGCGAAAGGATGCATAAACATGCAAAGGTGATGCAAGTTAAGGAAACATTGTTCCTTTTTGCTCTCAGTTACATGCAAGAAATCTGAGTTTGATGATTGCTCTTCTGGGTTATCCGCCATGCCGCCACAACGTTGCTAAGTCCCCACAGACGGCGCCAATGTACAAGATGTCTCTGGTACGGGTTGAGAGATGGATCAAAAACTTGCGGGTTGAGGCGGATGCCGGATTATTTGACTGGAGCAACGGGGGGTGGTACCTGCAAAGACACTCCGACGCTCAAGTCAGAATGGATCTAAGAGGTAGAAAGTTTGAGGAATGAATGAATACCTGGAGGGACCTGGGTCCTCTATTTATAGGTGATGGTGAATATCTTATCTTATCTTATCTTATTTGGCTAAGATAAGGGAGACGTTTGAATTCGAAAGTTGGTTAGGAGCTCTAGTGGGTTGGTTCCGGACCTTCTGGAAGGGCGAAGCGGGTCGGACCCTGGTAACCGAATTCGGGGACCGTTCTAGGTGTAAGATCCGTGGGCCGGATCCGTAACAGTTGCCCCCGGAGCGAGAGAGTGAGGGTGCTCGGTCTCATTGCTAGAGAAACGTTTTCCTCGCTATTGTGGTTTGGCAAGGAGATTGTTGTTTGGGCGTCTCATCACATGCCAGGTTTGATGACCGTTCCGAAGGAGGGTCCGGAACAGATACATACACTAGTTATATCATAAACAACATTATTATTGTAATATTGATCGAGGATAGAATCATAATTTTGGCAAGAATTTGGAGTTTTGGACTATCCTTACCTTAAAAGTATACAGGTACAACAAAACACGAGGTGTTCCTTTTACATATACATAATATTTATGCTCCATGGTCACCGTTTATATTAGTAGCGTTCTTCTGGAAATTTATATCATTTACCTAGGAAAAACACAAGTTTTGTTATACTACTAGTATTTGCCGTTCATGCAAGCATAAATCATACTAAGGAGGAATCACACCACAAAGATATGTTGTCTTTTAGTGCACATTTCTCTTTCTTGCTTCACCACTCGTACCTTGTGAAGAATTTTGCTCAACGTTTGTTTATTTGGATAACGGAACAAGTTGAGGATTCAAGAGCTTTCATTGGCCATTCTCCTTGGATTTTTTTTGTGTGGTAATGAAATGGAGAGATTTTTGCTCTAAAAGATATTTTGCTCGGTGGCCAATTATTATTGATTGGCACCTACTACTAGTTTCTACTCCAAAATGTTAGAATTTGGGACAATAAATTTTATACGTTAAAAGAATTGAATATGACTAAATCAAATATGATTAATATCAAGTTTAATTATTCTCTAAACCCTTATAATTTTATTAAATTTTTAATTATAATTTTATAATTTAAAAACTTAAAATTGAATTTATATATATATATATTAGATAAAAAATGTTTAACTAAATCATTTTTAATTTTTATGTTAAAAGATATCTTTTTAAAAAGTACTTATTTTTAATTTGATATAAGATAAATTATGAACAATAAAACTCTACAACAAAACAAAATACTTAACTAAGTTCAACCAAGTGTTTCAAATTCACTCGTGCACGTTCTTCACCCCTATCGCTCTTCTTCTCACTACAAGAAACATCGTTAAAATTGACGGCCAAATCGACGGCTAGGCCGTCAACAATATTAAAATTCGACGACAAAATGGACGGCGAAGGTGGTCCCTATTAACCTTGTCGATTTTTCAAAATTCTAATAAAATCGATGGCTTATTTAGCCGTCGATAATAATTTAATAAAATCGACATCCTTTCCGTCTGTAATATGGGTGTGAGAATTTTACATTTTTACTAAAATCGACAACATTGCCGTCGATATTATTATTTAAAATCGACGTCTTCATTGTCGATAATTGATTCAATAAAATTGACGCTCTTTGTGTCGATATTTAACTCAATAAAATCAACAACGCTTTTGTCTATAATATGCTTAATAAAATCGACAACGACGCCGTCGATATTTGATTGAATAAAATCAACACATCAGCCGTCGATTTAATTATTTAGATTTGTCTATTTTAACTTTTAAAAGCGACAACGTTACCGTCGATTTTAATAGTTATATGTTTTAATTTTTTTCTATAGTAAACAGTTAATACAAATGAACTTTTAAATATAAAAATAAAATTTATACAGAATATTAAATAACAAGACAAATAAAATTTTAAATATAAAAATAAAATTTATACTAAATATTAGATAATGAGTTTACAAACTTATCAAAATAATAAATAATCCTCTAATATAAAGACTCAAAACAAGATAAATAACTAAACTTAGACTTATATTCGTTTAAATTGTAATCCACTAATAATACAAAATATTCAAAGTAAAGTAATTAAATAACATACTCATACTCGTCTAAATAATCATCTGAGTCATCAAAATTGTCAGAATCATCTCCCTTTGAGAACTCTGTGGTTGTCCTGGTCGCTGCAGAATAGGTGGGAGTTTTCTACCTGGGGCTGGGGTTAGGACTGTGGCTGGGGCTGTGCTTTGCTGAGAGCTTGAAAAAGTAAAAGGAGGAGGTGGGAGAACACGTGATCCAGAACTACTAGGACCCATGGCTCTCACATACTCAGTCAAGCTGCTCAACTGATGACTAAATTAATCCATCTGTGAGTTACCGGTGTTGAGATCCTCACGCAAGGATTCAACAGTCTGTTGCCACTCTCTTTTCTCCCTTTGGTGGCGGTCTTCAAGCTCTCTATAATTAGCGGCATGTTGTTCAACTTTTCTATTGAGTATTGTGATTCGTTCTCTAAGATCCAAAACATCAGCGTTGGTGGTCGTGGTTGGCCCATCAACTCGAGGTCGCACCATGGAAGAGTCCCTTACCTCACCCATGCCATATACCCTACCTCTTCGTTTTCCACCCACTGTCTCAATCCATATGCTTTCCTCAGAGATAGGCGGTGGATCAGTTACACCAGCCTTTATAACAGCCTGCCGTTTTTGCTTAGCCTGAAACATACGCTCTTGAAATATATCCTACAATGAGGAGAAATGATTTATAAACTACTATAAGTATCAATAATGCAAAAATTAAGGGGATATGTGAAAAAAATAAGTCCAACATTACAATGAAAGTAAGCCACTGCACTTAGATAAAGCAGCTTACAAAGTACAAAGAAAAAAGTTACATTTGAGAACAGGCTGACATTTAAGATAGTAACATTTCTAAATTATTAAAGGATGTAACAAGTGACATGTTAAAGGTGATATTAAACCAGTTAGAAAGATTAATAAGAACCATTCCCAAGCCTTAAGATTTTGGACCATTTTCAACAATTATCATCTTATTCCTTGTTATCATGTTTGTCTTAATTAGTAGAGAAACCTTTGGTGAACTCATTCATTATGGGATATCTTCCAAATTCATCCATCATCTGCAATTGAATATGTGTGCACCCCACTTAGACCTCATTCAATGGTAAGGAATGGATGAGTCAGGGCATTGTCCCGTGAGAAATTACTTCACTAGCATAACTCTAATTATTAGTTATCTTCACAAGATTCTGAACTATGCTTATTACATGCCTAGCTTATGCATGGGAGCACACATGAGAAATCATTAAGAAGATATAGTTTCCCTCTCCTAGCAGAATAGGATTATAGACTCAGCCACCATCTGCATGTTTGGCAGCATTTTGTGCTCTGTCAAGCAAAGCAGTGACATTAACCTTCAAGGAAGCAGATTTTACTCCTAATTTCTTTTCTTATATATAATAAACCTTCATGTGACATATTCTGATGATGGCCAGTAGCCACAGGAGACAGATACTCATGTAATTTGAAGCAGAGAGACATGGAGACTAGCGCAGGTTTAGTCACAGAATCTCATCAATGTTATGACTATTTACCAGACACTTCTAAAGCCTAAATTGTTAAGAGAGCAGGACTTGAATGTCTTAACATTTTTTTGAACAGCATAGCAGCATATATAGCTCAATGAATAGGTAAATTTTGATAGTATAAATTATGATGGCAACTGATAGTATAAAGTAAAAAAGAGAGTTCTATAAGCAATTTACCAAGCGTAACCTCGCTTCTGGAAAGGTGGTGCCTCCTGCAGTGTGAATGGAGGTACCTCGAGTCAATTTCTTGGCAGATGTATTTTTCGCCCTGTAATTGTCTATAGACATCAGTGTCCCAACGTCTCATCAATTCACCAAGTACTTCTGGTGGGATCCAATATGGACGGGCACCTTTTTTGCGAATGGCATGGAGCATACCTCGCAAGCGCTTGGCAGCCCTAAACCTCCAAGCTTGATAGATATCATCATCTTCTGTATCAAGAATGTCAAAGCATTTCTATTTTAATAAAAAGAAATTTTATTAAAATGCTGTTCAATAGATTGCATAATATAAATGACATTATTTTTGGGGGAAAAAAAACATGGAAGTGGAACCCAACACCTAGGTGGCTTAAACTGAATCCCCGTCCAGTCCACCTCTCTTTTCTTTGACCAATTACATCAACTATGTTAGCTAATTTTTAGGTGCAATGATTTGGTTAAGAATGATGGTGAGGACTAAACAAAAAATTATATATAAATCTCTCATACATGTTAACTAAAGTAGCCAGCAAGTATATATATATCATATGGTATAGTACATAATATGCCATTGAAATTCTAAACAACAAGATCCGAGGTAAAAATGTATCAACAACAAATTAGCCCTGCATCACGTCTAAATTAAACAGATTATGACATATACTTTATTAATTAATTAATGAGATTAGCATGTGCAGTGAAAACATGCAGGTCCTTATAAACTCAGCCATATAATTTTATTGAGTTAATTACTGTAATATAGTAATTAAAATTTACCCTCCACTCTGTCCACCATATTTTTTGAGTATCATCATCTGCCTCATCAAAATTCAGCCAAGACTTGTAGTTTTCCTTAAAAACCTGAGAAATACGCTTCAAGCCAGGCTTAAGTGGGTGCCAACTACATCAAAAACCAAAAAAATAATAAAGACATATTACTTAGTAAAAATGAGACATGATATTCATAAAATTTAAATCAAATAACAAACCACTTGGCACCATCATATCTAAGCTTGGGAGCACTTGTGCTAGAGTGACCAATAGCAACGAAAGTTCATTGACCGTGAGTATCTTAGGTACCATTAGATGTGGTTTGTCTTTCCCCACAAGATCCTGCTCGACTGGGAGCTACAATAGCTGGATCACTCTACACACCATGTGAGGCAGTGTTGGAAGGTTCATTGGCTTGTTGAGTGCATGATCTTGGCACACCCGGAGTAGGCATCATGTGTATCTGAGGCTCCTGACGAGAGGGAGTAGTAGTAGCAATAGGTGGCGGTCTCCTATTGGTCGCAACAGTCATGCCTGATGATGACCCAACAAGAGTGTATGGATCCGCATGCAAGTCAAGAGGGTGACCGGTAGAAAGCCTAGGCCTTCCCTTTCGACCTCGGCCTCGGCCATGGCCACAGCCACGGCCGCGATCTCCGTCTCTACCAACCATATTTATTCTAGCTTTTCAAATTTTTTGATGTGGGGGCTGCTTCTCAATACTATATTAAAAGGTGAAACAGAAAATTAAAGAAAAGCATTAGATGCCAGATGAACTTGTATATGCAGAAAAGAAAAGGCTCAATCAGATGCAAAAAAGAAAAGGATAAAAGAATGTGGACAATTTATATTCAGATACTTACGTTAACTAAACTTGTATTTAATAGTTTAAAAAAAAGTATAAAAATACAGCCTTTTTCAGTTTTCTTTTTAATTGTTTTTTGTTTAAGAGAAAGGATAAAAATAGAAGCAAATATAAGCAAGAAAAGGACAAGATTACTATAGCTATGTTCTTCACTCCGGATCCAGATAAAGAGATTAGACCAATTGAGCAGCTAGTGAATGAGTTAAGGCCAAAATCCTACACACCAGCAAAAAATTATTCCGATATCTTCTTCCAGTATTACTAGAAAGGAAAAAGAGAAATTGAAGCTTCCAAGATTCAACTATGTGAAGCTGAATAGTTTTCCTAATTTAAGTCCATGTTTAGTAGTCCATGTTAAAAAATAAACAGTTTAGTAGTCCATGTTAAAGAATTCAAGGATGAATGAACAGTTTTCAAGAAGATGTAAGCTATCAGCAAACAATGAACGATGGGCAACTTACACGTAACTTCAACCAGTTTAGTAGTCCATGTTTCTCTGTCTTTTTTTCCTCCTTCAAAGAATCAACAGTTGTTTCAATATTTCCCTCTAGATTAACATATCAATATTTTTCTCATTCAATGTTAAATCCCGCCTCTTGTATGGAATGTATGCCAGCTGTAAACATAGTTGATGATTAAAAATATGTAGGGAACAGGGATAACCAATAAAACAGGGAAAGAGTTGCCCTGTCTTTATAAGTTGAGAAAATATGTAAACGGAGTATAAGATCCTAGTGTTATTGCATCTGATAAACAACAGGGATAACCAACAAAAACTAGAAATGCCTCCTCTTCTCCGAAGGAATGTCTTCTACGAGGACCAAGCCTGTTAGGAAATCTGGTTGAATGTGATGCTTTTGTGGAGACCAAAATCAGTTTAGTCAGCCGTTGAATTCTTCCTAACAAAGCAGCTTTAGCTTCTTCTTCTTGTTCCAATTGGGATTGCAACTTAACTTGACCAGCCTCTAACTTTATCTGATCCTATTAGATATACAAGGACATCACCACATGGCATGGTTTGAGAGTTCATACAGATTGATTGATGAATGTGTATCTAAACATGGAGAATAACAGCAAAATGATAGTCTATTGTATGTGTGTGTTTTTCAGTTTTTTGTCTTCAAACATTTAGTGTAACGATCAAAGTTGAAGAACATGCATGGAACCAGAAGAGAAAAAGAAGTTCAACTTGAACTCTCCTGTTCTTATTTATATACAAACATCTTTGGGAAGGGTCTAGCAAAATGAACTCACTATGTCTCACTAAGCCATATCTATGAACTTATATTTACAAAGAACTAAGAAAAAATCATCTGAATGAAAAGGTGAGAGGGTAAGAACTGCCTGCCATAACCTAAGAAAATTCCATGGAAAGAAATGAAGGAAGAATCTTCCTCTGCTCTTCTTCAGTTGGCTAACAACAAGAACTAGTAACTCTACAAATAAGTAGAGTACTAGGGTACAACTCTGCATTTGAAACCTTCGCTGATCCAAATTATCGATTTCAGGCTCAATTGTAAAGGACTCAATACTTCAGGAGATACAAAAGCTATGGTCTCTCTTGACCTAACCTAAATGATTGATATCGCAACATATATTATATATTCTCTTCAAATTTAGAGAACACGATATTACAATTAGGTCAAGTTTACACCTGAAATAGGGGATTTCTAAATAAAACTGAAGTTGACTTTTGGAAAGAGTTTAGTAATAGTAAAAAGAAAGATACCAAGTTCTTGTGAGCTTGATTGCGAGAGAGCGGAGAAGGACCAAGGTAGGAGGAGCGACCGCGGCAACAGAGAGAAGGAGTGACGGGGGCGCGGCAGCAGCAGAGCGACAGGTGGCGCCAGTAAGAGGAGCGACAACGGCACGGCAGCAATAGAGCGCGTAGCGGCGCGAGCAAACGGAGTGACGGCGACGCAACCGTGAAGCCGGCAGCGGAGAACGAAGGTTGGTGAATTTGGGGGTAAAATGAGGATTGATGAGGGTTGATGAGGGTAAAATTTTGTTTCTGAACTTGGAGGAGGGAAGGGGGTGCGGGGCTGATATTTTTAGCAATAAAAATCGACGGTAGAGTTTTTTATTTTAATTTGGAAAAAAGCAACGACCTTCGCGTCTATTTTATACATTAAATCCACACAATTTATTTGATTTTAGAAAGCAATCTAGACCGTTCAAATTTATCGACGAAAACGTTGTCGATATTTTAAACATAAAAATAGACACCAATTCCGTCGATTTTAAAATAAAAGCATTTCCAACTCCTGGTTCGTCGATAATATGACGATAGTGGAAAAAAGGTTTAATGCAGCATAAAAAAATCGATGATAATACCGTCGATTTTATTATTTTATTTTTAAATTTCTTTTTTTTTAAATATCGACAGCAAGCCGTCGAAAAATATAGACGGCAGAGATAGCCGTCGACTTTTTGCGTCGAAAAATACGATTTTTCTTGTAGTGTCTTCTTCTTCTTCATCAGCCTTGTCGCGCACGTTCTCCTCCTCCTCCTCCTTCTTCGTCATCTTTCTTTTTCATTATCATCATCGTCACCACCACCACCTCCTCCTCCTCCTCTTCCTCCTTCTTTTCTCATTTAAATTTTTTCTTCTCCTTCATTTTTCTCCTCCTCCTCCTCCAGCACCACCACCACCACCATCATCGTTATTATCGTTATCGTTATCGTTATCACGTGATTTTCCTTATCGTCGTTCTTTTATTGTTGCTATTGTTGCTATATTTTTTTCCTCCTCCTCTTCCTAGTGATTTTACAGCATTATGTCACTACAAGAAAGTTTCAAAATAGCGACCGATTTTGGCGACCATAAAATCGGTTACTATTTGCGACCGATATTGCAACCAATCAAACTTTTCTAAGATTTAAAAAAAATTGGTTGCTAAATCGGTTGCTAAATTTCAATTAGCGACTGATTTAGTGACCATCAACTCTTGGTTGCTAAATTGGTCGCTAAAATAAAAATTAGTTACCGATTTAGTTACCGATGACAAAGCCAATCTAGTAGGTCACTAAAATCGGTCGCTATTTTTTTAACTTAGCGATCGAATTAGCAACCAAAACAAAAAGCAAGCTTTTAGGGTATGTTAGTGGCTAAATCGGTCGCTATTTTTAATTTAGCGACCAATTTTCCAACCAATATAAAAACAAGCTTAATAGTGGTTAGTCGCTAAATCGGTTGCTAAGAAGTTAGTCGCTAAATTGCTTGCTAAGTGTTAAGATAGCGACTGATTTAGCCACCAACTATAAAATGCTAGTTTTAAAGTATTCAGTCGCTAAATTGGTTGCTATTTTATAATTTAGCGACCGAATTAGGAACTGACTTAAAAATATGTTGATAAAATAGTTGGTCGCTAAGGTAGCGATCACTAAACTGATTACTAAGGGTTAATATAGCAACCAATTTTAGCGACCAACTATAAAATCCTAGCATTAGAGCAGTTGGTCACTAGATCAGTCGCTATTAGCAACCAAATTTGCCACCAACTAAAAAATACAAGTTATAAATTATTTAGTTGCTAAATCAGTCACTATTTTAAATAATAGGAACAAACTAGATTTGAAAACAAATTAAAAAAACTATCACTTTTCAAGCCTAACCTTATGCTCTCCCCTCACACAGCGTCCCTCTCGCTGCCTCCCTCACTCTCTGGCCGAGTGGAGAGAGAAGTCACTTTCCGTCGAGTCCTGGTTGGCGCCATTCTTGTCGAAGCCATTCTCATCGGTGCCATCTCTCCTCCTCGAGTCTTTATCGTCGTCTGCCCCTCGCCGCGTATTTCCTCTGCTCGTTCTGCCATTGTCGCAGATCATCGCATCCCCGTCTAGATCTGCCGTTGTTTGCAATGCGATGTTCTTTTCTCAGCGTCGCCTCCTGTGGTAACTTCTTCTCTCGTAACAACAACAATAGTCTTTCGGTTAAGCTGATTTTCTCCTTCAGTCAAGGTACTTCAACTTCGTACCTCTGATTTTGATTTCTCACTATAATTTCAAGGAATGCCTCTATAATTTTATTTTGATTTGATTTTATCTATTAGGATATTAATTATTTTTGTTAAATTAACACACAACACAAAATAGCTCAATAATAAGTTAAACTTGAAGGTAGAAGCTACGCTGAAGTGAAATGTGAGTTTCTTCACGGCGTGGCTCTTCTTTGCTCACGGGAGACTCCTTACGTCTCTCACTTTACTTCAATTGCAACTGCATTACATTATCTTCTATTAGGTTCGTTCCTCAGAGATTCACTTTAAATTCTATAGATCTAAGCTTCGAGTATTGCTCCACCGTTGCAAATTTGTGTTTCACTACATTTTGGTTAAGTGCTAGGTTTCTTGGGAGTTTAAATTTGAATTTGTAATTTAGGTGTCAATTTGTTTTTGTTGTGGATTGGTAGCACAAATTGCGAATCACACTTTTCACAACGCGTACCACTGACCAGCAAGTGCACTGGGTCGTCCAAGTAATACCTTACATGAGTAAGGGTCGAATCCCACGGAGATTGTTGGTTTGAAGCAATCTATGGTTATCTTGTAAATCTTAGTCAGGAAGTCAATTATGTTTATCAATTGAATTGTGAGTAACCAGTAGAGCATAAATTAAAAGTTACTTGTTGTGCAATAATGGAGAATATATTGGAGTTTTGGAGATGCTTTGTCTTCTGAATCTCTGCTTTCCTCTGTCTTCTTGTTCACGCACGCACGTCCCCCTACGGCAAGCTGTGTGTTGGTGGATCACCGTTGTCAATGGCTACCTTCCATCCTTCCAGTGAAAACTACGCTCACGCGCTCTGTCACAGCACGGCTAATCACCGGTTGGTTCTCGATCCGGTTGGAATAGGATTTACTATCCTTTTGCATCTGTCACTAACGCCCAGCCTTCAGGAGTTTGAAGCTCGTCACAGTCATTCAATCCTTGAATCCTACTCGGAATACCACAGACAAGGTTTAGACTTTCCGGATTCTCATGAATGCCGCCATCAGTTCTAGCTTATACCACGGAGATTCTGATTAAGGAATCTAAGAGATACTCATTCAATCGGATATAGAACGGAGGTGGTTGTCAGGCACACGTTCGTGGTTTGAGGAAGGTGATGAATGTCACAGATCATCACCTTCATCACAGTTAAGCGCGAATGAACATCTTAGATAGGAACAAGCGTGTTTGAATGGAAAACAGAAATACTTGCATTAATTCATCGAGACACAGCAGAGCTCCTCACCCCCAACAATGGGGTTTAGAGACTCATGCCATCAGAGAATACAAAGTTTAGATCTGAAATGTCATGAGATGCAAAATAAGTCTCTAAAAGTTGTTTAAATACTAAACCAGTAGCCTAGGGTTACAAAATATGAGTGGACTATGATGGATGATGCAGAGATCCACTTCTGGGGCCCACTTGGTGTGTTGGGGCCCACTTGGTGTGTGCTGGGGCTGAGACTTTAAGCAATTCACGTGCAGAGGCCATTTGTGGAGTTGAACGCCAGTTTTTGTGCCAGTTTGGGCGTTCAACTCCAGTTTTTGATCCTTTTCTGGCGCTGGATGCCAGATTTGGGCAGAAGGCTGGCGTTGAACGCCAGTTTACGTCGTCAATTCTTGTGCAAAGTATAGACTATTATATATTGCTGGAAAGCCCTGGATGTCTACTTTCCAACTCAATTGGAAGAACGCCATTTTGAGTTCTGTAGCTCCAGAAAATCCACTTTGAGTGCAGGGAGGTCAGAATCCAACAGCATCAGCAGTCCTTTTTCAGCCTGAATCAGATTTTTGCTCAGCTCCTTCAATTTCAGCCAGAAAAATACCTGAAATTACAAAAAAACACACAACTCATAGTATAGTCCAGAAACATGAATTTTTCCTAAAAACTACTGGAAATAAACTAAAAACTAACTAAAACATACTCAAAACTATATGAAATTATCCCCAAAAAGCGTATAAAATATCCGCTCATCACAACACCAAACTTAAACTGTTGCTTGTCCTCAAGCAACTAGACAAATAAAATAGAAGACTAATAGGTTGAGAAGCAATAATATCTCAGAGTTTTTGAATGAAGCTCAGATTCTAATTAGATGAGCGGGACTAGTAGCTTTTTGCTTCTGAATAGTTTTGGCATCTCACTTTATCCATTGAAGCTCAGAGTGATTGGCATCTATAGGAACTCAGAATTCAGATAGTGTTATTGATTCTCTTAGTTCAGTGTGATGATTCTTGAACACAGCTTCTTTATGAGTCTTGGCCGTGGCCCTAAGCACTTTGTTTTCCAGTATTACCACCGGATACATAAATGCCACAGACACATAACTGGGTGAACCTTTTCAGATTGTGACTCAGCTTTGCTAAAGTCCCCAATTAGAGGTGTCCAGAGTTCTTAAGCACACTCTTCTTTTTGCTTTGGACCTTGACTTTAACCGCTCAGTCTCAAGTTTTCACTTGACACCTACACGCCACAAGCACATGGTTAGGGACAGCTTGGTTTAGCCGCTCAGACCAGGATTTTATTCCTTTAGGCCCTCCTATCCACTGATGCTCAAAGCCTTGGGATCCTTTTTATTTGCCCTTGCCTTTTGGTTTTAAGAGCTTTTGGCTTTTTCTGCTTGCTTTTTCTTTTTCTTTCTATATATATATATATTTTTTTCGCTACTTTTTTTTTCTGCAAGCTTTGTTCTTTGCTGCTTTTTCTTGCTTCAAGAATCATTTTTATGATTTTTTCAGATTATTAATAACATGTCTCATGTTCATCATTCTTTCAAGAGCCAATATATTTAACAGTCTTAAACAACAAATTCAAAAGACATATGCACTGTTCAAGCATTCATTCAGAAGACAGAAAGCATTGCCACCACATTTAACCAATTAGAATTTCTTTTATTAAACTCGAAATTTTATTGCTTCTTATTCAAAAGATCTACTACTTTATTCATGTTTAATGATGATGAGAAAAATAAACTATAGCTTAATTGGAGATAAAATCAAAATAGACTAATTACTACTATATGACTCCTAAGGTAAAATTAAAATAAGAACAGTTATCACAGAGTTAAGGCTAAGATTAGAACTCAACAACCTTGAGGTTTGGGAAGTGGATGTTCCTCTAGTCTGTGAGGTGCTTGGTCCTTCAAGAGAGAATTTCTGGCGCTTCAGTTCCTTTAAATCACGCCCTTGCTCCTCTTGGAGTGGGTTGTTTTCCTTTAGGGGCCATGATCTTAGTGATCACGGATAAGCACACCAAACTTAGAGCTTTGCTTGTCCTCAAGCAAAAGAAAAAGAAGGAGATGGGTAGAAGGAGAGCTCCTCCCCACCATCCTGGCGTTTGAACGCCCAAACACTGCCTGTTTTGGGCGTTCAATGCCCAAATGCTGCTATCCTGGGCGTTCAACGCCCAGTTGTTGCCCTTTTCTGGCGTTGAACGCCAGATAGCTATCCTTACTGGCGTTCAGCGCCCACTGGATGCCCATTTTGGGCGCTGAACGCCCAAAATGGCCTTCACTGGCGTTTTCTTGCCAGTAAGCTCCCTATCTCTATTTTGTGTGTAGATTCCTTCTGTAACCCTGTAAACTTATGCAAATGATTCTTTACCTTAGTGTCAGTGAACTTTATATAAACAAATAAAAATAAAAATAGGGCAAAATGCTTAGAGGATTGTTGCCCCATGGCTGGGTTGCCTCCCAGCAAGCGCTTCTTTATTGTCTTTAGCTGGACCTTGCTGAGCTTTTAATCTAGCTTCAGCCTTGAGCATTCTTGCTCAATGTTGCCCTCAAGATAATGCTTGATTCTCTGTCCATTGACAATGAACTTCTTATCAGAATCAATATCTTGAAGCTCCACATAACCATATGGTGATACACTTGTAATCACGTATGGTCCCCTCCACCGGGATTTCAGTTTCCCGGGGAATAGCCTGAGTCTAGAGTTAAACAACAGAACCTTCTGTCCTGGTTTAAAGATTCTAGATGACAGCTTTCTGTCATGCCACTTTTTTTATTTTTCTTTATAAAGCTTGGCATTTTCGAAAGCTGTGAATCTGAATTCTTCTAGCTCATTTAGCTGGAGCAATCGTTTTTCTCCTGCTAATTTGGCATCTAAGTTTAGGAATCTGGTTGCCCAGTAGGCCTTATGTTCCAGTTCCACGGGCAAGTGGCATGCCTTACCATACACGAGTTGGTATGGAGAGGTCCCTATAGGGGTCTTGAATGCTGTTCTGTAAGCCCACAGAGCATCATCCAAGCTCCTTGCCCAATCCTTTCTACGGGTACTTACTGTCCATTCCAGGATTCTCTTTAATTCTCTATTAGAGACTTCAGCTTGCCCATTGGTTTGTGGATGATATGGTGTGGCCACTTTGTGGCGAATTCCATACCGAACCATGGCAGAGTAAAGCTGTTTATTGCAGAAGTGAGTGCCCCCATCACTGATTAACACTCTAGGGACACCAAACCTGCTAAAGATATGTTTCTGGAGGAACTTCAGCACTGTTTTAGTATCATTGGTGGGTGTGGCAATAGCCTCAACCCATTTTGATACATAGTCAACTGCCACCAGAATATAAGTGTTTGAGTATGATGGTGGGAAAGGTCCCATGAAGTCAATTCCCCATACATCAAACAACTCTATTTCTAAGATTCCTTGTTGAGGCATGGCGTAACCATGAGGCAGATTACCAGCTCTTTGGCAACTGTCACAATTACGTACAAACTCTCGGGAATCTTTATAGAGTGTGGGCCAGTAGAAGCCACATTGGAGGACCTTAGTGGCTGTTCGCTCACCTCCGAAATGGCCTCCATATTGAGATCCATGGCAATGCCATAGGATTCTCTGTGCTTCCTCTCTGGGGACACACCTACGGATAATTCCGTCTGCACATCTCTTAAAGAGATAGGGCTCATCCCACAAGTAGTACTTTGCATCAGTAATTAGTTTCTTTTTTTGTATTCTATTGTACTCCTTGGGTATGAACCTTGCAGCTTTATAGTTTGCAATATCGGCAAACCATGGTGCTTCCTGAATGGCAAGTAGATGCTCATCACGGAACGACTCAGAGATCTCAAGAAAGGGGAGGGACGTCCCTTCCATTGGCTCTATCCGGGACAGATGATCAGCCACTTGGTTCTCAGTCCCTTTTCTGTCTCTTATTTCTATATCAAACTCTTGCAGAAGCAATACCCATCTGATGAGCCTGGGTTTTGAATCCTGCTTTGTGAGTAGATATTTAAGAGCAGCATGGTCAGTATACACAATCACTTTTGATCCTACTAAGTATGATCTGAACTTGTCAATGGCGTAAACCACTGCAAGTAGTTCTTTTTCTGTGGTTGTGTAATTTTTCTGGGCATCATTTAGAACACGACTGGCATAATAAATGACATGCAGAAGCTTGTCATGCCTCTGTCCCAGTACTGCACCAATGGCATGATCACTGGCATCACACATTAACTCAAATGGCAATGTCCAGTCTGGTGCAGAAATGACTGGTGCTGTGACCAGCTTAGCTTTCAGCGTTTCAAACGCCTGCAGGCATGCTGTGTCAAACACAAATGGCGTGTCAGCAGCTAGCAGATTGCTTAGAGGTTTTGCGATTTTTGAAAAATCCTTTATAAACCTCCTATAAAATCCTGCATGCCCCAGAAAGCTTCTGATTGCCTTAACATTGGCAGGTGGTGGTAATTTTTCAATTACCTCTATTTTTGCTTGATCCACCTCTATTCCCTTGTTTGAGATTTTATGCCCAAGAACAATTCCTTCAGTCACCATGAAGTGACACTTTTCCCAGTTTAAAACTAGGTTGGTTTCTTGGCGTCTTTTCAGAACAAGTTTCAGATGATCAAGACAGGAGCTGAATGAGTCTCCATATACTGAGAAGTCATCCACGAAGACTTCCAGAAATTTTTCCACCATATCAGAGAAAATAGAGAGCATGCATCTCTGGAAGGTTGCAGGTGCATTGCATAGCCCAAAGGGCATCCTTCTATAAGCAAACACTCCGGATGGACATGTGAATGCTGTTTTCTCTTGATCCTGGGGATCTACTGCAATCTGGTTATAGCCTGAGTAGCCATCCAAAAAGCAGTAATAATCATGACCTGCTAGTCTTTCTAGCATCTGGTCTATGAATGGTAAAGGAAAATGATCCTTTCTGGTGGCTGTATTGAGCCTTCTGTAGTCAATACACATGCGCCACCCTGTGACTGTTCTTGTAGGAATCAGTTCATTTTTTTCATTATGAATCACTGCCATGCCTCCCTTTTTTGGGACGACTTGAACAGGGCTCACCCAGGGGCTATCAGAAATGGGATAAATAATCCCAGCCTCTAGTAGTTTGGTGACCTCTTTCTGCACCACTTCCTTCATGGCTGGATTTAGCCGCCTCTGTGGTTGAACCACTGGTTTGGCATTATCCTCCAATAGGATTTTGTGCATGCATCTAGCTGGGCTTATGCCCTTAAGGTCACCTATGGACCACCCAAGAGCTGTCTTGTGTGTCCTTAGCACTTGAATAAGTGCTTCCTCTTCCTGTGAATTTAAAGCAGAGCTTATGATCACTGGAAGAGTGTCACCTTCTCCTAGAAATGCATATTTCAGGGATGGTGGCAGTGGCTTGAGCTCTGGTTTAGGAGGTTTTTCCTCTTTCAGAAGAAAGTTCAGAGGCTCTTTCATGTCCCCTGAATCCTCCAAATCAGGCTGAACATCTTTAAAGATGTTTTCCAACTCTGATTCGAGACTCTCAGCCATGTTGATCTCTTCTACCAAAGAGTCAATAAGGTCAACTTTCATGCAGTCTGTTGATGTGTCTGGATGCTGCATGGCTTTGACAGCGTTCAACTTGAACTCGTCATCGTTGACTCTCAGGGTTATTTCCCCCTGCTGGACGTCAATGAGGGATCGTCCAGTTGCTAGGAAGGGTCTTCCTAGAATGAGAGTGGCACTCTTGTGCTCCTCCATTTCCAGCACAACAAAGTCAGTGGGAAAGGCGAATGGCCCAACTCTGACAATCATGTCCTCAATCACGCCTGATAGGTATTTAGTGGAACCATCAGCAAGTTGGAGACATATCCGGGTTGGTTTAACTTCTTCAGTTAAGCCAAGCTTCCTGATAGTGGATGCAGGTATTAGGTTGATGCTTGCCCCAAGATCGCATAAAGCTGTCTTGGTGCAATCACCTTCTAATATGCATGGTATCAGAAAACTCCCAGGGTCTTTAAGCTTTTCAGGAAAGCTTTTCAGAATGACTGCACTGCATTCTTCAGTGAGGAGAACTCTTTCTGTTTCTCTCCACTCCTTTTTATGACTCAAGATCTCTTTCATGAACTTGGCATAAGAAGGTATTTGCTCAAGTGCCTCTGCAAATGGAATCTTTATTTCAAGAGTCCTTAGATAATCTGCAAAGCGAGCAAATTGCTTATCCTGCTCCTCTTTCCGGAGTTTTTGAGGATAAGGTATCTTGGCTTTATATTCCTCAACCTTAGTGGTTAAAGAAGCCTTTTTAGAGGGGTTGTTGTCAGCACTTGTGTGTATCTGATCCCTCACTGGCAATTGAATGCCAGAGTCAGAAGCTGGAGTGACGTTAGACGCCAGCTCACTGTCTGTTCCTGGCGCCTGAACGCCAGAAATGTGCCCCTGTTGGGCATTCAACGCCAGATTCTTGCCCATTTCTGGCGTTGAACGCCAATCCTGCCTTGTTTCTGGCGCTGAACGCCAGTTTTGGGCATGGTCTGGGCGTTCAGCGCCAGCCTTCCACCCATTTTCTGGCGTTTTAGTGCGAGAATTATTTTTCCCTGGGCTCTTACTGTCCTCAGGGGAATCTTTGGTGGGTTGCTTATTTCTTGAATTTTTGATGCCTTGAGGTGGGGTATTTAATGTTTTCCCACTTCTTAATTGAACTGCTTGGCATTCTTCTGCTATTTGCTTTGATAGCTGCTGCTTTGTTTGCTTAAACTGTTCTTCCATATGTATATTAGCTATCCTTGTCTCCTGTAACCTGTCTTTGAATTCAGCTAGCTGCTTTGTTAGAAAATCTAATTGCTGATTGAATTCAGCAGCTTGTTTTACAGTACTGAATTCAGCAGTTACTGTTTTAACCTCTTCATTCATGGAAGGGTTGTTGCTTAGATACAGATGCTGATTCCTGGCAACTGTATCAATGAGCTCTTGAGCCTCTTCGATTGTCTTTCTCATATGGATAGATCCACCAGCTGAGTAATCTAAAGACATCTGAGCTCCTTCTGCAAGCCCATAGTAGAAGATGTCTAACTGAACCCACTCTGAAAACATTTCAGAGGGGCATTTTCGTAGCATCTCTCTGTATCTCTCCCAAGCATCATAAAGAGATTCATTATCTCCTTGTTTAAAGCCTTGGATGTCCAGCCTTAGCTGTGTCATGCTTTTTGGAGGGAAATATTGATTCAGGAATTTTTTTGTCAACTGTTTCCATGTTCTTATGCTGGCCTTAGGTTGGTTATTTAACCACCTTTTAGCTTGATCTTTTACAGCAAATGGAAACAGTAATAGTCTGTAGACATCCTGATCTATTTCCTTATCATGTACTGTGTCAGCAATTTGTAAAAATTGTGCCAGAAACTCTGTAGGTTCTTCCTGTGGAAGACCGGAATACTGGCAACTTTGCTGCACCATGATAATGAGCTGAGGATTCAACTCAAAGCTACTAACTCCAATGGAGGGTATGCATATGCTACTCCCATACGAAGCAGTAGAGGGGTTAGAATATGACCCCAAAGTCCTCCTGGACTGTCCATCTCCACTTATGTCCATGATGGATCTATGGATATAACTTGGACTGATTTACCTTTTTATTTATTTTATTTTATAAGAAGTAAATACTTAAATAAAATAAAATAACTAAAAAGAATTTGAATTTTGAAATAAAATTTTTAATTTTTTTTTTGTAAAAAAAAATTAAAAATAATTAGTTAAAAAAACGAAATTTTTGAAAAAGAGGGGAGATATTTTCGAAAATTTGAGAGAGAGAGAGAGTTAGTTAGGTAGTTTTGAAAAAGTTAAGAAACAAACAAAAAGTTGGTTAGTTAGTTGAAACAAATTTTGAAGAGATAGGAAGTTAGAAAAGATATTTTGAAAAGATATTTTTGAATTTAGGGAGGGAAGAGAAAAACAATAAGATAGTACAAGATTTAAAATTTTTAGATCTAATGCTCCTTGTTTTTGAAAATTTTGGAGGGAAAACACCAAGGAACACCAAACTTAAAAATTTTAAGATCAAGACACAAGAAAACTCAAGAACACTTTGAAGACTCACAAGAACACAAGAACATGAAGGAAGAACACCAAACTTAAAATTTTTAGAAAACCAAACCAAAATTTTCGAAAATCAAAGGGGAATCAACAAGAAAACACCAAACTTAAAGTTTGGCACAAGATTTAATAGAAAAAATATTTTTGAAAAAGAAGGTTTTGAAAAGAGTATAAAAGATTCTAACCCAATCAAATTAATGTTCTAGCCAAATGAGTTATGGGACCTTATTAAAGTTTGGCACAGGATTTAATAGAAAAATTATTTTTGAGAAAGGTTTTTAAAGATATGCTAGCCAATTACCATGAACATAAACACCACGTTCTAATTAACAGAGCTACAAATTTAAAGTGTTTTAACAAGGGATAAATAATAAAAGACTCTAAACCAAAAAAGAGAAGATTTTTCCTAATCTAAGCAACAAAATAATCCGTCAGTTGTTCAAACACGAACAATCCCCGGCAACGGCGCCAAAAACTTGGTAGCACAAATTGCGAATCACACTTTTCACAACGCGTACCACTGACCAGCAAGTGCACTGGGTCGTCCAAGTAATACCTTACGTGAGTAAGGGTCGAATCCCACGGAGATTGTTGGTTTGAAGCAATCTATGGTTATCTTGTAAATCTTAGTCAGGAAGTCAATTATGTTTATCAATTGAATTGTGAGTAACCAGTAGAGCATAAATTAAAAGTTACTTGTTGTGCAATAATGGAGAATATGTTGGAGTTTTGGAGATGCTTTGTCTTCTGAATCTCTGCTTTCCTCTGTCTTCTTGTTCACGCACGCACGTCCCCCTACGGCAAGCTGTGTGTTGGTGGATCACCGTTGTCAATGGCTACCTTCCATCCTTCCAGTGAAAACTACGCTCACGCGCTCTGTCACAGCACGGCTAATCACCGGTTGGTTCTCGATCCGGTTGGAATAGGATTTACTATCCTTTTGCATCTGTCACTAACGCCCAGCCTTCAGGAGTTTGAAGCTCGTCACAGTCATTCAATCCTTGAATCCTACTCGGAATACCACAGACAAGGTTTAGACTTTCCGGATTCTCATGAATGCCGCCATCAGTTCTAGCTTATACCACGGAGATTCTGATTAAGGAATCTAAGAGATACTCATTCAATCGGATATAGAACGGAGGTGGTTGTTAGGCACACGTTCGTGGTTTGAGGAAGGTGATGAATGTCACAGATCATCACCTTCATCACAGTTAAGCGCGAATGAACATCTTAGATAGGAACAAGCGTGTTTGAATGGAAAACAGAAATACTTGCATTAATTCATCGAGACACAGCAGAGCTCCTCACCCCCAACAATGGGGTTTAGAGACTCATGCCGTCAGAGAATACAAAGTTTAGATCTGAAATGTCATGAGATGCAAAATAAGTCTCTAAAAGTTGTTTAAATACTAAACCAGTAGCCTAGGGTTACAAAATATGAGTGGACTATGATGGATGATGCAGAGATCCACTTCTGGGGCCCACTTGGTGTGCTGGGGCCCACTTGGTGTGTGCTGGGGCTGAGACTTTAAGCAATTCACGTGCAGAGGCCATTTGTGGAGTTGAACGCCAGTTTTTGTGCCAGTTTGGGCGTTCAACTCCAGTTTTTGATCCTTTTCTGGCGCTGGACGCCAGATTTGGGCAGAAGGCTGGCGTTGAACACCAGTTTACGTCGTCAATTCTTGTGCAAAGTATAGACTATTATATATTGCTGGAAAGCCCTGGATGTCTACTTTCCAACGCAATTGGAAGCACGCCATTTCGAGTTCTGTAGCTCCAGAAAATCCACTTTGAGTGCAGGGAGGTCAGAATCCAACAGCATCAGCAGTCCTTTTTCAGCCTGAATCAGATTTTTGCTCAGCTCCTTCAATTTCAGCCAGAAAAATACCTGAAATTACAAAAAAACACACAACTCATAGTATAGTCCAGAAACATGAATTTTTCCTAAAAACTACTGGAAATAAACTAAAAACTAACTAAAACATACTCAAAACTATATGAAATTATCCCCAAAAAGCGTATAAAATATCCGCTCATCATGGATCTGTTTGTGGATTTGAGCTTAGCTTTCTATTATTTCAACTTTGGAGGATATTTTTCTCTGAAACTATCCATACTACAAGATAATGATGATAGTTAAAGAAATGGAAATCAAAAGAAAAATAGAAAAGTTTTTGCTTATTAATGTGATGATTTTGTAGGTTGGAAGTGTTCAACTAGCTGCTTCTCAAAGAAAAGCCTATTTAAGAGCTTGAGAAAGAGTTGCAGCCTACACAAGAAACTATTTCTAACCAGGTATGAGTATGACCATGCATTATTTTTACTTGCGATATACTCTTCACGATCCAAGCTAAACTTTATATTATTTATTTAAGCATCAATCTATTTGATGACATTTAATCTTTAAAAATCTCTGTTTCTTTGAGCTATTCCTTTAAAATATTTCAAACTACTGAATCTTTTTCTTGTATTATTTGTTTTTTTTTTCTTTAAATTCCAAGCAGAAAGTAGTAGAATCTCAAAGGTTGGAACTAGAGGCAGCCCTAAAGAGTTCTCATGAAGAACTTGAAAGTAAGAAAAAGGAAGTCTCTCTTCTACAGAACCAAGTAATAGATTTAGAACAGAAATTGCAAGTGATTTGCTGAAAATTATCAGCTAAGGTAATTATCCTCCTAATCTTACCTTTATTTCCAACAAATTTTAAAGGAAGAAAAAAACTGAAATGACAAGATTTGCATCCATTTCAACTTTGCAAGTTGCATAAAATGAATAATATTATAATTCAAACTCCTCATAAGGCCAAAGTATGATTTTCTGGGTTGATGTTTGGGAAAGATTCGGCAGTTTGAGCTCTTGTGTGTTGACTATTGCAACTAGTCAAAGTAATGCCATTGTAACATAGCATTTAAGTACAAGAGATTAATGTTAATAGTATGATTAGAATGAAAAGTTTTATGTGTCTCATGCTGAAGAATATATAACTGAATGTCTATAAAATATACGAAAAATGAATGAATTTGTTATTCAAATGTGCTATAAAAATTTCGAAAATGTAATGTTTGCGATTATGTTATAGGGTGAGGGTGTTGATGCGTGAGCATCTTTCCTATCTTTTCCTAGTGAATTTGCATTTTAATTGTCAAGTTTAATCAAGATTTAAATGCTCTTTAGCCTATGAATGCTACTTTGAGTTGTGTGTAATTTTGTTTATTTCAGGTAGCATTTGGATGGATTTGACAGGCTTTTGTAGCAGAAAAGGGACAAAGTGAATGCTGTTGTCAACCCTGACCTCCTTGCACACTAATAGAAATAACTGGAGCTATAGATGTTCAATTGATGCAATTCTAGTAGCATTGGAAAGCTAACTTCCAGAGCTTTCCAACAATATATAATAATATACACTTCTCTCCCATACTGTACGGCCACATTGGCGCCTAACTTGGGATTATCCAAGTTAGGTGCCAGATGAAGACTTACACGCACACTCTATTCAAGCATGGTGGTTCCTAACTTGGGATAATCCAAGTTAGGCGCCAATTGAAGCACAAGCCGCCCAAGTTAGGCGCCGAAGGAAGCCGCACGAAGATTTTATTCTATTTTCATTAAATCTTTTATTTTAATTACAAATAGAAAAAGATATTATTTAGTTTTAGAAAATATATTTTACATTAATTAGGATTTGATATAAAAGGGAAAAGATTCAGCCCTTCGGGCTCTCTTCTCTTCTCTCCAACCTCATTCCGCACTTTACAATTTTTCAGAACCCTAGTTTTCTCTCTGAGCCATGAGCAACTAAACCTCCACTGTTAAGGTTAGTAGCTCTGTTTATTGTATGGATTGATACTATTACTTTTTAATTTTAATTCATGTATTGATTTCAATTTCAAGAATTTGTTTTTGTTCTTCATCTTATGAATCTGGGTGGAACGGAAGTATGACCCTTATTCTAATTATTGAGTTTTGTAAACCTTGGAAAAGTAATTTACCTTAACAACAACTTAAAAATAATTTTTCCTAAATTACTAATTATCTGGACTTAACGGGATACCTGACATATAATTCACTTATATTTGGATAATTAGGGTTTCTGTGGCACATAAACTAGTTTTGAACTTAACCCTCTAATCGGAATCAAGTGACCAAGGAATTGGCGATTGATGAAGGTTAGAAGAGACTAAAAAGGTTTAAGGAATTAGGGTTTAGTCACATATAGTTTGCCATGAATTGAATCTTCATGATTAAAGTAGTTGGTAAGAAAAGTTAATCCGGAAAATAAACATCCCTGAAACCTTAACTATTTTACTCATATATTTCACAACCCATTTACTGCTTGCTTTCTGATTTTCTGAATTTACTGTTTAATGCAATTGAACTTTCAAACACCATTTTCTATTTGTCTAAGTAAGCCAATCACTCAATCATTGTTGCTTGATCCATCAATCTTCGTGGGATCGACCCTCACTCACCTGAGGTATTACTTGGTACGACCCGGTGCTGTAACACCCTACCACACAAAGCTTTATACGTAGGATGTAAAACAGAGGTGGCGAGGTGCTACGACTTCTAAAATTAAAATACATACATATAATAGTAGAAAGAATATAATAAACTAGGAGCCTTGGAAAATGGGTAAAACAAAATCGTGAAACAAAAAGCGCAACGCTACAGAAACGGAATAACTTGCTTGTGAAGAGAACTATAACTATTAAACATAAGATAATAAAAGTAGCAATAGAGAGCCAAGGATACAAAATAACAAGCTCATAACTTAGCCCGCAAAGTCAAGGCTGGCCGGAGAATATTTACACATATATACATACATCACCAAAACCTAGATGTACATAAACAAAATCATGTCTCTCCATAAACCTCTAAGAGGATCAAAAGCACAAGATATGCGGAGAGAAACTAAGTACATATATATATATATATCACTGTACAACAAAATAACCCGGTAACCACTTCGCAGGAGTCCAGACGCCTAACGAGATGCCTCCCGACCTGCATCTGAAAAATAACAACATAGTATGGGATGAGAACCAGAGGTTCTCAGTATGGTAAAGGTGCCATACACATAATATATAAGGTCCTGGGAATGCCAGAGGCAATCCTAGAACGCCGACACTCAGATCATAGAGCTTAAAGTATTAAACAGAAGCCATAAAAGGTGGTTTTCTAAGAGTATCTAAACTTAACTTAACTTAACCTTAAAATCTAAGTTCCATACTACCAAACCTCAATACCTCCATCTCCGTCAGCATTTCACAGACAAATAAACAGATAAAGGAAAGCACAAGAAGGTTACAAGTACTGCAGGTAACAAATATATATTTAGCAAGGCAAGTACATTTAGGCACACCCAATTAATGCACAAACAAGTAATTCATGTAGTATGCATAAGATGCATGCCTATCCTATGGCTGATGAGGTTCATCTGTCGGTTATCCAGCCAACCCGACAAGTCCGAAAACCTTATACTGTCCCTCGACATGCATCCCCAAGAGTCTATGCGTAGCTTTTTCTCAAATAATCAATATTGCTCAATGGGGGTTAATATTCCCGGGAATTTATAAGTTCCCGGTCACCCTTACGTCGTAGGGTCAACAGAGTATCGAGCTTTCAATCTGGTACACGTGGTGGCAAGCCACGGTTCTTTACCTAGGGAATCTCGTATCTTAGATTATTTAATCATTCAAGCTAAGTATCATACATGATCATTCATTTGATTTATCAGGCCAAGTATCATACGTGATTATCCGTAACATTTCATAATTAATTCATCACTTTTCAACTTTACTTCATCTCCAAGTTATCCCCACTTCCTAGCTTCATCTAATTGTCAGGTTTAATACTATTTTTAACGACTAAAGGAATGAAAATAGAGGTTTAAAAGTTCGAAATAAGGTTTAAAACACCAAAAACCATGTTTGCTAACACAGGGGCCACGCATACCTGTGGCTCACACGTACGTGTGGGAGTGTGAAGATGCAGCTCGTGCGCGCGTCCCTTGTCATGCGTCCGCGTAGGTGAGTACCGCATGTCACGCGTACACGTGAGCCATGCGTACGCGTGGACATGCATGCTGGCTTATTACGCGTACGCATATGGATTTTCGCGTACGCACAGTCAAATTGCATGCCACGCATATGCGTGGGCCATGCGTACGCATTGATGTACGTCTTTCCAAAAAAATTAGATCAACCAGAGAGTTGCATAAACATGGAAAGCTCACCTGTATAATTACATATTACATTCCAGAACTTCCGACGAGCATAACTTGATCGTTTTAAATCGTTTTTCTTCTGTTCTTTGAACGGCATAAACTTCACGGAACCAATTTTCACTTAAAATAACTTGGAATCAATTTGGGGTTCCGGAAGATAAGTTATAGCCCATCGAAGTTCAGCCTAAAAACCACTTTTGTAAACTCATTAAACCTCATTTTAAATAAACATTTCCATTCCATTCTTTACCCAACCTATCATTACCAATCCAAACAATAGCAATAAAATTCAACAAAGCACTACATCATCTCATCAACCACCATTCAATAACCTTACACAATTTTATATTTCAACAACTCCATCATACTTTCCTTCAATAAACTTTTAACCATATAATCAAATCACTAATTATCCATCAAGCATCAAACCAACATGTTCATAACAATTTAGTAAACATTATATATATATATATATATATATATATATATATATATATATATATATATATATATATACATACCTGCATTCCAACTTGTCCTATGGTCATCTAGCCTAAGTTTTCACAGAACATTATATATTAAATGCAAGAAACCTAAGCCATACCTTGACCGATTTTCACGTAGTGACCAAAGCAATTTAATTAAAACCAAGACAGCCCCTCAAAAGCTCAATAAACTCTAGGCTCAGCTTCCTCCAAGTTCCAATATTCACAATTTCAAGCTCCAATTTTTTATTCATAACACATATATACCCAATTTAATTTCCAAAACACAAATTCAGAATATTTAGATAGAATTATTATATCCTCACCTTACCAAAGCTTCACATAGGCTAGAGTGAACACTTTTCTCAAGCTAATTGGATCCTAAAACATCAAAGAACAAAGAAATTCAATATCCCCACTTAATTTTCCAAAATTGGGAGAAGAGGTGCCTGAGAAAAATAAGCGAGTTACCTATGAAATTGTTCCGATAGAAACGTAGAGCTCGACACGATGATCACGTAGCCACAAACGGTGCGACGATCGGAGCTCGGACGGAGGAGTTACGGCATTTTGAATTACTGTAAGGGTTTCGGTACGCTTCTCTTCTCCTTCCTCCTATTGCATTGCTGCCTCTGCTGTGTTTGAAGAAAGAAATGAGGTTTAAGCTCATTTAATGGGTTGGTCCGGTTGGGCCCACGCGCCCATTTTGGGCCTAGTTCAACCGGTTTGGTCCGTTCGGTCCAATCTTGGACCGATTTCTTCGAAATTAGTGTCAAAATTCTCGTTTCGATGAACTCTATCCTAATTTAATATAATATTCGCATTTCTAATCTTCTTTATTAAAAACTAATTTATTGACTAATTATCTACTAATTTAACGGAGTTTACATCCTACCCACCTAACAAAGAATTTTGCCCTCAAAATTTAAATGTAGTTACCTGAAAAGAGATGTGGGTAGTCCTTCTGCATATCTGATTCAAGTTCCAAGTGCGTTCCTCAATACCAGTTCGACTCTAAGCTACTTTTACCAATGATACTTCCTTTCCCCGTAATCGTTTAATGCTAGTATCATCAATTCTCACTGGGTTTGCTGGAAGTGTTAGATCTTCTCTCACTTAAATCGGTTCCGGTTCCAAAACATGACTTGTGTCAGGAGTATACTTCCGAAGCTGTGACACATGAAACACGTCGTGTAAGTTCGAGAGATACGGTGGTAAGGCAATTCTATAAGCCAGTGGCCCAATTCTTTTCAGGATCTCAAACGGTTCAATATATTGGGGATTTAGTTTCTTAGTATTAATAGCTCTTCCCACTCCCGTAGTTGGTGTATCCTTCAGAAAGACATACTCTCCCTTCTTCAATTTCCAAAGGCTTTCGCCTTTGATCAGCATAACTTTTCTGATGGCTCTGGTCTATAAGCATTTGGCTATGAATCTTCTTTATCTGCTCAGTAATTTCAGCTATCATCTCAAGCTCTAATAAACTTCTTTCTCTAGTTTCATACCAACATAGCGGTGATTGACATTTTCTGCCATACAGAGCCTCATATGGAGCCATTCCAATGCTTGCATGGTAGCTATTATTATTAGCAAACTCCACTAATGGCATATACCAATCCCAGCTCGCCAGCTGGTCCAAGACACAAGTCCTTAACATATCCTCCAAGGTCTGTATAGTTCTCTCTAATTGACCATCTGTCTGAGGGTGATACACAGTACTCAAACTAAACTGAGTTCCAAATGCACGCTAAAAAGCTCCCCAAAACCTTGATGTGAAACAAGGATCTCTGTCAGATATAATGGTAGAAGGCACGGCGTACAACCTGACAATCTCTTTTGTGTACATTCGGGCCAATTCCTCCATTGTGCAACTTATTCGGATGGGGAGAAAGTGAGCTGATTTTGTCAGTCGGTCCACGACCACCCAGATAGCGTCACAACTAGTTCGAGTCCTAGGCAAATTGATAAACCACTATTTTATGGTTTATAATGTGTTTAATTGTGTGGTTTTATCATGATCTTTACCCACTTATTCATATGATTAGCATGCATTTATATTTCCTTCCTAAAATTATTACATGATTGAAAACTTGCTTCCTAGAGACTTTTAATTATGTATTTTAATTCTCCTTTATTCTATTCAATGCCGTGATCTTTGTGTTAAGTGTTTCAGGCTTTATAGGGCATGAATGAGTTGGAGATTGGAAAGGAAGCTTGCAAAAATGGAAGGAACACAAGAAGTTGAGGAGATGACCAGCGAGAAGTGACGCGGCCGCATGGCTCACGCGACCGCGCGGAAAAGAGGAAATCGCAATGACGCGGCCTCATGGCTCACGCGACCGTGCGGATTGGAATAGCATAAGTGACGCGGAGGCGTGGACAACGCGCCCGCGTGGCAAAGCAAAATGCCACATGACGCGTCCACATGAATGACGCGATCGCGTAACATGCGCGATCTGCATAATCTGCAGAATTCGCTGGGGGCGATTTTGGGCCTTGTTTTGACCCAGTTTTTGGCCCGAAAAAGCATACTAGAGCCAGAGGACATGCAGAAACCAAAGACAACATTCATTCTACACAGTTTTTAGTTTTTAGATCTAGTTTGACTCCTCCTCTAGGTTTTCTCTCTACACATTCGTAGTTCTTAGGATTTTTATTTCTATTGCTCTTTGCATTGGGATATTGAGAAGAGTTATTACCTCATCAAGACTTCGTCATTCTAGTTCGTTTTCTTTACTTGGCTTTACTCTTCCATGTCCTTTAATTTACTCAATTTTACTAATGGATTATTTTAAGATTTATTAATACAAGGGTTACTTTTATTTTTAATTGATTTCTTTGAGTTTTATTTATCATGTCTTTCTTTAATTCCCTTTCCTATGTTATGAGTTTTATATTCACAATGAGCGAGTAGTTCCCTAACTTGATGGGGAGTTGATTGAAAGGAACCCTTGAGTTGGAATGCTCAAAAGAGAAATTGTAATTGGGTTTATTGTTGGATTGCTCTCTAGTCACAAACGTCAGTCCTTCCAAGTAAGCGGATTGGGACTTGTGAGTAGAAACATCATTCCAACTTGTTTGACTTTCCCTTACCTAGTAAGGGATAAATAAACAGAACAACCTTCAATTATCAATTAATCTTGAGAGTACTGCAACAAAAATAGGGCTTCCAACTAATCTACTCCCAGTCAAGGCCTTTATTTAAATTACTTAATTTTCCTAATTTAATTTCCTATTTATTCAACTCAAACTCTTTTTGAAAATATCTGATTAATAAAATAGCACACCTTTCTGCAACTCGTTGGGAGACGACCTGGGATTCATACTCCCAGTATTTTAATTTTAATTCTTGTGACAACCCTTCTAAATTGATAAGCGGATTTCTGGTTGGTTAAGAACTATACTTGCAACGCACAACCTATATCAATTCTTAATTAGCCAATATCCGCCACGTCAATTTTTGGCGCCGTTGCCGGAGAGTTGCAATAGAGTGCTAAAGTTATTGATTGGATTTTATTTATTTGTATTTTTTTTATCTTGCTACTATGAGCTACTTGTTTCTTTCGTTAGATGACACGCTCACTTCCTGATCTAAACTTGCCAGTATTCGATCCTGAGATTGAAAGAACTATTTCACGAATAAGGCAAGCTCGGCGTCGGTTAGTCCTTTCTGAGGGCGGATCTGAAACGTCACTTGAGAAAGAAACCTGCCCCCGTTCTACTGATTTGGTTGATTTACGTGCAGGTAACATGGCAGTAGCTAGGAGAGTTACTATCCAGGAGGCTGGAGCCACTGATTTTACAATGCAACCATTTCAAGCGCATCACCCAGCGATGGCTACAGACTTTGAAATAAAGACCGCACTGCTCAATTTGATGCCCAAGTTTCATGGCTTGCCTGCTCAAGAGCCTATCAAGCACCTGAGAGATTTTCAAGCAGCCTGTTCTACTGTCAAGCGTGATGGTGCAGATGAAACTTCAATTTTGCTGAAAGCTTTCCCGTTTTCTCTTGAGGGGAAGGCGAGAAAGTGGTACTACACTCAACCAGCAGCAACTGTATCCAACTGGGATACACTGAGAAGAGAATTCTTGGAAAAATTCTTTCCAGCTAAAGTTACTGATAAACTGAGGAAAGACATTTCCATGATTGTTCAGGATGAATCTGAGACTCTCTATGAATACTGAGAGCGCTTCAATAATCTTCTGGAAGCATGCCCCCACCATATGATTGACAAGATAGTATTACTCGGTTACGTCACACAGGGCATGAGGCCCCAAGATAAGACCACATTGAAAAGTGTTAGCAATGGGTTTATGAAAAAGTACAAGACCACTGATAAGGCATGGCAATTGATCAGCGACTTAGCTGAATTTACTCGGAATCACAGGCAGAAACAAGGCCGTTCAAAAGTTGTTGCAGAAGTGTCCTCTAGCAGAGAGACTGTTGCTCTGACTCAGAGTATCTGTGAAATGACCAACTTGCTGAAGCAGATGCAATTGAATCAACAAAAAGTTTAGCAAGCTCAACCTTCTCCACCACAGCAAAACCAACAGTTAGTCCCGCAGAGAGTTTGCAGAATTTGTGCTGATTATAGCCACTATACTGATGAATGTCCGCAGCTCCAGCAGGAAGACAACACCGTGGCAGCCACTCATAACTTCTATGACCGCCCTGACTCAAGCTCTAATTGTGAGAGGACCAGACTGGAACCAGCCATTCGAAATAATGTGCGACGCTTCCAACCATGCAGTAGGAGCAGCATTGGCTCAGCGTGAAGGTAAGGATCCTTTTGTTATTGCTTATGCGTCTAAAACTCTAGATGCCGCACAGTCCAATTACACTACTACTGAGAAAGAGCTTCTTGATATTGTTTTTGCTCTGGATAAATTCCGAGCCTATTTACTTGGTACTAAAGTAGTAGTGTACTCAGACCACGCAGCTCTAAAGTATCTATTAGCTAAAAAGGAGTCCAAACCAACACTTATACGTTGGATACTGCTATTACAAGAATTTAATTTAGAAATTAAGGATAGGAGTGGTAACCAGAATCTAGTGGCAGACCACTTGAGTCGCCTTGAGCACATTTCAGATGACCCCACTCCTATAGCTGATAATTTCCCATTTGATAATCTGCAAGCAGTATCTGAGGTAGTCCCTTGGTATGCACTTGTAGCTAATTATCTAGTTAGCCGCACTTTTCCTCCAAACTTTTCTAAGCATCAAAGAGACAAGCTAAAAAGCGAGTCCAAATATTATATATGGGATGACCCATATTTATGGAGATGTGGCGCTTACCAGGTAATTAGACGGTGTGTGCCTCAATCAGAATTCCAGTCCATCTTAGAGGCATGTCACTCATCTGAGAGTGGAGGACATTTTGGTCCTCAAAGAACAGCTAGAAAAATCTTAGACTGTGGATTCTGGTGGCCTACACTTTTTAGAGATGCTGCTGAATTTTGTAGATCTTGTTTCCCATGCCAAAAATTTGGTAATATATCCAGGAGGGATGAGATGCCTCAACAAATTATGCTTTTCTGTGAAATTTTTGACGTCTGGGGCATTGACTTCATGGGTCCATTTCCAAATTCTAATAGTTATTTTTATATATTGTTAGCTGTGGATTACGTTTCCAAATGGGTGGAAGAAATTCCTAGCCGCACTGATGATGCTAATACTGTTGTTTCCTTTGTGAGAAACCACATTATTTGTCGCTTTGGATCACCACGAGCAATCGTGAGTGATCAAGGCACCCATTTTTGTAACAGGAGACTAACAAAATTAATGAAGAGGCATGGAATCATTCATAAGGTTGCAACAGCATACCATCCTCAGACTAATGGGCAAGCCGAGGTGTCAAACAGAGAGATAAAGCGTATCTTGCAGAAGATAGTCAAACCTCATAGAAGAGACTGGAGCACCAGGCTACAAGATGCACTTTGGGCGTATAGAACCGCATACAAGACACCCATTGGGATGAGTCCTTTCCGCTTAGTCTATAGAAAAGCTTGTCATCTCCCTGTTGAAGTCGAGCACAAAGCCTTTTGGGCAGTAAAGGAGTGCAACATGGGAATTGAGGAAGCCAGAGCTGAAAGGAAATTGCAACTGCAAGAATTGGAAAGCCTTCGCCTAGAAGCTTATGAGAACTCCAGACTATACAAGGAGAAGATGAAGGCTGTACATGATCAGCACATTAAGAGAAAAGAGTTCCAACCTGGGGACTTAGTCTTCCTTTACAAATCTCGACTGAGACTCATGCCAGGCAAGTTGAGATCAAGATGGGATGGTCCATACAGAGTAAAGAAGGCTGAACCGTACGGAGTTTATCACCTAAGCCATCCTTCAAGCTCTGAACTTATCAAAGTTAATGGACATCGTTTGAAGCTATACCATGGAGAGAGGATGCAAAAAAACAAGGAGCTCGAGATCTTCCTCTTTGAAGATCCCCACATAGCCAAAAACTGAGCTAGTGGAGCGTCCAACTTACAGACGTTAAAGCAAAGTGCTAGGTGGGAGACAACCCACCATGGTATGATCGTTCTTTTCTTTATTTTTATTTTTTCTATTGAATAACTCTTCTCTTTATTAGTACATTTCGTGCATCTGTATTTACATACTTTTATTTCAAAAAAAAAAAAATTTTACGCGACGCGACTGCCTCATTGACGCGTCCGCGTCGCAAGGAGATGGGAGAAAATAATAAACGAACAGAGAGTCATGAAGGAGCGTGGCTGGAGGCATGCCAATGGCACAAATTGCCCCACGCGACCGCGTCGCCGACGCGTCCGCGTCGAGTGGGAACATTGGCGTCCCATGCGACCGCGTGACCCACGCGGCCGCGTGCCATGGAATTCGACGTCAAAAGGGTGCACGACCGAAAGTTGTGCTAGAGTGGTGCTGGATTGGTGCTGAACGCACAATCCTTCCCACGCGGCCGCATGACCGACGCGACCGCGTCATATCCTTTTCATGCCCACTCACGCAATCGCATGCCCCACGCAATCGCGTCACCTATGATTTGGCAACAATATAATTTCGAACAGAGAGTTGTGCGAGCGCGAGGCTGCCCTCGCGCCAGAAGCATAAAACGGGTCACGCGACCGCGTGACCGATGCGACCGCGTGACCGACGCGACCGCGTCAATTATTATAAGCGCAAATCACACGACCGCGTGCCCCACACGACCGCGTCGCTTGCGCCGCACAGCTTCCCTGATTTGCGACTTATCTTATCTTTTTCTCCTCAAATCCTATTTTCTCTTTTCCCTCCTTCTTTCTTCTTTCTACCTTCTTCCTTCTTTCTCACTTTCTATTCTCTCTCTCTCACCCCCATTAACAAGGTTTTCTTTTCTTCTTCTCTCCTTACTTTTCTATTTTTCTTCTTATTTTTATATGTTATCTTCTTTTCTTTTCTTTTTACTTTCATTATTCATATTTTTTTTCTTTCTTTTTCCTTTTTACTTGGTGTTAGAAATTTATTTGAGTCATTATTTCTCATTATATGCTTGTGGATTGTTCTAAATTTGTTTGGCAATTATATATTTCTTTTTAAAGGGTTGCTTGCATGTTCAATTTAATACTTTCCATACATTATTTCACCATGCATGCTATGTGTTTGTGAAAAAGCCCATATGGCATTATGCACTTTTCTACGTTATTCTATTCTACTATTAAATGCCCATTTTCACAAAACTCCTTTTATATTTTATTCGTTAAAAATAATTGTCAATACAAACGTGATGGTTTGTTACAAGTGATGCTTGATCTATGCTACTCGTGCCTTTGCCAGCATGCCAATAAACACCTTGCATTCTCTTGTCGTCATATGCACTAACTATTTTCCATTAATGATTTTCACATGTAGTCATGACCATGTGTTAACATCATTTACCTTTAAATGTGCATTCATAACCATCCTTTTCCGTTCTCTTCCTTGCTCTATCTCTTTGAATTTAATTTACTTTATCTTCCCTTTTTTAGAATGGCCACCAAGAAAGGAAAAGAGAAAGCTACTCCCAAATCAACAACAAGAAGAGGAACAAAAAGAGCACTAGTGGCAGAACCCTCTTCAATTGCAGTAAAGCCCTCAACAAAGAGACTAAAGAGGATTATAAGGGTTGATGATAAAGAAAAAGCCTTCCCAGTAAAGGACACTGCGCGATTTTCCAATCGCTACTGTAAGCAGATGTTCCCCATCCTGGCAGAAAGGAGTTACAACAATGAATACCTTCTTCTCCTCCCAAACCATATTGCTACATTTGTTGAGCCGCAAATTGCACAAAGACAATGGGGTTTCCTACAGAGACAGCCGAGGCAGGTCAATCTTTCTTGGGTAGTCGAGTTCTACTCCAACTTCCACCTGCCAACCCTGCAGTCTGTCTTTGTCTGTCAGAAGCAAGTCCCCATTACAGAAGAGGCCATTCAAAAAGCTTTAGGTCTTCCCCCTATTCCAGAAGGATTCGATGCCTTTCAAGAAGCCGCACTCAAGCGCCAGATGTACCAATTTGATTGGGACGCCGTTCTCAGAGTTATCGCACTACCTGGCAGCCGTTGGATCTACGGATACCATCGTACCCGCCCTAAGGGAATCTCAGCTTCAACACTTACCTTGGAGGCTCGCGTATGAGCACAGATCATGTCCCATTACGTCTTTCCGAGAACTCACGAGTCCTCCTTCACTGCGGACATGGCCGTTCTACTATGGTGCATCCTTACAGACCAGCCTCTGAACCTACTAAGACACATCCGGAATGCCATGAGACACGTACAAATCGCAGGCAACTTACCTTTCCCCGTCTTGGTCTCAGATCTTGTCTCAGCAGCCGGAGTCTCCTTCAGAGTTAGGGACACCAAAGCCATGCTTCCACGGGATGATCAATATGTCCCTAATGGGAAATACATCAGACTTTCAGCAGCCACTACAAGCCAACCTATTGAACTAGCTGCAGACATTCCTCCTTTCACACCACAAGCACCTACAACAACTCAACTGCTCCATCAGATACTTGAAAGGTTGGATCGGCAAGAACAGAAAGTGAAACTAAGGGAGCGCCGTAACGAGCGCCAATTCAAACACCTCAAGAAGCTACTTAAGGGAAAATTCAAGGACTCAGACACCCCGAACTCCACTTTCTTTACCAGCACAGGGAGCCATGATGGTCCCGACTGTGGAGATACTGCTACCAGCCCACCCCTGTTCCTGACAGATGGCACCGACGACGGTGCAAAGCCTTAAGTGTGGGGAGGTCGGTCAGTAACTAACTTCCGGAGGTAATTTCTCTTCCCTAAACACCAATAAATTAGGATATTTAGTTAGTTTTTCTTTTATAGAACAGGATAAATTGCATAGTAATAGATTAGTTGCATGCATGTTCTACGTGATTGAAAAGACAATAAGTTTCTTCTAAGACCCTATCTTTGGAACAAAATGTCACTAATTTTAATCAAAACTTCTATGTTAAATTTGCTTAAAGTTGTATTTGGAACATAATTTTTGAGCTAAAGAACACACAACCTGTGAGATTTGAGCCTTTATGCATGGTTACATTATTTAACCATAATTATTTTATTCTTGTGTGTTTACTTCTCTATGATTGTGATCTATATTTTGTTCCATTCTATATGTCCAATGTTTATTATATTTATATGTTTGCATATGATTGAGGCCATTATTTGTTTAGCCCACTTATCCAAATTAAGCCTACCCTTTCAATTACCTTTGTTAGCCACTTTGAGACTTTAAATCCCATTTGTTCTATATTTTACCACATTACTAGCCTTAAGTGGAAAAACAATTATATATCCCAAATTGAATCTTTGGTTAGCTTAAGATAGAATTGTGTTTGTTATTTAAGTATGGGAAATTGTGGGAACAAAAGATAATAAGGGAATGTGTCATGATAATATAATGGAAATTTGGATACCTACTCATGTGAACTTATAAGAATTCAAAATCTATGTGCATTGATAACCTATGTTTATTTTTTATGTTTATTTAAATAAAAAATTTCAATAAATAAATAAGGGGACAAAATTACCCCAATGCTAAGTTAAGAATTCAAGGATCAATGCATGTATGATAAAATTAAAATAAAAAGTTGATACATGAGTATGGAATGTGAAAGGAATTTCTGGGTAGCTAGGTATGCATTCTAAAGTTATATAGAATATATATAGAGGTTAGGTGAAAGCTTAGGTTAATTAAAGATTCAATTTATAAGCTTACTTAGCCATATATGTATCCTTACCCTTACCTTGGCCCCATTACAACCTTGAAAAGACCTCATGATGTTTGCATTGGTATATTAAATGTTGTTGATTGGTTAGGAGAAGAACAAAAATTAGAAAGCATGATTAGAGAAGAATAGAGTAATTACCCTATACACTAAGAGAGACTAGAGTGTAGATACATCATCAGTGAGGGTTCAATGCTTGAAATTCTATGTTCCCTGCTTTCATGAGCTATCTTCTTGCATTTTTATCTGTTCTTACTGCATGAGAATTGAATTAGTGGAATTTGATTTGTAATTATTTTGAAGAGCTTATTTACTATTGATCAAGTGGACAAGAATCATATAGTTGCATTTACATATATAGGTTGCATTGCATTGCATGAGTTTTTACATGTTCCTACTCATTTGTTTTATCTCCTTTAACTAAGCATGAGGACATGCTAATGTTTAAGTGTGGGGAGGTTGATAAACCACTATTTTATGGTTTATAATGTGTTTAATTGTGTGGTTTTATCATGATCTTTACCTACTTATTCATATGATTAGCATGCATTTATATTTCCTTCCTAAAATTATTACATGTTTGAAAACTTGCTTCCTAGAGACTTTTAATTATGTATTTTAATTCTCCTTTATTCCATTCGATGCCGTGATCTGTGTGTTAAGTGTTCCAGGCTTTATAGGGCATGAATGAGTTGGAGATTGGAAAGGAAGCTTGCAAAAATGGAAGGAACACAAGAAGTTGAGGAGATGACCAGCGAGAAGTGACGCGGCCGCATGGCTCACGCGACCGCGCGGAAAAGAGGAAATCGCAGTGACGCGGCCGCATGGCTCACGCGACCGCGCGGATTGAAATAGCACAAGTGATGTGGAGGCGTGGACGACGCGCCTGCATGGCAAAGCAAAACGCCACATGACGCGTCCGCATGAATGACGCGATCGCGTGACATGCGCGATCTGCATAATCTGCAGAATTCGCTGGGGGCGATTTTGGGCCCTGTTTTGACCCAGTTTTCGGCCCGGAAAAGCAGACTAGAGCCAGAGGACATGCAGAAACCAAAGACAACATTCATTCTACACAGTTTTTAGTTTTTAGATCTAGTTTGACTCCTCCTCTAGGTTTTCTCTCTACACATTCATATTTCTTAGGATTTTTATTTCTATTGCTCTTTGCATTGGGATATTGAGAAGAGTTATTACCTCATCAAGACTTCGTCATTCTAGTTCGTTTTCTTTACTTGGCTTTAATCTTCCATGTCCTTTAATTTACTCAATTTTACTAATGGATTATTTTAAGATTTATTAATACAAGAGTTACTTTTATTTTTAATTGATTTCTTTGAGTTTTATTTATCATGTCTTTCTTTAATTCCCTTTCCTATGTTATAAGTTTTATATTCACAATGAGCGAGTAGTTCCCTAACTTGATGGGGAGTTGATTGAAAGGAACCCTTGAGTTGGAATGCTCAAAAGAGAAATTGTAATTGGGTTTATTGTTGGATTGCTCTCTAGTCACTAACGCCAGTCCTTCCAAGTAAGCGGATTGGGACTTGTGAGTAGAAACATAATTCCAACTTGTTTGACTTTCCCTTACCTAGTGAGGGATAAATAAACAGAACAACCTTCAATTATCAATTAATCTTGAGAGTACTGCAACAAGAATAGGGCTTCCAACTAATCTACTCTCAGTCATGGCCTTTATTTAAATTACTTAATTTTCCCAATTTAATTTCCTGTTTATTCAACTCGAACTCTTTTTGAAAATATCTGATTAATAAAATAGCACACCTTTCTACAACTCGTTGGGAGACGACCTAGGATTCATACTCCCAGTATTTTAATTTTAATTCTTGTGACAACCCTTCTAAATTGATAAGCAGATTTCTGGTTGGTTAAGAACTATACTTGCAACGCACAACCTACTTCAATTCTTAATTGGCCAATATCCGCCACATCACAAACCTATCACAAAATCCATTGCAATACTCTCCCATTTCCATTGTGGAATCTCTAAAGGCTGAAGGGTTCTTGATGGTCTCTGGTGCTCAATCTTAACCTTCTGACACTTTAAACATTTAAATACTTGCAACGCTATATCATTCTTCATTCCTGGCCACCAAAACATCGCTTTCAGATCTTGGTACATTTTGGTACTTCCTGGATGAATTGAAAACCCGCTCTTATGAGCTTCCTTCAAGATACTCTGTCGCAGGTCTCCGACATCTGGCAGAATAATCCTGTTCTTGAACCTTCATAAACCATCCTTACCTTCTGACACTCTCCACTGCTTTTCCTATTCAATTGCTGGCAATACCTTACGTAATGCTTCACCATCTTGATGAGACTTCAAAAGTTCTGATTTAAAATCACTTGAAATCTGTGACTAACTCAAACACAGAATTCCAGATTCTTCTGTAATTCCCAGGTTTAAACCTTGAAATTCCCTTAATAACTCTTCTTCCCGTAGCATCATCCAAGCTTCATACAAAGACTTTTGACTCAGGGCATCCGCCACAACGTTCGCTTTTCCTGGATGGTAATTCAATTCAATATTATAATCCTTCAGAAGCTCTATCCACCTCCTCTGGCACATATTTAATTCTTTTTTCTCAAAGAGATACTTCAAACTCTTATGGTCTGAGAAGATGCGGAACTTGACACAATAGAGATAATGCCTCTAGAATTTTAGAGCAAACACAACAGCAGTAAGTTCTAAATCGTGAGTCGGATAGTTCATCTTATACAGCCTTAATTGTCGGGAAGCATATGCCATAACATTCCGGTGCTGCATCAGAATGCACCCCAAACCCTTTAATGATGCATCACAGTATACTTCAAACGGTTCACTTGGCTCAGGCAATACCAACACGGGTGCAGTAGTCAACATTTTCTTCAATACTTGAAAACTCTCTTCGCACTCTGAAGTCCAGACAAAAGGCGTATCCTTCCTAGTCAGCTTAGTTAAAAGTAAGGCGAGCTATGAAAATCCCTTTATGAATCTCCAATAATATCCCATCAAACCTAGGAAACTCCTGATCTCTGTCACTGAAGTTGGTCACTCCCAATTAATTACTGCTTCCACCTTAGCAGGATCCACAACTATTCTCTGCTTACTCACCACGTGACCGAGAAACTTCACCTCACTCTTCCACGCATTTAGATAATTTAGCATATAACTTCCTGTCTCTTAGAATTTGAAGCACCGTTCGCAAGTGATCAGCATGCTCCTCCTCAATCTTAGAGTAAACAAGAATATCATCAATGAAGACAATAACAAACTTGTCCAGATACGGCCGAAAAATCATGTTCATATAATCCATGAATACTGCTGGAGCATTAGTGATAAATCCACATTTCATGGTAATTATTTGCTTTATTTGGGTGGATTTCATCAACTTCTCCTACACTTATTCAAAGAAATAGCATAGTTTCATGATTTCTTCCTAAATTATGCTTGAAAGTGAAAACATGCTTTTTTAGGCCTTTTAGTTGCTAAATTTTATCCACTTTAATCCCATATGATGCATTGATGTGGTTGCTAAGTGATTTCTGGTTTCCAAGGCAAGTATGTGTTAAAGAAGTGAGAAAAAGAGCATGCAAAAGGGAAGAAACCATGAAGAAATAGAGTTTGAAAGTTCAGCGATCCGTGCGTGCACGCGCACAAGTAAGAGCCAGGCGACGCGTACGCCTGACCCGCGCGTACGCGTGGAAGTGAATTTTGCTCGGCGACGCGTACGTGTGACACAAGTCACGTGAACTCATTAATGCAAATCCCTGGGGGCGAATTCTAGGCCTCCAAAACCCAACCCAACTCATTTCTGAAGCTATTTCAATACCAATTCAAGTGGAAGCAAGGGGGGCAATTAGGTTTAGGGTTTAGAGAGAAGCTCCCCCCTCTCTCTAGAATTAGGTTAGGTTTAGTTTAATTTCCTTCAATTTCAGTCTTTAATTCTTGTTTTGATGTAGTTTCCTTTATGTTTTCATGCCTTCTTGTCTTTATCTTCTTTATTTCTCTTGTAATTTCCTTTATTTTGTCTCTTTCATGTTATGAACACTCTTTGTTAATTTTAATTTCTATTAATGCAATTTATGTTTTATGTTCATTTAATGCTTCCTTTAGTTGTTGTTATCATGTTCTTGCTTTTGGTAGTCAGCTTTTATTTTTATACAATTTAATTTGATTTATTTTTCATGTACACAAAGTGTTTGATGAAATGCTTGGCTTAGTTTCTATTTAGTTTTTCCTCACTCTTGGCTTGAAATTGATTACTTTGGTGACCCTTGAGTCATTGATGTCCATTCTTGTTTGATATATTAGAGTAGTTAGTTGATTTGGTTTTCCATGACTCTAAGTGACCCTATAGTGTTGACTTAGGACTTAGGGATTGGAATTAACTATGCCTATTTGACTTATCTTCAATGTAAGGTTGACTAAGTAGGATTAAATCTTCATAATCATCATGTGTTTGTGGTCAATGGCTAGGATAGGTAACCTTAGTTCTCAATTACTTGCCAAGAGGTTTCTTGCATTTTAAGTTTCTTTCCCTTGCATTTTATTGCTTTGACATTGATTGCTTTGACTTTTATTTCTTGCATGTTTAGTTTTCACACTCTTTGTTGAGAAATTGGGTGTTTGGATGGAATTGAGTTGTGGAGTCCATTCCGCATTGTGTGAGGATTATTAATTGGTTCGGTTTCCCTTAACTCTAAGTGACCCACTAGTGTTGACTTAGGACTTAGGGATTGGAATCAATTATGCCCTTTTGACTAATTCTCAAGTTAGATTGACTAATTGGGATTAATTCCACACAATTGCCATGTTTGTGGTCCACAACTAGGATAGGAATCCTTAATTCCCTAATTCTCACCAAGAGCTCTTTTTAGTACTAAATTTCCATTTTCATTGCCTTTACTTGCTTTCCTTTAATTCCTTGCATGCTTATTTAATTTCTAGCTATTTAAATCTCTTGCTCTCTTGCTTTCCCAATTCCCATGTCCCCTCATAGCCAATGATATGACATTTCATTGCAACTCCTAGGGAAGACGACCCGGGAGTCTAAATACTCTCGGTTTATATTTGATTTGAATTGTGATAACATTTGATTAATGATCAATTGTTGGGTTTGGACTATACTTGCAACGTCAATCCTATTTTTAGTGTGAAAATCCAAACCTATGCTCTTGGCCTTCTATCAAATTTGGCGCCGTTACCGAGGAGTTGCACTGGTGTTATGTTTTTGGCTATTGTTAATATGTGAATATGTAAATAGTTTGCTTCTGCTTGGTTGCTTGTTTTTGTTAATTTTAGGAGTTTATTTTGCTTGTTCTTACTATCTTTTGTTTTTATTTTCTTTTTCTCCTATGATTTCTCACCCATTGCATTGTGAGTTTTGTTGCTATTGTGTATAGGAATTAGAAATTTCACTTGCTTGTTGCCTAGATGGAATGCAAGGAACTCACAACAAGAATTAGGTGTACAAGCTTGGGAATCTCAATTGCCTTGGAAAATGCAAGCTTGTGTGAGAGCTTCTCAATAAAGTCCAACTTAAGGACATTGAACCAAAGTGCTAGGTGGGAGACACCCCACCAAGGTAACATTGTTTCAACCCTTCTCTTTGTATATAATTTGCCTTAATTGCATTTTTGCTTGATTGGTTAGCTTAGAATTAGTTTAATTTTGGCTTAGATCATGAATTTATGGGTTCTTGCAAGTTTTGGTGTTGAGTTTCGATTAAGCTAAGGCTTGGTACCTTAGAATTTGAAAGAAATTTTTTTGAAAAAAATAGGGCATGTGCGTGCGCACGCACACAAGAACTAAAAATCGCGACCTGTGCGTACGCACCCAGCTGTGCGTACACACATTACCCTGCCAAGCCCCTGTTGGGAGTGCCAGCAGAGGTTGTGCGTGGGCGCTCCCCTGTTTTTCCTTGACCTGTGCGTGCGCACCCACTTGTGCATACGCACACACCCCTTTTTTCGCCCTTTCTGTGCGGCTGCACAGGCTTGTGCGTCCGCACGCCAACTTGCGTCCCCTCTGGTGGGAGCGTTGGCACAGCCTGTGCGCGTGAACCCCTTCTCTTTTTGCTTCTGTGCGCACGCACACATGATCCGTTCCTAAAAAAAAATTTAGCCTTTCTGTGCGTGGGCACAGACCTGTGCCCACGCACACCTCAAAACAAAGCCTCTGTTCGCAGTGTTTGCACGCATAGTGCGAACGCACAACCCATTTCCGTTTTCCCATCGACACGTACGCGTCTCTCATGCGTACGCGTCACCTTACATTTTCTGCCCTTTACGCGTACGCGTCCCTTACGCGTATGCGTCGAGTCCCTTTTACACACGTATCATGCGCACGCGTCTACCACGCGTACGCATGACCCCTCGTGCACGCGCACGGCCTTCTGTACGTACGCACGCCCCTATTTTCCCATTATACTTCTTTTCTTCTCTTCTCTCTACTTCTTCTCTTCTTTTCTCTTCTCCTCTTTCTTTTCCTTTCTTAAACCACCACTCACCACTATACTTCACCACCCATGACACTCACCTTTAGTTAGTTAGTTAGTTAGGTAGTTAGTTAGTTATCTAGTTAGTTAATTTAATTCTCTATGTTGATGCTAAGTGTTGGATGATTGAGTTGATTTGCTGATTGTGTTGAGATATTGCTGCTGAATTATTATTGTTGTTACTATTTATTGAGGTTGTAAATTGTTGCTTGGTGTTGAGTTCTTCATGTTTAATCTTGCACATACCAAGTACTCATATCATTGCCTTTGAGAATCTCTTTTGGATTTCTAAATTGCATGTTTTGGCCACCATGTAATTTGATTTCATTATCTATAGATAGGCAATTTGTATGTAGTTGATGCATTTTTTGTTAGGTGATGCTTGTTTGTGATTGATTTTTTTTATTTAAGTCACCTATTTGATGCATTAACATTGAGAATTGTGAAATTGGATCATGACCTTACCTAATGATACTTTTTGAGCTTTTTAAACTTTGTGGACTATGTTTATCATGTTTTCCACTTCATGTCAATTAGGTGTTGCTTCATTATCCAATTCACAATTCCTTGATTCTTGCTTGAATACTTTTATGCCCCTTTATTGCTTGTTTGTTTATCTTAACCTACAAGTTTTCTTTTAAAGTATCTCAAGGACACTAGAATGAATGAAGTGTATGCTTATTTTGTCTAATTGAGACCTAGCTTCCCATGCTAGTGTGTGTGCGTTCTAAGCCGCGTAACTTAGAATACACACACTTGTTTCTTTCATGTCACAAACTTATTCACTCAACTCATTCTAGTAAATACCACCTCATTCCAACACTCTTTGCTTCCTTGTTTTTGCATTCACTCATCTTATTATTTTATTTTCTATTTCTCAATGATAAGTCTGAAGAACTGAAGATTGATGGTTTAGAAGTTATAGTAAACTTTCGTTGCAAGTATAGTTACTAAACCAAGCAATCAACCTTTCTTACAAAACATTTTGGTTGTCACAAGTAACAAACCCCTTTAAAATTGATAACCGAGTATTTAAACCTCGAGTCGTCTTCTCAAGGAATTGCAGGGAAGTATGTTCTTATTATTGGTTATGAGTCTTGTAAATTGGGGGTTTTGAAAGTAAGGAAGCAGTATGTTGAATGATAAGAAAAATAAAATAGTAATAACAAAATAAACTATTGGTAAGGTGTAAGAACTGGAAGTCCTATCCTTATCAATTGTGATGAGAATTGGATTTTAATTCCACTTTGTTAACCTCTAACTATGAAGGTAAATCAAGTGGATTAATTAGCTTAATCCTCAGGTCCTAGTCAATTCCTATGGAAAGACTAGAGTTATTGGAGCAACTCCCAATTTCAACCACTGCTTTATTTGACAACTCAAGCGTTACCAATTACTTAACCAAAGCCAAAAGGGAAGAGAATCTACTTGAATGAAAATAATTTGGATAAATCGAAAGCATTCACAGCATAAATAAAACAATCATAAACTGAAATACCTCAAATAACCTTAATTAAGAAAATCATATGTAACATGGAAGAGTTCATAAATTAAATTGAAAAAATAAATAAAAGGATCATTGAACCTGATAAAAGGAAACAATCCTGAAAGTAAAGAAATCCTAAATCCTAATCCTAAGAGAGAGGAGAGAACCTCTCTCTCTAAAAACTACATCTAAATCCTAAAATTGTGTATTATGAGCTTGTTCGATGAATGGATGCATTCTCCCACTTTATAGCCTCTAATCTATGTGTTCTGGGCTAAAAACTGGGTCAAAAACAGCCCAGAAATTTCTCCCAGTTATTTCTGGTATGTTTAGGTTGCGGCAAAGCGACGCGGAGGCGTCGTCCACGCGTTAGCGTGGATTGCAGTTTTACAGATGCGATGCAGGTGTGTCTTTCATGTGTTTTCATCGCCTAGCTTCGGATTAGCTATGGCAAATTATATATCGTTGCGAAGCCCCGGATGTTAGCTTTCCAACACAACTGGAATCGCGTCGTTTGGATTTCCTTAGCTAACGTTATAGCCATTTGAGTGCGAAGAGGTCAGGTTGGACAGCTTAGCAATTTCTCCAACTTCTTGTATTCCTTCCACTTTTGCATGCTTCCTTTCCATTCTCTGAGCCATTCCTGCCCTGTAATCTCTGAAATTACTTAACACACATATCAAGGCATCCAATGGTAATAAAAGAGAATTAAACATAGGGAACTTAATGCCAAAGAAGCATGTTTTCAATCAAAGCACATAATTAGGAAGGCAAATGTAAAACCATGCAAATAGTATGAATAAGTGGGTAAAGAGTTGATAAAAACCACTCAATTGGGCACAAGATAAACCATGAAATAGTGGTTTATCAACCTCCCCACACTTAAACATTAGCATGTCCTCATGCCAAGCTTAAGAGAACTAAAAGAGTGAAGAGGAATGGTAAAATGTATGAAATGCAATCCTATCTATATGAATGCAACTAAATGCAAAATATTTCTACCAACTTGGTGAAAAGTAAATAAACCTTTCAAGAACAAACATGAATGGATTTCACTAATTCAAATCATAAAAATGAAGTACAAATAGACTTGCAAGAAGAAAATAGCTCATGAAAGCAGGGAACAAGGGATTGAGCATCGAACCCTCACTGGTAGTGTATACACTCTAATCACTCAAGTGTTTAAGGTTCGATTCTCTCAATTCTCTACTAACCTTGCTTTCTAAGGCTTGCTTTTCTTCTACCAATCAACAAAAATTTAATGCACAAATACGCAAATCAAGAGGTCTTTTAAGGGTTGTAATGGGGTTAGGGTCAAGGTAGGATTGTATTTGGTCAAGTGGACTAAAATCTGAATCCTTAATTAACTTAAACTTTCCACCTAACTTTAGACAATCCTTGTAATCATAATACCACATCTAACTATCCATTAACCATGTTTTCCACATATTCATGCATTCTAATTTCAAGTACAATACATATGCATTGCTTTCACCACTTACTTTGGGGCATTTTGTCCCCTTTTTCTTATTTGCTCTTTTTCTTTTCTTTTTCTCACACTTATATATATATATATATATATATATATATATATATATATATATATATCTTTTATTTTTCTCAATGCATATGATTAAATTATTGGATGCATGAATCATGTCCTAAACATTTCTTTCACATTTTCAGAAAATTCTAACATACTCAATTCTCAAACCAAATGTTTCCAAATTCTTCCCCACACTTAATTCATGAGCACTCTCACTAGTCTAAGCTAACTAAGGATTCAAATTAAGGACATTATTGTTTTCCTCTTAGAGTTAATGATGTGCTAAAGTAAAGAACAAAGGGGTATAATAGGCTCAACATTGGTTTGCAAAGAATAATGAAAGGGTAAGGCCATATGGGTATGTAAGCTCAGTGAAACAAAGGCCTCAATCATGTAAGTGTATGCATACATCAAATAATGGAAATATAGAGTTAAGCAAGACAAAGATCACAATTTTAGAGAGAAAAACACACACCAAAAATGAAATATTGGTTGGTAAAATGCAACCAATTCAAATAGGCTCAAAAAATCTCACAGGTTTTGTGTGTTCGAGCTCTAAACCATGTTCCAGTCTAATATTTCTTCAAACAAGTTTAATATTAAATTTTATTCAAATTAGTGAAATGCTCTAAAAGGTTTCTTGAAAAAGAAAATATTACTTCAACCAAGTGATAAAATATGCATAAAATCAAATAATCATGCAATCAAACATGCAAATGCAACAACTAACAAGGAAAATAAACCATTGGTGTTGAGATAGAAGAGTAACTAACCCATGGAGATCGGTATCGACCTCCCCACACTTAAAGATTGCACCGTCCTCGGTGCATGCTGAGATGTGCAGGTGGACGGGTTGTTCCAACTGGCGCTTTTCTCCAAAGATTGTGTAGATGGACTTGTCTTGTTTTCCCATGTAAACGTCTTCCGATTCCCTTCTGGGTGGCCATCCTGAAAGAAAAAGGGAAGAAAAGTAACCCAAAATAAAGATAGAAAATAAATAAAATATGGGTATTAATACCAGATGATAAGGGTCTCATTTACATGGAAGCTTCAACATGTTCGTGAGAAAACAATAGAAGCACATGGCATATCAGTGGTGCAGAAATTGCAAAAAAGGGGAGGAGTGTGGGTAATGAAAATATCAATATAAGTTCATGTCAATGCAAATAAAGTGCAAGTATCATAAAAGATTGGCATTGGCAGATAATTAATATCATCCCACAGTGTAAAATAAGTCACTAAGCACCAAAATAATTCAAGAAAGGATGCAATAGTTGAATAAGAACATTTAACACCAATGGTAAAATAATAAATTTAGAAAAGAAAAATAAAAATATGCACAAATTTAAAATACAATGAATGAAATATGCAAGTAAATTAAGTAAAATAGAATGAAAGATAAGAAGAATGGGAAGGGAAAGAAGGGAAGAAGAAGTAAGTAAGAAAGGAGGGAGGAAAAAATTAGGATTGGGGAAGAAAAGATAAGATTTTAGGCAGATTAGGTTAAGCTGTGCGGCGTAAGCGACGCGGACGCGTGGGGTACGCGTTCGCGCGGATGGCGCTTAGAGGAGTCGACGCGGTCGCGTCGGTCACGCGGACGCGTGACTCATTTCGTGCTACTGGCGCGAGGGCAGCCTCGCGTTCACACAACTCTCTGTTCGAAACTCTTTTCGCCAAATTTTTGGGTGACGCGGTCGCGTGGTTGACGCGATCGCGTGGATGGCCTTATTTCCAATATGACGCGGACGCATGGGTGACGCGTTCGCGTGGGAGGACTTGGGCTTCTAGCACGAGTCTAGCCCTACTCCAGCACAACTTTCGGCCATGCACTCCTTTTACGTCGATCTGTTGGAGCACGTGTTCGCGTGGGCGACGCGGACGCGTGGGAGGCTGTTTTCCAAATGACGCAGACGCGTCATCGATGCGGTCGCGTGGATCAATTTTGTGCAAAAGGCACGCCTCCAGCCATGCTTTCGCGTGACTCTCTGTTCACGTTTCTTTTCTTCTAAACGCACTGGTGATGCGGACGCATCGGCGACGCTGTCGCGTCGCGTGCGATTTTTTTATATATATATATGCAGTATGCAGAATGCAATGCTAATGTAGATGCAATAAATAATTCTAGGTTCAATGAAAATAAAATAAAATAAAATAAAAACAAACAAAACGAAATAAAATTGAAAAAGGAACGATCATACCATGGTGGGTTGTCTCCCACCTAGCACTTTTAGTTAAAGTCCTTAAGTTGGACATTTGATGAGCTTCCTGTTATGGTGGCTTATGCTTGAACTCATCCAGGAATCTCTACCAGTGTTTGGAATTCCAACAGCCTCCGGGGTCCCAAACTAGGCACGTAAAGCCTTTGAGCAGCTTCAAACAGATTTTTAGGCTCCCAGGGTGTTGGATGTCAGAACAGATTCCAGGATCCCAAACCTTGCTTTTGCACCCGTCTTCATGTTGATCATCATGATTCCATCCGGGTGGCAAGCAATCTGAATTCTCACTAAAGCGGCCAACCAACTTCCTAGACCCATTCAGTTGAGCTTTACACCAACCCTTGCATTTAAACCTTGAGCACACAACCATGTTGAACCTTGCTTGACAACTCCAACCACTAACCATCTTCCTCTTACTCTTAATGTCACAAAGAGCTCTAAGTTGACCATCCGTTTCTAGTAGCCCATATTCAAGTGGAATTAGAAAGCTAAGGGATATGAATTTTACCCACTTGAATGTTGTGAAGGATGATGGCAACTTAGGGGGAGGGGTTTCTAACGAACTTGCAAGCTCCACTCCTTTGTGTTCTTCTTTGACAATTACAACCTCTTTGCAAACTTCTTCAATATCAACCTCTTCCTCTTGGTAGCTTTCTTCCAATTCAATCTCTTCTTCATTGTTTACCAAGGGCATGGGAGGTTGTTCTTCTTCTTTCTTAATCTCCATCTCTTGACAACCTCTTCGAAGTCTTCAACTATGATATGCCTTGGAGGTTGTACACCCTCCTCAGCATCAATTTCAATCGCCTTGGAAGGAGGTTCTATAACCTGACTTTCCCATGGAGGTTCAGCATCTCCTAAGTCTGCAACCACTTTTTCCTTTTTAATAATTACTGCTTTGTCCAATAGTTTTAATATAAAATCGTATTCATCCTTGATGATTTTCTTTCCATGACTACTCCTTTCAACTATTCTTTCATCTTCAAGGGTCTTTCCTATATCCACATTTTGGGCCTCCTCTTGCTCTAAGACAAAATCAGACTCCTCCTTGATGTCTTCCTTCACTAATTCTTCAACCACTCCTTCAACTTCAAGGGTCTTTACTACCTTCACCTTTAGGGCCTCCTCTAGCTCCTTATGAAGTATGGATTCACGAAGATGATCCCTTCTCTCTTGTTCTATGTCAATAACATCATTGGAATCATGTTACTCTTGGATTGATGGATGTGGGTGCTCTTCCATGGATAGTGGTGATGGGATGGAGAGATCATTTTGTGGTTGAAAAGGAAGTGCACTAGAGCTTGGGGGTTGATTGTTGAAGGTATTTGGTGGTCTGATTTGGGCGACGAGAGCTTGTATAGTAGAGTTTAGATCGGTAAGTGCTTTCTCCATGGAGGTTTGGGGTGGATAGGAGGGTTCATTAGCTGGGAGAAATGGTTCATGGTAGGAAGGTGGTTCATCTTGATAATTATAAGGAGATAGTGTATATTAAGGTGGTGGTTCATGAGAGAAGTTGTGTTGGAATGGTGGATACGGGTTAGGGTCATATGGAGGTGAATGGTGGAAAGGGACTTGTGAGTATAGTGGTCCAAAGCTATTTTGAGGAGGTGATTCATTGTCTTGGCATGCATTGTAGGATGGTCTTTGTCTGTGGTATTGTGGAAGGTGTTGCTGTCGGAAGGGTTGATCAGATCCTCATGGCTCCTTCCATCTCTGATTGTTTTGACCTTGATGTATGCTCCTGTTATAATTTCCATTCCTTGCAACAGCATTGGGACCAAACTCAAAGCAATAGGGGTGAGAACTCATAGTAGTGAATAAAAATTAAAAACGAAAATAAAAACAAATTTAAATTAAAAGGTTATTGAAATTTAAATTTTGAAATTTGAATTTTGAAATTTAAATATTTAATTTTGAAATTTGATTTTTGAAATAAGATAAGATAAGATAAAAATTTTAAAATAAAAATCTGAAAATTTTTTTATAACAAAATAAAAACCAATAATCTCTTAATTTACGAAAAAGCAAAAATAAAAATAAAAATAAAAACAAATCAAAAAGCAAATATTTACAATAACCAATAATAAGGCACACGTTTGCAATTTCCCGGCAACGGCGCCATTTTGAAGAATTGAAGATTGATGGTTTAGAAGTTAAAGTAAACTCTCGTTGCAAGTATAGTTACTAAACCAAGCAATCAACCTTTCTTACAAATGTTTTGGTTGTCACAAGTAACAAACCCCTTTAAAATTGATAACCGAGTATTTAAACCTCGAGTCGTCTTCTCAAGGAATTGCAGGGAAGTATGTTCTTATTATGGGTTATGAGTCTTGTATATTGGGGGTTTTGAAAGTAAGGAAGCAGTATGTTGAATGATAAGAAAAATAAAATAATAATAATAAAATAAACTCTTGGCAAGGTGTAAGAACTGGAAGTCCTATCCTTATCAATTGTGATGAGAATTGGATTTTAATCCCACTTTGTTAACCTCTAACTATGAAGGTAAATCAAGTAGATTAATTAGCTTAATCCTCAGGTCCTAGTCAATTCCTATGGAAAGACTAGAGTTATTGGAGCAACTCCCAATTTCAACCACTGCTTTATTTGACAACTCAAGCGTTACCAATTACTTAACCAAAGCCAAAAGGGAAGAGAATCTACTTGAATGAAAATAATTTGGATAAATCGAAAGCATTCATAGCATAAATAAAACAATCATAAACTGAAATACCTCAAATAACCTTAATTAAGAAAATCATATGTAACATGGAAGAGTTCACAAATTAAATTGGGAAAATAAATAAAAGGATCATTGAACCTGATAAAAAGAAACAATCATCAAAGTAAAGAAATCCTAAATCCTAATCCTAAGAGAGAGGAGAGAACCTCTCTCTCTAAAAACTACATATAAATCCTAAAATTATGTATTGTGAGCTTGTTCGATGAATGGATGCATTCTCCACTTTATAGCCTCTAATCTGTATGTTCTGGGATGAAAACTGGGTCAAAAACAGCCCAAAATCACTCCCAGGATTTCTGGTACGTTCAGGTTGCGGCAAAGCGACGCGGAGGCATCGTCCACATGTTAGCGTGGATTGCAGTTTTACAGATGCAACGCGAGTGCGTCATTCACGCATTCGCGTCACCTAGCATCGAGGCAGCTATGGCAAATTATATATCGTTGCGAAGCCCCGGATGTTAGCTTTCCAACGCAACTGGAACTGCAGCGTTTGGACCTCTGTAGCTAAAGTTATAGCCGTTTAAGTGCGAAGAGGTCCGGCTGGACAGCTTAGCAATTTCTCCAACTTCTTGTATTCATTCCCCTTTTGTATGCTTCCTTTCCATCCTCTGAGCCATTCCTGCCTTGTAATCTCTGAAATCACTTAACACACATATCAAGGCATCTAATGGTAATAAGAGAGAATTAAACATAGGGAACTTAAGGCCAAAGAAGCATGTTTTCAATCAAAGCACATAATTAGGAAGGAAAATGTAAAACCATGCAAATAGTATGAATAAGTGGGTAAAGAGTTGATAAAAACTACTCAATTGAGTACAAGATAAACCATGAAATAGTGGTTTATCAAAGTCACTATACACAACAAGGGAAGCAGGAGGAAGAGCATGTAGCAGCCGATTGATCCACCAGATGAAGGTTAAAATCCGAAGTCACCATACGCCCCCGTTGCTCACCTTTAGTTGCACCGCGGACGGTGCAAATCCTTAAGTGTGGGAAGGTCGTCTCCAATTGGCAATCTTGGCTGACATACTCTAATCCTAACACTTTCATCTTCTTTTTCTGAATTCTTAGTTGCATTTTTCTTCTTGGTTTTTATATATTTTAGAGCTTTAATTACATTCTCTCTTAGTTTGTTGCCTTTCTTTGCATATATATAATAAGCTTAGTTAATATAATGAAATTTTTCCAAGAAAAAAACATTCTTGATAGGGCATTCATATCCTAATTGATTTGAGTTGGAACTTTTGATTGAAACTTGCTTGAAATATATTGTGGAATATATTTTTGAGTTATGAACACACAACCTTGTGAGTTTTTGAGCCTCATTATGTGGTTACATCATATAACCACTATTTTTATCCTTGTGTGTGCTATTCTCTTTTTATGATTGCAATCTTTGACTTGTTTGATTCTTTATGTCCATTGTTTGATGTATATATGCATTTATATGATTGAGGTCATCTTTTCATTAAGCTCACTTGTCCCAAATAGCCTACCCTTTTATCTTCCTTTGTTGACCAACTTTGAGCCTATTTCAATCCCCTTTTTGTTCTTAAAGTTAGCACATTACTAGCCTTAAAGTGCAAAACAAATAAATGTCCTTTATTTGGATCTTTGATTAGCTTAGTCTAGTGAGAGTGTATCATCTAAGTGTGGGAAAGTTTGGGAGCTTTGGTTGAGATAAAAGTGGATTTTTGTACCTTGTTGAAAATCTTAGGAATTAGGTATATATTCATGCATCAAATGCTTAACCTATATGCATTGTCACTTTTGTATATATATTTTAATTTGAGAAAAAAATAGAAAGGAGACAAAATGTCCCAAAGTAGAATAACAATAACAATGTATATGAGTTGTGATTGAAAAGGAAAATGCATGAGTGTGTGAGAAAAGTGAGAAATAGGTAGTTAGGTTTGCTTTGAGTTGTATAGGTTGTTAAGTAGGTTTGATGAGAGCTTAGACTAGTCAAAGATTCAAATTTGAAGCTCACTCAACCACATATAACCCTACCTTTACCCTAGCCCCATTACAACCATGGAAAAGCCCTCATGATATTTGTATGCATACATTGAATAAGTGTTGATTGTTAGATGAAAGAAAAATCTTAGAAAGCATGATTAGAAGAGAAATGAGTGAATTGACCCTATACACTTGAGTGATTAGAGTGGATACACATCCGGTGAGGGTTTGATTGCTCAATGACATGTTTTCACCTATGCTTAATTGCTTATCTTGCAAGTTGTTAATTCTTTTCAATAACTCTAATCAATTATGGATTTGACTTGATTTAGATTGCTTTAGCCTTATGTTCATATATGCTTTCTTGGAAATTGATTTATTTTGACTAAGTAGTTGCATTCATATAGATAGATTGCATATAGGTAGTTTCCTTACTTTGAATAAATATAATACCCCATGTTTCCTTCTTGAGTATAGCTTGAGAACATGCTATGGTTTAAGTGTGGGGATGTGATGAATCCACATTTCATGGTAATTATTTGCTTTATTTGGGTGGATTTCATCAACTTTTCCTACACTTATTCAATGAAATAGCATAGTTTCATGATTTCTTCCTAAATTATGCTTGAAAGTGAAAACATGCTTTTTTAGGCCTTTTAATTACTAAATTTTATCCACTTTAATCCTATATGATGCCTTGATGTGTTTGCTAAGTGATTTCAGGTTTCCAAGGCAAGTATGGGTTAAAGAAGTGAGAAAAAGAGCATGCAAAAGAGAAGAAACCATGAAGAAAATGGAGTTTGGAAGTTCAGCGATCCGTGTGTGCGCACAAATACTGCGTGCGTGCGCACAAGTGCGAGTCAGGCGATGCCTACGCGTGACCCATGCATATGCGTGACACGAGTCACGTGAGCTCATTAATGCAAAATCGTTGGGGGCGAATTCTGGGCCTCCAAAACCCAACCCAACTCATTTCTGAAGCTATTTCAACCCCAATTCAAGTGGAAGCAAGGGGGCAATTAGGTTTATCTTTTACATGCTTCTTCTCTTAGTTTCTAGAGAGAAAAGCTCCCCCCTCCTGTAGAATTAGGTTAGGTTTAGTTTAATTTCCTTTAATTTCAGTCTTTAATTCTTGTTTTGATGTAGTTTCCTATATGTTTTCATGCCTTCTTGTCTTTATCTTCTTTATTTCTCTTGTAATTTCCCTTATTTTGTCTCTTTCATGTTATGAACACTCTTTGTTAATTTTAATTTCTATTAATGCAATTTATGTTTTATGTTCATTTAATGCTTCCTTTAGTTGTTGTTATCATTTTCTTGCTTTTGGTAGTTAGCTTTTATTTTTATGCAATTTAATTTGATTTATTTTTCGTGCACACCAAGTGTTTGATGAAATGTTTGGCTTAGTTTCAACTTAGTTTTTCCTCACTCTTGGCTTGAAATTAATGACTTTGGTGACCCTTGAGTCATTGATGTCCATTCTTGTTTGATATATTAGAGTAGTTAGTTGATTTGATTTCTCTTGACTCTAAGTGACCCCATAGTGTTGACTTATGACTTAGGGATTGGAATTAACTATACCTATTTGACTTATCTTCGATGTAAGGTTGACTAAGTAGGATTAACTCTTCATAACCATCATGTTTTTGTGGTCAATGGCTAGGATAGGTAACCTTAGTTCTCAATTACTTTTCAAGAGGTTTCTTGCATTTTAAGTTTCTTTCCCTTGCATTTTATTGCATTGACTTTTATTTCTTGCATGTTTAGTTTTCACACTCTTTGTTGAGAAATTGGGTTTTTGGGTAGAACTGAGTTGTGGATGTCCATTCCGCATTGTGTGAGGATTGTTAATTAGTTCGGTTTTCCTTAACTCTAAGTGACCCACTAGTGTTGACTTAGGACTTAGAGATTAGAATCAATTATGCCCTTTTGACTAATTCTCAAGTAGGATTGACTAATTAGGATTAATTCCACACAATTGCAATGTTTGTGGTCCATAACTAGGATAGGAATCCTTAATTGCCCAATTCTCACCAAGAGCTCTTTTTAGTACTTAATTTCTATTTTCATTGCCTTTACTTGCTTTCCTTTAATTCCATGCATGCTTATTTAATTTCAGGCTATTTACATCTCTTGCTCTCTTGCTTTCCCAATTCCCATGCTCCCTCATAGCTAATGATATGACATTTCATTGCAACTCCTAGGGAAGACGACCCGAGAGTCTAAATACTCTCGGTTTATATTTGGTTTGAATTGTGATAACATTTGATTGATGATCAATTGTTGGGTTTGGACTATACTTGCATCATCAATCCTATTTTTACTGTAAAAATCCAAACCTATGCTCTTGGCCTTCTATCAAATTTGGCGCCATTGCCGGAGAGTTGCAATGGTGTTGTGTTTTTGGCTATTGTTAATATGTGAATATGTGAATAGTTTGCTTTTGCTTGGTTGCTTGTTTTTGTTAATTTTAGGAGTTTATTTTGCTTGTTCTTACTATCTTTTATTTTTATTTCCTTTTTCTCCTATGAATTCTCACCCATTGAATTGTGAGTTTTGTTGCTATTGTGTATAGGAATTGGGAATTTCACTTGCTTGTTACCTAGATAGAATGCAAGGAACTCACAATAAGAATTGGGTGTACAAGCTTGGAAATCTCAATTGCCTTGGAAAATGCAAGCTTAGGTGAGAGCTTCTCAATAAAGTCCAACTTAAGGACATTAAATCAAAGTGCTAAGTGGGAGACACTCCACCATGGTAACAGGTCGTCGAATTCACGGGTATAGTCAACAACGGACATATTCTTTTGCTTCAGTTGCATTAACTCCAACTCCTTTGCAGTGCGAAGTGCATGTAAGAAATATTTCCCGTAAAGTTCTGTCTTGAATCTATTCCAAGGAATATCTGTCAACTCCATCTGCAAGGTATGATATAACTCCTACCACCATTTCTGAGCATCTCCTCTAATATGTAAGTCACTATTTCCACTGACTGTACTTCATTAACGTGCTGAGTGTATAAAAACCTCTCCACGTCTTGAAACCACCGATCAGCCTCTAACGCATTGGCATTTCCATTAAACTGAGGTGTACCACTCTTGAGGAAATCAGTAAGGGTCATAGACCTGTAGTATTGACCTACATTGCTTGTACCAGCACCCAGGCTTCCATCTCGAGGTCTTTGCATCGATTCAATCCTAAGGTTTTCGCTCTGGGCACCTTGCTCGGATCCGCGAGACGACATTTGGTCCCTATTCACACCAAACAATTGATATTAAGGTGATCAGTCTCAATATCCCAAGTTTAATGCTTTAAAGTCCCAAATGCATGCTCACGAACATGTATAATACACATACCAGTCGGATATCCTAGGTAGCACATAGTCACACACAGAGTATGCACAGAAACATAGTCTGTCCGTCTCTCAGGCTCTACAGGAGCGAACTGCTCTAATACCATAATGTAAAACCCTACCACACAGAGCTTTATACTTATGATGTAAAACAGAGGTAGCGAGGTGCTACGACTTCTAAAATTAAAATACATACATAAATTAGTAGAAAGAATATAATAAACTAGGAGCCTTGGAAAATGGGTAAAACAAAATCGCGAAATGAAAAGCGCAACGCTCCGGAAACGGAATAACTTTCATGTGAAGAGAACTATAACTATTAAACATCAGATAATAAAAGTAGGAACAGAGAGCCAAGGATACAAAATAACAAGCTCCTAACTTAGCCCGCGAAGTCAAGGCTGGCCGGAGAATATTTACACATATATACATACATAACCAAAACCTAGATGTACAAAAACAAAATCTTGTCTCTCCATAAACCTCTAAGAGGATCAAAAGAGCAAGATATGTGGAGAAAAGCTAAGTACATATATATACATTGCTGTACAACAAAATAACCCGGTAACCACTTCGCAGGAGTCCAGATGCCTAACGAGATGCCTCCCTACCTACATCTGAAAAATAACAACATAGTATGGGGTGAAAATCAGAGGTTCTCAGTTTGGTAAAGGTGCCATACACATAATATATAAGGTCCTGGGAATGTCAGAGGCAATTCTAGAACACTGACACTCAGATCATAGAGGCTAAAGTATTAAATAGAAGCCATAAAAGGTGGTTCTCTAAGAGTATCTAAGCTTAACTTAACCTTAAAATCTAAGTTCCATACTGCCATACCTCCACACTTCCACCTTCGTCAGCATTTCACAGATAAATAAACAGATAAAAGCAAGCACAAGAAAGTTACAAGTACTGCAGGTAACAAATATACATTTAGCATGGCAAGTACATTTAGGCACACCCAGTTAATGCACAAACAAGTAATTTAAGTAGTATGCATTAGATGCAAGCCTGTCCTATGGTTGATGAGGCTCATCTGTCGGTTATCCAGCCAACCTGACAAGTTCGAAAACCTTATAATGTCCCTCGACGTGCATCCCCAAGAGTCTATACATAGCTTTTTCTTAAAAAATCAATATTTCTCAATGGGGCTTAACATTCCCGGGAATTTATAAGTGTCCGGTCACCCTTACGTCATAGGGTCAACAGAGTATCGAGCTTTCAACCTGGTACACGTGGTGGCAAGTCACGGTACTTTACCCAGGGAATCTCGTATCTCAGATCATTTAATCATTCAAGCTAAGTATCATACATGATCATTCATTTGATTTATCAGGCGAAGTATCATATGTGATTATCCGTAACATTTCATAATCAATTCATCACATTTCAACTTTACTTCATCTCCAAGTTATCCCCACTTCCTAGCTTCATCTGATTGTCAGGTTTAATACTATTTTTAACGACTAAAGGAATGAAAATAGGGGTTTAGAAGTTCAAAATAAGGTTTAACACACCAAAAACCATGTTTGCTGAAACAGGGGCCACGCGTAAGCGTGGGAGTGTGAAGATACAACTCGCGCGCGCATCCCTTGTCATGCGTACACGTAGGTGAGTACCTCATGTCACGCGTACGCGTGAGCCATACGTACGTGTGGACATGCCTGCTGGCTTATTACGCATATGCATAGGGCTTTTCGCGTACGCATAGTCAAATTGCATGCCACGCGTACGCGTGGGCCATGCGTACGCGTGGACATGCGTTTTTCCATAAAAATTAGATCAACCAGAGAGCTACATAAACATGGAAAACTCACCTGCATAATTACATATTACACCCCAAAACTTCTGACGAGCATAACTTGATCGTTTTAAATTGTTTTTCTTCCGTTCTTCGAACGGCATAAACTTCACGGAACCAATTTTCACTTAAAACAACTTGGAATTAATTTGGGGTTCCGGAAGCCAAGTTATAGCCCGCCGAAATTCAGCCCAAAAACCACTTTTGCAAACTCATTAAACCTCATTTTCAATCAACATTTCCGTTCTATTCTTTATCCAACCTATCATTACCAATCCAAACACCAGCAGCAAAATTCAACAAAGCACTACATCATCTCATCAACCACCATTCAATAACCTTACACAATTTCATATTTCAACAACTCCATCATACTTTCCTTCAATAAAATTTTAACCATATAATCAAATCACTAATTATCCATCAATCATCAAACCAACATGTTCATAACAATTTACTAAACATTATATATATATATATATATATATATATATATATATATATATATATATATACCTGCATTCCAACTTATCCTATCGTCATCTAGCCTAAGTTTTCACAGAACATTATATATTAAATGTAAGAAACCTAAGCCATACCTTGGCTGATTTCCACGTAGCGACTAAAGTAATTTAATTAAAACCAAGACAGCCCCTCAAAAGCTCAATAAACTCTAGGCTCAGCTTCCTCGAAGTTCCAATATTCACAATTTCAAGCTCCAATTATTTATTCACAACCTATTACACATATATAACACATATATACCTAATTTGATTTCCAAAACACAAATTCAGAATATTTAGATAGAATTATTATATCCTCACCTTACCAAAGCTTCACATAAGCAAGAGTAAACATTTTCCTCAAGCTAATTGGATCCTAAAACATCAAAGAACAAAGAAATTCAATATCCCCACTTAATTTTCCAAAATTGGGGGAAGAGGTGACTGAGAACAATAAGCGAGTTACCTATGAAATTGTTCTGGTAGAAATGTAGAGCTCGACACGGTGGTCACGTGGCCGGAAACGGTGCGGCGATTAGAGCTCGGACGGAGGAGTTACGGCGTTTTGAATTACCGTAAGTGTTTCGGTATGCTTCTCTTCTCCTTCCTCCTATTGCGTTGCTGCCTCTGCTGTGTTTGAAGAAAGAAATGAGCTTTAAGCTCATTTAATGGGTTGGTCTGGTTTGGGCCCGATTCAACCGGTTTGGTCCGTTCGGTCCAATCTTGGACCGATTTTTTCGAAATTAATGTCAAAATTCTCGTTTCGATGAGTTTGATAAACCCCGATTTCATGATTTATCTTGTGCTTATTTTAGGGGATTTTACCACCTTTTTTCACATTATTCAATGAAATAGCATGGTTTTGTAATTCTCCTTTGAACTTTGCTTAAGTGTAAAAACATGCTATTTAGGCCTTAAATTGGTGATTTTGATTCACTTTAATTTCATTCGATGCCTTGATGTGTTTGTTGAGTGATTTCAGGTCCATAAGGCAAATATTGGATGGAAGAAATAAGGAGAAAAGCATACAAAGGGGAGAATGCATGAAGAAACAAAGATTGGGAATGCACCCATGGGCGCGCACGCGTACAAGGCGCGCACGCGCAGGAGCGGTTTTACATAGAGGCGCGCACGCGCACATGCCACGTCCGCGCGGATGAAGAAATAGCCAAATCGACGCGCACATGCACATGGCGCGTACGCGCCGATACTCTCACATGGCCCACTTAAAGGCAAAACGCTGGGGCGATTTCTAAGCTGCCCAGGCCCTGGCCCACTTTGGGGAGGGTGAACACTTCATGGGTGAGAGAATTTTATTGTAACTTCTTCTGAGCCACTCTTGATTCAGTTCAGCTGCGGGGTAGAGAGATTATGATCACTGAGGCTGCCATTGAGGATGCACTGCTCTGCCACCATCGTCCTGATGACACCTGCGCTTATAAGCAGGCAGAGATAGCCATCCACTTCATGACATTTGATTATGAGGTGCTTAAGTACGTGATTGCCACACCTGACGCTCTTTGGGTGATGGATTCTGGGAACAAGAAGCCCAAGGGGATGCGCTTCGCTTATCTGTCAAAGGAAGCCAAGACCTGGCAGCATATCTTCACCCATTACGTCCTGCCCACCACTCACTTGTCAGAGATTCCTATGGATATGCTGGTTCTGATTGGGTGTGTGATGGAGGAGAAGGAGGTGAACTTCCCCCGGTTGATCAGGCAGAGTATGTGGCGCACGCATATCCGTGGCCTACTGCCCTTTCCTACACTGATCACCAGCATGATCGAGATGGCTGATGTTCCGTGGGAGGATGATGACGTGACACCACCACCCCCAGATGAGGACGAAAAAGAGGTTATCATTCCATGGGGTGGGTGGGTGCACGAGAAGCCCCCACCCAAATGCCATTCCTGAGCTAGAGCAGTGAAGGAGGCAGCTCAGCCCTCATCGTCAGCAGCAGCAACAGGACGCCCCTCTACTTCAGTAGCAGCAGCATCCTTACCACTACCAGCAGCACCTGAGCCGACCTATCTGTTGGTGCAGCACCTGCTTCGATTTATGGAGCGCCTCAAGCGTCGTGTCATGCGACGTCTCGATCGCATCGACCAGGTGTTTGTATCACAGGGCATCGAGCTACCGTCACTCCCAGACTCTCCCGCTTTCGACGAGCAGGATCAGGAGGAGGAGCTGGCTGAGGAGCCGACTCATCAGGATGCACCTCCAGAAACACAGGTCACCACTGAGGTTCAGCACCCTCCTGAGGTTTAGCCGATCCCACCTCCACAGCCACAGCCAGAGCCACAGCCGATCTCAGTCCCACAACCAGTACCTGAGCCACAGCCCAGTGCGATTGTTGACCCCCATCCCGAGCTTCAGCAGTAGCATCGAGGACGATGCTTGATTCTAAAGTGTGGGGAGGTCACCGTTCGTGACCAGTGTTTACATTTATGTGGTGAACTTTCGGATATCTATTTCTAGTTTCTGCTACTTTATTTTATTTTACACTTTATCTTGTAGATCATTTTGGGATTACTGTACATATTTGCTATTGTGGATACTCTTGTTTTGGTTGTTGCATACTTTTAGTATATATATATATATTGTGATAAGAAAAATGTTTTGCAATTGTTAAAAATCTAGTTAACCCTTTTTATATAAGAATTGTGTTTTGATTGAAAAAGGGGTAAACTAGGGAATTTTTTTTTTAAAAATTTTCTAAATCACAACATTGCATTAGAATAAGATTAGTCAATATGATGAAAATTTCTAAGAAATTCATTTTTAGGGCACCACCCCAATTGGTTGGAAAATTTTTTTTTAGAACTTGCTTGAATTATACACTTGTGGATCATGTTTTGAACAAAGAACACAAGCATGTGAGATTTGAGCCTAATTATGTGGTTACATCATACATGACCACTTACTTTCATTCTTGTGTGCATTATTCTCTTCCTATGAGTGTAATCTTTGATTTGTTTGATTCTCTATGTCCATTATTTTGTGTATACATGCAATTATATGATTGAGGCCGTTGTTCAAATAGCTCACTTACCCAAATAGCTAACCTTTTATCTTCCATTATTAACCGATCTTGAGCCTATGCTTAACCCAATTGTTCATAATTGTAGCACATCACAAGCTTAAGTGAAAAATAATAAATGTCCCTTGTTTGGATCTTTGATTAGCTTAGCCTAGTGAGAGTGTTCATTACTTGATTATAGAAAAGTTGGGTACATTGGGTAGAGATAAAAGTGTGTTTATGTTTTTGTTGAAAAATTTTCAAGAATTGGGTACACACTCCTGTATTAATCATATGTAAACCATATGCATTGATGTTCTTGTATATATTTTATCTTAAAAAAAATTAAATTCACAATGCAACAAGAAGGGAACAAAATGTCCCAAAGTTTGAAGTTTCATAATTCAGTGCATATGTGTGGTAATCAAAAGGAAATACATGAATGTGTGAAAAAGTGAAGAATGGATAGCTAGGTTTGTTTAGAATTCTTTAGGTTGTCATAGGTTAGGTGGGAAGTTTAAGTTAATCAAAGATTCGAATTTTAAGCTCACTTGACCATATGCATCCTACATTGACTCTATCCCCATTACAACCTATGGGAAGTCTTCATGATATTTGTATGCATTCATAAAGTAATTATTGATTGTTAGATGAAAAATAATTCTTGGAAAGCATGATTAGGAGAGAATTGAGTGAATCAACCCCATACACTTGAGTGTATAGAGTGGATACACATCCGGCGAGGGTTCGATCGCTCAATTACATGTTTCCACCCATGATCATCTTTTCTTGCAAGTTTATGAACCCTTTCAATGATTCAATCCAATTGTGGTTTGCTTTAATTGCTAATACCTTAGCCCTTGTGCTTGTATGTGTATTCTTGAAGATTGATTTATTTTGACTAAGCCATTGCATCATATAGATAGGTTGCATATAGATAGAGTGCATTTAGTTAGTTGCATTGAATAAATGTCAATACCCTTTGCTTCTTTCTTGATTTTAGCATGAGGACATGCTTAGTTTAAGTGTGGGGAGATTTGATAAACCCCGATTTCGTGATTTATCTTGTGCTTATTTAGGGGATTTTACCACCTTTTCCCACATTTATTCAATGAAATAGCATGGTTTTATAATTCTCCCTTAAATTTTGCTTAAGTATAAAAACATGCTTTTAGGCCTTAAATTGGTAATTTTGATTCACTTTAATTCCATTCGATGCCTTGATGTGTTTGTTGAGTGATTTTAGGTCCATAAGGCAAGTATTGGATGGAAGAAATAAGGAGAAAAGCATACAAAGGGGAGAATGCATGAAGAAACAAAGATTGGGAATGCACCAATGGGCACGCACACGTACAAGGCGCCCACGCGCAGGAGCGGTTTTACATAGAGGCGCGCACGCGCACATGCCGTGTCTGCACGGATGAAGAAATAGCCAAATTGATGCGCACGCGCACATGGCGCGTACGCACCGATACTCTCACATGGCCCACTTAAAGGCAAAACGCTGGGGGCGATTTCTGAGCTGCCCAAGCCCAAATCCAACTTGTCTCTGAGTGTATTTCATGCAGAATTGAAGTCCAAGCAAAGGGGAGCAATTAGTTTAGTCAACATGAGCCTTTAGTTAGTTTTCTAGAGAGAGAAGCTCCCTCTTCTCTCTAGAATTAGGTTAGGATTAGGATAAATTGTCTTAGATTCATGTTTAATTCCTTGATCTCATCTTGTTTCTTTTATAATTTCTCAATTCTACATCTTGATTCTCTTATTTGTGATGTTAATTTCTCATTCTACTCTATTTTGTGATGATGAGCTCATGTTGGATTTGATTTACATTTAATGCAAGTTGATGTTGATGTTTCTTTTTTATTGATGAATTGAGTTGTGATTTTATTTTTCTTGCAATTGTTAGTTGGTAGATTTTACTATTCTTGCAATTTATGATGTTTATTTTTATTGCATTCTACATCTTTGATGAAATGTTCTCCTTAGCTTTTGAGTAGTTTTGTCAACTCTTGGTCTAAGCTAAGGGAATTGAGTAAACTTGAGTTATTGGGTATGATGGATTTGGTAATTTGAGAACCTTTGGTGATCAATTTGATACCCATTGATGCTAACCCACTACTAAGCTAATTAGTAGGTAGGTTGGAACTTAGGGGTTGATGTGATCAGACCTATTTGACGTACTTCAAGCTTAGGAGTAGATGTTATGTACTTAAAGCTTTTGTGAAGTAGACTTAATCGGTTGGCCTCTCATGATTATCAATATTTGGTTTGTTGACAAGGATGGTGATCTCAATTATCCAAGTCTTAGCCAAGAGTTCTTTATCTTGTTTTCTTTACTTACTCGCTTAATATACTTTTCTTGCCCTCTTATGAACCAAAAACCCCCTTACCCCTTTATAGCCAATAATTGAGCACTTCATTGTATCCTAGGGAGATGACCCGGAGTCCAAATACTTCGGTAAATTTTTATTGGGGTTCATTATTCGTGACATAAAACCCATATTTTAATTTGATTGAGAGGATTGTTTGTCGGTTTGGACTATACTAACAACGGAATTATTTTGTGAAAATCTGAACCGGTATAAATCCTTGTGTCAAAATTAATGGCGCCGTTGCTGGGGAACACAATGGTGCTATGTTATTGGCTATTGTATATATTGTGAATAGCTTGAATTTTTGTTTGTTTGCTAGTTTTTGCTAGTTTAGGATTTTATTTCCTTCATTTCTTATTAATCTTTTTTTGTTTTCCCTTTCACTATGAATTCTCATCCTTTTGGCTATGAGTGTAGTTCAAACTATGTTGTAGGAAATGGAAGTTCCAATGAGGATATACATCAAGGATTTGGAATTCAAGGATGGGAGGAATCTCAAGCTTATGAATAGCCTTCATGGCAACAACCTCCTCCGGACTCTTATGGGTATAATCCTGATCCTAATGTGTATCAATCCAATGTGTGTGATGATCCTCATTGTGGTTGTCAACCACAATCATCATATGCATATGATCCCACTCCTCAATATATCCATACACCATACTCACAAGCCTCACATCACCATTCAACTCCATATGACCATAACTAATACCCACCTTACCAACCACTATACGAACCACATCTAGAACAACCACCTTCCCAATACCAATACTTCCAAGAACCACAAATTCCACACACACCACCTCAAGAATTCCACCAATATGAACCACCTTCCAACATTAACAATCTTCCCTCAAACATTGAACCCTATCTTCCACCACCACCTCCCGATGAAGCCTTCATAATAGAACTAAGAGACCTTGAATCTCGTATCTTGAGGCGACAAGAAGAGGATGAAACTAAATTTAAGGAGCTAAGAGCAAAAATGGCCGGCATAGTAAAAGTCGTGAGTCACCTAACATCCCACCTAAGCTCATGTACCTTAAGTACCCCCATTGTTGAATGTGGAGAAACAATCAAGGAGCTTAGTGAGGAAATGAACTTGAAGCTCCATGGTGAAGAAGAAGAGTTGAAGCAAGAAGTGCAACAAGAGGAGAATCAAGGCAATCAACTAGAAGATGGGTGCGAGGACAAGATATGGGATCCTGGATTACCCTACGAAAATCAATTTTGGGAGCTCATGTCTTGGAGAGGACTGACGTTAGGATTTTTGCTAGTAAAGAATTTTATAAAAATAGTCGCGTTGTAGATATAGTTTCTAAACCAACAGAAATCCCTTCGTACAAACGTTTTGGTTGACACAAGTAACAAACCCCTTAAAAATTGATAACCGAAGTATTTAAACCTCGGGTCGTCTTCTCAAGGAACTGCAGGGAAGTATGTTCTTATTATTAGTTATGAAGATTGTAAATTGGGGTTTTGAAGATGAGGAACAAGTAATTTAAATGGCAAGTAAAATAAATAAGTAACTGTAAAATAAACTTTTGGCAAGGTATGAGAAATTGGAAGTCCTGTCCTAGTTATCCTTATCAATGATGATGAAAATTGAATCTTAATTCCACTTAGTTAACCTTTACTTAAAGCAAAGGAATGTCAAGTGACTAATTAGTTTGATCTTCAGATCCTAATTACTTCCTAAGAAAAGATTGGAATTATTGAAGTTTAATTCAATTAGCAAAGGTAACAATTATCAATCGTGTTGAGTTTGATAACTCCTAAGTTACTGATTTCTTAACCAAGACCAAAAGTAGATCTATTCGAATAAAAATGTCTTCAGATTGGAAGCAACAGTAACATAAATAAAAGAGAGCAATAATAAACTGAAATACTTCAAATAACATTAATTAAAAAAATCATCTGTAACATAGAAGAATTCATAAATTGAATTGAGAAAATAAGTAATTAAAAAGAAATATTGAACCTGATAAAAAGGGGCAATCATGAAAGCAAGAAAAATCCTAAATCCTAATCCTAAGAGAGAGAGGAGAGAACCTCTCCCTAAAAACTACATCTAAATCATGAATAGTGAATAATTGGAGACTCCCTTCGAATGGATGCATTCTCCCACTTCATAACCTCTGATCTATGCCTTCAGGACTTGGATTTGGGCCAAAAAGGGCTTCAAAAATCACTAGGAGCGTTTTCTGTAATTTCTGGTTTGTGGCCTCTGTCACGCGTCCACGTGGGTCACGCTGTCGCGTTATCTGGAGTTTTCCTTATCACGTGGTCGCTTCAGTCATGCGTCCGCGTCATATGCGTTTCGCTTAAGGCGCGCGATCGCGTTAATCACGCGGTCGCGTCACTGCCATTTCGCGCTGGCATGCGGCCGCGTTGTCCATGCGATCGAGTCACTGCCAGTTTCTCCAAAAACTCCGTTTTGTGCTTTCCTTCTATTTTTGTATGTTTCCTTTCCATCCTTTAAGTCATTCCTGCCTTAGAAGATCTGAAACTACTCAACACACGAATCACGGCATCGAATGGAAATAAAGGGTAATTAAAATAATTATTTTTAAAGCATAGGAAACATGTTTTTTTCACATACATCACATAATAAGGAAGGAAAAGTAAAACCATGCAATTTTCATGAATAAGTGAGTGAAGAATTGAATAAATCACCTAAATTGAGCACAAAATATATCATAAAATATAGGTTTATCAAGGACCTCACTCAAGCTTAGTGAAGAAGGTTGGAACTTCTGACAATCGATTGAAAGACAAGCACTCTTGGAGGTTCAAGGATGGATACAAGCATAAGCCACCTTGACAAGAAGCCTCCCAAATGTCCAACTTAAGGACTTAAACTAAAAGTGCTTGGTGGGAGACACCCCACCATGGTAAACTCTTTCCATTCTCTTGTAGATATAATGAATGAATGAATTGAGTTCCATTGTATATAATCTCTTTACTTTTTAATGTATTTTTCTTTGCTTGCTAAGGTGCTTATACATTTTATGCCTTAATAAGGGATGATTCTTTGAATTTGAGTTTTTGCTTGGATTACAAGTTTCCTCAAATTATTTGAAAAATTTCCAATATTTCAAAAGTGTGTTTAATTTAGCATCTTAGCTAGTTTTAGAGTCTTAGAGAATGATGGGAAGGTTATGAGCTCTTTTTGATGCTCATTTAAAAAAAAAAAAAACCAGCCACGCGCAAGCGCATAGCGCGCGCGCGTCAGCTGCACATTTTAGCTTTCTGGGCCAAGGACCAGAGAGTTGTGCCACTTTTGGGCCAACTCTATGCCTCGACCCACGCAGACGCACGCTGTACACGTTCGCGCCCCTTCGTGTTTCCTTACCCATGCGTTGGTGCACCTGGTACCTCCGTGCCCATTCCTTAAGCTCAAAACCATCCACGCGAACGCCCAAAGTGCGCGCGCGCGTCGATGCGTTTTAGCATCACCCAGGCCAAAGGACCCAAGAGTTGTGCCAACTCTGGGCCTCTTTTATGCCTCTGGCCCAGCACACCCGCACGGACGCGCACCGTACGCGTATGCGCCGATTCCCAATTTCCCATCTATGCGTAGGCGCATATGGCGCTTCCGTGCCAATCCTTAATTTTCTCACCCACGCGGACGCGCACGGTGCGCGCACGCGTGGATTTAAAAATCCCATTTAACCAGGGATGTGAAACCCTAACGCATTCACGCAGAAACCCCCTCCCTCACCCCAACATCTCTCCTCCTTCTCCCTCACTCACCAGAAACGCCCCTCTCCTTTCTCCCTCCACAACCAGCGACCTCCGGTGACACCACCACCGCCATCGCCGCGCGCCCCAACCCCCCTCTTCCTCGCTTTCTCTCTCTTTTTCACTCCTCATCTCTCTCTATCTCAACCGCCCTCCCTGCTCTGCCTCCGTTCCTGCTATCTGCTCTACCGCCACCAAGCAACCGTGACGCCATTGTCACCGGAGTGGGCATCGCCGCTGGTAGCACCACATTGCTGCCTTCTCTGTCCTTTTCTCCCATTTCTGCTTCTGCTCTGCTTACAGGTTTCACAACCTGCACCTCTACTTTGTCTTTCACTTACTGTTTATTGTTAATATTAGTTTAGTTAGATTAGCTTAGTTAGTTTAGTGTAATTAGGTGGTTAGAGAACCTGGGCTGAGTAATGAATTTAGGCTTGTTTGAATTATTGTTGCTGTGTGAATTTGCTCTGTTTCATTGAATTATTCTGTGTTCATTTAATCTATTGATGTTGCTTACTTGTTATTGATTGGTGAAAGGAATGCTAATTGAAGCAACTGCTGCTGTTCTTTGTGCTGTTTAATTTGCTTCGCTGCTGAACTATTGGCTGTTTGTTGAATTCATATGAATTCAAATATATAGTTTTGTGTTTTGATTGTTGATGAACTCATATGGAATCTAATTTGACTGTTTGAATTTGAAAAATAGCCAATCCTAAACCATATTTCATGAAGTAACATTATTTTGATGGGTGTAACAAACTTCTATTTGATGATTTCTGTATCAGAAGACTTTTGTTGCCCAATTGGTTTTGGAAAATTCTCAAGAACAAGTTTTGGTCATGCTTATCACATTCTTTGCTTGTTAGGCATGATGATGTGCATTGAATAGTTTGAATGAACTTTCAGATTGACCATAAACTTAGTTTTCATTTGAAATTAAGCCCAATTTGCTTGCTTTCACAAGGTTGATGATTTCTTCTACTTATGTGGCTAATGTGATTCATTTTCTCTACGCCCAAATTACCTTTAGTCACATAGCACATATAATTTTCAACTCTTATCTCAACCTTGTGACATTCATTGCTCATTGAAATTTGGTGTTCGAATTTCACTTATGTGCATTGTTCACTATAATTCTTATTTCACCAACACCACTAGTGATCTTTACATTGATTGATGGTTTGTTTCATATTAGTTTCTTTCTATCAAAATTATATTTCATCATCAATGACTTGTCACATTCCATGATTATGAGTGTGCTTACATCCTTATTTTGTGCTTCCCTTTTGAATTAAGCCGGTAACCACCATGTCACTGATTTTCAAACTGATTTCTAACTTTAATCTGTTTAACCAACTAACTTTTCTTTTAGTTTTCAACTTAACTCTTCTGATTATTCCTTTGGATATGGTGTTTCTTAGGCTTGATGAACAAGTAATGTGCAAATGTGGTTTGAATTCTTGGTTTGAAGTCTGATTTGAATTCTGAATTCTGTTGCTTGCATTCCAAGATTTATATTTTATTCATTCACTTTATGGATATGCTTTGCTTTGAGTGCTTATTCTTTGTTTGGGTATTTGCTTATGTTGTATCATCTCTTTTTTTCAGGATGTTAGACAAAGGAAAGGCTATAGCCACTACTTCCAAAAAGAGAAAGTGCTCTAAGACCTCTACCCCCTCTCCTTATGCAAACTATGCTAAGAATCCCCTAAATGAAGAGGATAAGGAAAATCAGCAGCTACCACCCACTGACCCAATCAAATTCCCAAACCTCTACTGTGAGCTTCGCTTCTCCGAATTCCGAAAGAAAAATCTAAACATTGAGAAGAAACTGCTCCTTCCCAATGATGTGAGGCGTGCCATTAACACCCGCATTCTAGAGTTAGGATTGGACTTTGTTGACAGAGATTTGGGGAGGGTGAACACTTCATGGGTGAGAGAATTTTATTGTAACTTCTTCTGAGCCACTCTTGATACAGTTCAGCTGCGGGGTAGAGAGATTATGATCACTGAGGCTGCCATTGGGGATGCACTACTCTGCCACCATCATCCTGATGACACCTGCGCTTATAAGCAGGCAGAGATAGCCATCCACTGCATGACATTTGATTATGAGGCGCTTAAGCGCGTGATTGCCACACCTGACGCTCCTTGGGTGATGGATTCTGGGAACAAGAAGCCCAAGGGGATGCACTTCGCTTATCTGTTAAAGGAAGCCAAAACCTGGCAGCATATCTTCACCCACTATGTCCTGCCCACCACTCACTTCTCAGAGATTCCTATGGATATGCTGGTTCTGATTGGGTGTGTGATGGAGGAGAAGGAGGTGAACTTCCCTCAGTTGATCAGGCAGAGTATATGGCACGCGCATATCCGTGGCCTACTGCCCTTTCCTACACTAATCACCAGCATGATCAAGATGGCTGATGTTCCATGAGAGGATGATGACGTGACACCACCACCCCCAGATGAGGACAAAAAGGAGGTTACCATTCCATGGGGTGGGTGGGTGCACGAGAAGCCCCCACCCGAACGCCGTTCCCGAGCTAGAGTAGTGAAGGAGGCAGCTCAGCCCTTATCGTCAGCAGTAGCAACAGGACCCCCCTCTACTTCAGTAGCAGCAGCATCCTTACCACCACCACCAGCACCTGAGCTGACCTATCTGTTGGTGTAGCACCTGCTTCATGGAGTGCCTCGAGCATCGTGTCATGCGACGTCTCGACCGCATCGACCAGGTGTTTGTATCACAGGGCATCGAGCTACCGTCGCTCCCAAACTCTCCCGCTTCCGACGAGCAGGATCAGGAGGAGGAGTTGGCTGAGGAGCCGACTCATCAGGATGCACCTCCAGAGACACAGGTCACCACTGAGGTTCAACACCCTCCTGAGGTTCAGCCGATCCCAGCTCCACAGCCACAGCCAGAGCCACAGCTGATCCTAGTCCCACAGCCAGTACCTGAGCCACAGCCGATCCCGAGCTTCAGCAGTAGCATCGAGGACGATGCTTGGTTCTAAAGTGTGGGGAGGTCACCGTTCGTGACCGGTGTTTACATTTATGTGGTGAACTTTCGGATATCTATTTCTAGTTTCTGCTACTTTATTTTATTTTGTACTTTATCTTTTAGATCATTTTGGGATTATTGTACATATTTGCTATTGTGGATACTCTTGTTTTGGTTGTTTTGCTATTGTATATATATATATATATATATATATATTGCATCTTAGTTTTTTATTGTGACTAGAAAAATGTTTTGGAATTGTTAAAAATCTAGTTAACCCTTTTTACATAAGAATTGTGTTTTGATTGAAAAAGGGATAAACTAGGGAAATTTTTTAAAAAAAAAATTTTCTAAATCACAACATTGCATTAGAATAAGATTAGTCAATATGATGAAAATTTTCAAGAAATTCATTTTTAGGGCACCACCCCAATTGGTTGGAAAAAATTTTTTTATAACTTGCTTGAATTATACACTTGTGGATCTTGTTTTGAGCAAAGAACACAAGCATGTGAGAGTTGAGCCTAATTGTATGGTTACATCATACATGACCACTTACTTTCATTCTTGTGTGCATTATTCTCTTCCTATGAGTGTAATCTTTGATTTGTTTGATTCTCTATGTCCATTATTTTGTGTATACATGCAATTATATGATTGAGGCCGTTGTTCAAATAGCTCACTTACCCATATAGCTAACCTTTTATCTTCCATTGTTAACCGATCTTGAGCCTATGCTTAATTCAATTGTTCATAATTGTAGCACATTACAAGCTTAAGTGAAAAATAATAAATGTCCCTTGTTTGGATCTTTGATTAGCTTAGGCTAGTGAGAGTGTTCATTACTTGATTATGGGAAAGTTGGGTACATTGGGTAGAGATAAAAGTGTGTTTATGTTTTTGTTGAAAATTTTTCAATAATTGGGTACACATTCATGTATTAATCATATGTAAACCATATGCATTGATATTCTTGTATATATTTTATCTCAAAAAAACAATTTTAAATTCACAATGCAACAAGAAGGGAACAAAATGTCCCAAAGTTTGAAGTTTCATAAATTCAGTGCATATGTGTGGTAATCAAAAGGAAATACATGAATGTGTGAAAAAGTGAAGAATGGATAGCTAGGTTTGTTTAGAATTGTTTAGGTTGTCATAGGTTAGGTGGGAAGTTTAAGTTAATCAAAGATTCGAATTTTAAGCTCACTTGACCATATGCATCCTACCTTGACCCTAGCCCCATTACAACCTATGGGAAGTCTTCATGATATTTGTATGCATGCATAAAGTAATTGTTGATTGTTAGATGAAAAACAATTCTTGGAAAGCATGATTAGGAGAGAATTGAGTGAATCAACCCCATCCACTTGAGTGCATAGAGCGGATACACATCCGGCGAGGGTTCGATCGCTCAATTACATGTTTCCACCCATGATCATATTTTCTTGCAAGTTTGTGAACCCTTTCAATGATTCAATCCAATTGTGGTTTGCTTTGATTGCTAATACCTTAGCCCTTGTGCTTGTATGTGTATTCTTGGAGATTGATTTATTTTGACTAAGCCATTGCATCATGTAGATAGGTTGCATATAGATAGATTGCATTTAGTTAGTTGCATTGAATAAATGTCAATACCCTTTGCTTCTTTCTTGATTTTAGCATGAAGACATGCTTAGTTTAAGTGTGGAGAGATTTGATAAACCCCGATTTTCGTGATTTATCTTGTGCTTATTTTAGGTGATTTTATCACCTTTTCCCACATTTATTCAATGAAATAGCATGGTTTTGTAATTCTCTCTTGAACTTTGCTTAAGTGTAAAAACATGCTTTTTAGGCCTTAAATTGGTGATTTTAATTCACTTTAATTCCATTCGATGTCTTGATGTGTTTGTTGAGTGATTTCAGCTCCATAAGGCAAGTATTGGATGGAAGAAATGAGGAGAAAAGCATACAAAGGGGAGAATGCATGAAAAAACAAAGATTGGAAATGCACCAATGGGCGCACACGCGTACAAGGCGTACACGCGCAGGAGCGGTTTTACATAGAGACGCGCACGTGCACATGCTGTGTCCGCACGGATGAAGAAATAGCCAAATCGACGCACACGCGCACATGGCGTGTACGCGCCGATACTCTCACATGGCCCATTTAAAGGCAAAACGCTGGGGGCGATTCTGAGCTGCCCAGGCCCAAATCCAACTTGTCTCTGAGTGTATTTCATGCAGAATTGAAGTCCAAGCAACGGGGGAGCAATTAGTTTAGTCAACATGAGCCTTTAATTAGTTTTCTAGAGAGAGAAGCTCCCTCTTTTCTCTAGAATTAGGTTAGGATTAGGATAAATTGTCTTAGATTCATGTTTAATTCCTTGATCTCATCTTGTTTCTTTTATAATTTCTCAATTCTACATCTTGATTCTCTTATTTGTGATGTTAATTTCTCATTCTACTCTATTTTATGATGATGAGCTCATGTTGGATTTGATTTACATTTAATGCAAGTTGATGTTGATGTTTCTTTTTTATTGATGAATTGAGTTGTGATTTTATTTTCCTTGCAATTGTTAGTTGGTAGATTTTACTATTCTTGCAATTTATGATGTTTATTTTTATTGCATTCTACATGTTTGATGAAATGTTCTCCTTAGCTTTTGAGTAGTTTTGTCAACTCTTGGTCTAAGCTAAGGGAATTGAGTAAACTTGAGTTATTGGGTATGATGGATTTGGTGATTTGAGAACCCTTGGTGATCAATTTGATATCCATTGATGCTAACCCACTACTAAGCTAATTAGTAGGTAGGTTGGGACTTAGGGATTGATGTGATCAGACCTATTTGACGTACTTCAAGCTTAGGAGTAGATGTTACGTACTTAAAGCTTTTGGGAAGTAGACTTAATGGGTTGGCCTCTCATGATTATCAATATTTGGTTTGTTGACAAGGATGGTGATTGGTGCACGAAATTGTGACCATCAATGGCGCCAACATCATGGTACGCACAATTGTAATCTCAACTCTTTGTCACAACTCCGCACAACTAACCAGCAAGTGCACGGGGTCGTCCAAGTAATAAACCTTACGTGAGTAAGGGTCGATCCCACGGAGACTGTCGGCTTGAAGCAAGCTATGGTCATCTTGTAAATCTTAGTCAGGCAGATTCAAATGGTTATGGAGAATTGATAATTAAAATATGAATAAAATATAAAATAAAGATAGAGATACTTATATAATTCATTGGTAGGAATTTCAGATAAGCGTATGAAGATGCTTTGTTCCTTCTGAACCTCTGCTTTCCTATTGCCTTCTTCCAATCATTCATACTCCTTTCCATGGCAAGCTTTATGTTGGGTATCACCGTTGTCAATGGCTACTTCCCGTCCTCTCAGTGAAAATGTTCCAAATACGCTGTCACCGCACGGCTAATCATCTGTCGGTTCTCGATCATGTTAGAATAGGATCCATTGATCCTTTTGCGTCTGTCACACGCCCAACACTCGCGAGTTTGAAGCTCGTCACAGTCATCCCTTCCCAGATCCTACTCGGAATACCACAGACAAGGTTTAGACTTTCCGAACCTCAGGAATGGCTGCCAATAATTCTAGCCTATACCACGAAGGTTCTAATCTTAGATTAGAAACCTAAGAGATACACATTCAAGCTATTGCAAGTAGAACAGAGGTGGTTGTCAGGCACGTGTTCATAGGTGAGAATGATGATGAGTGTCACAGATCATCACATTCATAAGGTTAAAGAACGAGTGTATATCTTAGAGAAGAAGTAGGCGTGAATTGAATAGAAAAACAATAGTACTTTGCATTAATTCATGAGGAACAACAGAGCTCCACACCTTAATCTATGGTGTGTAGAAACTCTACCGTTGAAAATACATAAGAACAAAAGGTCTAGGCATGGCCGAATGGCCAGCCTCCCAAAGCGTGAACATACAAGTTCCAAGATGAAAAGTCTGATCAAGTGTGTAAAATACAATAGTAAAAGGTCCTATTTGTAAAAAACTAGTAGCCTAGGGTTACAGAAATAAGTAATTAATGCAGAAATCTTCTTCCAGGCTCACTTGGTGTGTGCTTGGGCTGAGCATTGAAGCTTTCACATGTAGAGACTTTTCTTGGAGTTAAACGCCAGCTTTTGTGCCAGTTTGGGCGTTTAACTCCAGCTTTTATGCCAGTTCTGGCGTTTTGACGCCAGAATTTCTATTCTGACTTTGAACGCCAGTTTGGGCCATCAAATCTTGGGCAAAGTATAGACTATTATATATTGCTGGAAAGCCCAGGATGTCTAATTTCCAACTCAATTGAGAGCGCGCCAATTGGGCTTCTGTAGCTCCAGAAAATCTACTTCGAGTGCAGGGAGGTTAGAATCCAACAGCATCTGCAGTCCTTTTTCAGCCTCTGAATCAGATTTTTGCTCAGGTCCCTCAATTTCAGCCAGAAAATACCTGAAATCACAGAAAAATACACAAACTCATAGTGAAGTCCAGAAATGTGATTTTTATTTAAAAACTAATAAAAATATAATAAAAACTAATTAAAATATACTAAAAACATACTAAAAACAATGCCAAAAAGCATATAAATTATCCGCTCATCAGTGATCTCAATTATCCAAGTCTTAGCCAAGAGTTCTTTATCTTGTTTTCTTTACTTACTCGTTTAATCTACTTTTCTTGCCCTCTTATGAACCAAAAACCCCCTTACCCCTTTATAGCCAATAATTGAGCACTTCATTGTATCCTAGGGAGACGACCCGGAGTCAAAATACTTCGGTAAATTTTTATTGGGGTTCATTATTCATGATATAAAACCCATATTTTAATTTAATTGCGAGAATTGTTTGTTGGTTTGGACTATACTAACAACAGAATTATTTTGTAGAAATCCGAACCAGTATAAATCCTTGCGTCAGAGCTCTATCCTAATTTAATATAATATTCGCATTTCCAATCTTCTTTATTAAAAATTAATTTATTGACTAATTATCTACTAATTTAACAGGGTTTACAGTTGCACTTGCCGGTTAGTTTGTGAATTTTAAATTTCGCACCAGATGTTGAACCTAAAGAAGAGATGGAATTTAAGTCCAGAGACATTGGGTTAAGCATTTCAACACCATCAAAGAGAGAGAGTAAGAAAAAATTAAAAATAACAACTTCTCAAGCATCATTTTCTTCTTCTGAGGTGCATATTCAAACAACTACTATCAATGCTTTTTCTGCCATAAATTTCAAGTCTATTTTTGGTGTTGCTGGTGTGTCCATCATCTTTTATTAATCTTATTTCAAGTCCATTGATTTTTAATTGTTTTGTTCCTTTTTCACCCTGTTTTTGATATGCAAAATTTGGAACTTGTAATTTATGACTTGTCAACTTTTTTTGTCAAACCTAATTAACAAATTCTCTTCCTAACTTTTTCTTTGTATATAATTGATTTGAATAAGCCCCTTGTTTTCCAAGTACAGGCACAATGCCTATCCCTCACATCTTTCTTACATGTTCTCCATGCCTTATCTTGCAGAAGGCTTCAATTGTTATATAAGTTTGATTTCTATTTTTAGAACTTATATATGACTTTGGTATTAATTTATTATTTGATTCCTGAAGATTTTGTTTTGTTCTCCCTCTTTTTTTTTTGGGTTTCAAGGGTTTGTGGACTGAAGTGGTTTTATAATAACCATGAGTTAGCATCTGGAGAAAATGATAATAGAGTATGTACTTGCAAGCTTCATCAACTTTCTAGCTCCCCTTTCTGTTTTGTTACTCCTTTGATTTTCATGCACTATTACACTAGTAATTTCCTTTATATGTTTGCAGTTGCTTGTTTGGAATCAACACTCAACTCAGCCCGTCCTGAAGTACTGTGAGCACACGGCAGCTGTTAAAGCAATAGCGTGGTCTCCTCATGTTCATGGACTCCTTGCATCTAGAGGAGGAACTACAGATCGATGTATTCGTTTCTGGAATATAACCACAAACTCACATTTAAGCTATATGGAACTGGAAGTTAGGTAAAAGTACTTGTCTAGAATCATTTTCATAATATCTAATTGACTTTGTTTTAAGTGTTTTTTATCTACTGCATGACTGATTATTGGGTGGAAGCACTATGAAAAATACATGTCTCATGTTGAAGGGTATTTCTGAAAACTCAAACTATAAATAGATCACAAGTTACCAAATTAAACCCAACTCTATGAAAAGTGAATTTAATTAATCATCAATAGAATTGAAGACAGAATGATTAATCATCAATAAAATATTAATAGAAGGGAGGGATCATCAATTGTGTAACATGGTGACATTCATAGCATCAACTTTCATATACCGAGACAAGGATAAAGGCGATTCTTAACCCCTCCCTTTCTTTTATTCTTACCCAAGAGTTAAAAGAGTTAGCGTCAACATTTACAGCAAGAAAAATTAACAGTAACCACCAATTTCAATTTACATCTCAATAAAAAAGACTACACCAAGCTTGTTGGTGATAACAAGTGTCAATTGCGTGAACAATTGATAGCACTTGTTTTTCTATTCACTTATATGTTTCTTGGATTCTAATCTTTTTGTGACTTAATTATGTAATAATTTTATGTTTTTGCTCCTATGTTACTCACTCTTTTAATGACATTTGAAATCTGGAATATAATTTGCTTGTTTATTGTGCTTGGATGGAAAGGGTGAACTTGGCTAAAAAAGAATATTTATGAAGGGTTTTAGTTTGCTCGATTTTTATGTTATTTGTTAGTGTTCAATAAATGAAGTTTTATTAGAATTGAAGAAGAATAAAAAAGATCTTATTATCAAGAATTTGGTATACGATGCATAAAATAAGCTATTCAATTAATGTGGTTATTTGGGAATATTCGTGTTGTCAATTCTTTTGTTTCAATTCAATGCAAAACAAGATAGCTCATTCTATCTGGGATAATGAAAATGTTTTTTGTTACTAATAATGCTTGGTTGCGAATTAACGACCGATTTAGTGACTAAAATGTTGGTTGCTAAATATAAGTCTCCACTTAGCGACCGAATTAGGGACTGAAACATTGGTAGCAAATGAGACCGAAATGCTAGTCACAAACTAACGCTCGATTTAGCGACCGAAAAATTTGTCGCTATTTAGCGACCGATATACTCAGCGACTGATTTAGCAATCGAAAAATTTGGTCATCATTTAGCGACCAATTATGTTAGCAACCGATTTAGCGATCGATGCTCTATGGTGAGGGTTTGGTGTCCTTGTTTAAAAATTGATCGCTAAAATCAGTCGTTAACAGTTAGCGACCGAAGTTGGTCGCTATTTTCTAATTAGCGACTAAGGTTTTAGCGACCACCAAAATCGGTCGCTATTTCGGTAATATCTTGTAGTGTATGTTTTTTCTTTTTCTTTATTTGATTTTTTCTTGTTTTTATTCTTGTTAAAAGAATAAAATAAGAAGAATCATGAGAAGTTAAAACAAGAAGGAAAGATGAACAAGAAAAGAAGAAGATGATAATGATGAAGAAGAAGGAGGAGGAGGAGGAATTTGCTTGTGCGTCATCATTATTAAGTAATTTTGGTGCATTCTGAATTTAAATAAGGTGCATTCTAAGTTTAATTTCGGTGCATTCTGGTCTAAGCTTGTTCTAAACTGAGTTTGTTTGTGTGTCGTCATTAGTAAGGAATTTTGGTGCATTTTAGAATTAAATAAGGTGCACACAATTCAAAACTCTTCTTCCTCCTCTTTCTTATCTTTTACTTCGTTTTCTTCTTTCTTTTTCATCTTTTTTTTTCCTTCAACCTCTCCTACTTATTTTGTTTTCTCATAATTATTCTTGTTTTACTTTATTAAGAGGAATAAAACCAAGAAAAGAGAAGAAAAAAAAGAATAAATTTTGATTCATTTCTGCTAAGAATTTAATCCAATAAGTGTAAACTTACATTCATTTAACTAAATAAGATTGTAATATAGTACAAACTTGTTCATTCAAGTTTAATATGAGAAGCAATGCTACTAAAAAAAGAAGTAAGAGCATCAGAAAAAAGAAAAAAAAAAGGAAAGAAGAAAGAAATGCAACATTAAAGAAGATATTTTTGTGCTTTTCTAGCAAAATTTCAGTGTAAAAACTAAGACATTTATGTGTTATTTTTAAAAAATTTTGGTGTTATCTTTGTGATAAATTCTACATAATTCAAAACTCTTCTTCCTCCTTCTTATCTTCTACTTCGTTTTCTTCTTCATTTTCATCTTTTTTTACTTCATCTTTTTCTTTTTATTTTATTTTCTCATAATTCTTCTTGTTTTACTCTCTTGAGAGAAATAAAACCAAGAAAAATATAGAAAAAAAAGAATAAGTGACTGCAATAATAACATGAAAAAGAAGGAGAAAGAAGAAACAAAATTAAAATATAATGTAACAACAGTACCAATAAAAGAAAGAGGAGCAGACGCACAAAAATAGAACCATTTTTCATATTTTTTGAACGCAGCACGCGAAACGTAAGTGAAATGAGTGTTTTGTTTGTGTTAGTGAAACGCGCGTGTGTATACACTACATATAATAAATATGATTTTTGTGGGATTTAAGCCAACTTAATTAAATTTGATTGACAAAAAAACTTAAATGTGAAACAAGACTGAATTATGAAATATTATGAAAAGCTTACGGTTCACTTGCTCTCTTAAACCTTTCTCATTCCTTTTTTTTTTTTTTTCCTTCATGCCTTACTCTGTTATTGCTGCTGTGAATCTATTCTTCTTGCCCTCTAGAAACCATTTTATTTAATTATCGAATCTAATTCGAGGAACTAGTTTTTGACAACAATATTGACCGAGAAGTATTTCCTATTTAATTATAGTTAATTATTGAAATAGTTTTACTTTTATATAGCAAAAACGTTTCTTCTATTAATTAATTTACTTTTATTTATATTTTTTTAATAATAAAATAATAATAAATATTAAATTAAATAAGATAATAAATTTAGAAGCCAATATCCAAGTATGACAATACTTTTTATAATTAGAAAAATGACACTATTTTTCTTTTACACTTTTTTATATACTTTTTATTGTAGTATAAAAAGGACAAAATTTTTACTTTCTCTTATTTCTTATCAGTTATTTTTAATATAAAAACAGAAATGTACAAGAAAAATGTACACAAATTAAAAGCAGTGCTTATAACACTTTCCTTATAAATAATAAGGATAAATTATAAAAAATGTATTTAAATGTTTTTTAATTTTGTTATTAATAAAAATATTTTAAAATAATTTAAAAGTATGACAAAAATATTCTGCTATAATATAAAAGATCTTCTTTGATTTATTTTTTTCTTATCACGTTTGGGTATTTTTATTTTGTCACCTTTTAAAATAATTTAAAAATATTTTTATCGATAATAAAATTTAAAAGTATTTTTATCAGAGCTAAAATAATTTAAATATATTTTTTATAGTTTACCTTAATTATAAATATAGATAACATCCACCGTATCAAATCTGATCTTACAAGATGAACTATATACTAATCCCCTAAATCTCTTCTAATAAGGTGTGTTCAAATTATACGATAAACTATACTAAACTCTCATATCTTTATCATAATGAGAAGATACTTGTTAAGGAGCCAGCCAACACTTAAAAAAATAAAATAAAGAATTAATTAATATAAAAATAAAGTATTATTTTTGTCTATAATATTTAAAATAATTTTTAAAATTGTCTTTAATATTTAAATAATTTTATTTAAATTCCTAATATTTTAAAATTATCTCAATATTGTCTTGTCGCTAGTAATCTGTTAATAGAATTAACAGTAGGACAACATTGAGTTGATTTCGAAATGTTAGAGACTTAAATAGAACAAAAATATTGTAGACAAAAACGATACATTATTCTTAAAAAATTATCAAATCAAGTAAAATAACAGTAAATTTTAATGGAATAAATTACATTATAAATTCAAAATTTTTACTCATGCTTGTAAAATAGCTAATAGATAAATTTTCAAAAAAGAAAAATAGAAACATGATATATATACAATAAAGTATAAAGTATGCCTTTTTATTTCTGATGTATCGAACTTTTTTAATGTTTAATTTAATTAAGTTTTATTTTTATTTTTTAAATAAATTTTATTTTTTCCTTCAATAATTTTAATTTATACGATAGATAATGATTTAATTTATTTTTTAATTTTACTCTAATAAAAAAATAACTTAGAATGAAAGTAATTTGATTAAGAGTAAAATTAAAAAAATTAATTTATTTAGAATGAAAGTAATGTGATTATGAGTAATTTACTTAGATGTAATTAAACAAATAATTGAATAATTATCTACGTAAAAATAATTGAATAATTATCTATGGTAAAAAATTGATTAAAAATAAAGTTTAATTAAATTAAATATTTTATAGACAAAAAAATATAATTTATACTTTATTGTATATGAATCATGCTCTTTTTTTTTCGCAAATTTATGTATTAGCTATTTTACAATATTTTATAATGAGTAAATGATAAGAATTTAATTGGGGTTTAATACATTTAAAATATTAAAATCCTAATGGAAGGGGAAAAGAAAAGAATGACATTAAGAAGAGGAATTTATTAGCATAACGAGACAACGGAAATATAAAAGACAGATAAAAATTTTTCTACTAGACTTTTAAGATACCTGTTCTTAGCAACCTAGGTCACCGGAAAGGATTTCCTACTAGACCTTCAAAGAATTTGTCCTTGACAACCTAGATCAGATGGACGAAAACTGAAAGAAACTACCACGCAGGTCACCTTAGTGTTGGATCCTTCAATCTTCCTCATGCAATAAGCGAAGCAAATCACTCACCTCACTTCTCACACAATAAAACGTGCTTAAAAGCAACTGAAATTTATTCATCAAAGTTGTGTAAATTATCTCACCAGAAAGTGTTTAAATAAACCCCAAACAAACTAGCTAAAAGATAAGATAAGATAACTAATTTAAATCAGATTTGATCTTATTGGATTAGATTAGATTTGATTTAAATTTTAAAATCCTAAAGATATGATAGCTAATTTAAATCAGTTTTGATCTTATTAGATTAGATCAGATTTGGTTTAAATTTAAAATATCTAAAAATACTACTAAGCAAATCAAAAGTAAATCAAATCTTCCAACAAATTCTAACAACAAAACAAACCAAAATAAATGCCTAAAAATTCGAAAATTAATAATAAATTATGCCTCCCATTGAATTTGAAAAGCATTATTGGGCTTTTGCGGTCCTAACTTAGCCCAATGAGCCTTGCCCATTCTTCCTTGGTTAGAACTTGATGTAACTCCATATGCATAACCGCTGCCAAGTTTCTAAAGCTCTCTTTGAGCTTTTTTGCACGTGCTCTAGTGATGGGCCCTCTGGAAGTTTGAAATTTTCATTTTGTCTTTTTGTCTTAGAATGCCCCAATTGTCTTTTCGAACATGTATCAATAAAATTCTTAAAAAGAGTAAAATTGAGAAAAATAAATTTACTTAAAACAAAAGTAATGTGATTAAAAATAATTTACTTAGATTTAATTTAAAAATAATTGAATAACTATATGTATAGTATAAAAATTGATATTATTAAAGGATAAAATTAAAATTTCTTTCAAAGTAAAAAAGTTTATTTAAATTAAACATCAAAGAAGTTCGGTACATTAGAGACAAAAAGATATATTTTATACTTTATTGTATATGTATTTTTTTCTTTTACAAAAGTTTATCTACTAATTATTTTACAAATATTTTATAATGAATAAAAATTTTGAATTCGTAAAGCAATTCAATCTGTTAAAATTTATTTTAGTTTTGCTTGATTTGGTAATTTTTCTCAGAGTAATGTATTATTTTTTTTCTCTAACATTTTTATCTTATTTAAGTCCCTAACATTTTAAATTCACCCCAATTTTGTTTTACTATCAATTCTGTAAATATATCACTAACAGTAGAGTAATATTGAGACGATTTTAAAATATTAAAGACTTAAATAGAATAATTTAAACGTTAAAAATGACTTTAAAATTTATCCTAAATATTAAGAACAAAAACAATACTTTATTTTTAATATAAATTTAAATACAAGACAAAAATAAAAAATATTAATTACATAACATTTCTCTCGTAGAAAAGTTGTGATCGACTACACCAAGGAGAGATATATAGCTTCTCGATTCAAGAATCAAAATGTCATTTTACAAACAAAAACAGATTTTGTTGCATGAGGATGCCAATGTTTTTGAAACTTACCCTATAGATTATACAATAAAAAAAAGTTTAATTATTCTGCAGATCCTATAGTTTCACCAAATTTTCAATTAGGTCCCTATACTTTTTTTCTTTTTAATTAGGTCCCTATACATCATTTTTTTTCAATTTAGTCCCTGTTAATGTTAAACGTCAAAAAAATGTTAATAAATTGTGAAATTACCTGTATACCTTTAGGGACCTAATTGAAAAGAAAAAAAAATATAAAGACCTAATTGAAAATTCGATAAAACTATAAATAGTCAATAAAAGATATTCCTATAATCCTTATTCAATGATTCTACGACATGAAAGATATTCCTATAATCCCTTTTATTTTGTCACTATCATTCTTTTGCTTATTTATATACAAATTGTACAAAAAATAATTTCTTTTTATTTTTTTGACTTTCAAAATACAACATACAAAAAAAAGTAATGAATAAAATGAAATAGAAATAGTAGTAAAAAGTATATATAAAATTCAATTTCCATCATTCAAGTATTTATTATGATCATGTAACATTTTACATTTGTGTAGATTTATGAAATATAGTTTGTGTCTTTTGTAAGACTCAGTTAATTAATGGCTAATTAACCCATAAATGAGAACTTATTCTAGAAAGCTAAAAATGTTATTTTTATGGCTTAATATGATAGAGGAGATTGAGACAAGAATTTCGATACCAATTTTATAGAAAACGGACCAAGATTGGACCGAACGGGCCAAACCGGTCCAACCAGACCCAAAATGGGCCTTGGCCCAACTAAACTAAACCAAAACCCTAGTTTTCAGCACTCTCTCTCCTCACTTAGCACTCAAACACGTTGAAATTGGTATGGAGGGGGGAAGAACACTCTCTCAAGTTCTCTCCCTTGGTTGATCTTCAAACCACCATAACTTTTGATCTAGAGCTCCGATTGCCGCACCGTTTGCGGCCACGCGTTCACCGCGGAAAGATCTACAAAACCCATACCATCAATCTTAAGGTAATCCACGTTTTACTCTTCGAATTTCCAGCCTTGATTTCGAGTTTCATGAGCAAAAATGTTGAGATTTTAGGCTCTTTGATGTTATAGGATCCAACTCTCTTGAAGGAGAAGGTTAATCTTGTCTCCTTGGACCTTGGGTGTGGTAAGATTCTCAACCCTAGTGTAATTTATTGTTCTATGATGTTTGGGTATTGAGATGTTGTGTATGGGTATGATGATTGTGGCTTAGGTTGTGTATATGTGAATATTGGAGCTTGATTGGTGATTTTGGAAAGCTTAGAAGAGGGTTTTGTGTGATAAAATCTGTTCTTAGAGGTATTGAGACCTTGAGAGCTTGTGGACAAGTGGTTTGGAAGTGTTCCGGTTGAGCTTGGGTAATCGGCTAAGGTATGGTTTCGGTTTCCCGTATCTAATATGTAATGTGGTAGGAAATACTTAGGCTAGAGGCCCTAAGATAGGCATTAAATTGTTGATGTTGTTGAATAGTTGAGATATATGATGTGATCATATATGTGATTATGAATATTGATGCCTTGATTGTGTGATATATGAGAAATGCATGTTGTGATATATGCTTGATGGATGATTGAGGTTTAATTGATGGGTGATACCATGTTGATGGTGAATATGATGTTGATTATGTATAATGATAGTTGATTGGAAATGGTATTACTGGAAATTGGGGTAAGGGAGGATGTATGACATGATATGGTGTTTGTCCTTTAGCCATTTGATTGAGAAGTGTTAAAAGGGTTGGATGGTGATTTTGAAAAATTTGGTAAAATGTCAATGTGTGAGTTGAGGATGGCTTGATGTTGATTTTGGTACATTTTGATTGATTTCAAAGAAAAGGGATGAAATTGGCATGTTTTGATTGATTTTGAAAAGAGTTGAAAGTGGCTTGTTTTGAAAATGGCACTTTATGGTTTTGTATAAAAACACGGTTTTTGGGTATACTTTGACGGGACATAACTTGGACTACGGATCTCTGAATTGTACCAAATTTCTTTAGAAATGAAATTGGATCCGGGATATCCATGCCGTTCGAAGAACGGGTGAAAAACGATTTAAAATGAGAAAGTTATGTCCGTCGGAAGATTGTGGGTTGAATTTGTAAATTCTGCAGCTTTTAACTTAGAAAATTTTTAGCAGAATGACCCTCCGCGCGTAGGCGCACTTGGTGCGTACGCGCCGTTCTTTGAGAAAGCACCATCCACGCGTGCGCGTGGTGTGTGCGGGCGCGTCGATGCGCTGTACCAAATGCCCAGCCATTTTCCAGAGAGTTGTGCCAGAGTTGTGCCAATTTTGTGCCTGGGGTGCAAGAGCACCCACGCGTACGCGTGGCTGACGCATGCGCGTCGTTGGCTAATTTTCAATCTGCGTGTTCGCGCGTATGACGCTTGCGCGTCGATGAGTTTTAAGGCCATTCACGCGTGCGCGTGGAGTGCGCGTACGCGTGGTCCTATTTTCATCCCAAAGTTGATGTTTAAGTTTTAAAAGCCAAATTTCATACTTCTAAGCCTCCGATCTCACCACTTATGTCTTGAATCATTATGATATGCCTAGCATGAGAAAAAGGGCTAGTGAATGTGGTAACTTGCGAGTGAAGCAAGGGAAAAAATGAATGATCATTGAGGATCAAAGATGATTATGTGAGATGCGGAGGATGGCGGTGGAAGTGCTTGTTGTGCCATGGGCCGAAGGGCCGTAATTGTTAATGAATTGGCTGGTTATGGATTTAACCGTGAGCCGGATGGCTGGATTATGCCGTGTGACGGCAGAGCCATGTTTATGGCTAAGTATAAATGCATATATGCTGTTGAATGAATTGTGAATATTTGCACTTCCACTATCGGAGATGAGGGTTTCCCTGGGAGGAAGCAGTGGCTAGCCACCACGTGCTCCAGGTTGAGACTCGAAGCTCTTTTGACCCTATGTCATAAGTGTGGCCGAGCACTGTGAAAGGCCCGGATGAGCTCGCCCCCGTAAATATTCACCAGTGAGGGTGATGGATATGGATCATGATTATAATCAAGTTTATGATGAGTATAACTCAAGTTGGGGATGCGCGACAGAGGGACAGTCCAATGGTTAGCTACCAGGACTTGTCGGGTTGGCTCTATAACCGACAGATGATATCATTAGCCACTAGGGACAGGCATGCATCATGAGCATACTACATGAATTGTTTGAGATTGCCTGTTTGACTGCATATTACTTGCTAATTGTCTAAATGCCTTATTTATTCCTATTTGTAAATCTCTTGTCTGATATGACTGTGTTTGCTTTATTAAACTCCTGCTGGTGGTTGGGAGGTCTGAAGGAATTGGAAAGGGAAGTATTAGTTAGACTGAAGGATCTTTAGTCAGTTGCCACTTATGGTTTAGCTTGTTTATAAGCTTTGATATTATCTGGAGGAAGTTCTAGGATTGCCTTCGGCTTTCCTCTATTATTATGTATTATATATGTGGAAGCTGTTACCGTGCTGGGGACCTCTGGTTCTCACCCATGCGGATTTTGTGGTTTTCAGATGCAGGACGCGAGGCTTCTCGTTGAGGCATGCTGGAGACTTCTGGATTAGCGAAGATCCTTGTTCTCGGGACTCTGTTTTGGTTTATATATCTTGTTTAGATACTTTTATCTCCATTAAATAATACAAACTATGATGACTCCTCTTATAGGAGGTTTTGGAGAATAGATTTCTATATTTGTGTCCCTTTGGGTTTCCTTTGGGGTTTCCTTATTTTACTATATGTATATATTACTATGCTCAGACCGGTTATCTTCGCAACCGGATTTTGAGTCTTGATATTCCTGTTTTTGACACTCCTTTGTATATATATGATCTCGCGTTAGCTTATCCCTGTTCGTTACGTTATCGATCGCAGTGTTGCGCTTTCGAGTTACGGTTTTTGTTTACCCCTTTTTTTTACAAAGGCTCCTAGTTATAATCAATTATTCATACTACTATAGGTACTAAATTTTTGTTTTAGAGGTCGTAATACCTTGCCATCTCTGAATTATGACTTAAGCATAAGACTCTGTATGGTAGGGTGTTACATTATGGTATCAGAGCGATTCGTTCCTGTAGAGCCTGAGGGACGGACTGACTATGCTTCTGTGCATTCTCTCTGTGTGTGTGTTATGTGCTATTAGTATATCTACTTGATATAATTGGCATAAACGTTCATGAGCATACATTTGGGACTTTGAAGCACTAGACTTCCGATATTGAGACTGATCAACTTAATATCGATTGTTTGGTGTGTATAGGAACCAGATGGCGCCTCGTGGACGCGGTAGAGGTCGTGGGAGGAGTCGTAATAATGCTCGTGCGCCGGAGATTAACCATAATGACCCGGTAAACTTTATGACTGCGTTGGAGAACATGGCTGCTGCTATGCAAGCCACTGCTGAGGCTCTTGGTCAACAGATGAACAACCATGGTAATGACGGAGGTGGAGTTCAGGGCCCGATGACACTGGCAAACTTTTTGAAGGTTAATCCACCGAAGTTCAAGGGAACTACTAGTCCGACTGAAGCCGATACATGGTTTCAGGCTATAGAACGAGCACTGCAAGCGCAGGTGGTACCTGAAGGGCAGCGTGTGGAGTTCGCTACCTATTTGCTCACTGGTGAAGCGTCGCATTGGTGGCAGGGTATCCGACGCCTCCTGCAGCAGGGTGATGATTATATCACCTGGGATGTCTTCCAAGAGGAGTTCTATAAGAAGTACTTTCCGACTTCTGCCAGGACGGCCAAGGAACTTGAATTGTTGCAGCTGAAGCAGGGTACTATGTCCGTATCTGATTATACTGACAAGTTTGAGGAGCTGTTCAGATTCTCTCGTATGTGTCAAGGGACTCTGGTGGAATATGAGGAATGAAAGTGTGTTAAGTACGAAGGAGGACTCCGGAGCGATATTTTCGATTCGGTGGGGCAAATGGAGATTAGGACTTTCTCCGAGTTGGTGAACAAGTGTAGGGTTGCTGAAGAGTGTGTGAAGAGGGCAGCCACTGAGAAAGGAAGTCACAAAGGATCATTTTCACAGAACCGAGGGAATAGCTTTGCACCTAGAGGTTTGCCTTTCAAGAGGGGAGGTTCCTTTAGGAGGCCCAACAACAACAACAACTCCCAAGGGAAAAGGTTTGGGAAGCAGCCTCAGAATGATCAAGCTTGTACTAGGTGTGGAAGTCACCATTCGGGAGTACCATGCAAGGCCGGATGGGGTTTGTGCTACAATTGTGGAAAGGCGGGACATAAAGCCGCAAGTTGTCCGGAGCAGCAGAAGCAAGGTGCTGGGAAAACACAACAAACTGGTCGGGTGTTCACCACCTCAGCTGTGGGTGCAGAGGGATCCGAGACACTCATTCGAGGTAACTGTGAAATGGCTGGTCAAACTTTAAATGCTTTATTTGATTCGGGAGCATCGCATTCATTCATTGCATTTGAGAAAGCCCATGAGTTAGGGTTGAAGATTGTAACCTTAGGTTATGACCTAAAAGTGTATAATGCTACCCATGAGGCCATGGTAACTAGGCTAGGATGCCCGAAAGTTTTGTTTAGGTTCAAGCAGCGTGATTTTGTCCATAATTTAATCTGCTTACCGATGATCGGTCTTGACCTTATCTTGGGATTGGACTGGTTATCTGAGAACCATGTCCTGCTTGATTGTTCTACAAAGTCGGTGTACTTCATGCCAGAGGATACAGAAGGGTCGGTCGTGGTGAATAATTATTACTTGAATTCGATGATGGTGAATTGTTCTGGAATCGAATGTCAGGGTATCCTGTTGTTAACCGCTGGTGTTTCGGGTGATGATCAAAGGTTGGATCAGATTCCGGTAGTGTATGAGTTTCTGGAAGTGTTTCCCGATGATATTGAGGAATTTCCACCTAACCGAGAGGTCGTGTTTGCTATTGAATTGGTGCCTGGGGTGGGACCAATCTCAAATGCTCCTTATAGAATGTCACCATTAGAGATGGCCGAGCTAAAGTCTCAGTTAGAGGAATTGTTGGGTAAGAATTTTACCCGATCGAGTGTTTCCCCGTGGGGTGCTCCAGTGTTACTGGTAAAGAAGAAAGATGGAAGTATGCGGCTCTCTGTGGATTACAGACAGCTGAACAAGGTCACCATAAAGAATAAGTACCCGTTGCCGAGAATTGATGATCTCATGGATCAGTTACAAGGAGCTGGGGTTTTCTCTAAGATCGATTTGTGATCTGGTTATCACCAGATAAGGGTGAGGGGTGAGGATATCCCTAAGACCGCTTTCAGGATTCGTTATGGTCATTACGAGTATACTGTAATGTCCTTTGGGTTGACGAACGCTCCTGCAGTATTCATGGATTACATGAATAGAGTGTTCCGTCCGTTTCTGGATAAATTCGTTGTTGTCTTCATTGACGATATACTAATTTACTCCAAGACTGAAGAGAAGCATGCGGAACACTTGCGGACCGTGTTGCAGATTTTAAAGGAGAAGAAACTCTATGCGAAACTGTCTAAGTGTGAGTTCTGGAAGAGCGAGGTGAAGTTTTTGGGTCACGTGGTGAGTAAGAAGGGAATAGTCGTAGATCCAACTAAGGTGGAAGCTGTGATGGATTGGAGGCAACCTACCACAGTAACTGAGATAAGGAGTTTTCTGGGTTTAGCTGGCTATTACCGAAGGTTCATCAAAGGCTTTTCGCAATTAGCATTGCCGTTGACAAAGTTAACCCGCAAAGACACTCCGTTTGTTTGGACTCCTGAGTGCGAGGAGAGCTTTCAGACATTGAAGAAAAAGTTGACCACTGCACCTGTGTTAATGTTACCTGAGCCGAACGAACCATTTGAGGTGTACTGTGATGCCTCACTAAAGGGTCTAGGATGCGTGCTGATGCAGCATCATAATGTGGTGGCGTATGCCTCACGACAGTTGAGACCTAATGAAGTTAGTTACCCTACGCACGATTTGGAACTCGCTGCGGTCGTGTTTGCCTTGAAGGTGTGGAAGCATTATCTCTATGGGGTTAAGTTCCAAGTCTTCTCCGATCACAAGAGCTTGAAATATCTCTTTGATCAGAAAGAGCTTAATATGAGGCAAAGGAGGTGGATGGAATTATTGAAGGACTACGACTTTGAGTTGAATTACCATCCGGGAAAGGCGAATGTAGTGGCGGATGCGTTAAGTCGGAAGTCGTTATATGCGGCTTGGATGATGCTTCAAGAGGAGAAGTTGCTCAAGAGATTCAAGAGTCTAAAAATTGGTGCTCGAGAAGTATCTGGAACCTTGTGTTTGAGCCGATTAGAAATCTCGAGTGATTTTAAATCTGAGCTCCTAAAGGCTCATGAAAATGATAAAGCGTTATGGAAGGTGTTACCGGCTATCGAGCAAGGAAAACAGTGGAGAGTGTCGGAAGAAAAAGATGGGTTATGGAGATTCAATGGTAGGATCATTGTGCCGGATGTTGGCACTTTGAGGCAAGATATCTTAAAGGAGGCACACAAAAGCGGATTCTCCATTCACCTGGGAAGCACTAAGATGTACCATGATTTAAAGGCGATGTTTTGGTGGCCGGGTATGAAGAATGATGTGGCGGAATATGTTTCAAAGTGCTTAACTTGTCAAAAGGTAAAGATTGAACATCAAAGACCTTCTGGGATGTTGCAACCTTTAGAGGTTCCGCAATGAAAGTGGAAAAGTATTGCAATGGACTTTGTGTCGGGATTGCCAAGGACTAGGACTGGTTTTGATGCTATCTGGGTGATTGTGGACCGACTGACGAAGTCAGCTCACTTTTTGCCCATTCGGATGACTTACACCCAAGAGGAGCTAGCACGGTTATACATAAAGGAGATTGTGAGACTCCATAGTGTACCTGCTACTATAATCTCTGATAGAGATCCTCGTTTCACTTCAAACAAAATACATAGAACGCACTGTTAAAAACTTCAATTGTTCGCACGATGATGATGACTCGCCAAGAAACTCTGATCTTAGCTTCATCAATAAGCGACTAAGATATTTTAAGCCTTCTCCATCTCGACCTCCACCCCGAAAGAAATCCTGAGGCAAAGCCTCGACAAGAACAGAACTGGTGGTTAGAAGAAGCATGGTATTCATCACAGCAACAACCATCAACAATAAAGTAAATTCATAATCAGCAAAACCAATTCATATGTCAATTCATCAATTCACAAAACCCTTATATATATATTCATATTGTAAACCCAAACTATTGTATCAAAAGAATTCAGAATTCAATTAAACAAATAGGTGTATTAAATCAATTCATAAATCAGAAAAATTATCATTTGCTTAAACCTGTTTCATTAACTTTGAAAAAAAAAAATTAACATGTTAACTTTGAAAAAACAAAAAAAAAAATTAACATGTTACCTGTTTTGGCAGATCGACTTCAGGCAGCAAGGCGAGGTGCGGCGAGGTGTGGCGACGCGAGTAGCGGCGTAGCGATCCACGGCGAGCGAACGCGACGGAAGTGACACACCACCAGTGGGAAGCAGAGTAGAGCAGACGCACGACCAGCGCAGAGCAGTGCAGCGCAGACCAAGGACGACGGACGATGACGACGATGGACACTCACGCCGCCAAGGACGACGACGACGCCGCCGCCGCAGCAGATGGAGGACGACACCAACGAATGGATCGGAGGAGAAACGCAATGACTTCAGAGAACAAGGGTTGACTAGGGTTCTTTGTTTTTGGATAAAATGGCAAGGGTGATTTTGGTATTTTGAAAAAATAGAAGTGGGTTTAATTAGCTATTATAACTTAATTAGGAGAATATTCGATTTTTGAATAGAATATTCTGTTATTTTACATGGTTTTGTTATGGTAGGGACTAAATGGAAAAAAAAAATTAATATCTAAGGGCTCAATTGAAAAGAAAAAAAATATAGGGACCTAATTGAAAATTTGATGAAACTATAGGAACCTGCAGAATAATTAAACCTAAAAAAAATCGAATAATTTTACTAATGAATGCTCACTAATTAAAGTATATCCATTAACTAACAGAACTTAAATACATTTTAAACTTATGGAGCATAAGTCCTATCCTTTAGAACCGCCCATGTTCTTAATATTTGATTTTAACTTAATTTACATTTAATTTGTTTAGAACTTATCACAATGCTTCAACTTTATCATCTATCCACTAACCAAACACAATATAAAAAAAATTAATAAATTTTTAACCTTTTAAATTTTTATTAACATATATATTTCTGATAAAATTTAAATACAAAAAATTTCTAATTTTCATAAAGGGAAACAATTTTATTTTTCTGTCTATTTTTTTCATAAATCAAATAAAACTAGTTGACGTGGTTGTAATAAATAGGTCATTTTTCTTGTTCTCTAAGTAAATTATTCTTTATTCTAGATCAGCTACTCTTTTCTCCAATTATTTTATCTCAAAATATTCTTTAACATCTAAGATCTAATTATTACCCAATATTTTTGTTGGTTACTATACGCCTAATTTTTTCAACGTGATTAGTAACCTACATAGAAAATTTACAATGTAATTGTTTCACCTAAATCAATTCGGACAGAATGAAAATATGTTGATAAAATGTACTTTTAACTTCATCCATATACAAAAAAATTACAAACTTACCTTAAAGAATGGACATCCAAAAAATAGTCTGTTTGGGTTGGTATTTATTTTCGATATGTAAAATATGACATACACTCAGCAGAAATATTTTTGGACAATACCATCTTTCTCATTCCCAACTTACACCGAATATGGAGCCGCATTTTCAATCAAGACTTCTTGTCGTCCACCACCATCTCTGTGTCGTCTCGTGTTTGATAAGCCTCCATTACTGGCTATCAATATAAGTAACACCACCATAAATAACTATGAACAGCTACTACATACGTTACTTCAAAAAATCTAATTTAAATCTCATTAAGACTACCTTTGTAAAATGACGTTTTCATTTTTATTTGGAGACCACTTTATTCTACAAATTTTAGTTTCTTTTCGGTGTGACACCATAATAGATATCTGGACACTATTATAACTACGTCAATTAGTTTCTTTTGATTTATAAGAGATAAATAGACAAAAGAATAAAATTATCCTCCATTTATTTAAGTAAAAAAAATTATTTAAATTTCATCATAAATATATTTGTCAAAAATTTAAAAATTTAAAGAACTTATATATCTCTTTTCATAAAATATATATCATCCTTCTCATTCCGTCATCTGGCTCACTTCCTGCTCCATTTGGCATTTGGACAACCTCGAATCGTTTGATCTCATGGGCCATTATTGGCCCTGATCAGCATTCAGCAATAATACCAACCAACGTGTTATGATTAATAACCATATCTGATTTGCAACTACTAGCTAGCTTTTGGTCTAGGAACTTTTCTTTCTTTCTCTTCCTTTTTACTTTTTTATATTATTTCCCACCTTCTTAATAGTGGCTTTGAAAGTTCTCGAATATATTAAAGGAAGGGACAAGTACAACAATACAAAAACCAATGGCACTGAGGATTTCGTTCGTATCTTTCTCTTGTAATAATATACGTAGATGTAACCTGGCTTTTTTTTTTTTGGGGGGTAAAAAACGTGGTTGTTGAATGATGGAAAGTTCTCTCTTGCTTAAATATATTTTCCAGGTCCACTTAAAACAACGTGTAGTCATCAATAATAATATATTACCATGGTGTTTTTGAAGTTGGTTTGTTAATGAAAAGTTTGTAGGAATATGCTTTGTGAGTTGTATTAATGAATTGTAGAATTAGAGGGCGGTGCCGATTTAGAATTATGAGGACGAAATAGTTTGAAAAGGACCAGCCAGGGGTGGCGTATATATATATATATATATATAGGTGAGATCTTTCATGGCTCAACAATAGGTGGCTAAGTGGTGCGCAGAAGTTGTGATTACACTTTGATTATGTAAAATTCATTGCTCTTTCTTTCTCTGGTAATGGCGCCAAAAACATGATGCCAATACCATGGTTCACAACTTCGCACAACTAACCAGCAAGTGCACTGGGTCGTCCAAGTAATACCTTACGTGAGTAAGGGTCGAATCCCACGGAGATTGTTGGTATGAAGCAAGCTATGGTCACCTTGTAAATCTCAGTCAGGCAGATATAAATTGATAATGGTGTTTTCGAATAATAATTAAATAAACATAGAATAAAGGATAGAAATACTTATGTAAATCATTGGTGATAATTTCAGATAAGTGAATAGAGATGCTTTCGTTCCTCTGAACTTCTGCTTTCTTGCTATCTTCATCCAATCAGTCTTACTCCTTTCCATGGCTGGCTTTATGTGATACATCACCATTGTCAATGGCTACTTTCGGTCTTCTCTCGGAAAAATGATCCAAATGCCCTGTCACGGCACGGCTAATTGTCTGGAGGCATCACCCTTGTCAATGGTTTCATCTTATCCTCTCAGTGAAAATGGTCAACGCACCCTGTCACGGCACGGCTATTCATCTGTCGGTTCTCGATCCTGCTGGAATAGGATTTACTATCCTTTTGCGTCTGTCACTACGCCCAGCAATCGCGAGTTTGGAGCTCGTCACAGTCATTCATTCATTGAATCCTACTCGGAATACCACAGACAAGGTTTAGACCTTCCGGATTCTCTTGAATGCCGCCATCATTCTAGCTTACGCCACGAAGATTCTGGTTAAGAGATCTAAGAGATACTCATTCAGTCGAAGGTAGAACGGAAGTGGTTGTCAGGCACGCGTTCATAGGGAATGATGATGATTGTCACGTTCATCACATTGAGGTTGAAGAGCGAATGAATATCTTAGAAGCGAAATAAGATGAATTGAATAGAAAGCAGTAGTACTTTGCATTAATCTTTGAGGAACAACAGAGCTCCACACCTTAATCTATGGAGTGTAGAAACTCTACCGTTAAAAATACATAAGTGAAAGGTCCAGGCATGGCCGAATGGCCAGCCCCTCTGATCTAAGAACCAGGCGTCCAAAGATGTCTAATACAATAGCAAAAGGTCCTATTTATAATAAACTAGTCACCAGGGTTTACAGAAATAAGTAATTGATGCATAAATCCAATTCCGGGGCCCACTTGGTGTGTACTTGGGCTGAGCTTTAACTTTCCACGTGCAGAGGCCATTTGTGGAGTTGAACGCCAGGTTTGGATCCATTTCTGGCGTTCAACTCTGGTTTTTGATCCATTTCTGGCGCTGAACTCCAGAATTGGGCAGAGAGTTGGCGTTGAACGCCAGTTTGCGTCGTCTAAACTTGGGCAAAGTATGGATTATTATATATTGCCGGAAAGCCCTGGATGTCTACTTTCCAACACAATTGGAAGCGCGCCATTTTGAGTTCTATAGCTCCAGAAAATCCACTTTGAGTGCAGGGAGGTCAGAATCCAACAGCATCAGCAGTCCTTCTTCAACCTCTGAATCTGATTTTTGCTCAGGTCCCTCAATTTCAGCCAGAAAATACGTGAAATCACAGAAAAATACACAAACTCATAGTAAAGTCCAGAAATGTGAATTTAACATAAAATCTATTAAAAACATCCCTAAAAGTAACTAGATTCTACTAAAAATATACTAAAAATAATGCCAAAAAGCGTATAAATTATCCGCTCATCACAACACCAAACTTAAATTGTTGCTTGTCTCCAAGCAACTGAAAATCAAAATGGGATAAAAAGAATAGAATATACTATAAATTCCAAACTATCAATGAAACATAGCTCCAATCAGATGAGCGGGACTTGTAGCTTTTTGCCTCTTGAATAGTTTTGGCATCTTGCTTTATCCATTGAAGTTCAGAATGATTGGCATCTATAGGAACTCAGAGTTCAGATAGTGTTATTGATTCTCCTAGTTCAGTATGATGATTCTTGAACACAGCTATTTTATGAGTCTTGGCCGTGGCCCTAAGCACTTTGTTTTCCAGTATTACCACCGGATACATAAATGCCACAGACACATAATTGGGTGAACCTTTTTAGATTGTGACTCAGCTTTGCTAAAGTCCCCAATTAGAGGTGTCCAGGGTTCTTAAGCACACTCTTTTTTTGCTTTGGACCTTGACTTTAACCGCTCAGTCTCAAGTTTTCACTTGACACCTTCACGCCACAAGCACATGGTTAGGGACAGCTTGGTTTAGCCGCTTAGACCAGGATTTTATTCCTTTAGGCCCTCCTATCCACTGATGCTCAAAGCCTTGGGATCCTTTTTATTTACCCTTGCCTTTTGGTTTTAAGGGTTATTGGCTTTTTGCTCTTGCCTCTTGGTTTTAAGAGCTTTTGGCTTTTTCTGCTTGCTTTTTCTTTCTATATTTTTTTTTCGCCTATTTTTTTCTTTTTTTTTCTGCAAGTTTTGTTCTTTGCTGCTTTTTCTTGCTTCAAGAATCATTTTTATGATTTTTCAGATTATCAAATAACATGTCTCCTTGTCATCATTCTTTCAAGAGCCAACATATTTAACATTCTTAAACAACAACTTCAAAAGATATATGCACTGTTCAAGCATACATTCAGAAAACAAGAAGCATTGTCACCACATCAATATAATTAAGCTAAGTTCAAGGATAAATTCGAAACTCATGTACTTCTTGTTCTTTTGAATTAAAACATTTTTTCATTTAAGAGAGGTGATGGATTCATAGGACATTCATAACTTTAAGACATAGTTACTAACTACTAATGATCATGTAATGAAGACACAAACATAGAAAACGAAAAACAGAAAAAGTAAGAACAAGGAATGAATCCACCTTAGTGATGGTGGTGTTTCCTTCTTGAGGAACCAATGATGTCCTTGAGCTCTTCTATGGCTCTTCCTTGTCTTTGTTGCTCATCCCTCATTGCTTTTTGATTTTCTCTAATTTCATGAAGGATGATGGAGTGCTCTTGATGTTCCACCCTTAGTTGCTTCCAATAATTGTGTGGAAGAAAATGTATCCCCTGAGGTATCTCAGGGATCTCTTGATTTGTAGTCAAATGTTCTACCACTGAGCTATAGACCCTTGATGGAAGCTTTATTTTCTCTTTCCTCTTTCTAGAGGTTTCTCTGGCCTTAGGTGCCATCAATGGTTATGGAAAAAACAAAAAAGCTATGCTTTTTCCACACCAAACTTAGAATGTTGCTCGCCCTCGAGCAAAAGAAGAAAGAATAGAAGAAGAAGAGGAAGATATGGAGGAGATGGATGGATGTGTGTATTCGGCCATGTGGGTGGGATTGAGTGGGAGAGAGAGAGAGAGATGTTGAATTTTAAAGATAGTGGGTGTATGGATGTGAGTAGTAAATGGAAAACAGAAGGGATGATCATGAATGGAGAGAGAGAGGGTGAGGTGGGTGGGGATCCTGTGGGATTCACAGATCCTGAGATGATCCTGTGGTGTCCACAGATCTTGAGGTGTCAAGGATTTGCATCCCTGCACCAATTAGGCATGTAAAATGCCTTTGCACACAACACTGGGCGTTCAGCGCCAGGTTGGTGCCCATTTTGGGCGTTCAACGCCCATTTGTTGGCATTTCTGGCGTTGAACGCCAGAACCATGCTTGTTCTGGGCATTCAGCGCCAGGATGCTGCCCATTTTAGGCGTTCAGCGCCAGAACCATGCTCTGTTCTGGCGTTGAACGCCAAGCAGGTGCTTCCTCCAGGGTGTGATTTTTCTTCTGCTGTTTTTGATTCCGTTTCCAATTTTTATATTTATTTTGTGACTCCACATGATCATGAACCTAAGAAAACATGAAAAACAAAAATATAGTTAGATAAATAAACATTGGGTTGCCTCCCAACAAGCGCTTCTTTAATGTCAATAGCTTGACAGTGGGCTCTCATGGAGCCTCACGGATGTTCAGAGCATGGTTGAGACTCTCCAACACCAAATTTAGAGTTTGGATATGGGAGTTCAACACCAAATTTAGAGTTTGGTTGTGGCCTCCCAACACCAAACTTAGAGTTTGACTGTGGGGGCTTTGTTTGACTCTGCTTTGAGAGAATCTTTTTATGCTTCCTCTCCATGGATGCAGAGAGAGATCCTTGAGTTGTAAACACAAGGTTGTCCTTATTTAATTGAAGGATCAATTCTGCTCTGTCCACATCAATCACAGCTCTTGCTGTGGCTAGGAAAGGTCTTCCTAGGATGATGGATTCATCCTCTTCCTTTCCAGTATCTAGGACTATGAAATCAGCAGGGATGTAAAGGCCTTCAACCTTTACTAACACGTCCTCTACTTGTCCATAAGCCTGTTTTCTTGAATTGTCTGCCATCTCTAATGAGATTTTAGCTGCTTGCACCCAATAGATTCCCAGTTTCTCTATTACAGAGAGGGGCATGAGGTTTATCCCTGAACCAAGGTCACACAGAGCCTTAAAGATCATGGTGCCTATGGTACAAGGTATTATGAACTTTCTGTAAATCATGTTGCTTGTATACGAAGTTTGTATTCGTAGGTTTTGATGAATGACAAACCAACAAACGACATGAAAGACAAACCAACAAACAACTTGAATGAACAAGCATGTTGAAAGATCAACCAACATTCAACATTGAGGAATGAAGAATTGAAAGCAACACAACAACAACAAGAAACTCAAGTCCACAACATTTGAAGACAAGTATAGTGTCTTAGGACTTAGGTAACTTCTTGTTAAGAACCAATTGCTAAAATCTCTCAACACACACTCACAAAATGTTTTGATGCACATCTTGCAATTCGATGCTAGCCAAATGGTTTAAAAACTTGTTTTCAAAGGTATAAAAGCATAGGAATTGACTCCAACAAGTTTGAGATCAATCCTAAGTATTTTGAAGTGATTTTAAGCCATTCTTTAAGATTTGCATCGATGCACACTCATCTTGCATCGATGCAAAGCATGCAACGACTTTTTGCATCGATGCAAAGATGTTTGCATCGATGCAACCTAGCTGAAAATTCAAATTTCAGCTTCAAAGACACATTTGCATCGATGCAAAGTGTTATGCATCGATGCAAATGATTCAAAAACATAAAAAACGGCTAGTTTTAACAAAACGGCTCCATCCCATTAACTCCCCAACGTTTCTAAGGTTTGGGGAGTCTATAAATAGATGGATTGAAGCCTTATTTCACACATGTGAGTATTTGCAAACTATCTTGTTCATATTCTTTCATTCTACACATTTTTAAGGTGTTATAATACACAATTTGAGAGAGCAATATCAATTGGTTCAATAGTGCTAAACTTGTAATCATACACTCTTCTAGAGAGTACTCATTTCATCTCAACAATTCTTTGAGAATTGTTTTCTTGTAACACTTTGTAAATTGGAGTGTGATCTCCAAGGTTGAGTCAAGAGTTATAAACACTATAGTCGGTGAGGATACCAAAGGAGTATACTAAGTACTCAAGGCAAATCTTAGAGAAGGTATCTCTAAGTGGAGTGGGTTAGTATACGAGTGGTGATCATATACCGTGAGGTGTTAGAAACTAAGGACTCGGATTGTAAAAGGTTTTGCGCGAGCACCTTGAAGCTTGGCAATAGTGGAACTTCTCAATAGCGATTGAGAAAGAAAGTGGACGTAGGACAAGGATTGTGCCGAACCACTCTAAATAGCGTTTGCATCTCTCCAAACTCATCTCTTCAATATTATTGTCTTTTACCTTTGAGCAAATAAATTGTGATCGAAAAGTAGCTTCGTAAGTACTTAAGAAATAGCTTAAGTCCGATTGGTGAAAAGCTTGATCAATTTATTTGAGTCGGTGTCTATTGGAAAGTAAAAGCTCCTTATAAATGCTTAGCAATTGAGTTAAGCTCTTGGAAAAATACTAGTACAATAACACTTTTGTATATTGTCTTTAACTTTCGCAAAAAGATTCATTGTTGTTGCAATACTCAATTCACCCCCCTCTTGAGTAATTGTGCATAGGTTCTACAAGTGGTATCAGAGCTTAACCCTTTGAAAGACTTAACCGTTTAAGGGAAAAGATCATGGCAAGCACAAGCTTTAACAACAACAACACTAGTGAAGGTAACTCAACCGCTAGACCTCCTCTTTTTAGCGGAACAAAATACTCTTATTGGAAAAATAAGATGAGAATTTGGATCCGTTCTCAAGATGTGAGAATTTGGAAAGTGATTGAGAATGGAAATCACATTCCAACAAAGACAACAAGCGCTAAAGAAGGAGAAGTCTCCGTCTTAAAGCAAGTACCGAAAGGAGAAAATGAATATAGTGACGATGATTGGAAGAAAGTGGCAATGAATGATAAAGCCATCAACTTCATTCATTGTGCACTTAACGAGCATGATTATATGAAGATCTCTACATGTGAAACCGCTAAAGAGATTTGGGATAAACTCCAAATCACTTACGAAGGAACCGACTCCGATGACGACGAGGTTGCAAATCTTTGCTTAATGGCAAGCGAAGAAAAGGTTAGTAATGACAACTCCACTTCTTTTAATTTACAAGATGAATATGATGCCTTACTTGAGGTGTACACAAAACTTACCCAAGATTATTCTCTCCTAAAGAAAAAGAATATGGATCTTTTAAAACAAAATGAGATGTTGAAAAACGAGAATATCAATCTTGGAAAAGATAAGTGTAGCACAAGTAGTGATCCATACAAATCTTGTAAAATGCATGAAAATGAAATTACAACTCTTAAGAACACTTTAGCTAAGTTCAATGAATCTTCAAAGAACTTAGATAAAATGTTGAAAAACCAAAAGCATGTTCATAATAAGGAAGGTTTAGGTTTTGAAAAAGGAAAATTTAAAAATACTAAAACTCCTATTAGGCAACCGCAAGCCCAAAAGGCAAGCATGCCTAAAAGGAATGAAGCCTTTAAACATCCTCCTCAACATGCTTCATTTAGAAATTATAATCACAATGCATATAGATCAAAAGATGTTGCATTTAGGAAACAACCTAGGCAACCATTTAGAAACATGCATAGGATGCATAATCCAAATGTCATATGTCATTATTGCAATAAAGTAGGTCATATAGCACCCGTATGCTTTACTAGAATTAAACATATAAACTTTCGTAGTCAAGATACGAGATGGGCACCTTATGGGCATTATGCTCATACTAACCATCAAGGACCCAAATTCACTTGGGTACCTAAATCCCAATTTTAATTGTTTTGTAGGTACGTGTTGGAGCTAAGGATACAAATTGGTATGTTGATAGTGGATGCTCCAAACACATGACCGGCGATGAATCAAAGTTCACCGCAATAGAGCCTACAAACGGAGGAAACGTGATCTATGGAGACAACAACACCGGCAAAGTAATCGGCGTTGGAAAAGTTGGTAAAAATTCTTCTACCTCCATAGATAATGTTATACTTGTCAAAGGTCTCAAACATAATCTCATTAGTGTTAGCCAACTTTGTGACAAAGGAAACTTAGTCACCTTTGACTCAAAATGTTGTTTGATAAAAAGGCAAGACACTAATGAAATTGTGCTAATTGGACACCGTGTTGACAATGTATACATGATTAATCTAGATGAAGTTTCCTCAAATGATGTGAAATGCCTTGTTAGTAAAAATGATGAAACTTGGTTATGGCATCGTAGAGTAGCTCATGCTAACATGGACCATCTTAGCAAGTTGGTCTCTAAAGAGTTAGTAATTGGCTTACCAAAGCTACATTTTGAAAAAGACGTCCTTTGCGACGCATGTCAAAAGGGAAAACAAGTAAAGGCCTCTTTTAAATCTAAAAACATTGTTTCAACAACAAGGCCATTACAACTTTTGCACATGGATTTATTTGGTCCTTCCAGGACTATGAGCTTTGGTGGCAATTACTATGCTCTAGTTATTGTTGATGATTACTCTCGATTTACATGGACCTTGTTCCTAGCAAACAAGAGTGATGCATTTCGAGCATTCAAAAGATTAGCCAAAGTTATTCAAAATGAAAAGAATTTGCATATATCATCTATTAGAAGTGATCATGGTGGAGAATTTGAAAACAATCTTTTTGAAACTTTTTGTGAAGAAAATGGCATTGAGCATAATTTTTCCTCTCCTAGAACACCACAACAAAATGGTGTGGTTGAAAGGAAAAATCGTCATTTAGAAGAAATGGCGAGAACTATGCTCAATGAGGCTAATATTCCTAAGTACTTTTGGGCGGATGCGGTTAGTACCGCGTGTTATGTTATGAATAGGATTATCATTCGACCTATTCTTAAGAAAACACCGTACAAATTGTACAAAGGAAGAAAGCCAAATATTTCCCACCTTCACGTCTTTGGCTATAAATGCTTTATTCTAAATAATGGAAAAGATAACTTAGGCAAATTTGATGCTAAGGCTGATGAAGGAATCTTCTTAGGCTACTCTTTAACTTTTAGAGTATATAATAAACGCATCATGACTATGGAAGAAAGTATTCATGTCGCTTTTGATGAAACTAACCGTTGTTGTGCTAGAAAAGATTTTGATGAAAATGTAGAAAACTTTGATTCACTAAATTTGAATGGTGAAGACAAAGAAAAAGATTTAAATGAAGCCTCTACAAGCTCAACAAAGGATAGTGTTCAAGTTGAAGAAATTGAACCATCACAAGCACAAATAAATGCACTTCCAAAGGATTGGCGTACTTCAAAGGATCATCCTCTAGACAACGTCATTGGTAATGTTTCGAAAGGGGTAACAACTCGATCTACTTTTAGAAATTTATTTGCATATAGTGCTTTTGTTTCTCAAATTGAACCATCTACCATTGAGTCCGCAATTGATGATGAACATTGGGTTATGGCAATGAAAGAGGAGCTTAACCAATTCAAACGAAATGACGTTTGGGAATTGGTGCCTAAACCAAGTAATCAAACAATTGTAGGAACAAAATGGGTTTTTAGAAATAAACTCGATGAAAATGGTACAATTGTTAGAAACAAAGCTAGATTAGTAGCTAAAGGTTATAATCAAGAGGAAGGCATTGATTATGACGAAACTTATGCTTCCGTAGCTAGATTAGAAGCTATTAGGATGTTACTTGCTTTTGCATCCTCTTATAACTTCAAACTTTATCAAATGGATGTTAAGAGTGCCTTTCTTAATGGTTTCATTCAAGAAGAAGTATATGTTGAACAACCTCCCGGTTTTGAGGATTATGAAAATCCTAATCATGTTTTTAAACTCAAGAAAGCTCTTTATGGTCTTAAACAAGCTCCAAGAGCTTGGTATGAACGTTTGAGCAAGTTTTTAATAGAAAAGGGTTTTAGAAGAGGGAAGGTTGATACAACTTTATTTATCATGATTGAAAACAAAAATATCCTTTTGGTACAAGTTTACGTCGATGACATAATATTTGGTTCAACTAACGAATCACTTTGCAAGTTTTTCTCAAACCTCATGCAAAGTGAATTTGAAATGTCCATGATGGGCGAACTCAACTTCTTCCTTGGTCTTCAAATCAAACAAGGAAAAGAAGGAACTTTCGTTGGCCAAACCAAATATTGCAAGGAATTGCTCAAAAGATTTGGAATGGACAATGCTAAGGCAATGGACACACCAATGAGCACTACTTGCTACCTTGACAAAGATGAACAAGGTAAAAACATAGATGTAAAGAAGTATAGAGGCATGATAGGATCATTGCTTTATCTAACGGCAAGTAGGCCAGATATCATGTTTAGTGTATGCATGTGTGCGAGATACCAAACTAATCCTAAGGAATCTCACTTAAGTGCGGTGAAAAGGATTATGAAGTATCTCATAGGAACATTAAATGTTGGATTGTGGTATCCGAAAGGATCCACTTGTGATTTGATTGGTTATTCCGATTCCGATTTTGCCGGTTGCAAATTGGATAGGAAAAGCACTAGCGGCACTTGTCACTTGCTAGGAAACTCTCTTGTTTCATGGCATAGTAAGAAACAAGTAAGTGTAGCCTTGTCTACCGCCGAAGCCGAGTATGTAGCCGCCGGTAGTTGTTGCGCCCAAATTTTATGGATGAAACAACAACTTGTGGACTATGGACTCATGCTTGATCACATTCCTATCAAATGTGATAATACTAGTGCAATAAATTTAACCAAGAATCCGGTTCAACATTCAAGAACCAAGCATATTGAGATTAGACATCACTTCATAAGAGACCATGTTGAAAAGGGTGATGTGGTTATTGAATTTGTCGAAACTAGTAAACAACTAGCGGACATCTTCACTAAACCTTTATGTAAAGAAAGTTTTTTTAACATCTGAAATGAACTTGGTATCTTGGATTCTAATCTAATATGATTTGTTTGAATTCATTGCATTGATATTACTATTTTTGTATCTCTTACTAACTTAAGCATTGGAGATATCCAATTAGCCATTGTTTTGTAGGTTTATGAGTTGATCTTGAGGTAGATTGAAAAATTTGAAGATTATAAACAATGGAGGATCAACAAATTGAAGTTTATAATGGTTTAATTGATATTTCCTTCATAATTTTGTTTAATGATTAATGCTTGTATGCTTATTTGGTGAATAACTCAAAATAGGCTTGGTACCCCTATTTTAAGTTAATGTGCATGCTTTAATATATTTCACTTCTTTAGGGGGAATTATGCATGCTTGTTATATATAAAAAGAGGAAATCAAATTCTTTTTGAAAGGGGGAATATCTCATCCTTGAGATTAATAGAGATATTGAACTTAAAAAAATTCATTGTTTTATGCATGCTTCTATGACACATTTCAAACTCCTTTCTTTTTGATAATGTCAAAAGGGGGAAGAAAAGTTTGAGGATATTTGAAGTTTTTAACTTTTGAAAAAGAAGAAGTTTGAGGATTTGAAAAATAAGTTTGCGAAACAATGATTTCAAAAAGACTTCCGCTAAGCAAAAAAAACTTTTGATATCTAAATCGTTTTCTTTGAAAAACGCCCTTTAAGGGAACAAATGCACATATTTAGGGGGAACTCCTGCAAAAAATTTTTTTGTGAAGTCTTCTCCAAAGCTTTCTATAAAACAAAGTGCATTATTGTTGCTTTCAAAATCATTTATAAATGCATATCCTCAAAATTGGTTTGTCATTATCAAAAAGGGGGAAATTGTAAATCATGTTGCTTGTATGCGAAGTTTGTATTCGTAGGTTTTGATGAATGACAAACCAACAAACGACATGAAAGACAAACCAACAAACAACTTGAATGAACAAGCATGTTGAAAGATCAACCAACATTCAACATTGAGGAATGAAGAATTGAAAGCAACACAACAACAACAAGAAACTCAAGTCCACAACATTTGAAGACAAGTATAGTGTCTTAGGACTTAGGTAACTTCTTGTTAAGAACCAATTGCTAAAATCTCTCAACACACACTCACAACATGTTTTGATGCACATCTTGCAATTCGATGCTAGCCAAATGGTTTAAAAACTTGTTTTCAAAGGTATAAAAGCATAGGAATTGACTCCAACAAGTTTGAGATCAATCCTAAGTATTTTGAAGTGATTTTAAGCCATTCTTTAAGGTTTGCATCGATGCAAAGCATGCAACGACTTTTTGCATCGATGCAAAGATGTTTGCATCGATGCAACCTAGCTGAAAATTCAAATTTCAGCTTCAAAGACACATTTGCATCGATGCAAAGTGTTATGCATCGATGCAAATGATTCAAAAACATAAAAAACGGCTAGTTTTAACAAAACGGCTCCATCCCATTAACTCCCCAACGTTTCTAAGGTTTGGGGAGTCTATAAATAGATGGATTGAAGCCTTATTTCACACATGTGAGTATTTGCAAACTATCTTGTTCATATTCTTTCATTCTACACATTTTTAAGGTGTTATAATACACAATTTGAGAGAGCAATATCAATTGGTTCAATAGTGCTAAACTTGTAATCATACACTCTTCTAGAGAGTACTCATTTCATCTCAACAATTCTTTGAGAATTGTTTTCTTGTAACACTTTGTAAATTGGAGTGTGATCTCCAAGGTTGAGTCAAGAGTTATAAACACTATAGTCGGTGAGGATACCAAAGGAGTATACTAAGTACTCAAGGCAAATCTTAGAGAAGGTATCTCTAAGTGGAGTGGGTTAGTATACGAGTGGTGATCATATACCGTGAGGTGTTAGAAACTAAGGACTCGGATTGTAAAAGGTTTTGCGCGAGCACCTTGAAGCTTGGCAATAGTGGAACTTCTCAATAGCGATTGAGAAAGAAAGTGGACGTAGGACAAGGATTGTGCCGAACCACTCTAAATAGCGTTTTCATCTCTCCAAACTCATCTCTTCAATATTATTGTCTTTTACCTTTGAGCAAATAAATTGTGATCGAAAAGTAGCTTCGTAAGTACTTAAGAAATAGCTTAAGTCCGATTGGTGAAAAGCTTGATCAATTTATTTGAGTCGGTGTCTATTGGAAAGTAAAAGCTCCTTATAAATGCTTAGCAATTGAGTTAAGCTCTTGGAAAAATACTAGTACAATAACACTTTTGTATATTGTCTTTAACTTTCGCAAAAAGATTCATTGTTGTTGCAATACTCAATTCACCCCCCCCCTCTTGAGTAATTGTGCATAGGTTCTACACTTTCCAGGATCCTGTCTCTTCTGAGGCAATGTCAGTTGATCCAGATCACTTAGTTCATTGATGAACAAGGGAGGTTCAACTTCCCAAGTATCAATGCCAAATAATTTGGCATTCAGCTTCATGATTGCACCAAGAAACTTGGCTGTTTGCTCTTCAGTAACATCCTCATTCTCTTCAGAAGAGGAATACTCATCAGAGCTCATGAAGGGCATAAGGAGGTTTAATGGAATCTCTATGGTCTCTAGATGAGCCTCAGAGTCCTTTGGTTCCTCAAAGGGAAGCTCCTTATTGACCACTGGACGTCCCAGGAGGTCTTCCTCCTTGGGATTCACGTCCTCCTCTCCCTCATTGGATTCGGCCATTTTGGTTATGTCAATGGCCTTGCACTCTCTTTTTGGATTCTCTTCTGTATTGCTTGGGAGAGTACTAGGAGGGATTTCAGTGATTCTTTTACTCAGCTGGCCCACTTGTGCTTCCAAATTTCTAATGGAAGACCTTGTTTCATTCAAGAAACTCACAGTGGCCTTAGATAGATCAGAGACTAAGTTTGCTAAGCTAGATGGATTCTGCTCAGAATTCTCTGTCTGTTGCTGAGTGGATGATGGAAAAGGCTTGCTATTGCTAAACCTGTTTCTTCCACCATTATTAAAGCCTTGTTGAGGCTTCTGATCCTTCCATGAGAAATTTGGATGATTTCTCCATGATGAATTATAGGTGTTTCCATAAGGTTCACCCATGTAATTTACCTCTGCTATTGCAGGGTTTTCAGGATCATAAGCTTCTTCTTTAGAAGATGCCTCTTGAGTACTGTTGGATGCAGCTTGCATTCCATTCAGACTCTGAGAAATCATATTGACTTGCTGAGTCAATATTTTGTTCTGAGCCAATATGGCATTCAGAGTATCAACTTCAAGAACTCCCTTCTTCATAGGCGTCCCATTACTCACAGGATTCCTCTCAGAAGTGTACATGAACTGGTTATTAGCAACCATGTCAATGAGTTCTTGAGCTTCTGCAGTCGTTTTCTTTAGGTGAATGGATCCACCTGCAGAGGTATCCAATGACATCTTTGATAGCTCAGATAAACCATCATAGAATATATCCAGGATAGTCCATTCTGAAAGCATGTCAGTAGGACACTTTTTGGTCAGTCCTTTGTATCTCTCCCAGGCTTCATAGAGGGATTCACCTTCTTTCTGTTTTAAGGTTTGAACATCCACTCTAAGCTTGCTCAGCTTTTGAGGAGGAAAGAACTTGGCTAAGAAAGCCGTGACCAGCTTATCCCAAGAGTTCAGGCTGTCTTTAGGTTGAGAGTCCAACCATATTCTAGCTCTATCTCTTACAGCAAACGGGAAAAGCATGAGCCTGTAGACTTCAGGATCTACTCCATTAGTCTTAACAGTATCACATATCTGCAAAAATTCAGTTAAGAACTGAAAAGGATCTTCAGATGGAAGTCCATGAAACTTGCAGTTCTGCTGCATCAGAGAAACTAATTGAGGTTTCAGCTCAAAGTTGTTAGCTCCAATGGCAGGAATGGAGATGCTTCTTCCATGTAAATTGGAATTAGGTGCAGTAAAGTCACCAAGTATTCTCCTTGCATTGTTGTTGGGTTCGGCTGCCATCTCCTTTACTTGTTCGAAATTTTCAATCAAGTTGTCTCTGGATTGTTGTAATTTAGCTTCTCTTAGTTTCCTCTTCAGAGTCCTTTCAGGTTCTGGATCAGCTTCAACAAGAATGCCTTTTCTCTGTCCCTGCTCATAAGAAAGAGAAGAGAAAAAGAAAAGAAGAGGAATCCTCTATGTCACAGTAAAGAGGTTCCTTATTGTTAGTAGAAGAAAAGAAGAAGAGAAAAATCTGAACTCAGAAAGAGAGAGGGTTCGGATTTTTGGTGGGTGAGGGAGAGATGCTAGTAGATGAATAAATAAATAGAAGGAGATGAGGGAGAAGGATTTTTGAAAATAATTTTTGAAAAAGAGTTAGTGATTTTCGAAAATAGTTTTGAAAAAGGTTAGTAGTTTTTCGAAAATTCAAATAAAAAAATTAATTAGTTAATTAAAAAGAAATTTTTGAAAAAGGGGGGAGATATTTTCGAAAATTAGAGAGAGAGAGTTAGTTAGGTAGTTTTGAAAAAGATAAGAAACAAACAAAAAGTTAGTTAGTTAGTTGAAACAAATTTTGAAAAGATAAGAAGTTAGGAAGTTAGAAAAGATATTTTGAAATCAAATTTTTGAAAAAGATATGATAAGAAGATATTTTGAAAAGATATGTTTGAAATTAGTTTTTGAAAAAGATTTGATTTTTTTTTAAAATTACAATTAATGACTTGATTCACAAGAAATCACAAGATATGATTCTAGAACTCAAAGTTTGAACCTTTCTTAACAAGCAAGTAACAAACTTGAAATTTTTGAATCAAAACATTAATTGTTATTGTTATTTTCGAAAATATGATGTAAAATTAAGAAAAAGACTTTTGAGAAATATTTTTGAAATTTTCAAAAATAACTAATAAAAATGAAAAAGATTTTGATTTTTGAAAAAGATTTTGAAAAAGATAAGATTTTTAAATTGAAAATTTGATTTGACTCATAAGAAACAACTTGATTTTAAAATTTTTGAAAAAGTCAATCCAAATTTTCGAATTTGATGAGAGAAAAAGGGAAAGGTATTTTTTTTATTTTTGAATTTTTTAATGATGAGAGAGAAAAACAAGAAAAATGATGCAATGCATGAAATTTTTAGATTAAAACAATGAATGCATGCAAGAATGCTATGAATGTCAAGATGAACACCAAGAACACTTTGAATGTCAAGATGAACACCAAGAACATATTTTTGAAAAATTTTTAATGCAAGGAAAACATGCAAGACACCAAACTTAGAATTCTTTAATGCTTAGACACTAAGAATTCAAGAATGCATATGAAAAACAAGAAAAGACACAAAACATGCAAATGCAAAGATCAAACAAGAAGACTTACCAAGAACAACTTGAAGATCATGAAGAACACTATGAATGCATGAATTTTCGAAAAAAAAAATGCAAGATGCACATGCAATTGACACCAAACTTATAACATGACTCAAGACTCAAACAAGAAACACAAAATATTTTTGATTTTTATGATTATATGAATTTTTTTGTATTTTCTTTTAATTTTTTTTTTGAAAATTATTGTGAAAAATAAAAATAAGGATTCCAAAATTTTTAATATGAATTCCAGGAATCTTGCCATGTTAGTCTTAAAGCTCCAATCAAAGGGTCAGGCATGGCTTAATAGCCAGCCAAGCTTTAATAAAAATATGAGTGTAATTCAGACATGACAAGCCTAACATGCCCTATCCAGAAGAATTGGGCATGACTCCATTGAGGTGATTAGTTGAAGACTAATCCCAAAGAAGTTTGGGTATGTCTTTACAGCCAGATAGGCTTCAACATGCTTCATGAAACACTAGAATTCATTCTTAAAAATTCTGAAGAAAAATAATATTTTTGAAAATATTTTTTTTTTCGAAAACAAAAGAAAAATTTTTGAAAGATTTTTGAAAAATTTTTGAAAATAAAACAAAAAGAAAATTACCTAATCTGAGCAACAAGATGAACCGTTAGTTGTCCAAACTCAAACAATCCCCGGCAACGGCGCCAAAAATTTGGTGTTGTTGCCGGATCCAAACTTGGCACTGATGTTACCGGACCAAAAGCTTGCCGAAAACTCAAACAATCCCCGGCAACGGCGCCAAAAACTTGGTGCGCAGAAGTTGTGATTACACTTTGATTATGTAAAATTCATTGCTCTTTCTTTCCCTGGTAATGGCGCCAAAAACATGATGCCAATACCATGGTTCACAACTTCGCACAACTAACCAGCAAGTGCACTGGGTCGTCCAAGTAATACCTTACGTGAGTAAGGGTCGAATCCCACGGAGATTGTTGGTATGAAGCAAGCTATGGTCACCTTGTAAATCTCAGTCAGGCAGATATAAATTGATAATGGTGTTTTCGAATAATAATTAAATAAACATAGAATAAAGGATAGAAATACTTATGTAAATCATTGGTGAGAATTTCAGATAAGTGAATAGAGAAGCTTTCGTTCCTCTGAACCTCTGCTTTCTTGCTATCTTCATCCAATCAGTCTTACTCCTTTCCATGGCTGGCTTTATGTGATACATCACCATTGTCAATGGCTATTTTCGGTCTTCTCTCGGGAAAATGATCCAAATGCCCTGTCACGGCACGGCTAATCGTCTGGAGGCATCACCCTTGTCAATGGCTTCATCTTATCCTCTCAGTGAAAATGGTCAACGCACCTTGTCACGGCACGGCTATTCATCTGTCGGTTCTCGATCCTGCTGGAATAGGATTTACTATCCTTTTGCGTCTGTCACTACACCCAGCAATCGTGAGTTTGGAGCTCGTCACAGTCATTCATTCATTGAATCCTACTCGGAATACCACAGACAAGGTTTAGACTTTCCGGATTCTCTTGAATGCCGCCATCATTCTAGCTTACGCCATGAAGATTCTGGTTAAGAGATCTAAGAGATACTCATTCAGTCGAAGGTAGAACGGAAGTGGTTGTCAGGCACGCGTTCATAGGGAATGATGATGATTGTCACGTTCATCACATTCAGGTTGAAGAGCGAATGAATATCTTAGAAGCGAAATAAGATGAATTGAATAGAAAACAGTAGTACTTTGCATTAATCTTTGAGGAACAGCAGAGCTCCACACCTTAATCTATGGAGTGTAGAAACTCTAATGTTAAAAATACATAAGTGAAAGGTCCAGGAATGGCCGAATGGCCAGCCCCTCTGATCTAAGAACCAGGCGTCCAAAGATGTCTAATACAATAGCAAAAGGTCCTATTTATAATAAACTAGTCACTAGGGTTTACAGAAATAAGTAATTGATGCATAAATCCACTTCCGGGGCCCACTTGGTGTGTACTTGGGCTGAGCTTTAACTTTCCACGTGCAGAGGCCATTTGTGGAGTTGAACGCCAGGTTTGGATCCATTTCTGGCGTTCAACTCTGGTTTTTGATCCATTTCTGGCGCTGAACTCCAGAATTGGGCAGAGAGCTGGCGTTGAACGCCAGTTTGCGTCGTCTAAACTTGGGCAAAGTATGGACTATTATATATTGCTGGAAAGCCCTAGATGTCTACTTTCCAACACAATTGGAAGCGCGCCATTTTGAGTTTGGTAGCTCCAGAAAATCCACTTTGAGTGCAGGGAGGTCAGAATCCAACAGCATCAGCAGTCCTTCTTCAACCTCTGAATCTGATTTTTGCTCAGGTCCCTCAATTTCAGCCAGAAAATACCTGAAATCACAGAAAAACACACAAACTCATAGTAAAGTCCAGAAATATGAATTTAACATAAAATCTATTTAAAACATCCCTAAAAGTAACTAGATTCTACTAAAAATATACTAAAAATAATGCCAAAAAGCGTATAAATTATCCGATCATCACTAAGCATGGTTAAAAAGTTGATCGGTTATTCAATAGATAATACATGATAAGAAATCTATTGATCATACATTTAAAAAAAATGTTGAGTGTAGTAAGTGAGATAGATTACTGATGATAAAAGGAAAAATGCAATATAAAGAACTGTTTTTATCTTTTGGTCTTTGTAATGAACTAATAATTAGACAAAAAACATTCCATGTTACTTCTTATTTAAAGAACAATAAAAAATTTAGGTCCCAAAAAAAAAAGAAAAAGAAATGATGATAATATAAAGGAGAGGTGGTACACAAAAAAAAAGATACAAGATAATGGATTTATTTTTTTTAAATATATTATATTTTTAAAATATACTAATTAATTACACATTTTCATTTATTTAAGAGTAGTTTTATCTATCCATGCTACACATACAAGCAAAAAAGCCCTAAAAGCTTTACAAGTTCCCAGCCCAGACTTCATTCACATGCGCAGTCACTCCCTTTGAATGGAGCGTCATTTACACGCGCGCCACTCAAACGGTTGCGCTTCGCAAAAAGCACTCCTTAATAGCGCACTCTTCCACTTCTCTAAGCCCTTCGAAGAAAACACAAACCGTCCATTTTCGAGCAACATTCAAAACTGAAAGATATAGAACTCGTCGCGAAGATTAGAACTCTCCATCAACACAAAATAGAACTCTCCATCAACAATCTCCAGAAAAAACGAAGATATATTACTCAAGGTACGTTATTATTTTACTCTTCTTGTAGATTTTTCACATTTCAAAATCGAAGAACTAGGTGATAAACCACTATTTTATGGTTTATCTTGTGCTCAATTGAGTGGTTTTTATCAACTCTTTACCCACTTATTCATACTATTTGCATGTTTTACAATTCCTTCCCAGAATTTGTGCTATGATTGGAAACATGCTTCCTTGATCTTGTAATTGCTAATATTAATCCTCTCTTATTACTATTAGATGCCTTGATATGTGTGTTAAGTGATTTCAGAGATTATAGGGCATGAATGGCTCAGAGGATGGAAAGGAAGCATGCAAAAATGGAAGGAATACAAGAAGTTGAAGGAACTGCAAAGCTGTCAGCCTGACCCTCTCGCACTAAAATGGCCATAACTTGAGCTACAGAGGTCCAAATGACGCGGTTCCAGTTGCGTTGGAAAGCTAACGTCCGGGGCTTCGATTTAAAATATAATATGCCATAGTTGCCCTGGCGCTAGGCAACGCGATCGCATGCTCCATGCGGACGCGTCGCAGTGATGGAAATTCAGCATGTTTGAATTCGCAACCAGCAAATTTTGGGTTGTTTCTGACCCAGTTCTCGGCCCAGAAAACACAGATTAGAGGCTATAAAGTGGAGGAATGCATCCACTCATAAAAAAAGCTTTTCATATTCACAATATTAGGATTTAAATGTAGTTTTTAGAGAGAGATGTTCTCTCCTCTCTCTTAGGATTAGGATTTAGGATTTCTCTTAGTTTTAGGAGTGCTTCTCAATCCCAGGTTCAATGTTCCTTTTATTTATTTTTCTAATTTAATTTATGAACTCTTCCTTGTTACATTTGATATCTTTATTAGTGCTAATTGAGGTATTTCAGAATTATAATTGCTTTCTTTTATTTATTATATAAATAATTTGAATTTTTTCCTTTTGGCTTTGGTTGAGTCATTGGAGACACTTGAGTTATCAAACTCATTGTTGACTGAAAATTGGAATTCTTCAAGAATTAATTCGAGTTCCAATAACTCTAGCCTTTCCCAAGGAAAGACTAGGACCTGAGGAATAAAAATTAATTCATCCACTTAACTTACCTTCATAGTTAGAGGTTAACAAAGTGGGAGAAAAATCCAATTCTCATTACAATTGATAAGGATAACCAGGATAGGACTTCCAGTTCTTCATACCTTGCCAAGAGATTTTATTATTATTAATTTATTTTACTTGTCATTTAAATATACCTGTCCCCATTCCCAAACTTCAAAAGCCCAATTTACAAACTCATAACCAAAAAATAAGAACATACCTCCCTGCAATTCCTTGAGAAGACGACCCGAGGTTTAAATACTCGGTTATCAATTTAAAAAGGAGTTTGTTACTTGTGACAACCAAACGTTTGTATGAAAGAACTTTTGAAGGTTTAGAAACTATACTTGCAACGAGGATTTATCCGCAAATTTCCAGACCACGCAAAAGTTCTCTCATCAAAATGGCGCCGTTGCCGGGGAATTGCAAACGTGTACCTTATTATTGGTTATTGTAAATATTTACTTTTTGCTTGTTTATTTGTTTTTATTTTTGTTTTTATTTTTGCTTTTTCGTAAATTAAGAGGTTATTGGTTTTTTTTATTTATTTATTAAAAAAAATTTTTCAAAAAAAAATCATATCTTTTTCAAAATCTTATCTTATCTTATTTCAAAAATCAAATTTCAATATTTAAATTTCGAATTTCAAATTTCAAATTTCAAAAATTTAATTTTCGAATTTCAAAATCTAATTTTCAAATTTAAAAATTTAAATTTCAATAACCTTTTAATTTCAATTTGTTTTTATTTTTCATTTTTTTTAAATTTTTATTTATCATGAGTTCTCACCCCCATCGCTACGAGTCTGGTTACAATTATGTTGCAGGAAGAAGAAATTACAATGAGAACAGGCATCAAGGTTGGAACAATCAAAGATGGGAGGAGCCACAAGGATTTGATCAACCCTCTTGGCGATAACCACCTCCAATGGACTATCAACAACCACCACCATATGCCTATGAACCCTTTCCTCAACATGACTTTGGACCACCATACTCACAAGCCCTTTTTCGCCAATCACCCTCATATGATCCTAACCCGTATCCACCATACCAACCACCTTATGAGCCAAATGAACCATACACAGAACCACCACCTTTCCAACACAACTACTCTTATGAACCACCACCTCAATATTCACCATCTCTATGTCATTATCAAGATGAACTACCTTCCTATTATGAACCCTTTCTCCTAACCAATGAATCCTCATATTCACCCCAACCTCCAATGGATGACAAACTTCGTGTTATTCTTCAAAGGCAAGAAATGATGAATAAGAGTGTGCTAAATTTCGCGGCCGCCTTAGGCGAGTTTATAAATATAATAGCTTCCCAATATCTGAGCACTCAAAGAACTCCCATGGCTACATGTGGAGAATCAAAAGAAGAGCAAAGCATGAAGGAGATACTAGAAACTTTGGTGGACAATGAGGAACATGGCTTTGTATTGAAACAAGTGGAGGAAGCCATAATAGTTGCAGAGGAAGAAATGGTTGAAGACTTAGGAGATGCTAAACCTCCATGGGAAAATCAGGTTATAGAACCTCCTTCCAAGGCGATTGAAATTGATGCTGAGGAGGGTGTACAACCTCCAAGGCGTGTCATGGTTAAGGACTTGGAAGAGGTTGATCAAGAGATGGAGATTCAAGAAGAAGAAGCACAACCTCCTATGCCCTTGGTAAGTAATGAAGAAGAGATTGAATTGGAAGAAAGCTACCAAGAGGAAGAGGTTGAAATTAAAGAAGTTTGCAAAGAGGTGGTAGTTGTCAAAGAAGAACACAAAGGAGTGGAGCTTTCAAGTTCATTAGAAACCCCTCCCCCTAAGTTGCCATCATCCTTCACAACATTCAAGTGGATAAAATTTATATCCCTTAGCTTTCTAATCCCACTTGAATATGGGCTACTGGAGACGGATGGTCAACTTAGAGCTCTTTGTGGCATTAAGAGTAAGAGGAAGATGACCAGTGGTAAGAATTGTCCTGCAAGGTTCATTATGGTTGGAAGCTTTAAGTTTAAACACAAAGGTAGGTGTAGAGCTCAATTGAATGGGTCTAGGAAGTTTTTTGGGTGCTTCAGTGAGAATTCAGAGTGCTTGCTACCCGGATGGAATCATGATCAACACAAAGACGGGTGTAAAAGCAAGGTTTGGGATCCTGGAGTCTGTTCTGACATTCAGCACACTAGAAGCCTGAGAACTTGTTTAAAACTGCTCAAGGGCTTTACGTGCCTTGTTTGGGATCCCGGAGGCCATTGGAATTACAAACATTGGTGGAGATTCCTGAATGAGTTCAAGCACAAGCCACCATAACAGGGAGCTCACCAAATGTCCAACTTAAGGACTTTAACTAAAAGTGCTAGGTGGGAGACAACCCACCACGGTATGATCGTTCCTTTTTCATTTTTATTTAGTTTTATTTGTTTTCAAATTTTATTTTATTTTATATTGAACCTAGAGTTTTGCATCACATTCATATTAACACTGCATTCTGTATTTTTTTCAGATTAAAAAAAAAAAGCACGCACGCAACGCGGCAGCGTGGCTGACGTGTCCGCGTCGTATGTGCGTTTGGAAGAAAATGAGGTTGAACAGAGAGTCACGCGAAAGCGTGGCTGGAAGCGCGCTAATGGCACAAATTGATCTACGCGACCGCGTCGCTGACGCGTCTGCGTCATATGAGAAACATGCCTCCCACGCGTCCGCGTCACCCACATGGCCGCGTAACCTGGATTTCGACGTAACAAGGGTGCACGACCGAAAGTTGTGCTAGAGTGGTGCTGGATTGGTGCTGAGCGCATAATCCTTCCCACGCGGCCGCGTGAGCGACGCGACCGCGTCATATCCTTCTAAAAGCCCACTCACGCAATCGCATGCCCCACGCGATCGCGTCACCCAAAATTTGGCACTAATATGATTTTGAACAGAGAGTTGTGCGAGTGCGAGGCTGCCCTCGCGCCAGTGGCATAAAACGGGTCATGCGACCGCGTGACCGACGCGATCGCGTCAATTAGTTTAAGCGCAAGTCGCGCGACCGCGTGCCCCACGCGTCCGCATCGCTTACGCCGCACAGCTTATCCAGATCAGCCAATTATCTTATCTTTTCTTCCCCAATCCTAATTTCTTCTATCTTTTCTTCTTTCTTCTTTCTTTCTTACTTTATTTCTCTCCCTTCTCATTCTTCTTATCTTTTATTTTATTTTATTTATTTGCATACTTTCATTCATTGCATTTTAATTTTGTATATTTTTATTTTCTTTTTTAAATTTATTATTTTACCATTGGTGTTCAAATGTTCTTATTCAACTGTTATATCTTTTCTGGTATTATCTTAGTGCTTATGACTTGTTTTATTCTGATTGGGTAACATTATTTAAGTCAATGCTAATCTTTTATGATACTTGTACTTCTCTTGCATTGATATGAACTTATACTATCTTGCATTACCCACATTTTCCTCTCCTTTGTTGCAAATTTTGCACCACTAGTATGCCATGTGCGTATATTGTTTTCTCACGTACATGTTGAAGCTTCCATGTAAATGAGACGCTTATCATTTGGCATTAACCCAACCATACTTCATTTATTTTCTTATCTTTATTATTGGGTTACCTTTCTTCCCTTTTTCTTTCAGGATGGCCACTAGGGAGAGAATCGGAAGACGTTTACATGGGGAGACAAACAAGTCCTTCAGCACAATCCTTGGAAAAAAGTATCAGTTGGAGAGATCCGTCCACTTGTACATCTTAGCATGCACCAAGGATGGTGCAATCTTTAATTGTGGGGAGATCGATACCGATCTCCGAGGGTTAGTTATTTTTTCAACACCAATATTCTATTTTCTTTGTTTATTCATTGTTGCATTTGCATATTTAATTGCATGTTTGTTTGATTTTATGCATTTAGTTACTACTTGGTTGAAGTAATATTTTCTTTTTCAAGAAATTTTTATAATATTTCACTAATTTAAATTGAAAAATTTTTATGTTAAAACTTGTTTGGAAGTTGTATTTGGAACATGGTTTTTGAGCTAAAGAACACACAACCTGTGAGATTTGAGCTTATTTATATGGTTACATTATTTAACCATAAATTTTTATTCTTGTGTGTTCTCTTCTCTATGATTGCAATCTTTACTTTGTTTCAGTCTATATGTCCAATATTTAGTGTATTTACATGCATGCATATGATTGAGGCCATTATTTTATTGTAGCTCACTTATCCCAAATAAGCCTACCCTTTAAATCACCCTTGTCAGCCGCTTTGAGCCTTTTAATCCCATTTGTTCTGTATTTTACCACATCACTAGCCTTAAGTATAAAAACAATTAAATATCCTAATTGAATCTTTGGTTAGCTTAAGATAGGGATTGTGTAACAACTAAGTGTGGGAAAATTGTGGGAACATGGGTTAATAAGAGAATGTATCATGTTTCTAATTTATTTGAATATTGGAAATTTGGGAACCTACTCATGAAAAAACCAAAATAGAAAAATAATGGAAAATCCATGTGCATTGATAAGTTATGTTTATTTCTCTACAAAAAAAAGAGAAAAAATCCAAAAATATTCAATAAATAAGTAAATAAATAAGGGGACAAAATTACCCCAATGCTAAGTTAATAAAAGATCAATGCACATGTGATGAAAGTAAAGAAATATCAAAAATTTGGTACATGAGTATGGGAATCATACAAAAGTGGGAATTATGGGTAGTTAGGCATGAATTTAATAGTATATAGAGTGTATGTATGTTAGGTGAGATCTTGGTTAGTCAAAGATTCAATTTATAGCTCACTTAGCCATATATATACCTTTACCCTTACCTTAGCCCCATTACAACCTTGAAAAAGACCTCATGATATTTGCATTGGTACATTAAATATTTGTTGATTGGTTAGATGAAGAACAAAGTTTAGAAAGCATGATTAGAGAAGAGTAGAGTGAATTACCCTATACACTTGAGTGATTAGAGTACATATACACTACCAGTAAGGATTCAATGCTTAATTCTATGTTCCCTGCTTTCATGAACTATCTTCTTACAAGTTTACTTGCTTTTTATTATATGATTTGAATTAGTGAAATCTGATTTATGTTTGTGTTGAAGAGCTTATTTACTTTTAACCAAGTAGGTAGAAACATTTTGCATGTAGTTGCATCCATACAGATAGGTTGCATTTCATACATTCTATCATTCCTCTTCACTTCTTTTATAGCTTTTCTTGAGCTTAGCATGAGGACATGCTAGTGTTTAAGTGTAGGGAGGTTGATAAACCACTATTTTATGGTTTATCTTGTGCTCAATTGAGTGGTTTTTATCAACTCTTTACCCACTTATTCATACTATTTGCATGTTTTACAATTCCTTCCCAGAATTTGTACTATGATTGGAAACATGCTTCTTTGATCTTATAATTGCTAATATTAATCCTCTCTTATTACCATTAGATGCCTTGATATGTGTGTTAAGTAATTTCAGAGATTACAGGGCAAGAATGGCTCAGAGGATGGAAAGGAAGCATGCAAAAATGGAAGGAATACAAGAAGTTGAAGGAACTGCAAAGCTGTCAGCCTGACCCTCTCGCACTAAAACGGCCATAACTTGAGCTAAAGAGGTCCAAACAACGCGGTTCCAGTTGCGTTGGAAAGCTAACGTCTGGGCTTCGATGTGATATATAATATGCCATAGTTGCTTGGTGCGCAGAAGTTGTGATTACACTTTGATTATGTAAAATTCATTGCTCTTTCTTTCCCTGGTAATGGCGCCAAAAACATGATGCCAATACCATGGTTCACAACTTCGCACAACTAACCAGCAAGTGCACTGGGTCGTCCAAGTAATAGCTTACGTGAGTAAGGGTCGAATCCCACGGAGATTGTTGGTATGAAGCAAGCTATGGTCACCTTGTAAATCTCAGTCAGGCAGATATAAATTGATAATGGTGTTTTCGAATAATAATTAAATAAACATAGAATAAAGGATAGAAATACTTATGTAAATCATTGGTGAGAATTTTAGATAAGTGAATAGAGATGCTTTCGTTCCTCTGAACCTCTGCTTTCTTGCTATCTTCATCCAATCAGTCTTACTCCTTTCCATGGCTGGCTTTATGTGATACATCACCATTGTCAATGGCCACTTTCGGTCTTCTCTCGGGAAAATGATCCAAATGCCCTGTCACGGCACGGCTAATCGTCTGGAGGCATCACCCTTGTCAATGGCTTCATCTTATCCTCTCAGTGAAAATGGTCAACGCACCCTGTCACGGCACGACTATTCATCTGTCGGTTCTCGATCCTGCTGGAATAGGATTTACTGTCCTTTTGCGTCTGTCACTACGCCCAGCAATCGCGAGTTTGGAGCTCGTCACAGTCATTCATTCATTGAATCCTACTCGGAATACCACAGACAAGGTTTAGACCTTCTGGATTCTCTTGAATGCCGCCATCATTCTAGCTTACGCCACGAAGATTCTGGTTAAGAGATCTAAGAGATACTCATTCAGTCGAAGGTAGAACGGAAGTGGTTGTCAGGCACGCGTTCATAGGGAATGATGATGATTGTCACGTTCATCACATTGAGGTTGAAGAGCGAATGAATATCTTAGAAGCGAAATAAGATGAATTGAATAAAAAACAGTAGTACTTTGCATTAATCTTTGAGGAACAGCAGAGCTCCACACCTTAATCTATGGAGTGTAGAAACTCTACCGTTAAAAATACATAAGTGAAAGGTCCAGGCATGGCCGAATGGCCAGCCCCTCTCATCTAAGAACCAGGTGTCCAAAGATGTCTAATACAATAGCAAAAGGTCCTATTTATAATAAACTAGTCACTAGGGTTTACAGAAATAAGTAATTGATGCATAAATCCACTTCCGGGGCCCACTTGGTGTGTACTTGGGCTGAGCTTTAACTTTCCACGTGCATAGGCCATTTGTAGAGTTGAACGCCAGGTTTGGATCCATTTCTGGCGTTCAACTCTGGTTTTTGATCCATTTCTGGCGCTGAACTCCAGAATTGGGCAGAGAGCTGGCATTGAACGCCAGTTTGCGTCGTCTAAACTTGGGCAAAGTATGGACTATTATATATTGCTGGAAAGCCCTGGATGTCTACTTTTTAACACAATTGGAAGCGCGCCATTTTGAGTTGGGTAGCTCCAGAAAATCCACTTTGAGTGCAGGGAGGTCAGAATCCAACAGCATCAGCAGTGCTTCTTCAATCTCTGAATCTGATTTTTGCTCAGGTCCCTCAATTTCAGCCAGAAAATACCTGAAATCATAGAAAAACACACAAACTCATAGTAAAGTCCAGAAATGTGAATTTAACATAAAATCTATTGAAAACATCCCTAAAAGTAACTAGATTCTACTAAAAATATACTAAAAACAATGCCAAAAAGCGTATAAATTATCCGCTCATCACAACACCAAACTTAAATTGTTGCTTGTCCCCAAGCAACTGAAAATCAAAATAGGATAAAAAGAATAGAATATACTATAAATTCCAAACTATCAATGAAACATAGCTCCAATCAGATGAGCGGGACTTGTAGCTTTTTGCCTCTTGAATAGTTTTGGCATCTTGCTTTATCCATTGAAGTTCAGAATGATTGGCATCTATAGGAACTCAGAGTTCAGATAGTGTTATTGATTCTCCTAGTTCAGTATGATGATTCTTGAACACAGCTATTTTATGAGTCTTGGCCGTGGCCCTAAGCACTTTGTTTTCCAGTATTACCACCGGATACATAAATGCCACAGACACATAATTGGGTGAACCTTTTTAGATTGTGACTCAGCTTTGCTAAAGTCCCCAATTAGAGGTGTCCAGGGTTCTTAAGCACACTCTTTTTTTGCTTTAGACCTTGACTTTAACCGCTCAGTCTCAAGTTTTCACTTGACACCTTCACGTCACAAGCACATGGTTAGGGACAGCTTGGTTTAGCCGCTTAGACCAGGATTTTATTCCTTTAGGCCCTCCTATCCACTGATGCTCAAAGCCTTGGGATCCTTTTTATTTACCCTTGCCTTTTGGTTTTAAGGGTTATTGGCTTTTTGCTCTTGCCTCTTGGTTTTAAGAGCTTTTGGCTTTTTCTGCTTGCTTTTTCTTTCTATATATATTTTTTTCGCCTATTTTTTTCTTTTTTTTTTCTGCAAGCTTTGTTCTTTGCTGCTTTTTCTTTCTTCAAGAATCATTTTTATGATTTTTCAGATTATCAAATAACATATCTCCTTGTCATCATTCTTTCAAGAGCCAACATATTTAACATTCTTAAACAACAACTTCAAAAGATATATGCACTGTTCAAGCATACATTCAGAAAACAAGAAGCATTGTCACCACATCAATATAATTGAGCTAAGTTCAAGGATAAATTTGAAACTCATGTACTTCTTGTTCTTTTGAATTAAAACATTTTTTCATTTAAGAGAGGTGATGGATTCATAGGACATTCATAACTTTAAGACATAGTTACTAACTACTAATGATCATGTAATGAAGACACAAACATAGATAAGCACATAACATAGAAAACGAAAAACAGAGAAAGTAAGAAAGGAATGAATCCACCTTAGTGATGGTGGCGTTTCCTTCTTGAGGAACCAATGATGTCATTGAGCTCTTCTATGTCTCTTCCTTGTCTTTGTTGCTCCTCCCTTATTGCTTTTTGATTTTCTCTAATTTCATGAAGGATGATGGAGTGCTCTTGATGTTCCACCCTTAGTTGCTTCCAATAATTGTGTGGAAGAAAATGTATCCCCTGAGGTATCTCAGGGATCTCTTGATTTGCAGTCAAATGTTCTACCACTGAGCTATAGACCCTTGATGGAAGCTTTTGTTTTCCCTTTCCTCTTTCTAGAGGTTTCTCTGGCCTTAGGTGCCATCAATGGTTATGGAAATAACAAAAAAGCTATGCTTTTTCCACACCAAACTTAGAATGTTGCTCGCCCTCGAGCAAAAGAAGAAAGAATAGAAGAAGAAAAGGAAGATATGGAGGAGATGGAGGGATGTGTGTATGGATGTGAGTGGTGAATGGAGAACAGAAGGGATGATCATGAATGGAGAGAGAGAGGGTGAGGTGGGTGGGGATCCTGTGGGATTCACAGATCCTGAGATGATCCTTTGGTGTCCACAGATCCTGAGGTGTCAAGGATTTGCATCCCTGCACCAATTAGGCCTGTAAAATGCCTTTGCACACAACTCTGGGCGTTCAGCGCCAGGTTGGTGCCCATTTTGGGCGTTCAACGCCCATTTGTTGCCATTTCTGGCGTTGAACGCCAGAACCATGCTTGTTCTGGGCGTTCAACGCCAGGATGCTGCCCATTTTAGGCGTTCAGCGCCAGAACCATGCTCTGTTCTGGCGTTGAACGCCAGGCAGGTGCTTCCTCCAGGGTGTGATTTTTCTTCTGCTGTTTTTGATTCCGTTTCCAATTTTTATATTTATTTTGTGACTCCACATGATCATGAACCTAAGAAAACATGAAAAACAAAAATATAGTTAGATAAATAAACATTGGGTTGCCTCCCAACAAGCGCTTCTTTAATGTCACTAGCTTGACAGTGGGCTCTTATGGAGCCTCACGGATGTTCAGAGCATCGTTGAGACTCTCCAACACCAAACTTAGAGTTTGAAAATGGGAGTTCAACACCAAACTTAGAGTTTGTTGTGGCCTCCCAACACCAAACTTAGAGTTTGACTGTGGGGGCTTTGTTTGACTCTGCTTTGAGAGAAGCTTTTTATGCTTCCTCTCCATGGATGTAGAGAGAGATCCTTGAGTTGTAAACACAAGGTTGTCCTTATTTAATTGAAGGATCAATTCTCCTCTGTCCACATCAATCACAGCTCTTGCTGTGGCTAGAAAAGGTCTTCCTAGGATGATGGATTCATCCTCTTCCTTTCCAGTATCTAGGACTATGAAATCAGCAGGGATGTAAAGGCCTTCAACCTTTACTAACACGTCCTCTACTTGTCCATAAGCATGTTTTCTTGAATTGTCTGCCATCTCTAATGAGATTTTAGCAGCTTGCACCCCATAGATTCCCAGTTTCTCTATTACAAAGAGGGGCATGAGGTTTATCCCTGAACCAAGGTCACACAGAGCCTTAAAGATCATGGTGCCTATGGTACAAGGTATTATGAACTTTCCAGGATCCTGTCTCTTCTGAGGCAATGTCAGTTGATCCAGATCACTTAGTTCATTGATGAACAAGGGAGGTTCAACTTCCCAAGTATCAATGCCAAATAATTTGGCATTCAGCTTCATGATTGCACCAAGAAACTTGGCTGTTTGCTCTTCAGTAACATCCTCATTCTCTTCAGAAGAGGAATGCTCATCAGAGCTCATGAATGGCATAAGGAGGTTTAATGGGATCTCTATGGTCTCTAGATGAGCCTCAGAGTCCTTTGGTTCCTCAGAGGGAAGCTCCTAATTGATCACTGGACGTCCCAGGAGGTCTTCCTCCTTGGGATTCACGTCCTCCTCTCCCTTATTGGGTTCGGCCATTTTGGTTATGTTAATGGCCTTGCACTCTCCTTTTGGATTTTCTTCTGTATTGCTTGGGAGAGTGCTAGGAGGGATTTCAGTGATCCTTTTACTCAGCTGGCCTACTTGTGCTTCCAAATTTATAATGGAAGACCTTGTTTCATTCATGAAGCTCACAGTGGCCTTAGATAGATCAGAGACTAGATTTGCTAAGCTAGATGGATTCTGCTCAGAATTCTCTGTCTGTTGCTGAGTGGATGATGGAGAGGGTTTATTATTGTTAAACCTGTTTCTTCCACCATTATTAAAGCCTTGTTGAGGCTTTTGATCCTTCCATGAGAAATTTGGATGATTTCTCCATGATGAGTTATAGGTGTTTCCATAAGGTTCACCTAAGTAATTCACCTCTGCTATTGCAGGGTTCTCAGGATCATAAGCTTCTTCTTCAGAAGATGCCTCTTGAGTACTGTTGGATGCAGCTTGCATTCCATTCAGACTCTGAGAAATCATATTGACTTGCTAAGTCAATATTTTGTTCTGAGCCAATATGGCATTCAGAGTATCAATTTCAAGAACTCCCTTCTTCATAGGCGTCCCATTACTCACAGGATTCCTCTCAGAAGTGTACATGAACTGGTTATTAGCAACCATGTCAATGAGTTCTTGAGCTTCTGCAGGCGTTTCCTTTAGGTGAATGGATCCTCCTGCAGAAGTATCCAATGACATCTTTGATAACTCAGATAAACCATCATAGAATATATCCAGGATGGTCCATTCTGAAAGCATGTCAGAAGGACACTTTTTGGTCAACTGTTTGTATCTTTCCCAAGCTTCATAGAGGGATTCATCATCTTTTTGTTTGAAGGTTTGAACATCCACTCTAAGCTTGCTCAGCTTTTGAGGAGGAAAGAACTTGGCTAAGAAAGTCGTGACCAGCTTATCCCAAGAGTTCAGGCTATCTTTGGGTTGAGAGTCCAACCATATTCTAGCTCTGTCTCTTACAGCAAAAGGAAAAAGCATGAGCCTGTAGACTTCAGGATCTACTCCATTAGTCTTAACAGTATCACATATCTGCAAAAATTCAGTTAAGAACTGAAAAGGATCTTCAGATGGAAGTTCATGAAACTTGCAGTTCTGCTGCATCAGAGAAACTAATTGAGGTTTCAGCTCAAAGTTGTTTGCTCCAATGGCAGGAATGGAGATGCTTCTTCCATGTAAATTGGAATTTGGTGCAGTAAAGTCACCAAGCATTCTCCTTGCATTGTTGTTGGGTTCGGCTGCCATCTCCTTTACTTGTTCGAAATTTTCAATCAAGTTGTCTCTGGATTGTTGTAATTTAGCTTCTCTTAATTTTCTCTTCATAGTCCTTTCAGGTTCTGGATCAGCTTCAACAAGAATGCCTTTTTCTCTGTCCCTGCTCATAAGAAAGAGAAGAGAAAAAGAAAAGAAGAGGAATTCTCTATGTCACAGTAAAGAGGTTCTTTATTGTTAGTAGAAGAAGAAAAAGAATAGGGGTGAAGAAGAATGAAGAATCCAAACACAAAGGTAAGGATAGGAGCAGTGATGTGAGATGAAGAGAGGTATTAGTAGATGAATAAATAAATAGAAGGGGATGAGGGAGAAGAATTTTCGAAAAACATTTTTTTCTAAAACAAAGAGTTAGTGATTTTCGAAAATAGTTTTTGAAAAAGGTTAGTAGTTTTTCAAAAATTCAAATAAATAAAATAATTAGTTTAATTAAAAAGAAATTTTGAAAAAGAGGGAGATATTTTCGAAAATTAGAGAGAGAAAGAGAGTAGTTAGGTGGTTTTGAAAAAGATAAGAAACAAACAAAAAGTTAGTTAGTTAGTTGAAACAAATTTTGAAAAGATAAGAAGTTAGGAAGTTAGAGAAGATATTTTGAAATCAATTTTTGAAAAAGATAAGGTAAGAAGATATTTTTGAAAAGATATGATTGAAATTAGTTTTGAAAAAGATTTGATTTTTAAAATCACAATTAATGACTTGATTCACAAGGAATCACAAGATATGATTCTAGAACTCAAAGTTTGAATCTTTCTTAACAAGCAAGTAACAAACTTGAAATTTTTGAATCAAAACATTAATTGATGATGTTATTTTCGAAAATTATGTAATAAAAATAAAAAAAAGATTTTTTTGAAAAATTTTTGGAATTTTCTAAAATAACTAGGACAAATGAAAAAGATTTGATTTTTGAAAAAGATTTTGAAAAGATAAGATTTTTAAATTGAAAATTTGATTTGACTCATAAAAACAACTAGATTTTAAAAATTTTTGAAAAGTCAAATCTAATTTACGAATTTATGAGAGAGAAAAAGGGAAATATATTTTTTTGATTTTTGAATTTTTATGATGAGAGAGAAAAACAAGAAAAATGATGCAATGCATGAGAATTTTAGATCAAAACATGTGATGCATGCAAGAATGTTATGAATGTCAAGATGAACACCAAGAACACTATGAAGATCATGATGAACACCAAGAACATATTTTTGAAAAATTTTTAATGCAAAGAAAATATGCAAGACACCAAACTTAGAATTCTTTAATGCTTAGGCACTAAGAATTCAAGAATGCATATGAAAAACAAGAAAAGACACAAAACATGCAAATGTAAAGATCAAGCAAGAAGACTTACCAAGAACAACTTGAAGATCATGAAGAACACTATGAATGCATGAAAATTTTCGAAAAATGCAAGATGCACATGCAATTGACACCAAACTTATAACATGACTCAAGACTCAAACAAGAACACAGAAAATATTTTTGATTTTTATGATTTTCTATTTTTTTTTGTATTTTTTCGAAAATTATTTGAAAAACAAAAATAAGGATTTCAAAATCTTTAATATGAATTCCATGAATCTTATGCTCTAAAGCTCCAATCAAAGGGTCAGGCATGGCTTAATAGCCAGCCAAGCTTTAGTATGTAATCCAGACATGACACGCCTAACATGCCCTACAGTCGTAGTAGACATGGCTTTACAGCCAGCCAGGCTTTAACATGCTTCATGAAACTCTAGAAGATGAACCGTCAGTTGTCCAAACTCGAACAATCCCCGGCAACGGCGCCAAAAACTTGGTGCGCTGAAGTTGTGATTACACTTTGATTATGTAAAATTCATTGCTCTTTCTTTCCCTGGTAATGGCGCCAAAAACATGATGCCAATACCATGGTTCACAACTTCGCACAACTAACCAGCAAGTGCACTGGGTCGTCCAAGTAATACCTTACGTGAGTAAGGGTCGAATCCCACGGAGATTGTTGGTATGAAGCAAGGTATGGTCACCTTGTAAATCTCAGTCAGGCAGATATAAATTGATAATGGTGTTTTCGAATAATAATTAAATAAACATAGAATAAAGGATAGAAATACTTATGTAAATCATTGGTGAGAATTTCAGATAAGTGAATAGAGATGCTTTCGTTCCTCTGAACCTCTGCTTTCTTGCTATCTTCATCCAATCAGTCTTACTCCTTTCCATGGCTGGCTTTATGTGATACATCACCATTGTCAATGGCTACTTTCGGTCTTCTCTCGGGAAAATGATCCAAATGCCCTGTCACGACACGGCTAATCGTCTGGAGGCATCACCCTTGTCAATGGCTTCATCTTATCCTCTCAGTGAAAATAGTCAACGCATCCTGTCACGGCACGGCTATTCATCTGTCGGTTCTTGATCCTGCTGGAATAGGATTTACTATCCTTTTGCGTCTGTCACTACGCCTAGCAATCACGAGTTTGGAGCTCGTCACAGTTATTCATTCATTGAATCCTACTCGGAATACCACAGACAAGGTTTAGACCTTCCGGATTCTCTTGAATGCCGCCATCATTCTAGCTTACGCCACAAAGATTCTGGTTAAGAGATCTAAGAGATACTCATTCAGTCGAAGGTAGAACGGAAGTGGTTGTCAGGCACGCGTTCATAGGGAATGATGATGATTGTCACGTTCATCACATTGAGGTTGAAGAGCGAATGAATATCTTAGAAGCGAAATAAGATGAATTGAATAGAAAACAGTAGTACTTTGCATTAATCTTTGAGGAACAGCAGAGCTCCACACCTTAATCTATGGAGTGTAGAAACTCTACCGTTAAAAATACATAAGTGAAAGGTCCAGGCATGGCCGAATGGCCAGCCCCTCTGATGTAAGAACCAGGCGTCCAAAGATGTCTAATACAATAGCAAAAGGTCCTATTTATAATAAACTAGTCACTAGGGTTTACAGAAATAACTAATTGATGCCTAAATCCACTTTCGGGGCCCACTTGGTGTGTACTTGGGATGAGCTTTAACTTTCCACGTGCAGAGGCCATTTGTGGAGTTGAACGCCAGGTTTGGATCCATTTCTGGCGTTCAACTCTGGTTTTTGATCCATTTCTGGCGCTGAACTCCAGAATTGGGCAGAGAGCTGGCGTTGAACACCAGTTTGCATCATCTAAACTTGAACAAAGTATGGACTATTATATATTGCTGGAAATCCCTGGATGTCTACTTTCCAACACAATTGGAAGCGCGCCATTTTGAGTTGGGTAGCTCCAGAAAATCCATTTTGAGTGCAGGGAGGTCAGAATCCAACAGCATCAGCAGTCCTTCTTCAACCTCTGAATCTGATTTTTGCTCAGGTCCCTCAATTTCTGCCAGAAAATACCTGAAATCACAGAAAAACACACAAACTCATAGTAAAGTCCAGAAATGTGAATTTAACATAAAATTTATTAAAAACATCCCTAAAAGTAACTAGATTCTACTAAAAATATACTAAAAACAATGCCAAAAAGCGTATAAATTATCCGCTCATCATTGCCCTGACGCTAGGCAACGCGACCGCATGCTCCATGCAGATGCATCGCAGTGACGGAAATTCAGCATGTTTGAATTCACAACCAGCGAATTCTGGGTTGTTTCTGACCCAGTTCTCGACCCAGAAAACACAGATTAGAGGCTATAAAGTGGAGGAATTCATCCATTCATAAAAAAAGCTTTTCATATTCACAATATTAGGATTTAGATGTAGTTTTTAAAGAGAGAGGTTCTCTCCTCTCTCTTAGGATTAGGATTTAGGATTTCTCTTAGTTTTGGAAGTGCTTCTCAATCATAGGTTCAATGTTCCTTTTATTTTTTTTTCTAATTTAATTTATGAACTCTTCCATGTTACATTTGATATCTTTATTAGTGCTAATTGAGGTATTTTAGAATTATAATTGCTTTCTTTTATTTATTATATAAATAATTTAAATTTTTCCCTTTTGGCTTTGGTTGAGTCATTGGAGACACTTGAGTTATCAAACTCATTGTTGACTGAAAATTGAAATTCTTCAAGAATTAATTCGAGTTCCAATAACTCTAGCCTTTCCCAAGGAAAGACTAGGACATGAGGAATAAAAATCAATTCATCCACTTAACTTACCTTCATAGTTAGAGGTTAACAAAGTGGGAGAAAAATCCGTTTCTCATTACAATTGAGAAGGATAACCAAGATAGGACTTCCAGTTCTTCATACCTTGCCAAGAGATTTTATTATTATTAATTTATTTTACTTGTCATTTAAATATACCTGTGCCCATTGCCCAAACTTCAAAACCCCAATTTACAAACACATAACCAATAATAAGAACATACCTCCCTGCAATTCCTTGAGAAGACGACCCGAGGTTTAAATACTCGGTTATCAATTTAAAAAGGGGTTTGTTACTTGTGACAACCAAACGTTTGTATGAAAGAACTTTTGAAGGTTTAGAAACTATACTTGCAACGAGGATTTATCCGCAAATTTTCAGACCACGCAAAAGTTATCTCATCACTAGGTTTTACTGGTCTTCTACATTTTTCTACGTTTTACTGTTCTTCTTGTTCTAGCTCTCATTTTATTGTTTTTAATGTTCTTCTTGTTCTAGGTTTTACTATTCTTCTTGGTTCTAGGTTTTACTATTCTTCTTAGTTGTTCTAGGTTTTACTGTTCTTCTTGTTCTAGTTCTTCTCGTAACTGATGTTTGGGAGTATATTGCGTAATTTGGTGGGTGTATATGGAGTAATTTGTAGGTGTATATGGCATAATTTGTTGGGTGTATATTTTTGAACTAATATACTGTAATATAGTCAACAGTTGCAACTGTTCTAATATTTGCTTGTCCATGGGTGTATATTGCTTGACCTTGTAATGTTTCTTGACCTTGTAAATTTATGCATGTTTGAGTGATATCTGACTGATATCTATGGGTATATCTGACTGATATCTATGGATGTATTTTTCATTTCAGAAAAAATGACAGGCAGAAACTAAGCTGGAAAAAATGTAAGAACAAATATATGTCTTAGATCAAATCAGTTTTATATAATAGAAATATATCTGACTATAATTTTGCTTTGTTTACAGCAAACCAAAGACCTTAAGTGTGCGACATTTGTTGAGTGAGAAATTCAGAAATATGAGCGAGGAGAAGAAAACAATTGTTAGAGATTTGGGATTTGGTGGCCTGATGCACATCCCGCCGCTAAAGGTGCATCACCAAATATTAAGGGAGTTGGCTAACTCCTTTAAATTAGGAGAAAACAGACTAGAAACTGGCTACGGTTCGTTTAAAGTAAGACAAAAAATAATAGGGGCTGCGCTTGGCATCAATGCATTAGGTAACTCGCTACAAACATAGGTGTATATGAGCCATATTCAGGTGTATTTCAATTGATGCTTGGGTGTATTTGAACTGATTTTTATACTATGTTGTTTTCCTTTTTGTAGGAGATCTATTTCCTCAGAAAGTCAATTATAAGGATCTTTCTGAAGACGACAAACAAATTTTTAGAAGATTCCAGGGTAAGACCCTCAAAAATTTGACAGATGAGATGATGACTATTGGCGTTGGTAATGAACAGGATCGCCTCATGTTCAAGAGGATTTTCATCCTCTATATACAGATGGCGTTTCTGTTACCAACAACAATAAACAAAATCTCACATGTGCACCTGGCACCAATTTTCAAGATGGACACAATAACAGAGCAGAATTGGGGAGCACATGTTTTGAATTTTATCATCAAGGGCATAACAAATTACAATCTGAAAAAGAAAAAGGCAATTGACGGCTGCCTGTTTGCCCTGATGATAGTTTACTTTCATCAATCAAAAAATAAAGACAAGAAGAGGGCAGAAAGACCTCCAGAACCCTGGATTGCCAACTGGACTAGAGAGCAGTTGGTCGAAAGAATGAGGGCAGAAATGGAGGAACATATGGTAAGTGAACAAAATATCTTGGGTGTATTTTATTTACCTGAATGTTGCTAACTAAAATTTCTAATGTTTCAGGGGATTGTAAAGATGGCCGAAACAAAGGAAAAAATGAAAGAAATAAAGAAAAAAGATAAAAAAAAAAGAAACCAAAAAAACAAAAAAAAGGAAGGCAAGTTCAACATCATCATCTGAGACTGAAATAACTAAAAATGACCATTCTACCTCTGAGTCTGAGACTGAAGAAGACTCAGAGGATTCAACAAGAAAACAACCCTCCCGAAAAGTCAAAAAGTAAGTAACATACTTGGATGTATTTTGTTTATCAAGTTGGGTGTATTTTCTTTATCAAGTTGGGTGTATTTTGTGCATTCATTTGGGTGTATTTTATCCCTTTTAGTATGTTTTTAAATAATGATTGTTTGCCTTCAAGAATGGAGTCCAAAAAAAGAAAGAAGATTCAGGAGGATTCTGATTCAGAATCTGAATCAACTGATGAGTAATGTTCTGAAATTATTACTCCTTTCCTTTGGGTTTATTATCAAGATTTCATGTATTAACAGAGTGTCTCTTATTAACTTATAGATGCAAAGAATCATTGATGCCAGGGCATTTTGGCTAGTTCCACTGACCTTTTCTTTATTATTTTAGGGTAGTTTCATGCATTTTCTTAGTAAATAAGCAAGTTTTGGATGAAAGTACACTTACATCTTGATTCAAGTAAACATTGTGAATTTTGAATGATTTCATGAGAATTATACATGAATTGAATGATAAAATGGATAGTGCATGATCTCATGACTTGAACAGAGCTTTGATGCACTTTATCTGCTTGATTTCAGGACAAACGAAGCAAGGAAGAGCCACGGTAGCAGCCATGTTAGTCTGATTAACGTGACCACTAACGTGGAATGGGAAGAAGCTTGTAGCATTAACGGAAAAAGTGATCGCCAATAACGCCTTCGAAGCCATCATAGCCCACGTTACTTGCCACGTTAACTACATTAACGTGGTAGCTAACGTAGAGGAGAAGCAGAGCTCCAACGTTAGTGGTAAAAGTGAATGTCACTAACGTTCCAAAAAGGCACATTTAGCTACGTTAAGAGTCATGTTAATCCAATTAACGTGAACTCTAACGTGGGAGGAGAAAGCAATCGCCAACGTTAGTGACACTCACCTTTGTCACTAACGTTGGACTAAGCCAATAGTGCCCACGTTAGTGGTCACGTTAAGACCACTAACGTGAAGAGTAACGTGGAGCTAAGCATGATAGGCCAACGTTAATGACACTCACCTTTGTCACTAACGTTGGAGATGGCAATCACCACCACATTAGTGGTCACGTTAATGCAATTAACGTGAGGCACTAACATGGGAAGAAGGGGCGTTTGAAGCATTAGTGTCAAAGGTAAGTGTCACTAACGCTCTCGAAGCTTAGGCATGCCCACGTTAAGGGCCACGTTAGTTACACTAACGTGGATCACTAACGTGGGGAAAAGATGCAAGGAGCAACGTTATTGGAAAAGGTGAATGCCAATAACGTTTGCGAAGGACCAAAAGCCAACGTTAGTCATCACGTTAGTGCCACTAACATTGAAGTTAACGTAAGTCACTAAAGGTTTGGAGCGTTAGTGAAAAAGGTTATCGTCACTAACGTCTTCGAACCCAAATTCACACTTAACGTTAACACCACTAACGTCTTAACTAACTTGCTACCATGCCTGACTCACTTTCTCTCTGCAAGCAAAGCTAAGCCCACTGAATACCGTAACTGCTTCAACTAAAGATCCAAAGACCCATATCCAAGACTTGAAGAGCCAACTAGAAGATCAGAAGAGTAGTATATATAGGAGTAGTTTTGAACTAGTAAGGAGTTTGGCATTTTGGAGAACTACACTCTGTATATTTTACTTTCTCTGCAACTTTTAGATTTAATTTCAGAATGTACTTTTCATTTTCACCTTCCATTTCCAGAGCTATGAACAACTAAACCCCTTTTCATTGGGTTAGGGAGCTCTGTTGTAATTTGTTGGATCAATAATAGTTTTCATTATTCTTCTTCTTTCTTTTCTCTTGATTTTACTAGAAATCTTTCAATCTTCATCCAATTGGATAGTTGTCTTGGAAAAGAAGTTATTCATACTTGGATCTCTTCGAAACCTTGGAAGAGGAATGAAGAGATCATGCTAGAAATGCTTTCTCATGTTGGACCAAATTGGGGTTTGGATGGATATAGTGACATATAATCCTACCAATACTTTGATTTGGGAATGCATATGGTATAATCAGTGACCATACTTCATCTCTTCTCATGAGCAATTAAATCAAGGAATTGGGAAATTATTCAAGTTTAGAGAGATTGGGTTGCCAAGGAATTGGAATCCAATCACTTAAGATTGCCAAGGAGATCAATGAATGCATTGATTGAGGAAGAGATGAGAATGAACTTGATCCGGAGAATACAACATCTCCTGAGGCCAATGAATCCCCCATTTCTGATCTTACCCATTCTCTTTATTATCTGCCATTTACTTTTATGCTCATCTTCCCAAATCCCCATTTAAGATTCTGCAGTTTACCTTTTGCGCTTTACATTCTGCCATTTATTTCCAGCATTTACATTTTCTGCTATTTACTTTTCCGCCATTTAATTTCCTACAATTACTCAACTCAAATTTCTGCTTCGCTCAACTAGAACATTCCTCTAATTAAAGTTGCTTGACCAATCAATCCCTGTGGGATTCGACCTCACTCTATTGTGAGTTTTTACTTGAGGACAATTCGGTATACTTGCCGCAGGAAATTTTGTTGAGAGACAAGTTTCCATGCATCAAGTGTATGGTGCCGTTGCCGGGGATTGATTTTGTATCGACAATGATTAAGTTGGAGGATAACTAGATTGAGCATTTTTTTCTTTTGTTCTGTATTAATTCCATTTGAGTGATTTACTTTCAGTTTCAGTTATTTTCTTTCCTTTATCCGTTACCCATTTGTTGTGTTTTTCGTCATTAATTACAAGTCAGTTAACCAACCCACTAACTGTTTGATATATTGCACCACTCACACTAACAGCATTCCTAACAAGAGTAATTTCTTCATTCAATTTCTTTCTTACTTTTTGCCTTGTTGGTTGTATGACAGGTAGAAGAAGTGGGGCTTCAACTTCCTTTGATTCCGAACCTGAGAGGACCTTCCTTAGATTAAGGAGGGAAGCAAGAGAAAAGGGAGTCGTTGGTGCTGAGGAGGAGGAAGAGTATTTTAAACTGGACATGGAGGAGAATATGGAGAACCACCATGAAGAAGAGGCTCACAACCATGGCAGAGAAGGTCCAGTGAATCATGCTGGGCAAGAGAGAAGAGTTCTAGGCTCTTACATCAATCCAAACCCAGGAAACTGTGGAAGTAGCATCCAAAAGCCAATCATACATGCCAATAACTTTGAACTGAAGCCCCAGCTCATCACCCTAGTCCAAAACAACTGTGCATTCAGAGGAAGTGCCCAAGAAGACCCCAATCAACATCTCACCACTTTTCTAAGGATATGTGATACTGTAAAGTCTAATGGTGTTCATCCTGACACTTATAGACTGCTTTTGTTCCCCTTCTCACTCAAGGATAAAGCAGCTAAATGGCTGAAATCCTTCCCGAAGGAGCGTCTGACAACCTGGAAAGAGGTGGTGAACAAATTCTTGGCAAGATTATACCCTCCTCAAAGAATCAACAGGTTAAGAGCTGAGGTGCAAACCTTCATGCAACAAGATGGTGAAACTCTCTATGAAGCATGGGAAAGGTTTAAGGACTTAACAAGAAGGTGCCCACCAGATATGTTCAATGAATGGGTGCAATTACATATTTTTTATGAGGGTCTTTCTTACGAATCAAAGAAGGCAGTAGACCACTCATCCGGGGATCTCTGAACAAGAAGAAGACCATTGAAGAAGCCATAGATGTCATTGAGATTGTAGTTGAGAATGATTACTTCTATGCTTCTGAAAGGAGCAATACTAGAGGAGTGATGGAGTTGAACAATATGGACGCGCTGCTGGCTCAAAACAAGATGATCACCAAGCAGCTGGCTGACCTTACCAAGAAGATGGAAAGGAACCAGGTAGCAGTAGTCACCACCTCATCAGCAGCTCAAGAAGGAGTGAATGCAGAGGATGAGGGTGACCAGGAACAAGCCAACTACATTGGGAATTCACCTAGGCAGACCCATGATCCATACTCCGAAACTTATAATCCTAGTTGGAGGAACCACCCAAACTTTGGGTGGGAAAATCAACAAGATCAAAGCCAAGATCAGAGATGTCATAACCCTAACAACAATGCAGCTCACCAACATTCCACACAGAGATCATATCAGCACGCACCTAACAATACCTCTCAACATCCATATCAAAACCAAAATGGCCCTTCTCATCCCTCCAATCTCAACTCACCATCATCCGAAGATAGACTCTCAAGGATTAAGACTCTACTTGAAGGCATATGCCAGGAAATCCAAGACAACAAGGTGTTCAAGGAGGAGGTGTGAGCCAATATCAAAATCCAGGGAGACACCATCAAGAGGCTGGAATTTCAAGTGGGATACCTCTCTGAGAAGATTCCCAAACCTACTGACAGCTTCCCAAGTGACACGGAGAAAAACCCGAGAGGTGAAGCAAAGAAAGTGAGATGGGAAGAATGCAAGATGGTCACTATAAGTGATAGGAGACTGAGGAAGAGCTGAACAAACCTTTAGAACACTCTGGAGATACTTCAGCAGAGAAACAAGAAGAGAGTAACCAAGAAACCAAAACTACACAGAAGGAGATTCTGAACCTTAATGCACCTTTTTCCCCAAAGACTCAAGGGTGGTGTAGAAAAGAGAATATACTCAAAGTTTCTCGACATGTTTGCATCTCTCCATGTAAATATACCATTCATCAAGGCTCTCCAATAAATGCCCTCATACATTAAGTGCATGAAGGAGCTGCTGACTAGGAAAAGCTCACTCAAAGGAGGGCAAACAATAGTGATGAATAAGGAGTGCAGTGCTCTCATTCAACCAGAGTTGCCTACAAAAAGAAAGGATCCAGGGAGTTTTCACATCCTCTGTGCCATAGGAGAAACAGTGATTGATAAGGGACTCTGTGATCTGGGAGCAAGCATTAATTTAATGCCTCTATCCCTCATGAAGAAGTTGCAGATCAATGAGCTAATGCCCACAGACATAGTCATCAGGCTGGCTGATAAAACTCAAAAACAAGCAGTAGGAGTGGTTGAAAACGTGTTGGTAAAGGTTGGGAACTACTTCCTTCCCACAGACTTTGTCTATTGGAAATGGAAGAGAGTTACCTCCATCCAATAATATTGGGAAGACCATTCCTAGCTACAGCCAGAGCACTTATAGATGTGGAGCGAGGAGAGCCAATACTGAGGATACACGATGAACAACTTACCTTCAAAGTCTTCAAACCCTCACAAGAAGCAGATCAAGAAAACAAGGAATCAAAGGAGGATCAGAATAAGGCACTGGTGGAAGAAACAAGCACCAAAGCACAAACAATAACCCTGGGAATCCCTTTGGGTGACAAGCAATACAATCAAAAGCCACCACAGCTAAAGGAAACCCAAGAGGAGCTAAAACCACCAGAGTCATATGAGATCAACAACAAAATCTCCCTGGGAAAAGAAGCCACAAGGAGAAGGAGAGCATTAAAAGAAACAATGAAGAAGGCACCAAGGGGATGGAGGAACAAGAAGATCCCTACAGAAGATTTCTCTCTAGAAGATGAAGTGGTATCTGCTTATCTACCACCTATCCCACCTCATCTCCCCATCATCCCATCTCAGCTGCCTCAAGTATACACCATCAGCAAAATTCTGTCCTTGGAACATGTGGAGCTTCTTAACAAAGCCAATGGAGACAGATTCACTGCAAGAGGGGAAGATTTGAAGCACTACCAACCACCCTGACAAAGGCCAAATGTCGAGGTAGCGACGCTAAAAGAGCACTTCGTTGGGAGGCAACCCAACCTAAGGTAGTTTTCTTTTCATGATCATTTCAATAAAAGTTACAAGTAGTTTCCCCTGTATTGTGAGGAGCTAAGTTTGGTGTTTCACACCAAAACAATCCAAGAATGATTGTGTAATTCTAAGTTTGGTGTTTCACCAAAGATTTCAGTTAGAATCACACTACACCTCTTCAATGACAAGTTGCTAGCCCAACCAATCAGGAAAACCACTGAACAATAGTTTAGTTTCTAGTCCATAGTTGTTTTATTAATAAAAGCACATGAGGTTCTCTGCATGTATTCAATCTGTTGCATTAAGCAAGGAACTAAGTTTGGTGTTCACACACCAAATTGAGTTCAGAAATTCACAAGCATACATGCATGCTAACTAGTTTCCAAGTGCTTTGGGAACAAGCAACTTCCAATAACTTTGCAGAAATTCAATCAATCTTCTAGAAAAACGGTGCACCGTGATCCAAGGAGGCGAAGAAGGATGCAAAAGCTATGGATGATGACAACAAAGGGAGAGCCAGAAGTCACCACCAAAAGGTTGTGTTGCTACTTGATTCCATTTGCTTAGGAATGCTCAAATTGGAAGTCTGAATGTGCCCTGTTAATAGTTACTCTTTAGTTTAAGTCACTAGAATCTAGTGTTTGTTTTCTTTACTTTTGTCATATGTGTGTTGGTCCAAGTCACTTGTTTTCACTTTCACCTTGCTTAATTGTATGCTTGTCCTTTAAGGTAAAATAAAAGAAAATGTTATGAAAAACCAGAGTGGGGTTCATCTTATGGAGTAAGTCCTCAAGGTTTGTGGATGGTAATAGATTAGCTAAGTTGGATCACCTATAAGGTATAAGGACACTCATGTGTATTGAATTACATGCTTGAAGCACATTCTATGAGACTATCTAAACAACAAGACCCCAATAAGAAAAAGAGAAAGAATAATAAGAGTTTGAAAAAGAAAGAAAAATAATAAGAAATAAGGCTAGGCACCAAGGGTTTAAATCTTGAGGGATGTGTCTGTGGTGTTCCTGTGCAAAGGATCTGCTTGGATGAATAAGTTCTCTGGAGTGCTTCATCACTTGGTAACTTGGGTTAACTAACCCGGGATTATCAACTGAAAATCCACTATTAAGAGCAACCTTGCTACAGAACATTTAGTGATCCAAAGAGATGCTGGACACCAAGACCTCAAGTAAAAGAAAATAATAAACCATATGCTTGTGGTGTGCATGTATGGAGAAGAGAGACTTGAGGGAGTAAGTCCTTAGGGGTGTTTCAACACCTAACACCTTGAACCAACTGGCTCGGGAGTGTTGGCTGAAAGCTTATTTTAAAGAGTTGCCCCCTCACAGAGTACTTAGCCTAAGAATGTAATAAACCCTGAAAAGAAAGGGATATCAAGGAATAAAGATCTCATAGGATGCAATCAAACAAGTATTCAAGAGCATGATGAGGACCTGGAAACCAGTAAAGGAATGAACCTAAGTTACTATGCATGAAATCCCATAAACCAAGAACTTTACTTCTATAATAAGAACTTGTTTCTCTTGTTCTTTCATTCATCATTCTTATGTTTCAGTACTTGCTTAGGGACAAGCAAACTTTAAGTTTGGTGTTGTGATGCCAGGGCATTTTGGCCAGTTCCACTAACCTTTTCTTTATTATTTTAGGGTAGTTTCATGCATTTTCTTAGTAAATAAGCAAGTTTTGGATGAAAGTACACTTACATCTTGATTCAAGCAAACATTGTGAATTTTGAATGATTTCATGAGAATTATGCATGAATTGAATGATAAAATGGATAGTGCATGATCTCATGACTTGAACAGAGCTTTGATGCACTTTATCTGCTTGATTTCAGGACAAAGGAAGCAAGGAAGAGCCACGGTAGCAGCCACGTTAGTCTGATTAACGTGACCACTAACGTGAAATGGGAAGAAGCTTGTAGCGTTAATGGAAAAAGTGATCGCCAATAACGCCTTCGAAGCCATCATAGCCCACGTTAGTTGCCACGTTAACTACATTAACGTGGTAGCTAACGTAGAGGAGAAGGAGAGCTCCAACGTTAGTGGTAAAAATGAATGCCACTAACGTTCCAAAAAGGCACATTTAGCCACGTTAAGAGTCACGTTAATCCAATTAACGTGAACTCTAACGTGGGAGGAGAAAGCAATCGCCAACGTTAGTGACACTCACCTTTGTCACTAACGTTGGACTAAGCCAATAGTGCCCACGTTAGTGGTCATGTTAAGACCACAAACATGAAGAGTAACGTGGAGCTAAGCATGATAGGCCAACGTTAGTGACACTCACCTTTGTCACTAACATTGGAGATGGCAATACCACGTTAGTGGTCACATTAATGCAATTAACGTGAGGCACTAATGTGGGAAGAAGGGGCATTTGAAGCGTTAGTGACAAAGGTAAGTGTCACTAACGCTCTCAAAGCTTAGGCATGCCCACGTTAAGGGCCACGTTAGTTACACTAACGTGGATCACTAATGTGGGGAAAAGATGCAAGGAGCAACATTATTGGAAAAGGTGAATGCCAATAACGTTTGCGAAGGACCAAAAGCCAACGTTAGTGGTCACGTTAGTGCCACTAACGTTGAAGTTAACGTAAGTCACTAAAGGTTTGGAGCGTTAATGAAAAAGGTTATCGTCACTAACGTCTTCGAACCCAAATTCACACTTAACGTTAACACCACGAATGTCCTAACTAACTTGCTACCATGCCTGACTCACTTTCTCTCTGCAAGAAAAGCTAAGCCCACTGAAGACTGTAACTGCTTCAACTAAAGATCCAAAGGCCCATATCCAAGACTTGAAGAGCCAACTAGAAGATCAGAAGAGTAGTATATATAGGAGTAGTTTTGAACTAGTAAGGAGTTTGGCATTTTGGAGAACTACACTCTGTATATTTTACTTTCTCTGCAACTTTTAGATTTAATTTCAGAATGTACTTTTCATTTTCACCTTCCATTTCCAGAGCTATGAACAACTAAACCCCTTTTCATTGGTTAGGGAGCTCTGTTGTAATTTGATGGATCAATAATAGTTTTCATTATTCTTCTTCTTTCTTTTCTCTTGATTTTACTAGAAAGCTTTCAATCTTCATCCAATTGGATAGTTGTCTTGGAAAAGAAGCTATTCATACTTGGATCTCTTCGGAACCTTGGAAGAGGAATGAAGAGATCATGCTAGAAATGCTTTCTCATGTTGGACCAAATTGGGGTTTGGATGGATATAGTGACATATAATCCTACCAATACTTTGATTTGGGAATGCATGTGGTATAATTAGTGACCATACTTCATCTCTTCTCATGAACAACTAAATCAAGGAATTGGGCAATTGTTCAAGTTTAGAGTGATTGGGTTGCCAAGGAATTGGAATCCAATCACTTAAGATTGCCAAGGAGATGAATGAATGCATTGATTGAGGAAGAGATGAGAATGAACTTGATCTGGAGAATACAACATCTCCTGAGCCCAATGAATTTCCCATTTCTGATCTTACCCATTCTCTTTATTATCTGCCATTTACTTTTATGCTCATCTTCCTAAATCCCCATTTAAGATTCTGCAGTTTACCTTCCGCCCTTTACATTCTGCCATTTATTTCCAGCATTTACATTTTCTGCTATTTACTTTCCCGCCATTTAATTTCCTGCAATTACTCAACTCAAATTTCTGCTTTGCTCAACTAGAACATTCCTCTAATTAAAGTTGCTTGACCAATCAATCCCTGTGGGATTCGACCTCACTCTATTGTGAGTTTTTACTTGACGACAATTCGGTATACTTGCTGAAGGAAATTTTGTTGAGAGACAAGTTTCCATGCATCAATCATCACCAGTGGAGAAGCAAAAAACAAAGAAAAAGACTCAAAGAACACCAAAAAAGTAAGCAATTCTTTGGATAGTATTTTGTGATCAAATTAATTTTGTATTTCTGATTCATACTTATTTTTTCTCCCCAGGACACAATCCAAAAAAGAAAAAAGTCATTGTTGAGGATTCATCTCCTGAGCAAGCTCAATCCTATCATGGGTACAGTACTTTCTAAGCTATATTACCATCTATCATCAAAATTATATTTGTTAACTTGTTCTTTTATTCATGTACTGTCAGATCTGAAATTGGAACTGAAGATTTAGATGAATTCTTAAGGGAAAACAATGAAAAATCTGCTGCACAGGGGTATGTCTTGTTGGGGCGTATATTGTAGATTTTAGGGTGTTTTCTTTGCTAATAATTGTTTCTTGTTTCGCAGGGAGAAGGAAGCTGACCTGCGATCGACGGAAGGTCACTATGTCTCATCTGAAACGTAAGAAACTTTATTTAATAAAATCTTGTTATCCTGATTTAACAGTATGGTATTTTTTGTGAATAACATGTACTCTATTATGTTTAGAATACTGGACGTAAACTTGGGAAGTGATGATCCCTCCTCTCAAGGACACACAGACCAAAGTAGCGTAAACAAACTGGCAGAGAGCATGTAATTTCTCTTTCAAATAACCGTTGCTTCTGTTCTTTTATTACCTTCTACTTTTAATTCTGTATATATTTTTTTTAGAAAAAAAAGCCATTTATTGTTTTATTCGAGAAAAAAAGACAGGAAAAAAAAGTAAAAACTGAAAGTATGTAAGCTCTCAAAAAACAAAGCCTGTCTTTCTTTTGAATGCTTCGGGTGTATTTTTGACTTTCTTAGGGTGTATTTTAGGTTGAGTGGGGTTGAAGAGTCAGCCAGTGAGCCGGCTGAAGAGAATATGATGGTTGTGAGGGAAGAGACACAGTCCGAAGTGCTTGCAATGTGAGTTTTTCAAGAAAATTTCAACCTTATAACCTTTTTATTTTCGGAGGCTTTGTTAACCTTTTATTTTTCTTCTTGTTTAGAGTTCCGATTCAAGTTTGTCTACCATTGTCCCAAACAACCACTATGCTGAAAATTGAAGAAACACCTGAGACAGAAAATGAACCAACCTCTGTGCTACAAATTGAAGGAACTACAAAAGGTAAGAAATAGTCTTGGGTGTGTATTTGGTTACAGTTTGGGTGTATATTGCCCCTGTTGGGGTGTATATTTTCACGATTGATCCCTGACTAGTTTTTTTATAACATGATTAATTTTATGTAACCGTGCAGCACTCCTTAACCCCCCCCCAAACAACTTGAAGAAAGCACACCCACGCTTCCCCCAGCTCCATCTAAAATGTAAGTTCATCAGTGTAAAATCAATGTTTGGTTATCATTCGTATATTCTTATTCTTATAATATGTTATACATGATCACGTAGTAATCCAACCCCAGAAGACACTGCTGCGCTGATGATGATGGCACGGACAGCATCATATGTTCCTAAAACAGATCCGATGCCATCATTCAGCCTTGGCTTGACTGATTCAAGCCAAGAAGAAGTAGCAACGCAGGAGGGAGCATCAACGCAAGATGGAGGGTGGGCAAAAACTCCAGAAACCCCAAAACTGCTAGAACAATTAGGGATCTGGTACAAAAAATTGCAAGTGGTGGGGTGACAACAAAAGAAAAAAGTCTGCAGATTCCAAAGGAGAGCGGCGCGGAGAGTTTCGAGAAGCTTGAAACTCCTACGAGGACGAATCAACATACTTCTGACATGAAAGAGAAATGCTACCTCTGGGCCATACGAGTGAAAAAATACGCAGATGGACTAACTAATGAGTTTGACACCGTCTGCACACTCCAAGCCCAAGATAGATACATTTTATCAAAACTCCACCTTGCATCACTCGCACCTGAAACGCATATAGAAGCTGAGGTAATATTACATTAACATTAATGTTTTTATCACCAAAATTAACTGCAATCCTGATTGATGTAAAATTGATTTCGGCATCTTTTTCTAGATTGTCTCTGCCATGTGCTTCATCCTAAACCAGCAAAAGATTAAAAGGTTTCAAGAAAAAGTATACTGTCTTCCCCCTGATATTGTGGTAAGGGTTGCTTCAACGAATTTTGGGTGTATTTTCTGCATTCCTTCGGGTGTATTTTCTGTCTTAAATCGGGTATATTTTATGTGTTCATTTGGGTGTATTTTCTGTGTTAAATTAGGTGTAAGTTATTTATTCATTTGGGTGTATTTTCTGAATTTGTTTGGGTGTATTTTCTGTATTCATTTTGTGGTTCGCAATTTTTGCAGAACATGGCCCTTGGAAATCATCCACAAGGGGTATTCTTACAGCCTAAAAACAATAAGCCATTCAGGGTAGAAGACTACCTAATGTGTATACCCTTCTTGGACCTTAAAAAATTAGCATCACATCGTTATGTAAGTTTTTATTTCTAAAACTTCTTATTACCATTTTTACTTATGTGCCAAATAAACTAAAACAGTGTTCAATCTGAACATATTTCAAATTTTTGCACCTGTTTGCCATTCACAACATTGGTGTTTATGGTTGGATGATACGAGAAAGCGGAAATTTTATATAGTCGACCTATATCACACGAAATCTCCATCCGATGAGAGAACTGCCCTGAATACATTCATTGTAAGTTGGTTCTATGTTCTGTATTTTAATAGTTGGGTGTATTTCTGTTCAATATAAGGTGTAACTTTGTGCTCCTTTGGGTGTATCCCTTTACTGATTTGTTTTGTGTTTTAAGGGATATGTAATTTCACGAATTAAAGTATGTGCTGGGGGGGCACCTCTGAAGACAAGGGACAAGGACAAGGAAATTGAACCACCATACCTTAACATCTCGGGCCAAAAGACAAGGTATAAATCTTTCACTCTGAAAATTAAACTTTCCTATATGTAATTTGTAATTTATTTTCTTTGTTTTCAGCTATGATTGTACTATCTACGTAATGAAGTGTCTTGAGATATTTCAGCCTGAAAACATTAAAAGGCGGAAGTATGAGTGGGACAATTGGACCTAGATAAATGTGTTTAAAACTAAATAACTCTGTATTACATTACTTAATTAACATGGTTGATTAAACAGAATATTCTTTTTAACTGTAGGACGAGGTGGACCACTTTAGAGTAGAATATGCTTCCCGAATTCTATTCCATGAAATGAATCAAGACAAAGCTGAAGCCATTAGGGGAAGTAATGCAATAAGACTGTCCAAGCCATCCTCATTGTTATTGAGTCCATATTGTCATATAGATTCTAAGGATATTGACACTAATTAATGTAAATGTTATATAGTCTTGTAAAAAATTGAACACATGTTGTAAAAATTTGCCAATTATAATCCAGTTTGTTGTAAAATTTCTTTTCAATAATTAAACTCTCTCTGCTGTATTCAAATTGTCTGAATTACAGGTACTATAATATGAAGGAAAACATCAAACCAAATATACACCCATAACCTGCCATTTTTTACACCCAAAGAAAGTTGAATATACACCCAAACATCTATCTCCCTGATGCTTTATCCCTAAAACCCTAAACCCTAAACCCTAAACACTAAAACCTAAACCTAAACACTAAAACCTAAACCGTAAACCCTAAAACCCTTAAACCCTAAACCCTAAACCCTAAAACCTTAAACCCTAAAACCCTAAACCCTTAAACCATAATAAAAAAAACAAACAATATTTTATAACATAAACAACATATTGTGATAATATATATATGTGTAAAATGTGAAACACAAGAAAATTCACAAAAATACACCAAATGAATAGTGCTTTTACACCCATATTCTGTAACTATACATCCAAAGAGTTATCTACTGCTGCTGGTACCCTGAACTGATAATTCATAACACGTCCTTGATATTGGCTGGAATTTGAATGCACCACTGATGCAGCATCAAAGAGATTTAACTGAATATAACAAACTCACATATTAGCTAAACTATTAATGAGAAAATTAAACTCAATCACCACATATTTAAAGAACATCACTTTTACCTCATTTAAAGCTTTCGTTTTCTTCTTCTTTGTGGCATTTGTAATCTGTTTGTCCAACTTTGAACTAGCCTATTTTTTGGACGTCCTCTTGTTCGAATCCTTGGAGGGCTTTGAAGCTCGTTAACGGATTCCAAGTTGGCATCTTTGTGAGATAAAGAAGATGTCCCCTTCCTTTTGGCTTTCAATGATTCCATCTCAACCATGACGTTATCGTACGCACGGTGCAGAATTGTAGTTAGCTCCTCTGATTCTGATGTAAATTTGCAAATATTTTGGGAACGAAAATCCAATTGGTCAAACCTCTTGCTTCTTGGCTCTAACAGTGGCTCGTCGTGGCTGCTCTTGATGTGTGTGTGTCGCCTCTTTACCTTCTTGCTCCATCGTTCTAGTATATATCTAGGTGACACTTGGCTTACTCGTTCAAAGCTTAACACGCTTAGTACGTGACGGCACAATATCCCTCTTGACTCGAATAATAAGCATTGGCATTTTACCTCGGCTGCTACTGAGTCGTAAGTAACCACAAACTTGTTGAATATTGAGCTGGAAACTTGTTCTCCAACATTGTATACTGAATTGCCTAGAGCAGAATTCGTTTATCTAGTGATGCAATTCGCCTTTCCTCTGAATTGTGCTTGGACTTTCCTAAACTTTTGATGAGTGTACACATCTTGAAACTGAGCTTCAATGGAGGATTTGGTTGCACACGGTATGACCGTATGAAAATCTGCAGCATATGATTCTCTCTCTGCTTGCTCCCTGCTTCTGAGGCAGTTATCGTATTGTTTGACAAATTGAATAAGCGAGCTGTTCCGGGTAATAAACTTGTTAAAAAATGAATACATGCTCTCACTCCTTTGTGTGCTTCTCATCCCTGCCCAGAAGTGGTGATCCAGATAGATTGGAACCCATATATGATGGTCTTCATAAAGATCTGCAGAATACACCCAAACACAGACTATAAATACACCCGAAAAAAATTCAATTTACACCTCTGCTGCAGATTTTAAACAAACATTAACTGAAAGCCACTTGTTGTCTACAAGACCAAAATTCAGCAGAAAATCATTCCAATTCCTATCAAATGAGTCTTTACTATGAGAGTTCCAAACAACTTGGCTCATTTCTTATTCAATTTTTGCATGTCCCTTGTACCCGTTTAATTTGCTTGGAATCTTCTTCATGTTGTGCCAAATACACCAACGGTGAATTGTTGTTGGCATACAAGCCTCTAAAGCCCTTTTCATTGATGCGCATTGATCGGTGAGAAACCCTTTCGGAATATTTCCTCCCATGAAACGAAGCCAACATTGAAATAACCATTTGAATGATTCAATTTCTTTATTTTTCATCAAAGAGCATCCAAGAAGTGTTGACTGACCGTGGTGATTCACCCCGACAAAAGAACCACAAACAAAATTATACCTGAAACAAATTACAATAATGCAGAATGAAAAATCATACTGTACACCTAACAATTGCTTTGTATACACCCAAAAACACCCAATATACACCTCTGTGGCAGATTCATAAAAAAATAATTTAGCATCATAAACAGGGACAGTTTATTACCTGTTTGTATTGTAGGTGGTGTCAAATGAAATAACATCTCCGAAATACTCAAAGGCAACTCTACTTCTTGCATCGGCCCAAAAAGCCAGCTTAATTGATTGATCCTCCTCAAGTTCAAGCTCAAAAAAGAAATTCTGATTCTTCTCTTTCATTCTTAACAAATATTTCCCAAATTTCTTTGCATCTTCTTGTTCAGAAATATTCCGCACTTCTCTCGTAATGTAATTCCTCACATCCTTTTCAATAAAATTTAACTCACAATGACCCTCGGCAGCCGCAACAAATGATTGGTAAGTTTTGCTTGGTCTAATACCAGCCTCCTCGTTATTCTCTATTGTACGACGAATGGACATGCTTAGTTCCCTGTGATGTTTGAGCATCTTTGCTTTACTTGGACAGCAAGGTTGTGAATGATCCAGCATAACCTTTGAAATGATCCAAGCACCAACATCCTTCAATGTGTGTATATAAATTCTTGCAGGACAGTTTAAACCGGCTGTCGAATTTATCTTCTCGGTTGGAGATATTTTAGATTTCCATTTTCCCTCTCTGCTACATGTAATCAATTGATTCTTAATCTCGTTTCCCTTCTTATTTGTGCTCCGAACTCTTGTAGAAAAACCTGCAGCCTTGGCGTAGTTCCTGTAAAATTTTCCAGCATCTTCAAGGGCACTAAAGGTCATTCCAACCTTGGGAACAAACTGGTAATCAACAACAGAGAGAGGCTGCAGAATACACCATGTCAAAAACTAAAAATACACCCAATCATGTCTGATCTAATACACCCGAACGACAACAACTCAACTAAAATAACAAAAAGAGCCATAAACTGTAAATACACAGGCTGCAGAATACACCATGTCAAAAACTAAAAATATAGCCAATCATGTCTGATCTAATACACCCGAACAACAACAACTCAACTAAAATAACAAAAAAAGCCATAAACTGTAAATACACCCATAGTTCCCCTTAAAATACACCCAAAAATTCTGATCTACACCCGAGCGTCTGCTATAAATTACAGATAATTAATCAAAACTAATACATTACATTTAATCCACAAATTTATATTCACGCGTTAATTTCACAGTCAATGTTCACGAATTATTCAGCTAGACAATGATATACGAATAACTGTAACAAAATTCAGAGTAATCATAATTAGCTGAATGTAAATCAAACTTCAGGAACTTCGTTAGATTCAAATTCAAAATCTACTTCGCCCTGATTCAGCTGACAATCTGAGGTTGAATCATCCATTATCTTCAAAACGAGTTCAAACTTTGATTTTAGAAACCAGAAAATAAAAAAAAATGAAGCTGGAGTTACAGAGAGAGGAACTGACGTCAATGACGAAGAACAAACTAGTGATAAAGGAGGGGGAGAGAACGATCGAAAAGGAAGGGGAAGACGCGCGAGAAGAAGAACGAAGAAATTTGGCAAGAAGGAGAACGAAGAAGGAAACGAAATCTTTTAAAATTGGTAGTTATATATTCGCAGGATCTGCTATATAGCGCGTGTAAGCTACGTAACACTAGGAGCGCATTTTGGGGGTAAGGGGTTAATTGGACTTGTAAGGCTTACAAGCCTTAATCGCTTGTATGCAAAGAAAGAATTTCTGTAAATTTAAATGTTACTAAGATTTATCTTTTATATTATTATATTATAATTATTTAAAAATAAGAAGATTAGAGTATATTAAAAAATTATATCTTCATTGCTTTTTGTCAACAATTATTTTAGCTTTTTTTATTGTTTTGTTTTATAATTTCATCCACTTTCAATTTTTTTCCCAACGTAGATATGGTTATTGGTCTTGGAAAATTATTAAAGATATTAATATCTTAAATGTGTAATATATACCCAATTTGTTCCTTTACTTAGTTTAATTTTTTTCGAAGTATTACCTAAAACTAAAAAACAAAATATTCATATGCAATTGTTTTCATGTGAAATTGATAGTTGAAAGTCATTAGATAATTTATTCAAAATTTTAAACATGTCAAATTATCTAAGGATTCTTAACTAATAATTTTATATGATAATAACTACATATAAGTTTTCACCAACCAAAAATAATAAAAATAGGTTAGGATGTAGCAATAATTTAGACGTCTCTAGAAATGCTCCTTCACCGTCAAATGATGTATCAATATTTAATTTGTATATAGTGTAAACTCATAATCAAATTAAAAAAAAATTTCTACTCATCTATTGCACGAATAATCTAAATATGTAAAATATTTTGAAATTAAAAATAATAAATATTTATTTATTTAAATAAATATTGATAAATTTAATATTTGATAAATATTATGTATTTTATTCAGTGTAACACATATTAGATGATTAATATTTTTCGTTGTATTTATGTCCTCTTTCTCTGTTTTTAATAATTTCGCCCTTCTTGAGTAGTCCTCCGCTCCCTCTCCTCCCCTAAAAGAAAATAAGACTAAAGTGATTAATTAAAAAAGAACAAATTAAGTATATATTATACATTTGAGATAGAAAAAATTTAGGGAACCAATTTCATTATAAGTCAACTAAGTCAATCTTTTTTATTTTTAATTTTAAAATTTAAAAAATTAAAATAGTGGAGGTTTTGTTTTTTTTATATCTGATTTATTTTTCAACTAGTTAGTTTTAAATTGGCTTTTTCTTAGTTAGTTTTCTAACAAAACTGTTTGAGATATAATTTCATGTCTTTGTCTTAAAATACTTATCCAAAACCAATACTTGTACCTATGTTGAACAAATATTGAAAGGAGACAAAATTATAAAACAAAACAAAAAGAAAAATGTTAAAATAATTGATAACAAAAACAATGAAAGTATATCTCTTTTAGTATAATCTAATCTATTTATTTTTAAAAAATTATTCAAATAATATAATAATATAAAAATAAATCCTAATAACATTTAAATTTATTATGAATAGATAAAGTTATTCTTAAATAAATAAAAATCATAATTAATTAGTATTTAATTATATTAATTAATTTTTTAATATAAAATCACACTTTTTTGTATTTTTTGTGTCTCTTTTATTATTATTATTTTTTATTATTTTTTAGACATTTTTTTTGTTTTCTACGGTACTCCCTAGTTCGACAGGCCAATGACTAATCTGCCACGGTACTAATTACACTACAAAAAAAAGGGTTTAAAATGGCATTGATATTACGGCAGTTTTAAAGAACCGCCGTAATATCCGGACATTATGGCATTTGGTTGCTACCATAATTACCTGTTTTTGGTGGCGGTTCTGGTGATTATGGCGGTTTTGAACCGCCATTTCACACGTATATAAAACAAAAAAACTGCAACCCTAGCTCATTAAACGAAACACATCTCATACAACGCTCTCGATCTCCCTTCTCTCTCTCCTTCATCTCCTCTGTGTAATTTACTGTTCAACCAGACGATCTCAGATCTTGGATCTTGGATCTTCCTTCCTTACATCTGCCGTCGACACTGCTTCCAAAGCCGACAAGATTATTTTCGTAACCTTACCCCCCCCTCTTCTCTCTCTCTCTCTCTCTCTCTCTCTCTCTCTCCCTGATCTCAAATCTAGTGCCAATGTCTTTAGTAGCTTCTGCTTTATGTGATTTGTAGTTGAGGTAGTGCCAATTTTGATTCGGAAGAAACTTTTGAAAGTGATGAGGAGCAATTTGATTGAGAAAGCTGTTGTTCAGGTGAGTGGTTACTGCCTAACTCCAATATGCATGTGCTATTGAGAAAACTGGGATGAAGTTTATTCACTGTTTTGCTACATTGATTAGGTCTTTGAAGGTACCTCTGGGATTGACAATAAGTTACAACTGTGCAATTTACTGGAGAGGTATAACTTGTTTTTATTATTGTCTACTTTAGCTTGATGTCCATGTGAAATTGAGTTTGCAAATTCATTGAATTTACTGTCTTTGATTTTTGCTCTCTGCAGTTTACTTCTTAGATGACCCTTTCTTCTGATTGCTCATTTTTGTAAAGAGAATCTGTTGTCCTTTGTATTCCTCTTCTGCTGTCTAATTTTCTCTTTAATCCCAAAACAAAAAAAAAATCATTGAGAAGCCTTGTTGGTTTTTTTGTATCCAAGTAACTACTTTTACTTTCACACTTGAATCCAATGAGCAAAGTAAGAAAAGGTATGCAACAACAATCTAAACACACAAAAAGACTTCATTTCTGAAATGCAGTCTAATTTTCTTCTTTCATAAGGATAGGTGAATTGAATAGCTATACTTTTGATAAAAATAAATGAATTCAGCTTTCTATTGCAAAATGGCTCGCGAACTTTTCTTTGATAAATTGGTAACTATCACTTGCTGTGTATGAAATCTATTTTGCATGTTTTAGGAAATCTAACTGCATCGGACTTATTTCATAGTTTAATATTGTAATATTTATGTTTGGATTAGCTTTAGTTCTTTCTAAACTATTTATTAAAAATGCATAATAAAGTGTAATTAAGATATGAAAAAGGAGTTTTTATTAGTGGTTTTAATTTTCCCCTGCTCAATTTAACGAGTGATTGAGTTCACTAAGAAATTAGTTGCTGTATTTAAGTCTTTGGCAAACTTTCTGTGTATTATATGTATTGACTGCATCGACCAAATGGAAAGAAAAATTAAGAATAAGAGTTTAAGCTTAACTTGGAGTTGTTTTTCATAAAAATCAACAATAAATGACATAAAAACTTGCTTATGCTAGGCCTCAGTTTCTTCCACTCCACTGTTTACTTAATAGTAAAAGAAAATGTTAGTGTAGTACCTAGAGACACAAAAAATATAAGTTGCTGCATTGACAGCTTTCTTTCATTTTGAAGTCTTTGGCAAACTTGCTGGCTTTTATATCTATTACATGCATACATCAACCAAATCAAAATAAAAATTAAGAGCACAGGCTTAGCTGAGGTTGTTCTTACTTCATAAAGTACAACAACAGATAAGGTCAAAAAAGTATAGTGTTGTGAAGAGCATAAATCTTACAAAAGTAAAATCACCTATGGATTCTTGACTTCAGGCAGGTGGTGAGGTTAGATTCTAAATACCAATTACCTTTATTTTTTCCCCTTCTCTGGAAATATGGTTTTGCTGTGGTGCATGATATTTGAATAAGGTATTCTGTATGGAATCTACTTTATTTTTCATTTTTCTTGTTTAGATAATAGCTAGACTTAAAAACCAAAATCTTTCCTCTTTCACAATTTCTGTTTTATTTTCATTTCATATATTATGGCATAGATATTCATGGTGAGAAAATCTGTTTGCATCTGCATTCTCTGATTTTGAGATTTTAGATAAAAAGAAAATTAAACAAGTTTGGTTCTAAAATAGAGATATTTTGCATTGTTAAATTATTTGATTCTTTATATAATTTTATTTCTCCTAATATATATGTACTGTGTAAATTATATATATGTTTTTTGTCATGAGACAATTAACAAGGAGGACCTCTTATTTATTGTGGTGGCTTAATAACTTTCACAGATTAAAATAAATAGTTAAGTAAGTTCTGAAAATACACTAAATTATGCTGTAAAAGAATATAAGAAATTTGTGTTTAGTACTGTGCTATACCACGTTGTTAACTGATCTTATTTTAACTGCTAATGCACTCCAGCTCAAGATGAAAAATGGAGATAAGATCTTAGCTGTTGAACATGTGGATGGAGGTGGTGTTGCAGCACTTAGCTTTTAGCACTTAGCTTTGCAAGTCAATTGTTGAATGCTTAAGTTAATTACTCAATGTGCTTATATTGTTCTGGCATTCATGAGTTATGATTCTGAAATTGTGTATGCTTATTATTATTTGCTATTTTATTCTTCATACCTCAAAATCTCTCTTCGTTTTCCATTTCTTTCTTCTCCACTCATTTAACAGTATTTTATTTTATTTTTTACAAAAGTACCAATATTTTCACTTATTGGATAATTTAAAATCTTTGTATGTTTAATTAATTACTGTAATAATTCTCACCCACACTACTAATCTATTTTTATGTGAAACAGGTTTTAGATTTTCTTCAATTCTTGCTGCTAGCTACTTTACTTTGAAAGCTTCAAGTTTTAATATTTGCTGGAAAAGAAAAAAGAAGGAAAATTATCATTTGAAAGAGGTAATTATAATTTTTCTTATATTTTCTTTTAGAATACTATTTAACTAAGTTTTTAATATCGTTTTTAACCATGCTATATATGCTTTATTGAATAAACTTCCAAAATTGTGCTGAGACATTTTATTACTTGGTTTTCTATGCAAGTAAATAAAGATTTTGTTACTTGGTTTCCTACGCAGGTAAATAGAAAAGTGATCATTTTTTGCTAATATTGAACAGTATTTGTGGATATAATAACTAATATGTTGTTCTATCATAATAGCTTATGAACCCAGACATTATGAATACTGTGCATGAGGATTTGAGATACTTAGCAAGGGGTCCATCACGATATGCCAAGAGGTTTTCTACATTTAGTATCAATGGGTTCTCCTTTCGAACTACCAATCGAGACAATGGGTTAAAGACCCCGAATAGTGGAGTTTTCTTAATGTCTTCAACTCCTTGTGTTGCTAGCGCTAGTGATTCTAATGTTAGGAATGCTGATTTGTCATATTATGACAAATTAGAAGATATTATAGAACTAAAGTACAATGGCCAATTTCGGGTTACTTTATTCAAATGTAAATGGGCTGACACCACTAGAGAACGGGGATGTAGAAAGGATAGTTGGGATTTTACTTTTGTTATTTTTTCACGAGTAATACACAGTGGTGACCGAGAGGAGGATGATCCATATATTGAAGCCTCACAAGCTCGAATGGTGTATTTTGTCAATGATGAAGTGAATAAAGATTGGAGTGTTGTCGTGCATTTGAAGCCAAGAGACTCATATGATATGGGGGGAAATGAAGATGATGAAGCATGTGAGGATGAGCCATGATTAGAGCAAAACTTGGATTCTTTATTTGAAAATGGTGATAATCTATCATTGTTAAGAGATGAGGTAGATGATGAAGTACTAGATGATGACATTGGAGAAGACGAGCACATATCGGAATAGTTAGTAGGTTAAATTAATTTATGGTATGAAATTTATATTTAAGTTTTTATTTAGTTATAATTCACATTTTATCTATACTTATTAATTATTTTATTTCCAACTACTAAGATTTGATCCACATTTTATTCTATATTTATTAATTATTTATTTCATCTATTATGCAGTTATGCCAAAGCAAAAGAGGTACAAGAATCCACTTAAAGCAGCAGCAGCAGCTGCAAATTCTTCACAAGACAAGTCTAAAGCTTATTTTTTTCCTAGTAAGAAGATTACTAAAACTCTAAAGCTTATTTCTTTGCCATTATTTAGTTATATTTGATGGTTATAATATATATTCTTTGTTATAATATTGAAGGCTCGATTTTGCTTCAAAGTGAGTGATAACTTGGCCAAACTATTTTTGCTCCAATCGCTTGGCAAAGAATGGAGGGAACATAGGATAAAGTTTTGGAATGATTTTTATGATCCGAGGTTGAGTAAAACCGAGATCATAAATAATGCACCAAAAGATATTGCTCCTGATCAATGGGCTTTATTCGTAGAATATTGTTTGAAGCCTGAAACTCAGGTAAGTACTTACTCTCCTAGTTAAATGTTGTCCTTTTTTACAGCCTTTGGAATATATATAATTATTAGGCATATCCACTAAAAAGCCTTATATGAAGCAGATATTATTGCTGCCTGCTCTTGTATTTTATTTTATATAGAGTTGGTAATGAACCAATGATAGCTTCTCATGCATTAGTGCTGCACTCTTTTGCTCTCTTAAAACCATTATTATTGTTATTATTATTATTTTCTTGGATCTCTTTTTATAAGCTTTGTTATATGTTGAATGCATATTTGCCTCTATTTAATTGTGTCCAAATTTAACTTGCAGAAACTTTGTAAGAGGAATCAAGAAATTCGGCAAAAACAAATAATTCCTCATACTTCAGGTGCTAAATCAATTGCAAGAAGAAGGGCTGAATTGGTAATCAATTAATTCATGCATATCTAATCTATCTCAAATATAATGCATGCATCATCTCTTAATTTTCTGCATATCTAATCTATCTCAAATCATAATTAGACGAATGATATATACATGATTGAAGTTAGCAGCCTGCTATTTTTTGATCGAGTCTTTCTACTTTTCTTAAATTTTAGACGGAAGAGACGGGAAAAGAAGTTAGTAGTGTTCAAATGTGGGACATTACTCACATGAAAATAGATGGAAGTTATGTTAATGAAAAAGGCTAAAGAAATAGCGGTAAGACTAAAGTGCAATAAGTAACTTGTTTGTATTTCTTTTTCTTTCTTTTTTATAAGATAATACTATTTTGATTCTTTCTCTTTCTTTTTATATATGTAGGAGAAGATTGAAGCACATAGTAGCCAACAACCGATGAAAATCAACTGTTAATTCTCCTCTTGATCCTCTTGGAGTTGTTTTTGGGTAAGAGCACCCTGGTCGTGTTCGAGGTTTAGGTATAGGAGCTGTTCCAACAATTGCTTTCAAGAACAATACTACAAGGATTAGTCAAATGAATTTAGGTTCTTCAAATGATGCTGGCACATCATCTACTTGTGGTCCAAATGTGCAAGAAGAGTTAGATACCGTTAAAGAGCAATTGCAAGCGCTAGTCTCCTATATTGCTTCTAAAGAAGGAGGTCAAATTCCAATACAATTGGCTGGAATGTTTCCTACTCAACAAGTTTCACAGATATAAATACGGTTATCCTCTTTTTTTTTTCCTTTGCTTATCTTCTTCAGTTTTTTTCTTAGGTTCGTAGTAAGGAAATCCTATAGCTATTTATGGATTAATTGTTGAAATTCTTTTATAATTGCTGAAATTCTTTTATAATCGTTCCTCAGTTCATAGTTATATAGGAGTTATCTCACCTGAATTTGGTTCATAAAATCTTTGTAGCAATGATATTACTATTGACTTTTCACTCCCACTTTCTCCAACTAGTGCCACTGTCTGAATTTTCATCAACACAATCAAATCCTTAGATTCTTTCTTAACAAATGTAAATTACATTGAACTAGTGTATTAATTGGTTCTAAGATACCTATCCTGAATGAATGGTTAAGGAAAGATATGTGAAAATATATGAACATTAGGCCTAGTTGGATACTTGAAAGTGACATGGTTGAATTTAATCTCTCCCTTCACATCTTGCAATGTGATTCCAGACTTATCACAGAAAGAAGCAACTGTTCTGATATTCCCTACTGCATCATTTGCTACTTGACTTGCTTCCTCATATTATTTCTATTGAATATAAGAAACATTAACATTGGTTAAATTGATAACTTAGTTGATTCATAAGCACAAAATAATTTAACATATATAATTAATTAAGGAAATAATAGTTGTAACATTTTTTGTGTGTGTTTTCTTTTCTTTTCTTATAAATTAAATCAGACCTAAAATATATATCAATATATGCCTTTTTCTTGCATTTCTTGTACTCATAATAATTATATTTTTGTTGTAGGGATTGGATCAGGAGAGTGAGATTCCATCACCAAAAGAGTTAGGAAGTAGGTCTTCTAGAGCAAGCAACAAGGAAGCATGACCTTGCATGATATATTAAGACGTATATTAAGGATTATATGTTAAGACGTATTATTGAAAAATGTTACTTTGATACTTTATTTTTGGAATATGACATTTCAATTATGACTTGAATTATGACTTTTGGATCATGTATGAATTAAAAATCATCTTATGATGTTTGATTTATAGTTATGCCTTTTGGTTATTACGAGATTTTTAAGTGAGTTTCGAAAATATCACTTTAAATTGGTGGTTTCAATATTATTTTAAAAAGCATAAAATTGTCATCATAATTAGGTACAAACGGCGGTTAGAAACCCCATTTTAAATGAAAACGATGCCATTATACGTTGGTAAAAATGGCGGTTAAAAACTGCTATTTTAAACGAAAATGATGCCATTATAATCTGGTAAAAATGGCGGTTATAATGGTAAAAACGGCGGTTATAGCCGCCATTTTAAACAATTCAAAAACTGCCATTTTATATGGAAATAATGGAGGTTACAAACCGCCATTTTAACCCTCAAAAAACCGCCGTAATAACCAGAATGGCACCCAGAATAACGGCATTTTTTGGAGGCGCCATTTTTAGTAATAATAGTGGTTCTAACCGCCGTAATTATCAAAAATAATCGCCATTTTAACCCTATTTTTTTGTACTGAAAATTTTATTTAAGAGTTCACTGTAACACCCTAACTATCAAAGCTCACGCTTCCGGCTGCGCAACTCTGATAGCTCGGACATTGCGACGACTCTTATACTATTTAATACTAAAATATGAGCCTGTTTAAAACTTTAAACCGCAATACCGCTCCAAAATACTTTCGTTCGGTGACGTACATCCGTACATACCATACAACTTACAAAACTCGCAAAGCGTACATACACACACACACACACACACACACACACACACACACACACATACACACACATACACACACACACACACATACACACATACACACACACACACACACATATATATATATATATATATATATATATATATATATATATATATTACAAGCATTAACCAATACAATTCCTATCCCTCTGACAGAATGTATAAAGATAAAGGTGAGAAAACAATAAATAATAAACCCTTCGTGACTTCAGCGTCCATATCCTGAAAAGGGAAATTTGTAGGGGGATGAGAACATCATCCTCGAAAGGTTTCTCAGTAGAGGGTTTTTGAGAATTACTATAATAGGATACGCGAGATAAAAATCATTTTAGTGATTGATGAGCGGATAATTTATACGCTTTTTGGCATTATTTTTAGTATGTTTTTAGTATATTTTAATTAGTTTTTATTATATTTTTATTAGTTTTTATTTAAAAATCACATTTCTGGACTTTACTATGAGTTTGTGTATTTTTCTGTGATTTCAGGTATTTTCTAGCTGAAATTGAGGGACCTGAGCAAAAATCTGATTCAGAGGCTCAAAAAGGACTGCAAATGCTGTTGGATTCTGACCTCCTTGCACTCAAAGTGGATTTTCTGGAGCTACAAAAGCCCAATTGGCGCGCTCTCAATTGCGTTGGAAAGTAGACATCTTGGGCTTTCCAGCAATATATAATAGTCCATACTTTAATCGAGATTTGATGGCCCAAATAGGCATTCCACGTCAGCTCAAGAATTCTCGTGTTTAACTCCAAAACTGGCACAAAAGCTGGAGTTAAACGCCCAAACTGGCACAAAAGCTGGCGTTTAACTCCAAGAAAAGTCTCTACACATGGAAGCTTCAATGCTCAGCCCAAGCACACACCAAGTGGGCCCGGAAGAAGATTTCTGCATTAATTACTTATTTTTGTAAACCCTAGGCTACAAGTTTTCTATAAATAGGACCTTTTGCTATTGTATTTGTATCGATCTTTGATAAGTCTTATGCTATCTTAGACACGTTTGGAGGCTGGCCATTCGGCCATGCCTAGACCTTGTTCTTATGTATTTTCAACGGTGGAGTTTTAAGATGTGGAGCTCTGCTGTTCTTCAAGAATTAATACAAAGTACTATTGTTTTTTTATTCAACTCAAGTTTATTTCTTCTCCAAGATATTCATTCGTTCTTCAACTTGATGGATGTGATGATCCGTGACACTCATCATCATTCTCACCTATGAGCATGTGCCTGACAACCACCTCTGTTCTACTAGCAATGGCTTGAATGCGTATCTCTTGGGTTTCTAATCTAAGATTGGAACCTTCGTGGTATAGGCTAGAATTATTGGCGGTCATTCTTGAGATCCGGAAAGTCTAAACCTTGCTTGTGGTATTCCGAGTAGGATCTGGGAAGGGATGACTGTGACGAGCTTCAAACTCACGATTGTGGGGCGTGTGACAGACGCAAAAGGATTAATGGATCCTATTCCGACATGATCGAGAACCGACAGATGATTAGCCGTGCGGTGACAGCGCATTTGGAACGTTTTCACTAAGAGAACGGGAAGTAGCCATTGACAACGGTGATGCCCAACATAAAGCTTGCCATGGAAAGGAGTATGAATGATTGGAAGAAGGCAATAGGAAAGCAGAGGTTCAGGAGGAACAAAGCATCTTCATACGCTTATCTGAAATTCCAACCAAAGAATTACCTAAGTATCTCTATCTTTATTTTATGTTTTATTCATCTTTTAATTATCAATTCTTCATCACCATCTGAATTCGCCTGACTGAGATTTACAAGGTGACCATAGCTTGCTTCAAGCCGACAGTCTCCGTGGGATCGACCCTTACTCACGTAAGGTATTACTTGGACGACCCAGTGCACTTGCTGGTTAGTTGTGCGGAATTGTGACAAAGTGTAATTCACATTTGAGAGCTCGAAGTCCTTTGGCACCATTGTTGATGATCACAATTTCGTGCACCACGTTTTTGGCGCCGTTGCCGGGGATTGTTCGAGTTTGGACAACTGACGGTTCATCTTGTTGCTTAGATTAGGTACTTTTCAGAATTTTTAAGAATGAATTCTAGAGTTTCAAGGTGATGCTCTTATTATCATAAAAGCTGATTGATTCTCATCAATTTAGCTGCTGAATGTAATGTCCTGCTGAAGCTTGGCCAAACATGTCTAATCTTTTTAGACTGAAGCTTTAGACTAACATTGCATGATTCCTGGAATTCTTATTGAAAGTTTTGATTCTCTTTATTTTCTTTTTCCATATAAGTTTCGAAAATCACAAAAAAATTTATATAATCATAAAAATCAAAAATATTTTATGTTTCTTGTTTGAGTCTAGTATCAATTTTTAAGTTTGGTGTCAATTGCATTCTTCTTGCATTTTTCGAAAACATGCAATATGTTCTTCATTAATCTTCAAATTGTTCTTGATGACTTCATTGCTCTGATCTTTAAATTCTCTTGTTTTGTGTGTTTTATTGTTTTTCATATGCATTCTCAATTTCTTAGTGTCTCTTATATAAAAATTTTTAAATTTGGTGTCCTGCATGCATTGTTTGTTTGATTTGAGTTTCCTAAGATTAATTATATTTTGATTATTTCTCATCATTGAAAAATTCAAAAAAAAAAAATTTCTCAAAACTATGTCTTTTCTAGTCAATAATACAGAGAATTGAAGATTCAGAACATTCAGCAGAGGAATCAAACAGAAAAAGCTAGGCGTTCAAAACGCCCAGTGAAGAAGGAAAACTGGCGTTTAAACGCCAGCCAGGGTACCTGGCTGGGCGTTTAACGCCCAAAAAGGTAGCATTTTGGGCGTTAAACGTCAGAATGGATGTCATTCTGGGCGTTTAATGCCAGGATGACACTAGAGGGAAGATTTTATTTTTAATTCAAATCTTTTTCAAATTTTCATAATTTTTCAAAATCAAATCTTTTTCAAATCATATCTTTTCAATCATATCTCTTCAAAATCAATTTCTTTCCATTTTTTATTATTATTTTCGAAAATCCTTGTTATAATTAATGATTTACTTCAAATTTTCTAGTTGTTACTTACCTATTAAGAAAGGATCAAAAGTTTTAATTCTAGAATCATATCTTTTAATTTCTTTTTAGTCAAGTAATCAACTTTAATTTTAAAAACTTTCTCTTTTTAGTTTGATTTTCAATCATATCTTCTCAATCATATCTTTTCAATCACATCTTTTTCAAAATTTACTCTCAATCATATCTTTTTGATTTCTAATTTCAAATTTTTTTTTTCAAAAATCACTTAATTTCTTTCCCAACCTTAATTTTCGAAAATCTCAATCAAATTTTCAAAATTTCTTTTAATTATTTCAAAATCTTCTTAATTTATTTTCGAAAATTCTTCCCCTCTTCTCACATCCTTCTATTTAAGGGACTATCACTCCTCCTCAAGGTGCAATTCGAACTCTATCCTTCTTTATATGTTCGAATTCTCTTCCATCTACCTCCTCCTTCTATTCTTCTTTTCCTCTGACACCTCAAGGAATCTCTATACTGTGACATAGAGGATTCCCTACTTTCTTGTTCTCTTCTCTTTCATATGAGCAGGAATAAAGATAAAGGCATACTTGTTCAAGCTGATCCTGAACCTGAAAGGACCTTGAAGAGAAAGCTAAGAGAAGCAAAAGCATAATTCTCTTTAGAGGGCCTAACAGAGCTCTTCAAAGAAGAAGAAACCATGGCAGCCGAAAACAACAATGCCAACAATGCAAGGAAGGTGCCTGGTGACTTTACTGCACCTACTCCCGATTTCTATGGGAGAAGCATCTCAATCCCTGCCATTGGAGCAAACAACTTTGAGCTTAAGCCTCAATTAGTTTCTCTAATGTAACAGAACTGCAAGTTTCATAGACTTCCATTGGAAGATCTTCATCAGTTCTTAGCTGAATTCTTGCAAATCTGTGACACTGTCAAGACCAATGGGGTTGACCCTGAAGTCTACAGACTTATGCTTTTTCCTTTTGCTGTAAGAGACAGAGCTAGGACATGGTTGGACTCACAACCTAAAGAAAGCCTGAACTCTTGGGAAAAGCTAGTCAATGCCTTCTTGGCAAAGTTCTTTCCACCTCAAAAATTGAGCAAGCTTAGAGTGGAAGTCCAAACCTTCATACAGAAGGAAGTTGAATCCCTCTATGAAGCTTGGGAAAGATACAAGCAATTAATCAGAAGATGTCCTTCTGACATGCTTTCTGAATGGAGCATCATATGAATTTTCTATGATGGTCTGTCTGAACTATCCAAGATGTCATTGGATAGCTCTGCTGGAGGATCTCTTCATCTGAAGAAGACGCCTGCAGAAGCTCAGGAACTCATTAAAATGGTTGCAAATAACCAATTCATGTACACTTCTAAAAGAAATCCTGTGAATAATGGGACAAATCAGAAGAAAGGAGTTCTTGAGATTGATACTCTGAATGCCATATTGGCTCAGAATAAAATATTGACCCAACAAGTCAATATGATTTCTCAGAGTCTGTCTGAAATGCAAGCAGCAACAGGCAGTACTAAGGAAGCTTCCTCTGAAGAAGAAGCTTATGATCCTGAGAACCCAGCAATGGAAGAGGTGAATTACATGGGAGAACCCTATGGAAACACCTATAATCCTTCATGGAGAAATCATCCAATTCTCTCATGGAAGGATCAACAGAGACCTCAACAAGGTTTCAACAACAATAATGGTGGAAGAAATAGGTTTAGCAATAGCAAGCCTTTTCCATCATCTTCTCAGCAACAGATAGAGAACTCTAAGCAAAGCCACTCTGACTTAGCAACCGTTGTCTCTGATCTAATTAAAACCACTCAAAGTTTCATGACTGAAACAAGGTCCTCCATTAGAAATTTGGAGGCACAAGTGGGTCAGCTAAGTAAGAAAATTACTGAACTCCCTCCTAGTACTATCCCAAGCAATACAGAAGAGAATCCAAAGAGAGAGTGCAAGGCCATAAACACGTCTCACATGGCCGAACCTGGAGAGGAGGAAGAGGCAGTAATCTCCACTGAGGAAGACCTCAATAGACGTCCACTGACCTCCAAGGAGTTCCCTAATGAGGAACCATGGGAATCTGAGGCTCAGACTGAGACTATAGAGATTCCATTGAATTTACTTCTGCCATTCATGAGCTCTGATGAGTATTCTTCCTCTGAAGAGGATGAAGATGTTACTGAAGAGTAAGTTGCTAAGTACCTTGGAGCAATCATGAAGCTAAATGCCAAGTTGTTTGGTAATGAGACTTGGGAGGATGAACCTCCATTGCTCACCAAAGAACTGGATGACTTGACTAGGCAGAAATTACCTCTGAAGAGACAAGATCCTGGAAAATTCTCAATACCTTGTACCATAGGCACCATGACCTTTGAGAAGGCTCTGTATAACCTAGGGTCAAGCATAAACCTCATGCCTCTCTCTGTAATGGAGAAGCTAGGGATCATTGAGGTTCAAGCTGCAAGAATCTCACTGGAGATGGCAGACAATTCAAAGAAACAGGCTTATGGACTTGTAGAGGATGTCTTGGTAAAGGTTAAAGACCATTACATCTCTGCTAATTTCATAATCCTAGAGACTGGGAAGTGTATGGATGAATCTGTCATCCTTGGCAGACCCTTCCCAGCCACAGCAAAAGCTGTGATTGATGTTGACAGAGGGGAATTAATCATTCAACTGAATGAAGACTCCCTTGTGTTTAAAGCTCAAGGATATCCCTCTGTCACCATGGAGAGGAAGCATGAAGAGCTTCTCTCAATACAGAGTCAAACAGAGCCTCCACAGTCAAACTCTAAGTTTGGTATTAGGAGGTCACAACCAAACTTTAAGTTTAGTGTTGAACCCCCACATTTAAACTCTATGTTTGGTGTTGGGAGGTTCCAACATTGCTCTGAACATCTGTGAGGCTCCATGAGAGCCACTGTCAAGCTATTGACATTAAAGAAGCGCTTGTTGGAAGGCAACCCAATTTTTACTTATCTATGTTAAATTTCTATTTTCTTTTGTTATTTTATGTTTTCTATAGGTTGATGATCATGTGAAAGTCACAAAAACAATTAAAAAAGAAAAAACAGAAGGAAAAAAAGTATGAAAAATAGAACACCCTGGAGGAGAAACTTACTGGCGTTTAAACGCCAGTAAGGGTAGCAGAATGGGCGTTAAATGCCAGAAATGGGCAGCAGCTTGGCGTTTAACGCCAGGATTGACAGCAAGGGGCGTTTTGCACACCACATGATGCAGGGATGAGAAATCCTTGACACCTCAGGATCTGTGGACCCCACAGGATCCCCACCTACCCCACCTCTCTCTTCTTCACCCTTTCACCAATCACCTCAATACCTCTTCCCCAAAAACACCGCTCACCTATCAAATCCCACCATTCTCTTCACCATTCACATCCATCCTTCATAAAACCCCACCTACCTCACCATTCAAATTCAAACCACTTTCCCACCCAAACCCACCCATAATGGCCGAACCATACCCCCCTCTCCACTCCTATATAAACCCATATTCACTCCTTCATTTTCACCCAACATACACACTACCTATCCCCCTTGGCCGAAATACTAAGCCCCCTCCATCTCCTCTATTTCTTCTTCTTCTACTCTCTTCTTTCTTCTTTTGCTCGAGGACGAGCAACCTTCTAAGTTTGGTGTGGTAAAAGCTAAAGCTTTTTTGTTTTTTCATAACCATTTATGGCACCAAAGGCCGGAGAAACCTCTAGAAGGAGGAAAGGAAAGGCACAAGCTTCCACTTCCGAGTTATGGGAGATGGAGAGATTCCTCTCAAAGGTGCATCAAGACCACTTCTATGAAGTTGTGGCCAAGAAGAAGGTGATCCCCGAAGTCCCTTTTAAGCTCAAAAATGGCGAATATCTAGAGATCCGACATGAGATCCGAAGAAGAGGTTGAGAAGTTCTCACCAACCCCATTCAACAAGTCGGAATCTTAATGGTTCAAGAGTTCTATGCCAATGCATGGATCACAAAGAACCATGATCAAATTGTGAACCCGGACCCCAAGAATTGGCTTACAATAGTCCGAGGGAAATACTTAGACTTTAGTCCGGAAAATGTAAGGTTGGCATTCAACTTGCCCATGATGTAAGGAGATGTACACCCAAACACTAGAAGGGTCAACTTTGATCAAAGGTTGGACCAAGTCCTCATGGACATCTGTGAAGAGGGCGCTCAATGGAAGAGAGATTCAAGAGGGAAGCTGGTTCAACTAAGAAGGCATGACCTTAAGCCCGTGGCTAGGGGATGGTTGGAGTTCATCCAACGCTCAATCATTCTCACTAGCAACCGGTCTGAAGTTACTATAGAACGGGCTATAATGATTCATAGCATCATGATTAGAGAGGAAGTAGAAGTTCATGAAGTTATATCCCAAGAACTCTACAAGGTGGCGGACAAGTCCTCTACTATGGCAAGGTTAGCCTTCCCTCATCTCATCTGTCACCTCTGCAATTCAGCTGGAATTGACATAGAGGAAGACATCCTCATTGATGAGGATAAGCCCATCACCAAGAAAAGGATGGAGCAAGTGAGAGAACCTCACCAAGAGCATGAGGAAACTCCTCATCATGAAATCCTTGAGATGCCTCAAGGGATGCATTTTCCTCCACAAAACTATTGGGAGCAAATCAATACCTCCCTAGGAGAATTAAGTTCCAACATAGGACAACTAAGGGTGGAGTACCAAGAGCATTCCATCCTCCTCCATGAAATTAGAGAAGACCAAAGAACCATGAGAGAGGAGCAACAAAGGCAAGGAAGAGACATTGAGGATCTCAAGCACTCCATAAGATCTTCAAGAGGAAGAACAAGCCGCCATCACTAAGGTGGACCCGTTCTTTAATTTCCTTGTTCTTTATCTTCTGTTTTTCAATTTTTTATGCTTTATGTTTATCTATATTTGTGTCTTTATTACATGATTCTTAGTGTCTAAGTGTCTATGCCTTAAAGCTATGAAAATGAATCCATCACCTTTCTTAAATGAAAAATGTTTTTAATTGAAAAAGAAAAAGAAAAAGAAGTGCATGAATTTCAAATTTTAAAACAGTTTAGTTATTTTGATGTGGTGGCAATACTATTATTTTTCTGAATGAATGCTTGAACAGTGCATATTTTCGAATTTGATTATTTATGAATGTTAAAATTGTTGGCTCTTGAAAGAATGATGGGAAAAGGAGAAATGTTATCTGATGATCTGAAAAATCATAAAATTGATTCTTGAAGCAAGAAAAAGCAGTGAAAAGCTTGCAGAAAAAAAGAGGCAAAAAAAAAGAGAAAAGAAAAAAAAAGAAAAGCAAGCAGAAAAAGCCAATACCCCTTTAAACCAAAAGGCAAGGGTGATAAAAAGGATCCAAGGCTTTGAGCATCAGTGGATAGGAGGGCCCACAGGAATAAAATCCTGGCCTAAGCGGCTAAACCAAGCTGTCCCTAACCATGTGCTTGTGGCGTGAAGGTGTCAAGTGAAAACTTGAGACTGAGCGGTTAAAGTCGTGGTCCAAAAGCAAAAAGAGTGTGCTTAAGAGCTCTGGACACCTCTAATTGGGGACTCTAGCAAAGCTGAGTCACAATCTGAAAAGGTTCACCCAGTTATGTTTCTGTGGCATTTATGTATCCGGTGGTAATACTGGAAAACAAAGTGCTTAGGGTCACAACCAAGACTTATAAAGTAGCTATGTTCAAGAATCAACATACTTAACTAGGAGAATCAATAACACTATCTAGATTCTGAGTTCCTATAGATGCCAATCATTCTGAACTTCAAAGGATAAAGTGAAATGCCAAAACTGTTCAGAAGCAAAAAGCTAAAAGCCCCGCTCATCTAATTAAATACTGATCTTCATAGATGTTTTTGGAATTCATTGTATATTCTCTTCTTTTTATCCTATTTGATTTTCGGTTGCTTCGGGACAAGCAACAATTTAAGTTTGGTGTTGTGATGAGCGGATAATTTATACGCTTTTTGGCATTGTTTTTAGTATGTTTTTAGTATATTTTAATTAGTTTTATTATATTTTTATTAGTTTTTATTTAAAAATCACATTTCTGGACTTTACTATGAGTTTGTATGTTTTTCTGTGATTTCAGGTATTTTCTGGCTGAAATTAAGGGACCTAAGCAAAAATCTGATTCAGAGGCTGAAAAAGGACTGCAGATGCTGTTGGATTCTGACCTCCCTGCACTCAAAGTGGATTTTCTAGAGATACAGAAACCCAATTGGTGCGCTCTCAATTGAGTTGGTAAGTACACATCTTGGGCTTTCTAGAAATATATAATAGTCCATACTTTGCCCGAGATTTGATGGCCCAAACAGGCGTTCCAAGTCAGCTCAAGAATTCTGGCGTTTAACTCCAAAACTGGCACAAAAGCTGGAGTTAAACTCCCAAACTGGCACAAAAGCTGGCGTTTAACTCCAAGAAAAGTCTCTACACATGGAAGCTTCAATGCTCAGCCCAAGCACACACCAAGTGGGCCCGGAAGAAGATTTATGCATTAATTACTTATTTCTGTAAACCCTAGGCTACCAGTTTTCTATAAATAGGACCTTTTGCTATTGTATTTGTATCGATCTTTGATAAGTCTTATGCTATTGTAGACACGTTTGGAGGCTGGCCATTCGGCCATGCCTAGACCTTGTTCTTATGTATTTTCAACAGTGGAGTTTTAAGATGTGGAGCTCTGCTGTTCTTCAAGAATTAATACAAAGTACTATTGTTTTTTTATTCAACTCAAGTTTATTTCTTCTCCAAGATATTCATTTGTTCTTCAACTTGATGGATGTGATGATCCGTGACACTCATCATCATTCTCACCTATGAACATGTGCCTGACAACCACCTCTGTTCTACTAGCAATGGCTTGAATGCGTATCTCTTGGGTTTCTAATCTAAGATTGGAACCTTCGTGGTATAGGCTAGAATTATTGGCAGTCATTCTTGAGATCCAGAAAGTCTAAACCTTGTCTGTGGTATTCCGAGTAGGATCTGGAAAGGGATGACTGTGACGATCTTCAAACTCGCGATTGTGGGGCGTGTGAAAGACGCAAAAGGATCAATGGATCCTATTCCGACATGATCGAGAACCGACAGATGATTAGCCGTGCGGTGACAGTGCATTTGGAATATTTTCACTGAGAGGACGGGAAGTTGCCATTGACAACGGTGATGCCCAACATAAAGCTTGCCATGGAAAGGAGTATGAATGATTGGAGGAAGGCAATAGGAAAGCAGAGGTTCAGGAGGAACAAAGCATCTTCATACGCTTATCTGAAATTCCAACCAAAGAATTACATAAGTATCTCTATCTTTATTTTATGTTTTATTCATCTTTTAATTATCAATTCTTCATCACCATCTGAATTCGCCTGACTAAGATTTACAAGGTGACCATAGCTTGCTTCAAGCCGACAGTCTCCGTGGGATCGACCCTTACTCACGTAAGGTATTACTTGGACGACCCAGTGCACTTGCTAGTTAGTTTTGCAGAATTGTGACAAAGTGTGATTCATATTTGAGAGGTCCAAGTCCTTTGGCGCCATTGTTGATGATCACAATTTTGTGCACCAGTGATCAATAACTGCCTTTTGCATCTTTTCAAAAGCAAGGGCTTACCATCAAGAAAATCTGAAACCTTTTCTGAAAGAGGAAACTGTTCATTTTAAATAAAATTCAAAAGCTTTTCAAAAGTTTATCTATGCTGAACCAAATTAGCCTTTCATACTTTGCCAAACCAGAAATATCAACCAGACATGGCCTTCGGCCCACCTCATGATCAACCACGGCTCTAGGCCCAAACAACCCAAATAACAACAATCACCACAGTCCAACAGAGTCTCAGTCGCAAACACAAATAGGAAAGTTCAAGCACAAACAAACAGTTACTGCAAGTAGAACAATTAGCAGTTAATCACAAGTAATCACAAAGGCAAACCAAGTACAATATGCACACCCAAACAATGTCACATAGATGCATATGATGCATGCCTGTCCTAGTGGCTGATGATATCATCTGTCGATTATAAAGCCTACCCAACAAGTCCTGGTAGCTAACCATTGGACTATCCCTCTGTCGTGCATCTCCAACTCGAGTTATACTCAATATAAATCATAATCTCATATATATCCAACACCCTCACTGGTGTATATTTACGGGGCCGAGCTCATCCAGGACTTTCACAGTACCCGGCCACACTTACGACATAGGGTCAGCAGAGTATCAAGTCTCAACCTGGAGCACGTGGTGGCTAGCCACTGCTTTTACCCAGGGAAACTCGTATCTCAGATAATTGGAAGTGCAACCATCACTTTATCAGCTCAAAATCATTCATACTCATATACAGCCATTCCAGCTCATAACATATTTCACAATCAGCCATAATTCATTATCATATACAGCCATTCCGGCTCATAACATAAAGCACTTCCACCATCCAACATCATCAAACTCATAGAATCATCATTCAAGCCATAAATCACTTTTTCTCAATTCAATTTACTTTGAAATAAAAAAAATCAATTCTTTCCAGCCTTAGCTTTAAAATCCCTATTTCACAAATCTTTTCAGGCTTATAGCCACTTTTCCTTAAATGTAACTTTCTCTTTTCTAAAACAAAGTCAGCCTCAGCATCATATTTTTAAAATTCCAAAACCAAGCCAAATTAAAATCTCCTTTGAAGGATTCAAAATCACTCATACTATTATAGGATTCGATAATAAAATTTCTCAGCCGAGTCTCAAGACTTTAGGGAAGGACAATCTATCTCAATTTCTTAAAAAGTCTTTAAAATTCTTAAAATCATAGATCCTCGGTTTATGAAAATAAAAACAGAGTTTATTATAAAACTGGATCATATAAAGTCACAAGCCCCAACCCAATCCAAAGTCAATTCACTTCAAACAGAACTGATTCATTTAAATTAAAACCACTTTCAGGTTCCTCCTTAAACCAATTCTCTGACTTCTTCCAAAGTGTCACAAACGTGATCATTCAGTCAAAGTTCAATTTCCTTTAAAATCACTAAAAGCTCCTTTGAACGAAATCTTTAAGTCTAACTAAAAGCAAAAGTCCTTTTTGTATTAAAACAAATATTAGAACATAATACTTTCCTTTGGTGATTCAAATGATAATATAATTCATTTGTAAATAAATCGAACTCAAGGCAAGTAGTTTACTTAAATAAATTAAGCTCGAAAACATAAATATTTTCTTAATAAATCAGATAATACGATTTCCTAAATCCAAACCTTTCTAAATAACTTTTCAAACAAAGTCTAGGAGTTTATAGAAATTTCGGCAGCACCTCCCCTAAAACTTGGACTTTGCCACCCGGTTTGGGTCCCAACTAAACCGTTCCACAATCTTTTTCAATAGCCCAAAATCCAAAATTAGTTCAAAAGCAAGCTAAATCCAGCAGTCATCTCATTTTCTTATCTCAAGGATACCATTTCAAAAATCAAATCGTTATCAACCGAGTAAACTCGTTTCCAAAACCTTAAAGAAACAGTTCAGCAACAATTCATTTATCAAAACCAAATCAATTAAAGCAAACCAGGCTGAGCCCAAAAGAGTATTCTATTTTTCACATTATCAAGAAATCAACTCAACTCAAATCGATTCCCAACGGATTAAACTCGATCTCAAATCTTTAAAAGAATCAACTTCAAAAACATTCCGTTTCACAAAGCCGCACAACAATCCAGTCAAACAAACGTTCGTAATTGACGAACGGATTTTTGACGGTCTAGAATTTCACAAATGAAACCTCGTTGCAAGTATAGTTTTTAAACCAACAAAGAATTCTTTCGTACAAATAAATTTGGTTGTCACAAGTAACAAACCCCTAAAAATAATAACCGAAGTATTCAAACCTCGGGTCGTCTCTCTAGGAATTGCAGGGAGGTGTATCTATTATTGGTTGTGGAAAAGTATCTTTTTGGTTTTTTTAAAATAAGGAACAAGGAATGTAAATGACAAGAAAATAAACTAATAATTAATAAAGCTCTTGGCAAGGAATGAGAATTAGAAGTCCTATCCTAGTTATCCTTATCAATTATGATGTCAATTGTCCATTGCTTCCACTTAGTTAACCTCTAACTATGAAGGTAAGTCAAATGGATGAATCAATATGAATTCTCAAGTCCTAGTCAACTCCCAAGGAAAGACTAGAGTTAGTGGGATTCAAGTCAATTAACAACTTTCAATTATCAATCAACAAAGGAGTTTGATAACTCAAGAGTCTCCAATCACTCAATTCAAGCTAAGAATATAAAAATCTAACTTAAAACCCTCCCAAGCATTCTATCAAACACTTGGAAGGCACAACATAAAAACATAGAAAAGTAATAAGAGATAATAAAATCCAAACAACCAATTGAAAGCATCAATAACATAAATTGAAGAAAGCAATCATAAATATGAAATACCTCAAATTGCATTAAATAGAAAATCAAATCTAACATAGAGTTCATAAACTAAATTGGCAACATAAAGTAATCAATAAGGAAAATAAATAAACTAGAATGCTAGAACAAATAAAAGTAGAAGAGAAACTAAATTAAAGGAGCATTGAACCTGGAATCGAGAAGAAATAAACCTAAAACTAAGAGAAATCCTAAAACCTAGAGAGAGGAGAGAGCCTCTCTCTCTAGAAACTACATCTAAAACCTAAATTGTGAATAATGAGAAGTGTCTGAATGAATGAATGCATTCCCCCACTCTGTAGCCGCTAATATGTGTTTTCTGGGCCGAAAACTGGGTCAAAAATAGCCCAGAAATCGCCCCCAGTGATTTCTGATACATCCAGCACGTGGCTTTGTCACGCGTACACGTTGTCCACACGTACGCGTGGATTGAATTTTTGCCAGGTCACGCGTACACGTGATCCACGCGTGTGTGTAGCCTAACAGCGTGGCAACTATGGCAAATTATATATCATTTCGAAGCCCCGGATGTTAGCTTTCCAACCGCAACCAGTACCGCCTCATTTGGACCTCTGTAGCTCAAGTTATAGTCGATTTACTATGAAGAGGGCAGGCTTGACAGCTTAGCAATTCCTTCAATTTCTTGTATTCCTTCCACTTTTGCATGCTTCCTTTCCATCCTCTAAGCCATTCTTGCCCTATAAACCGTGAAATCACTTAACACACATATCAAGGCATCGAATGGTAATAAGAGAGGATTAAAGTTAGCAAATTTAGGGCCAAAGAAGCATGTTTTCAATCATAGCACAAAATCAGGAAGGAAAATATAAAACATGCAAATTCTATAAATAAGTGTGAGAATAGTGGATAAAATCCACTCAATTAAGCACAAAATGTACCACGAAATAGTGGTGCATCAGTAATCATTCAAGACAACTAGACAATACATAAGACTGATAAAATCACCAAATAGACATTGTCTCACATCAGTATCCATATGTAATAACTCCAATATATAAAACATAGTTTTCGGGAAAACAGGCCCTACCTCGGCTCGCTATCACATAATTTAACGCAACAATCCCTGCTGAGTCTAAACCGGCAGCAGCAGCGGCAACAATTCTAACATGACCGAGGCGGTTGCAGCAGCACCAACTCCGGTTACGCTCGCAGCAGCAACAATTTTGACAATCCCAGCATAAACACCACATTACTAAAACAGAGATATTGTATATCATAATTAAAATAAGAATATACAGAGAAACATAGTACCAAACGGAACAAGAACAGAGCGTTACAAGATTATCAATAGAGGTTTAATGTCAAAACGAATGGGATGGTGCAGTCACTCCTCTCCGCTGGTAACGAGTTCCAACTGTAACGATTCCAGAAAACCCAACAGAGCCAATAACATCAGAGGCACTTAAAAGATGTTACAGAACAATAAGAGCTCAGAAATGGTAGCTAGGCACAATTAACTCACCATAAATGATAGCAGTAGCCAGAAATTCTGGCAACGGCGGCGGCAGAGGAACGGTTCCTCCTCTGAACTTGATGGTGGCAGAACAGCGACTCTGATGGCGGCAGAGGCTCCGGTAGCTACGAGAACCAGGAGCAGAGACAAAATTGCGCAAGCCATTCCTCCAAACCTCCAAAAACAGCACCAGCTCCAACAAAGCTCGATGGTGATAGAAGCTTACTTTAGTGCTGGTAATGCTGGACAGAACGACCAAGGGAACGGAGGGCACTTACGGCGGCACTGGAGCGACGGCGGCGGAACCCTCGCGGTGGTGGCTGTGGATCGGTGGCGATGGGTGATGTGTATTTTCGGAAAACGAATTCCAAACACACAAATCTAACCGGCAAGTGTACCGGGTCGCATCAAGTAATAAAACTCACGGGAGTGAGGTCGATCCCACAGGGATTGAAGGATTGAGCAATTTTAGTTTAGTGGTTGATTTAGTCAAGCGTGGTTTGTATTCGACAGAAGCTAAATTGCATGAAATTAAAAGGGAGAGGGACAATTGCAGTAAATTAAAGAGCAGAGAAGGTAAATGTGCTGAATCTTAAAGTGCAAATAATATAAATTGCAGAAACTTAAATTGCAAGAAATGTAAATTGCAGAATTTTAAAGTGCAAGAAATGTAAATGGCTTGAATGGTAAAGGGAATTGGGAAGTGGATTTGCTGGAATTAAACAAGGAAAAGTAGAATGCAATAAACAGAAAAGTAGAAAGTGACTTGAATTGAACCGGATCTCAAACGGAAATGTAAATGAACTTGAAAAGCTTTAAACAGAGAATTTAAAATGCAAACTCCAGATCTCAGGACCCAAGAGACTAGATAACCGACTCTAGATCTCAATGCCTTCCTAGATCCAAATGTAAAATTCAATTGCAAGAAATTAAAGATCAAAACAGAAGAAAGCTTGAATGTAGATCTCAATTCTCCAATGGTGCAGTAAAAGAAACAGAAAGAGATCTCAAGGTGAGATTGAGACAGAATTTCCCCAATTCTCAACACTCAAGACTCAAGACAAGTGTAATTGAAATTGGAAACAAGAAAACTAAGAGGAAGAGAATTCAATTCTCCTTCCCCAAACTCAGAAACTCAGAACAATTCAAAACCAAAAGCTCTCCAAAAACTACTCAGCAAAAACTAAAAGGAAAGCTCTCCGAAAAACTTAAATCCTAAGCTATTTATACACTTTCTTCAAATGGTCTTCAAGCCTTGAATTGGGCCTTTGCTCTTGATGGAATTGGGTTGATAAAGGCCTTGGTTGATTGCTCTTGGAGTTGGAGAAAGATCCATTGTGAACCGGGTTGAAATCATGAAAGTTTGAGTAAAAGTTTGAGTAAAAGTTTGAGGCAAACTTTTACTCAAAATTTTTATACCAGATGGCTTCACTTGCTGCTACCAACGTTTGGGCTAAAGTTTGAGGTCAAACTTTTGCTCAAACGTTGGCCCCCTTTTGTATATCTGTGGCGCCAACGTTTGCCAAAAAGCTTGAGGCAAACGTTGGCGCAAACTTTTCTCCTCCAGGGTGTGCAAGTGTGGCGCCAACGTTTTCCAAAAAGTTTGAGGCAAACGTTGGCGCAAGCTTTTCTCCTCCAGGGTGTTGTTTTTGTGATGCCAACGTTTGCCAAAAAGTTTGAGGCAAACGTTGGCTCAAGCTTTTCTCCCAAAAGTTTGAGCTAAAGTTTAAGGCAAACTTTTGCTTAAGCTTTTTTCCTCTGGAGTGTTTTCAACTCTTCCAAAAGTTTGAGCTAAAGTTTGAGGCAAACTTTGGCTCAAGCTTTTTTTCCTCTATTGCTCCTAGCCATTCCTTCTTCCTTCAACCTTCTTCAAAACTCTTTCCACCTATCATCAATCAATCAAAACAGTCAAAGCTATGCCTCAAATCATGAGATTGTGTTTCTTTCATAATATATGACAATTATAGCATAAAATCTCATGAAAGTGCATGAATTCATACATTGTTGATTGAATCAGATGAATCATGGAAATCTACCCAATTGGCTTGCTTATGGCTTAAGAAAGTGCATAAAATCAATTGAAAACAAAAGAAAAAGGCTAGTGAAACTAGGCTAAGATGACTTGTCATCACAACACCAAACTTAAAGCTTGCTTGTCCCCAAGCAAGAAAGGAATTATGCTCAAAGGTTCTTTTAATTAAGACGGATTGAAGAATAACTTGTAAGGTCCTGTGAGTGAAGTGATTAAGAAACAGTGGGGTGAACTCTAAATTATATGCTCATGCAAGGGCTTCAGTGCTTACTAGTCCTCACATATTGGGGGTCTTAGGTCCTAGGACTTTCATCCAAATGATATCATGGAGATCTCTCTATAGGTAATCACCTTGAAGCAGCTTATAGTTTCTGTGCTTTGGTCTTGACTCTAAGTGTCATGTCTCAAAGCGGCTCTTTAGATAAACTTTCAATCAATACTCCTAAACCAGTTGGTTTTAAGGTATTAGGTGTTAAAGCACCCCTAAGGATTTACTTGCTCAAGCCTCTTTCTTTGACACAATTCAACCACAAGCATTTACTAGGATAACAACTCTTTGAGTTTTTGTTTCTTTTTTTCTTTTCTGCCTAGTAATTGATACTCAGAGCCTTGGGCCATGTTCTTTTTATTTTTGTATTTTCTTTATTTTTTTTTTGTTTTGTTTGCTGCTTTTTGGATCAATAATTGTTTGAGAATCTCCACAACACTTCTTTGAACTCTATGTCCCGCCTATGAGCTCCCATGCAAGTTTTCATAAGCATGCAACCTCAATACATAATCACACAACCAGAACCACCACTTCTCCTAATCTTTTGCTTGCCTCAAAATTGTTTAATTCCTCAACCCTTCTTTTCAAAGAACTTTCATGTGATGCATTTTTTTTTGAATTATTGAGTGCAAACAAGTTTTGGAGATAGTGTTGTAAATGATCAAGCATCTTGCTTATTGAATTGCAGAAAAACTATATTAGACAGAAGGACAGATAGGGGTATAATATAACTTTCAATCACAGCAATATCTGATAATGAATAATACAACCTTTTGGAGTCTACATGCTGTCCTCTTCCTCATCATCATTGTTGGCCTTCACATTCCTCTTTCATCTCTTTGATTGATGATGCTAAATCTTCCCAAAAGTTTGTATGGTATTCTGTAGTGATATTGAAAGTTGCTTGTTCCCCAAGCACTTAGAAACAATGGTTAGCATGCATGATTTATTTGTGGGCCTTTGAACTTACTTTGGTGTGGGAACACCAAACTTAGTACCTTGCCAATGGTTCTCATGCATCAGATTAACCATGTGTGGAACTCTTTTTCTTTTTTCAAAAGCAATAGAACTAAAGACTAGGAAACAACAGAATAGTTAACTAGTTCGTCTAGATGCTTGAAGCTAGCATTATGCAGAAAGTGAGAATGTGTTTTATGATGGGATTTTGGTGGAACACCAAACTTAGAATCCTTCATTCTCCTTTATATTGTTTTGGTGTGTAACACCAAACTTAGCTTCTTGCAATATAGATGAAGTTAATTAACCTTTTTATTAAAATAACTATGGAAAGAAAACTACCTCAGGTTGGGTTGCCTCCCAACAAGCGCTCTTTTATTGTCATTAGCTTGACATCCTTCATTCTTTGATCATGGAGGCTGAAAATCATAGTGCCTCAGCTTTTCTCTTCTTACTGTGAACTTCCTTCCAGTCTTCTCTTTGATGATCTCTAGGTGTTCATGTGGAAGGATCCGGTTCACAGTATAGTACTCAGATAATTGTGGAGGCACCTTCATTGGTTGGGTGTTTAATATCACTTTATCCCCTGGTGAGAAACTCTCAGTGGGGATTTTCTGAATCCCAGCATTTCTCCCCTCTATCTCTTGCCTCTTTCCTCAACCTCCAAAATGTTTCAGGATCAAAAGGTGTGGATTCATCGCTCTTTCCTCCTATCACAAAATCAGAAACACAAATAGAACCAGAAACTAAAACTGAGCACTCTGTAACTTGAGTGCAGTTAGAGTTAGTAGAGACAAAGTCTCGAACAGTTAGTGGGTTAGTCAAAATTAAAGAAAAAGTGCTTGATCTAAACTACCACCTCACTTAATCATTGCCAATCTATTTCAATCCCCGGCAACGGCGCCAAAAACTTGATGTGTATTTTCGGAAAACGAATTCCAAACACACAAATCTAACCAGCAAGTGTATCGGGTCGCATCAAGTAATAAAACTCACGGGAGTGAGGTCGATCCCACAGGGATTGAAGGATTGAGCAATTTTAGTTTAGTGGTTGATTTAGTCAAGCGAATCAAGAGTTGATTTGAGTGGTTTGTATTTGACAGAAGCTAAATTGCATGAAATTAAATGGGAGAGGGACAATTGCAGTAAATTAAAGAGCAGAGAAGGTAAATGTGCTGAATCTTAAAGTCCAAGTAATATAAATTGCAGAAACTTAAATTGCAAGAAATGTAAATTGCAGAATTTTAAAGTGCAAGAAATGTAAATGGCCTGAATGGTAAAGGGAATTGGGAAGTGGATTTGCAGGAATTAAACAAGGAAAAGTAGAATGCAATAAACAGAAAAGTAGAAAGTGACTTGAATTGAACCGAATCTCAAACGGAAATGTAAATGAACTTGAAAAGCTTTAAACAGAGAATTTAAAATGCAAACTCCAGATCTCAGGACCCAAGAGACTAGATAACCGAGTCTAGATCTCAATGCCTTCCTAGATCCAAATGTAAAATTCAATTGCAAGAAATTAAAGATCAAAACAGAAGAAAGCTTGAATGTAGATCTCAATTCTCCAATGGTGCAGTAAAAGAAACAGAAAGAGATCTCAAGGTGAGATTGAGACAGAATTTCCCCAATTCTCAACACTCAAGACTCAAGACAAGTGTAATTGAAATTGGAAACAAGAAAACTAAGAGGAAGAGAATTCAATTCTCCTTCCCCAAACTCAGAAACTCAGAACAATTCAAAACCAAAAGCTCTCCAAAAACTACTCAGCAAAACTAAAAGGAAAGCTCTCCGAAAAACTTAAATCCTAAGCTATTTATACACTTTCTTCAAATGGTCTTCAAGCCTTGAATTGGGCCTTTGCTCTTGATGGAATTGGGTTGATAAAGGCCTTGGTTGATTGCTCTTGGAGTTGGAGAAAGATCCATTGTGAACCAGGTTGAAATCATGAAAGTTTGAGGCAAACTTTTACTCAAACTTTTTATACCAGATGGCTTCACTTGCTGCTACCAATGTTTGGGCTAAAGTTTGAGGTCAAACTTTTGCTCAAACGTTGGCCCCCTTGTGTATATGTGTGGCGCCAACGTTTGCCAAAAAGCTTGAGGCAAACGTTGGCGCAAACTTTTCTCCTCCAGGGTGTGCAAGTGTGGCGCCAACGTTTGCCAAAAAGTTTGAGGCAAACGTTGGCGCAAGCTTTTCTCTTCCAGGGTGTTGGTTTTGTGATGCCAACGTTTGCCAAAAAGTTTGAGGCAAACGTTGGCTCAAGCTTTTCTCCCAAAAGTTTGAGCTAAAGTTTAAGGCAAACTTTTGCTCAAGCTTTTTTCCTCTGGAGTGTTTTCAACTCTTCCAAAAGTTTGAGCTAAAGTTTGAGGCAAACTTTGGCTCAAGCTTTTTTCCTTTATTGCTTCTAGCCATTCCTTCTTCCTTCAACCTTCTTCAAAACTCTTTCCACCTATCATCAATCAATCAAAACAATCAAAGCTATGCCTCAAATCATGAGATTGTGTTTCTTTCATAATATATGACAATTATAGCATAAAATCTCATGAAAGTGCATGAATTCATACATGGTTGATTGAATCAGATGAATCATGGAAATCTACCCAATTGGCTTGCTTATGGCTTAAGAAAGTGCATAAAATCAATTGAAAACAAAAGAAAAAGGCTAGTGAAACTAGGCTAAGATGACTTGTCATCAATGGGTCATTGGTTCAATCGGTGAGTCTTTGGTAGAACCGGCTAACCCAGTATAATTAAATAATTATATAAAATTTAATTATTTTTTTATTTTAAGAACTTTTATTTTATTTTTATAAAAATAATTATCATTTTTAAATTTTAATACTTTATTAATTAGTTTATATTTATTGTATTATTATAGGTAAAAACTCACATACAATTGTTTTCTTTTGAAGTTGATATTTAAGAACAGTTAGATGATTTGACAAGTTTGACTAAATATCATCTAAAATTTTTCAACTACTAATTTCATATGAAGACAACTGCATGTGAGTCTTTACCTATTATTATATACTACAAGTATTTATTGAAAACATAATATTAATAGATATCATATAATCATAAAAAAAATTATGATTAATAAAATTGTTTTTGTTTATCTTTTTAATTTGTATATATTTAATAAAATTTATAGTTAAATAAAATACAATTAATTTTAAAATGAGTGACTTTAAAATTAAAATAAATTGAATATAAGTAAAATAAAATTTGTTATACACACACACACACACACATATATATATATATATATATATAATAGTAAGAAGTATATTAGCCTAGTGGTATGATCATCTTCTTTGTATCTTTGGGGAGCAAGGGTTTGAATCCCTTTTATATATATATATATATATATATATATATATATATATATATATATATATATATATATATATATATATATAAATAATAGTAAGAAGTATATTAGCCTAGTGGTATGATCATCTTCTTTGTATCTTTGGGGAGCAAGGGTTTGAATCCCTTTTAAAGTATTTTGGAAAATTTTTCAAATATCACATGCTTGACACTTGGCAGCGATAGAGCATATGGAGCACGGTAGAAAATTTTTCAAATATCACAAGCTTAACACTTGCCAGCGCTGGAGCATATGAAGCACGGTAAACTTGCAGAGAGCTAGAGCGTCGTAGATTCTCGAAGCGGTTCGGTCCAGTCCAATTCTCACGGTCAAAGCAGAACCCATTGTATTACCACCTGTCCTCTTCTTATAGGCTTGTCAACTCTTAGCCATTCTTAACCACCACTTCCCATGCCACCATAGAACTTTATATATATATATATATATATATATATATATATATATATATATTAAAATTAATGATCAAATCAATTATTTTATATTTCTCCTGACTGAGAAAAAGAAGTTCTATATATTTTTAATAAAATAATAAACTATCAAAATAATTAGACAATAATAATTTGACCAAGATATATATATATATGTTTGGCTCTTTGTTTAAGGAAAAATAAGCCTTTTGTTTTTGTTGCTCATGTTAACTAAGGTTTGTTGTTGGTGTTGAGGAGAAAAGATTCAACTCGAATTTAAAATTATGAAGTAACTCCTAAGACCAAAAGAAAAAAATGCGACTCCTTAAAAGAAAAGGGACACTTTAGTTGTCAATATTATTATTTTGATAACCATATGAGCTATCCGTCAAAAAATTTGTTAAATAGTAATAAAACTTAGTTTTATGAAGAATTTTAAAACCTTGTTTAATGTTTTTTCAGCAATAAAATTAATTATCATTATCTTTTTTATCTTCTACTATTTTTGTTATAAAACTATATCTTATCATTTTTTACTATTATCAATACTAATATTAATATTATCAATATCATCATTCTCTTTTCTCATTTATATGATGTTATTTTCTGTTTTGATTAAATAGTCATTTTTTACCATAAAAAATTCGGACACTTATAAAATTGACTATGAAAAATTAAAACTAAAGTTATACTCATATAAGATAAGGTTCGTTCAACAAAAATGATCAATTATTGAATTTTTTTCATAATTTCGCAAATACGTCTCTCTTTTCTTTTTCTTTCTATAACAACCACCACCTCCGTTGCAAAATTTACCATCCCACCAAATCTACTCCTCTACTCCTGCCTTTCCTAGATATATGTATCTTGCCACAAGCACCACAAATTCAAATCACAACAACAATTCCACCACAAGTTCAGCATATCTCAGTGCTTTTTTACTCAGCTATTTCGGTGAATACTATAACTTGAGTGCTCTAACTAGCCCTTCCATGCTTGATGAGTTTTACTCTGATTTTGATTTGAATTTGTGGTGGTTGTGACAAGATGCAAATATATGGGAGAGGTGGGAGTAGAGGAGTAGATCTGGTGGGATGGTGGATTTTGTAGTGGAAGTGATGGTGGTTATTGAAGGAAGATGAGAAAGAAAGAAGAAAAGAGAGGGGTATTTACATAATTATGAACAAAAATTTAACAATTGGTCATTTTTGTCAAACAAAACTTATCTTGTATGGGTATAACTTTAGTTTTAATTTTTCATGGTCAGTTTTGTCAGCATCCAAATCTTTCATGGTAAAAAATGGCTATTTTTTTCTTTTTAAAAGGTTTTCTTACTATCATTAATTTTTCTTCTTGTGACATTATTTTTGGCAATAGTCTTTCTCCATTAACTACTACCACCAAATGAATTATTCAAAAATAAACTTATTAATAGCTTGTTGAAGTTTAAAATTCTACAAATTATAAATAAAATCCCTCACAAAATCAATTTTCGTTGCTATGTGATGAAGTTTCCAACGAAAAATTTGTATTATCACAGAATAATAAGGGGTTGAAGTTGTAAATCCCAAGTAATTAATGAATAATTAGCTAATAAATAAATTATTATTCAAAAAAATTAGAAAATTAAATTTTATAGGTTAGGAAAGTAGAAATAATTAAAATATGAATTTTAACACTAATTTTAAATATTTTGCCCAAAAACGGGATAATGGATCAACCGGTTGGACCAGACACAAACCAGACCCAAGGCCCAACATATAAAACATTACAACTCAGCCATTCCTCCCCTAGAACACAAAGAATATGCTGAACTTGAGATTTGGAGGAAAGGAACCCTAGCCAACTTCACTTCCCAAATTCAATTCCACATAAATTTCAATCCAGGGTTTCGATTGACGAGCCACCAGTGGATACGCGTTCGTCTCGGAGTTCTCTTCAAATCCATCATAACAAAGTGGTAAGAAATTTGATATTTCTCACCTAGCCTTCCTCACTTCAGTTTCGAAATTTTGGGTTATAGGTATTGAAGATTTTGGTATTTTGATGTTTTAGGATTGATCTAGCTTGAGAAAATTATTGGGTTTTGACCAATTTATCCGTGGGTAAGGTAAGAAATTGTTAAACCCTTTTAAATCATTGAAATTTTGTAACCCTATGTTGATTATGGTGAAATTGTGTGGTATTAGATTAAATTGTATGAATTGAAATCAAATTGGTAGATGTGAGATACTTGATTTGAGCTTTGGAAGCTGAAATTTCAATTAGTGAGGTGTTGGAGGCTTGGGGCTTGTGGAAGGAGGGCATTTTTAAGGTGTTCTGAGCTCAGGGAGGAATCGGCCAAGGTATGATTTTTGTTTCTCGTAGTTAATGTTTAATATCACGTGAAAACTTAGCCTAGTTGATCGTAGGATAAGTTGAATTATGTGAATTGTTGATGATTAGTGATCTTTGATGGATATTTTTGAATAGATTGCATGAATTGTATGTTGACATGCTGTGATATATGAATTGTGTATGAGGATTGAGTGAGTTGTATATGTTGTAACATGTAATGATGATAAATGTTGATGATGAGGAGAATTGGTGATAATTATAAATGGTGGATTGTGAATTAAATTGAGTAATTAGGTGTGAAATGATTGAGAAAGGATGGACAGCTAATTTGTATTGATTTTTGTTATAATTGAATTGATTTTTGGATTGAAATTTTTGAAAAGTTATAGATTTTGTAAATTTTGGTAAAAGCTAATTTTTGACCAATTTTAACGGGCTATAACTTGGCTTCCCGAATCCCAAATTTTGTAAAATTTATTTTGAATGAAAATTAAGTCCATGAAACTTACAACATTTGAAGAACGGACTAAAAATTTTTTATGAAAAAGTTATGCGCATTCGAAGTTGGAAGTGTAAAACTGGTTTTTTGGAACTTAGTAGCTTTTTGCAAAATTTTGATAGCCATGCGTACGCGGACATGCATGCAACACGGACCTTAAGCTATGTCCAGACTTCTCGTGTACGCGGACATTTGCATGGATACATGGAATGGGCCAAATGACAGGCTCGCGTACGTGAGCAATGCTACGCGACGTGGGAATGTTTCCCTGCCCAAGGGCTAGCGTCGTGGAAAAGGGGCACATACACGAGATTGTCCAATTTCACACTTTTGCGTATGCGAGCATGGCATGCGTACGCAGAACTTCAGTTTTCTGAAAAATATTATTTTCAAGTTTCAAATCATACCTCAAGCTTTCCAAATCTCTTTAACACATGTTTAAAGTCCGTTAGCGAGTCCTTAAGTCTTAAAACAAGTGTGAGCATGTTGAGTAAGTTAGATAGAGAATTGAGGAAAAGATTAAAAAAAGTGAATGATTGGGTTGATGAGAATGATTGGAAGTGATTATGAGGACAATGATTATGATTGTAAAGTGTGAATGTATATTCTGTTCCATTTTTGTTGCATTATTTTCTCTCTGTTTGTAAAGTGTGAAGGGCACTAAATCCCAAGAGTGTAATGGACACTATATTCTAAGAGTGTGGGAACACTTTATCCCGAAAAATGCAACGGACACTATATCCCATGAGTGTAGCAGGTATTATATCCCAAAAGTGTGACAGGCACAATATTCCAAGAGTGTGGATGCATGTTAGAGAGACGATATTTGGGTTAGCTACCAGATGTGTCAGGTTCTGGCAATATAACCGACATGTGAACTCATGTCTAGTAGGACAGGCATGCATCATGTGCATTTGTATGAATTGTTTGAGTATGTATTTGTATTGGTTTGCCTAATTGCATATTCGTGATTAACTGCTATCTGATCTATTTGCTATAATTGCTATCTATATCAGTACTTTTCTTATCTGTTTTGTATGTGCTTGTATTTGAGAGACCCTCATATGGTGGAGGCGTGATGAGGGTTGTTCCACCTGATGATTCGGAGGTTTGAAGGAGACAAGAGGTGAAAAGTTAGTTTAGAAATAGGAATCCTTTGGGTAGATTACCGGACTTTGTGGTTTATTATTGATTTTAAGTTTGATTCTGAGTATCAAAGTTCTGGGAATGTCTCTGGCTTTTTCAGAACCTTATATATTAACTATGCAGGCACTTTTACCATATTGAGAACCCCTGGTTCTCATTCCATACATATGTTGTTATTTTTCAGATGCAGGTCAAAAGGCACCTCGATAAGTTTCTGGAAACCTTCTGTGCAAGTGAAGATTTCATTTTTGGGGTTGATATATGTTGTTTTAGGCTATGTATATATGTAGATATGTATATATTCTCCACTGTATATATTGTATTTTATATATATGCTTTTAGCGTCTTTTCAACTTTGTTTATCCGGTTTACGCTTGTCTGTATGAGTGTGATGCAATTTTCTGTTTTGACTTTGTTTAGCTTATTCTTTTTCAAAGATCCTAGTTATAAATTCCTTCAACTATATTTGCCTATGTCTTTTCTTTTAAAGGTTGTAGCGCTCCGCCACCTCTGATTTACGTCCTAGGCATAAAGTTTTATGTGGTAGGGTGTTACAGAGGTGTGATTTTTCTTGTAAAGTATCACATTGTCATTTGTAAAGTTGACAAAGACCAGATTAGATCTTTATGGTATTGATTTTGTTTTTGATTTTTTTTTTAGTTTTGACAAGAGGAGGGTAATGATTTTGTTAAAGTTAATGCATAAAATTAAAATATTTTTCAAATCTTAAGAATAAACTTGAGATAAATTAAATAAAATGTTTGAAACAATTTTAAAATTTCAAATAAATGTTAGAAGTAAAGAAACATCGTTCATCTATGCAAGAAAAAATAACTATAAAAAAACTTTTGATTAAGATTTCATAATCCATTCTCTTCAAAAAGAACGATTCTCTTGAGTAAGTTTTTCTTTACTTAACTGAATCTAGATTCCCGTAGGTTGGTTCTTTTGTTTTGTTAAAACATGTTAGTAAGAAATTAGAGCTACACATATTGAATGATGAGATGAACAAGATCACAAATGATAGAAGAGGAGGTATCATATTCCGTTTAGTCCCATTACAAGAAAGAATTAAAGACTGATGAAGAATGAGTATAAGGAAAGGGAAGAGAAGAGGTGAAATAGAGAATAAGAGAGAAGAATGTCAGGTTGTTACAATTGGTAGATGGAGTTAGATAAAGTTAGTTTCTGTGGTTTTAGATAAAGTTAGTTTCTGTGGTACTAACTCAACCGCTTATATCAGTTAGTTAGGTGTCCTGCTTCTATTTCTATTATAACAATTTCTTAGTTACTTTCCCATTCTTGTAAGAATATTTATATCTTCCAATAACACGCTCACTCATTTCCATAAGAGAAAATAATAGACGACCAAGCAAAGACCCTTCATGTTGTGATTCAAAGCACCTTATTACTAGTTGTGTAGCTATATTGATTGGGTTGTTTGTTTGGTATCTTTTTACTGATCAGATTAATACGAAGGGATAATGTATAAGAAAATTAGATATTATTGACAGTTATGATGTCTATATTTTATGTAGAAAATATATTGAAATTATTAAGCACTTATTTATTGTTTGTGAGATTAACTGACATGTATGGTCATGTTTGAATCTTTCCATCAGATTTTATCAAAGAATACTTTGAGAATTAGGTAGCAATTTGAAGGTGGGTTTTTACCTGTAAAACGACTTAACTCCTATTAACTAATATTTATTATATAAGCATGATTTGTTGTTAACGCGTTGCCATTTTATGGGTAAACTTTTCTTTGAAAATGTTGAATGATTTATCATCGTGAGCACATAGAAGTAAATAATGTCACAAACATAAATATGAACAGAAATATTCACATATCTTAATACATTAGTATATCCTTCAAAGACCATGTCGGTATACACCTCATAACATATATATATATATATATATGAACATATGACATCCCTAGGTCCTGGCCCACACAAAAAACCACCTAACTGGTATCTAGGTTAGCCTAGCACTTTTAGACTTTCCTAGTTTTCCTGTATACCTACAAAAAGAGAGACTAAACTGAAAAGTACTAAATAGGGATACCGCAAAAAGAATACCAACGTACATTCCCCAAACTAAACTCAAATATCACCATTCGGTAGGCTTCCCTGCGATCCGCCCACAGATACATCACTCCCAGATGGTGGTAACTCCTCCTTTAAATCCTACTTTAGATCTTCTTCCTTTGACCCCTCTGGAATAGACACTCTACCTGTAACACCCTAATATTCAAATCCTTATCCTGTAACACCTTAATGGACATTTATTGTTTTGAACTTAGGGGTAGTGATGTGTTAAAATTAAGAACAAAAGGGATTCAATAGACTCAAAATTGGCTAACAATGGTTGATGTAAGGTAGGCTATTTAGGTAAGTGAGCTAAATCAAATGATGGCCTCAATGATATAAATGCATTAATACACAAAATAATGGATATAAAGAATCAAACAAATCAAAGATTGCAATCATAGAAAGAGAATAATACACACAAGAATGGAAATAAGTGGTTATATGATGTAACCACACAACTGGGCTCAAAACTCACATACTTATGTGTTCTTAGCTCAAAAACAATGTTCCAAAATAAATTCTTTCAAGCAAGTTCACACAAAATTTTTTTCAAATTGGTAGGGTGCCCTAAAATAGTTTTCTTGGAAGAGAAATCATCACTTCAACCAAGCAGCCCTAACATAAAAAGAAGTGGTAAAATATATACAAATTATACCTAACATGCAATCTATCATGCAATGTAACGACTAACTAACAAAGAAGATTAAGAATTGGTGTTTAAAAAGGATATTTTTACCCATGGAGGTCGGTCCTCGACCTCCCCACACTTGAAGATTGCACCGTCTTCAGTGCATGCAAAGAACAGCAAGGTAGACGGGTTGCTACAACTGATGAGCTCCTTCAAAAGATTATGTGGATGAATTTGTTTATCACCCCATTTCGAAGCTTTTCCTTTCCTTTCTTGGTGGCCAGCCTAAAAGGAGAGAAAAAGAAAGAAAATTAAGCCCACATCAAAGATATTAAAGCAAATAGAACATAGGCGGGGGCTAATGCCAAATAAGATTAGGGTTCTCAACTACATGGTAGCTACAACATGTTAGCGAGAAAGCAATATGAGAAAAGGGCATATTAACTAATACTTGATGCAAGAGTAAAGTCAAAGCATAAGTAAATGACATGAAGAGCATGTTGAGCATCAAGTTCAAACAAGAAAGAGTGGGTCATGAAAGACATGCAAGTTCATATCAATGCACAAAGGATGCAAGAATAATCAAAGATTAAGCATTGATTTAAAAGTTTCATCACCTAACAATATCAAACAACTCAAGAAGCACAAAAATAATCCAAGAAATTCTCAACAATTGAGTAGGAGAATTCAACACCAATATTAAAATAACAAATTTAGAAAAGAAAATAAGAATAAGTTAAAAAAAACAAAATTGAAATGCAATGAATAAAAATAAGCAAATACAACATACAAAAGAAAATGAAAGATGAGAAAAATAAAAAGCAAAAACTTAAAAAGAGGGAGAAAAAGAAATAAAAAGAAGTAAGAAAGAAAAGATGAGAAAGGTGAGAAGAGAAGTGAAGAGAAGAAAGGGAAGAAGGGAAGAGAGAAGAAGAAGAAAGAAAGAAGGAGAGAAGAGAGAAGGAACAAGGAAAAACAGGATGTGAAGGCGACGCGCGCGCATGGGCGACGCATGCGTGCGAAAAGTAGAAGGGGGATGCGACCCGTAGGCGTCGTTCACGCGTACGCATGAAACGTAGAAAATAGAGGGGACGCGTACGTGTCACCCACGCATACGCGTGGAGCTAAATTGTGCTATTCGCACAAAAGCAGCACCACTCCAGCTCAACTCTCTGGTTTTTGTACCAGGAGCCCCTCGCATACGACGCGTGCACGTCGACCACACTTACGTGTGGCGCTTTTTTTTTAGAGAAGCATAAAATAGAAACATGGCACTCTCCTAACGTATATACATTCTAAATCAACCAAAATTTAAATTTAACAAAAATTCTTTAGTTTTTGAAAAAAATTTTCAAAGACAAAACAAACAAAACTTGCACTTCATGCAAAATGCAATTCAAAACACTATCCTAATCAAAACATGAATTTAACAAGAAACCTATCAATTAAAGCAAGATATGCAAAAGCATGAAAAGAAGAAAACTACCTAATAATGGCAACTCAATTCATTTATTGACTATATATACAAGAGAATGGAAAGAGTTTACCATGGTGGGGTGTCTCCCACCTAGCACTTTTATTTTAAGTTCTTAAGTTGGACAATTAGGAAACTCCTTGTCAAGGTGGTTTATGCTTGTACTCATCCTTGAACTTCCAAGGATGCTTGCTCCTCAAACGGTTGTCAGAATTTCCAACTGACTTCACCAAGTTTGGGTGAAGTTCTTCCCAAGATATGAGCTCCCAAAATTGGTCTTCATGTTGTGATCTGGGATCCCATATCTTATTTTCACATCCATCTTCTAATTGATCATCATTGTTCCATCTGGGTGGCACGTGATCCGAATTCTCAAGTAAACACCAAAGCATCTTCCTAGACCCATTTAATTGAGAACTATACCAACCATTGCACTTAGACTTTGAGTTTCCAACCATAAGGAACCTTGATGAGAAATTCCACCCACTAACCAATTCTCTCTTGCTCTTAATCCATGATATGGAGAGAACTTATCGTTGGTCTAGATTTTCACAAAATACAATTCCGTCGTTGAAAGCATAGTCTAAACCAACAATGAATTCTCACAATCAAATAATAAATTCAAATCAAAACAAATAATCGAGAGTAATGAAACCTCAGGTCGTTCTCCCTAGGAATGCAAATAAAATGTTACTTCTTTCGGTTGTTAAGGGGGCAAAATGGGTTTTGTAGTTAAAGAACAACAGATTAAAGAATGAAGCAATGAGCAAAATTGTGATTAATGCAAGTAAAGGGAAGGCAAGATCAAAACTAGTGAAAACGCAATAAGAGAGCCTTGACTTGGGAGTGAGGATCCAAGGAATCCTATCATCGCCATAACCACAACTATGGTAATTATCATGAGTCCATCTCGCCTAGTCAACCCCAACCATCGAGGAGTAAGTCAAGCAAGCATAATTGACCTTAATCCATAAGTCCTAACCAACTTACCAAACTAGTTGATAAAAGGCTAGCGTCAATGAAAACAAGAGTCAACTAACTACCCAAGAATTACCACTAAATATCAAACATTATGACTCTAGTATCCTAGGAACTCAAACCACAAGCCAATGTAGGAAAATCTAATCAAAATCTAGAGTTGGCATTTTCACAAACACCTTGTGTGCATAAAAGTAAAGCAAGGAAAATTGCAAAGTAAAATGTAAAACTATAACCAACTATCAACAAAACCAAACATAAACAAGCAATCAAACTTAAAGGAAGCATAAAATGTAAAATTCATCAATCAAAACTTCAAGAAACACAAAATTGCAATATGAACAAAGTAACTTGAACTAACAGGAAATGAAAGTAAAAGTGCTTGAATTAAAGAGGAAATTGAGAGTACTTATAATTGAAGAAGTAAAATCAAAGATCAAAGCTTGCTATAAAATGCTACAATGGAAATTGATAAACCCTAAGAAAGCTTTCTACTCTACACTACTCCTACTCCTAATTACTATTAAAACTCTCTAAAAATGCTTCTAATGCTTTTTCCCCCCCTTTGATAAGTCTTCAATTCTCCTTCATATAGCACTTCCAAACAGCAATCTAGCCTTCCAAAATGGGCCAAGAGGCCTCCAAATTCGCGCAGCACATGCCTCATTAATGAAATCACGTGCAGGGACCTGTGCGGACGCACAGACGCATGCGTCCGCACACGCGGCTGAAAATTGACCTGTGCGTACGCACACATGGGAATTCTCGCTTGTGCACGCGCACGCAGGGCTGTGCGCATGCACAGTTCGCTGTGTGTGCTTTCCTTGTTTTCTTCATGTTTTCTCCCTTGTACATCCTTTCTTCCACTTTTGGCTATCCATTCTTGCCTCCAAGGCCTGAAATCACTCACAAACCATATCACGGCATTGAATGACATAAAAGTGATTAAATTGCTCTATTAAAGCATAAAATTGCATGTTTTCATATTTAAGATCAAATTAGGGATCAAACACAAAAGTATGCTATTTTGGTGCTTAAGTGTGAGTTCATATGCTAGAATCCATCCCAATTGAGTCAAAATATACTATCAAATATGGACTCATCAACTCCCCCACACTTAAACAATAGCATGTTCTCATGCTAAACTATAAAGGAGAATGATCAAAGGGGTAATCAACTTATTAAATGCAACTACCTATATTCATGCAAGTATGTAAATACTATATATCTATCTATCTATCTATCTATCTATCTATCTATCTATAGTATCTATATGAAATTAGTAAAAACAAACAATCAAATTCCCAAGCAAGTATGGACAAATAGGGCTAAGCAAGAAAATGATCCAATGCATCCGAAATCTAGAGAATTGATTTAACTCATCAAAGTGAAGCAACTTGCAAGAATACATAAAATGAAGTATGGAAGTATAGAGTTGAGTAATTGAACCCTCACTAGGTGTGTATACACTCTAATCACTCGGTGTCTAAGGGTCAATTCACTTAAGTCTCTTCTAATCATGCTTTCAAGGAATTGCTCTTCATCTAACAATCAACAACAAGTGATGCATGAATGCAATTATCATGAGGACTTCATATGGTTGTAATGGGGTTAGGGCAAAGGTGGGATAGATATGGCTTAGTGGACTAAAATGGTTTGAATCCTTGATTAGTTTAAGTATCCACATCAACCTATATCAATCAAATCAAAACCAAATGCAATTCTAACCTTCCATCATTTCTTTCTCACAAACACTCATGTATGGCTTGTCTCATAAACAACACATATGCAATTCTTTATTCATTTGTTTACCCTTTTAGGTGACTTTTCGCCCTTTTTATGATGAAGGTTTTTTTTTTATTTTTATTTTTATTTTTAGAATTGCATATGGTTATATAGTTCATACATGAATGTTTCCATTTTTCAAGATTTTCAATGAAATACCCAAATTAAACAATTCCATTTACTACCAATGTTTTCCAAAATTCCTCCACACTTAAATGAGATACACTCCTCAACCTAAGCTAATCAAGGATACAATCCAAGGTAAATTATGGTTTTCTTCTTAAGGTTGTGATGTGCTGGTATCAAGAACAATGGGAGTAAATAAAGCTCAAAATGGATTAACAATGGTAGATGCAAAGGGTAAGGCTATATAGGTAAAGTGAGCTTTTACAAAAAGATGGCCTCAATCATGCTCAATGCAATTCAAGACATCAATCAATGGAAATAAATAATTAAGCAAAACTAAGATTGCAATTATAGAAGAGGTATATCACACAATGAACAAAATTAGTGGTTAGAATGTGTAACCACTCAATATATCTCAAAAACTCACAAGGTAATTGTTCTTCACTCTTCTATGTTCCAAAAAGAAATCATTCAAGCAAGTTTGAAAATAGTTTTCTCAATCAATTCAATAGAATGCCCTTGACAAAATTCATGGAAATTCTTGTTGTTTTTCACCAAAATTATTTCTTATATGTATGTATGATGTGATAGATGCAAAATTTTTCAAAATTTCCTAGTTCTTTTCCTAATTTTCAACAAGCAAAAATTAACATGAACAATTAGGATCAAGATAAATTAGGCATAAGCTATTCACATCATCCAATCACAATCCATATCTATACTATATACCAAGCAATATGAAATGCAATATGTATATATATACTAAAATAGAAGTGCAATATTATATACCAAAGTATTAAACAGCAGTGCATAAGTCAAAGTACTATAAATATCCACAAAAAGCATAATAAAACTCAAAATAAACTAAATAGTAGTGTTCAGGAGAGAATATTTACACCCAAAAATAGAAGATCATGCCCCATACTTAAGTCATGCACTGTCCTCAGTGCTCAAAGGAATCAATCGGGGGGGAAATCAACCATGTGAAGCTCCACCGCCTGGCAGTGGTGGGTGGTGATGACTGATAAACCCCGATTTTATGATTTATCTTGTGCTTATTTTAGGGGATTTTACCACCTTTTCCCACATTTATTCAATGAAATAGCATGGTTTTGTAATTCTCCCTTGAATTGTCCTTAAGTGTAAAAACATGCTTTTTAGGCCCTTAAATTGGTGATTTTGATTCACTTTAATTCTATTCGATGCCTTGATGTGTTTGTTGAGTGATTTAAGGTTCATAAGGCAAGTATTGGATGAAAAAAATGAGGAGAAAAGCATGCAAAAGGGGAGAATGCATGAAGAAACAAAGATTGGGAATGCATCAATGGGCGCGGACGAGTACAAGGTGCGCACACGCAGAAGTGGTTTCGCATAGAGACGCGCACGCGTACATGACTCGTCCGCGCAGATGAAGAATTTTCCAATCGATGCGCACGCGCACATGGCGCGTACGCGCCGATACTCTCACGTGACCCACTTAAAGGCAAAATGCTCGGGGCGATTTTTGAGCTGCCCAGGCCCAAATCCAACTTGTTTCTGAGTGTATTTTATGCAGAATTGAAGTCCGAGCAAAGGGGGAGCAATTAGTTTAGCCAACATGAGCCTTTAGTTAGTTTACTAGAGAGAGAAGCTCCCTCTTCTCTCTAGAATTAGGTTAGGATTAGGTTAAATTGTCATAGATCCATGTTTAATTCCTTGATCTCATCTTGTTTCCTTTATAATTTCTCATTTCTACATCTTAATTCTCTTAGTTGTAAAGTTAATTTCTCATTTTGCTCTCTTTTGTGATGATGAACTCATGTTGGATTTGATTTATATTTAATGCAATTTGATGTTGATGTTTCTTTTATTGATGAATTGAATTGTGATCTTACTTTCCTTGCAATTAGTAGTTGGTAGATTTTATTATTCTTGCAATTTATGATGTTTACTTCTATTGCACGCTATGTGTTTGATGAAATGTTATCTTTAGTTTTTGAGTAGTTTTGTTGACTCTTGGCCTAAGCTAAGGGAATTGGGTAAACTTGAGTTATTGAGTATAATGGATTTGGTGAATTGAGAACCCTTGGTGATCAATTTGATACCCATTGACGCTAACCCACTACTAAGTTAATTAGTAGGTAGGTTGGGACTTAAGGGTTGATGTGATCAAACCTATTTGATGTACTTCGAGCTTAGGAATAGATATTACGTACTTAAGGCTTTCGGGAAGTAGACTTAATAGGTTGGCCTCTCATAATTATCAATATTTGGTTTGTTGACAAGGATAGTGATCTCAGTTACCTAAGTCTTAGCCAAGAGTTCTTTATCTTGCTTTCTTTAATTACTTGCTCAATTTACTTTTCTTGCCCTCTTATAAATCAAAACCCCCTTTTACCCCTTCATTGCCAATAATTGACCACTTCATTGCTTTCCTACGGAGACGATCCGGAGTCTAAATACTTCGATTAATTCTTATTAGGGGTTTGTACTTGTGACAACTAAAATTTTTGTATGTGAGGACTCTTTGTTGGTCTAGAACTATACTTTCAACGAGAATTCAATTGAGATATTCTATATCAACAAAGGTTCGCGCATCAATGATGCTGGTAGACAATAATAGCGCTGGATGGCCGTGTGGTGGTTTCAGCTCTCGGCTCGGCTACAGCTGCCGGCTCCTCTACTCTTGGCTCCTCGGCTCTATGCTCCTTAGCACTCTCAACCACTGCCTCCTCAATCGTGGGCTCCTCAGGTCTCCGCTCAGGGTGCTCGACTGCCTGGCCAGCTTCAGCTGCTGGCTCCTCAGATACAGGCTCCTCGGCCTCTGGCTCTGGTGTATCTAGAGGAGGTGGCCCAGGGTCTCTACCCTCAAACTTTGCCACTATCCACTGGAAGCGACGAGTGTTGCGGCGCTCGGATCGGTGGAGGGCCTGAAGGATGTCCCGGCATAACTCATAAGGTGTCTGAGGTCGGGGTATGAGTGCGGGTGCTGTAGGAGGTACTGAAGGCTCTGCTGCTGCTGATGTAGGCTCAGAGATCTTCCTCTTCTTCCGAGGCGGCCCGTCATAGTCTCCGTATGGCAAATACGGCTGCTTACTGATGTAGACAAACATCCGGTCTATTGGACATCTCTCTACACCAGATAAAGCTGCTAATCTGGTGATCAGAGATGGGCAAGGAACGTTGAATTTCTGCTGTAGGTTCACCTTCATCATCATCTCTCTGATGAGGGGAAGAACAGAGATCCTCTTCCCCTCCAGAATAGCCCACAGTAACACTGCCACACGGATTCGGATGTACGTGGTATGCGTGCTCGGAAGGATGTAATTGGTAATGATCTGCTGCCAGATCCTTGCCTCTGGGTTGAGGTCTGTGCACGCAATGCTCAAGGGTACAGGCTGCTCTCCCTTGCTGTATTCCCATGTATCCTCAGGCTGACCAATCTTTTTCAGGACCGCATCCAAAGAAATTTTGCCCGTGGTGACGTCCGTCATTATTTGAGTATAAAAGTTCCTACCCGGAGGAATATACGGAATGTCCAAGAGGGCCTCTAAAGCAGTATTAGAGGTGTCTAAGGTGACACCTCTTAGAAAGACAGTTTGGGCATCCCTCTTGAGGAGATTGGCGTAAAATTCCTTGACCTGGTGTTCATTTACTTCCACCAGGTCGGATTTTACGAATCACCAATGATAAAAATTTATTCTGTCAAGGATCGCATCCGCATATTTCTCGGGCAGGTTTAGCTTCCTCTCATAATGAAAGGCACGCTTTTCTAGCTTCTTATATTGCTCTTGGGCCTCTGAATTGATGAAAGTGTCTGGATGGTCACTGGGAGGCACGGGAGGAGGTCGAGCCAAGGGGTCGGCTTTCTCCTTTCCCTTGCGGCCCATCCTGAAAAAAAAAAATAGAATATAACTCAGTAAACAGATAAAATCACAGAAAGAAGAAGGATATAATCAAACAATTCAATTAAGAGCCAGTCAGATAAATAAATACTCAATCAGGGAAAAACATGTGTAAACATTCAGATGCTCAAAGGAGGTGTGTTTTCCCAAAATCAAGCAACCTAAGTGACAAATCAATGAGTAACAACAATGAGATCATATATGGGACTTAGGTGTACAATGCAGGTGAATTGAAGTGGAAGACATCGATTATTGCACTTTTGTATTAGGAATTGGAAAGTGTGCAAAAGTTGGCATAAAGAGCAATAATCAAGGTCGCAGTCAAAGCATGTACCTATTCATGTTAAAAAGATAAGAATCGACCATATGTACATAGCTTCTTGTCCAAAATAATGCTACATTGAAAAACAGGGAGCATTGTTCAAAAACATAAAGGAACAAGTGGCTATGTACATGGCTTTGATGTTAAAAACACATGAACAAGCAATTGATCAATTCACTGAGAAAGCAATGTATGTGCTGCTGCCAAAGTCACCAAACAGGTTTCGGAATTTCAAGTTTAATGCTAGTTTGGTGTATGCATGAAAAGCAGTGGCAATCAGCGCATAATGCAGTGGCTAGCATGCTATGCACTTAAAGATACCAAATAGAATGATCAAAGCTGCAGATTCTATCCCAATTGGTTTCAAGAACTAATCTAGCAAAGAAGTGCATAGTTGGCCAACTAATTAGTTAAAGGATGATATGCACCACAATATTGACATCATACAAGATAATATAATCATACAGGTTAAGTCAAGTTCAGTATGATGTTCAGATAGGAACAATGGTAAGTGCATCCATAAACTCAGTCTTAACCATCATCACTAAACTGCATAAATATGAATGAAAAATGCATAATAGAAGGGAAATTCAAAATCTATGTTGATCAGACATGGAAATTGAATAAAAAAATCTATTCAGGCATTACAACAAACGTGTTGTGTGCAGAAGTTAGAGGCAGCAATCACAGTTCAATAACATCACAGTTCAGACATAGCAGCATCATTCAGTCCAGAAAACGATTCAAGTATTCAGCCAACATTACATATTCATATTCAATCCAGAAAACTATAAATCATCTAACCTAAAACCACCTAACACCTATAACAGAATTCAAAAGCAGTAAAGAAATTAAAACTGAAACAAAAAAGAACAGGATATAGGGGATGACATGGAACCTGTAATGCAGAAGGGAAGATGCAGAGGAATGGTCGGGGCAAAAGGGTGGTGGTTGGGCGTTTACAGCGGCACAGAAACTCGCCGCCGCTGGTGACTGGTAGGCAGCGCTGGCGCGGAGGCAGGAAAGAGAGAGCAGGGGGAAATGTAGGAGGGAGAGAGAAAAAGAAGAGAGAAGGGAAGAGAGAGAGAGAGTGCGTGGCGGTGGCAATGGTGTCGTCGCCAGTGATGGTTGGTCGCTGGGTGGAGGGAGAAGAGGGTGAGTGTGTGTGCTCAGAGAGAAGAAGACAAAGGTTTGGGAGGGGGTTTTGGAACTGAAGCGCGAGTGTACCTCACCCCTTTTGAATAAACATTAAAAAAGCGACCTGTGCGGACGCACAAGGTCGTGTGCGGACGCACACAGGGAAAAAGAAGCAGTATGCGCTAAATCAAATGATGGCCTCAATTATATAAATGCATTCATACACAAAATAATGAATATAAAGAATCAAACAAATCAAAGATTGCAATCATAGAAAGAGAATAATACACACAAGAATGGAAATAAGTGGTTATTTGATGTAACCACACAACTGGGCTCAAAACTTACATGCTTATGTGTTCTTAGCTCAAAAACAATGTTCCAAAATAAATTCTTTCAAGCAAGTTCACACAAATTTTTTTTCAAATTGGTAGGGTGCCCTCAAATAGTTTTCTTGGAAGAGAAATCATCACTTCAACCAAGCAGCCCTAACATAAAAAGAAGTGGTAAAATCTATACAAATTATAACTAACATGCAATCTATCATGCAATGCAATGACTAACTAACAAAGAAGATTAAAAATTGGTGTTGAAAAAGGAAATTTTTAACCATGGAGGTCGGTCCTCGACCTCTCCACACTTGAAGATTGCACCGTCCTCGGTGCATGCAAAGAATAGCAAGGTAGACGGGTTGCTACAACTGATGAGCTCCTTCAAAAGATTATGCGGATGAACTTGTTTATCGCCCCATTTCGAAGCTTTTCCTTTCCTTTCTTGGTGGCCAGCCTAAAAGGAGAGAAAAAGAAAGAAAATTAACCCCACAACAAAGATATTAAAGAAAATAGAACATAGGCAGGGGCTAATGCCAAATAAGAGAAGGGTTCGGACTACATGGTAGCTACAACATGTAAGTGAGAAAGCAATATGAGCAAAGGACATATTAACTAATACTTGATGCAAGATTAAAGTCAAAGCATAAGTAAATGACATGAAGAGCATGTTGAGCATCAAGTTCAAACAAGAAAGAGTGGGTCATAAAAGACATGCAAGTTCATATCAATGCACAAAGGATGCAAGAGTCATCAAAGATTAAGCATTGATTTAAAAGTTTCATCACCCAACAATATCAAACAAGTCAAGAAGCACCAAAATAATCCAAGAAATTCTCAACAATTGAGTAGCAGAATTCAACACCAATATTAAAATAACAAACTTAGAAAAGAAAATAAGAATAAGCTAAAAAAAAAATTAAAATGCAATAAATGAAAATAAGCAAATACAACTTACAAAAGAAAATGAAAGATGAGAAAAATAAAAAGCAAAAACTAAAAAAGAGGGAGAAGAAGAAATAAAAAGAAGTAAGAAAGAAAAGATGAGAAAGGTGAGAAGAGAAGTGAAGAGAAGAAAGGGAAGAAGGGAAGAGAGAAGAAGAAGAAAGAAAGAAGGAGAGAAGAGAGAAAGAACATGGAAAAACAGGACGCGAAGGCGACGCGCACGCATGGGCAACGCGTGCGCGCGAAAAGCAGAAGGGGGATGCGACGCGTAGGCGTCGTTCACGCGTACGCGTGAAACGTAGAAAATAGAGGGGACGCGTACGTGTCACCTACGCATACGCGTGGAGCTAAATTGTGCTATTCGCACAAAAGCAGCACCACTCCAGCACAACTCTCTGGTTTTTGTACCAGGAGCTCCTCGCATACGACGCGTTCGCGTCGGCCACGCTTACGTGTGTCGCTTTTTTTTTTAGAGAAGCATAAAATAGAAACATGGCACTCTCCTAACCTATATACATTCTAAATCAACCAAAATTTAAATTTAACAAAAATCCTTTAGTTTTTGAAAAAAAATTCAATGACAAAACAAACAAAACTTACACTTCAAGCAAAATGCAATTCAAAACACTATCCTAATTAAAACATGAATTCTCCCACCTAGCACTTTTATTTTAAGTCCTTAAGTTGGACAATTAGGAGACTCCTTGTCAAGGTGGTTTATGCTTGTACTCATCCTTGAACTTCCAAGGATGCTTTCTCCTCAAACGGTTGTCAGAATTTCCAACCAACTTCACCAAGTTTGGGTGAAGTTCTTCCCAAGATATGAGCTCCAAAAATTGGTCTTCATGTTGTGATCCGAGATCCCATATCTTATTTTTACACCCATCTTCTAATTGATCATCATTATTCCATCCGGGTGGCACGTGATCCGAATTCTCAAGTAAACACCAAAGCATCTTCCTAGACCCATTTAATTGAGAACTATACCAACCATTGCACTTAGACTTTGAGTTTCCAACCATAAGGAACCTTGATGAGCAATTCCACCCACTAACCAATTTTCTCTTGCTCTTAACTCCATGATATGGAGAGAACTTATCGTTAGTCTAGATTTTCACAAAATACAATTCCGTCGTTGAAAGCATAGTCCAAACCAACAATGAATTCTCACAATCAAATAATAAATTCAAATCAAAACAAATAACCGAGAGTAATAAAACCTCGGGTCGTTCTCCATAGGAATGCAAATGAAATATTACTTCTTTCAGTTGTTAAGGGGGCAAAAGGGGTTTTGTAGTTAAAGAATAAAAGATTAAAAGAACGAAGCAATGAGCAAAATTTTGATTAATGCAAGTAAAGGGATGGCAAGATCAAAACTAGTGAAAACGCAATAAGAAAGCCTTGACTTGGGAGTGAGGATCCAAGGAATCCTATCATCGCCATAACCACAACTATGGTAATTATCATGAGTCCATCTTGCCTAGTCAACCCCAACCATCGAGGAGTAAGTCAAGCAAGAATAATTAACCTTAATCCGTAAGTCCTAACTAACTTACCAAACTAGTTGATAAAAGGCTAGCGTCAATGGAAACAAGAGTCAACTAACTACCCAAGAATTACCACTAAATGTCGGACATTATGACTCTAGTATCCTAGGAACTCAAATCACAAGCCAAGGTAGGAAAATCTAATCAAAAACAAGAATTGGCTTTTTCACAAACACCTTGTGTGCATAAAAGTAAAGCATGGAAAATTGAAAAGTAAAATGTAAAACTATAACCAACTATCAACAAAACCAAACATAAACAAGAAATCAAACATAAAGGAAACATAAAATGTAAAATTTATCAATAAAAAATTCAAGAAACACAAAATTGAAATATGAACAAAGTAACTTGAACCAAAAGAAAATGAAAGTAAAAGTGCTTGAATTAAAGAGGAAATTGAGAGTACTTACAATTGAAGAAGTAAAATCAAAGATCAAAGCTTGCTATAAAATGCTACAATGGAAATTGATAAACCCTAAGAAAGCTTTCTACTCTACACTACTCCTATTCCTAATTACTATGAAAACTCTCTAAATATGCTTCTAATGCTTTTTCCCCCTCCCCCCCTAATAAGTCTTCAATTCTCCTTCATATAGCACTTCCAAACAGCAATCTAGCCTTCCAAAATGGGCCAAGAGGCCTCCGAATCCGCGCAGCACATGCCTCATTAATGAAATCACGTGCAGGGACCTATGCGGACGCACAGACGCGTGTGTTCTCACACGCGGCTGAAAATTGACCTGTGCGTACGCACACATGGGAATTCTCGCTTGTGCGCGCACACGCAGGGCTGTACGCACGCACACTTCGCTGTGTGTGCTTTTCCTTGTTTTCTTTATGTTTTCTCCCTTGTACATGCTTTCTTCCACTTTTGGCTATCCATTCTTGCTTCCAAGGCCTGAAATCACTCACAAACCATATCACGGCATCGAATGACATAAAAGTGGGATTAAATTTCTCTATTAAAGCACAAAATTGCATGTTTTCACATTTAAGATCAAATTAGAGATCAAACACAAAAGTATGCTATTTTGGTTGCTTAAGTGTGAGTTCATATGCTAGAATCCATCCAAATTGAGTCAAAATATACTCTCAAATATGGACTCATCACTCTTCAAACAGATCTAAGTTGACCATCCGTCTCAAGCTAACCATATTCAAGTGGGAAAGTAAAGCTTAGGGATAAAAATTTTACCCACTTGAATGTTGTTTTGGATGGTGACTTAGGAAGGGATGGTCCCAATGATCTTGCAAGTCCCACTCTCTTGTGCTCTTCTTTGACTACTTCCACCTCTTGGCAAGCTTCTTCAACTTCAATTCCTTGCTCACCAACTTCTTCTACACATTCTTCATTGGTGGAGCTTGCCTCTCGATCAACCTCTTCCAATCTTTCATCATTCATACTATGTCTTGGAGGCTGCGCATTATCCTCCTCAACATCATCTTCAAGTACAATGGAAGAAGGTTCAACAACTTCCACAAAATCATCAACAACATTACTTGGTATGGAAATATTCTCAAGTTTGAAATCCACCTCTTGTTCAACTTCGCCTAGGTCTTCAACCACTTTTTCTTCTTCAACGATCTCTTTCTCCTCCACTTGTTGCAAGACATACCCCATCTCCTTGTCCACATATTGGCATTTTAAAATCTCCTTCATGCTCTTCGATTGATTTCTTACATTCATCCGTGGAGATGCTTTGTTTACGGTATGAATCCCATGAGTCCAAGTTGGCTTTAATTTTGGCAAGATTAGCCTCGATAGCTTCGTTCATCCTTTGGGCTTCCTCTTGTTTCTTTTGACGGATGATTGCTTGAAGCCGGTCCATTACTTTCTTGAAACGATCCCTTGGCTCTTGTTCCACTTGGCTAGCATAAGTAGGATCATGTTGCTCTTGGACCAATGGATATGGATATTCTTCCATGGAGGGTTATGGTGGAAAGAGAAATTCATCATGTGATTGAAAATTCTCATAAATGGGAGGTGGTTCATCTTGATAATGGCATGGAGGTGGTGGTTCTTGAGGGTATTGGTGGTGGAATTGGGGTGGTTCTACATATGGTTCACAAGGTGCTTGGTATGGTGGATATGGATTGGGATCATATGAAGGTGTTTGGTGGTATGAGGCTTGTGAGTATGATGGTTGAGGGCTATATTGTGGAGGGGGTTCATAGGCATATGGTGGGAGTTGTTGGTAATCACAAGGAGGTCCACCATATCCATTGTCTTGGTATGCATCATAGAATGGTTCTTGCTCATAGCACATTTGGGAAGGTTGTTGCCAAGAATGTTGATCAATTCCTTAAGGCTCCTCCCATCTTTGATTATTCCATCCTTGATGCATGTTGTCATTGCAATTCCAAATTCCTACAACATAGTTGTAACCACACTCATAGCTAAAAGGGTGAGAATTCATAGTGGCAAATAAAAACAAAAGCTAACAAAAAAATAGAAGTAAACTTCTAAAACTAACAACAACTAACAAAGAAGCAAAAGGAAAACATATTCACAATATTCACATATATACAATAGTCAATAATATAACACCATTGCAATTTCCTGGCAACGGCGCCAAAAATTTGATGTGAGAATTATTGTCAGTCTAGAAATTCCTCAATAGAAATAGAATTTCCTCATTGTAAGCATAGTTCCAAACCAACTAATAATTCTCAATCAAATTTTAATATTGGTTGTCATATGTACAAACCCCAATGAAAATTAACCGAAGTATTTAAACCTCGAGTCATCTCACAAGGAATTGCAATGAAGTGCTCAATTATTGGCTATAAAGGGGCAAGGGGGTTTGATTTAATTTAGTATTTGACAAGAAAAGTAAATAACAAAAAAGTAAATGACAATTAACTAATAAAGGAAAGGAAAGAACTCTTGGCTAGGCATAGGAATTGAGATCACCCATCCTTGTCTACAAATCATGTATTGACAATTACGAGGGACCAACCCATTTAGTCTACTTCTATGCTTGAAGTACATACAATGTCTACTTCAACGCTTGAAGTACGTCAAATAGGCTTGATCAATATCCATCCATAAGTCCTCACCTAGCTACTAATTGACTTAGTAGTAAGCTAGCGTCAATGGTATCAAATTGACCACAAAGGGTTCTCAAATCACCAAATCAATGAGACCTAATGACTCAAAGATCTATAGTAATATTTTTACTAAATGTTAATAAATTTTTAGAAGAATGTTACCAAAACTCATCAGTAACATAGAGTATATTTAACATTTGTTAAAATGTTACTAATATACATAGCTAACATTTTAATATGATTTGGTAATATTTTTTAAATGTTAGTAAAAGTCAAATATGTAGTATTGAGTTTAATGTTGTTATGCATGAACATCTTTAGTTATTTTCTTTATTAATTATTTTAATGAAGTTAGTGATTTCCTTGTTATAATTGAGATTTTCATGCTTTAATCAATGTTTATTGGAGTTGCTTTATGGTTTGGTATGTGAAGGAAATTGTGAAAGATTTTAGGCATGAACAAAGGAGGAAAAGGACAACTAAAGAAACCTCAAGGAGAACCAAAGAAGGTGGCATGCAACAGGAAGCAACCTCCCAGGGAACCAAGAAAAGAAGCAACCTCACAGGGAAGTGCAACTCATTCAAAGAGAATTTGCAAGCATAACTTGAGTTATAAAGGTCCAAATGAAGCAGTTCAAGCAGCGTTAGAAAGTTAACATCCAGAGCTTCAAAACGATATGCATATGTCTATAGTGGACGTTCAATTTGAGCCACAAACGACCCTCACCTTTGAGCTCATGAAAACAGTGCAAAAGACATGCGTTTGACACACGCATCTCCACCTCCATTTCACCTGCGTTCAATGCAGCCTTCACCTGCATTCAATGTAGCCCTGACCTCTTCATACTCCAGCAAGCATAACTTGGACTATAGAGGTCCAAATGAGGCAATTCTAGCAGCGTTAGAAAACTAACATCCAGAGCTTCAAAACGATATGCATATATATATATATAGTAGACGTTTAGTTTGGGCCACGAATGACCCTCATATTTTAGCTTAAAAAAATAGTATTTCTACCTGCGTTCAATATAGCCCTCACCTCCATTTCACCTGCGTTTAGCGCATCCCTCACATGCGTTCAATGCAGCCCTCACCTGTGTTCAACGCATCCCTCACATGCGTTCAACGCAGCCCTCTATGCATCCAACGCACCTCTCAGGAGCACCTCTAATGGCTCTCCATCATCCATGCGCTCAATACAGCTACTATACGTCCAACACAGCTGGGACAGAGGCCTCAAGGATTTGGGCCCTGCGTTCAACACTCTCTGCCTTGCGTCTAACACATTTTATGGGCCAAGTCCCAGGGGCATCACAATCCTTTACCGATCTATCCAACTTTAAGTACATGCTTTGTTGACCCAAGAATTAGTTGCAAGCCCATGATTTCAACAAAGTAACACACCAAGTTTTGAATTTCAAGTACAAGGAAGATTACTAATTAGTTAAGATTTATTAGAAAAGATTTTATTAAGATATGATTTGATTCTGTTTTGATTTAGTTTAAATTTGAATTTTAGGTTTTTGATTGCGTTTTAAAATAATTCAAAAGAACTTGTCCACGGACAACACATCTTACACCACACTTTACAATTCTGTTTTTCTCTGCACCATGAGCAACTAAACCTCCATTGTGAAGAATAGGAGCTCTATTTACTTTAATGGATTAATATTATTATTTTTCAACTTTTGAATAATGCATTGATATTTTATTCATGAAGTGAGTTTTGTTCTTCATCCTATGGGTTAGAATGTATTGGAAAATAACTTTAATCTGAATTGGATTCGTCTATTATCTTGGAAGAGTTAATCTTTGGAATTAGGATAGAAACTCCTTCTCATAATTCCTTGAGTGTCCGAGAATAAGTTTGGTAAGTGACATAAAATCAATGAGGGTTGGCTATTAATAATTGTGTGGCTTTAAATAAAAAACTATGCTTAAACTCTTACCATAGTTAATTGATCAAGGAATTGACGTTAATTAAGTTAAGGAAAATTGAATTACCAAGGAATTGGAGTTTGATTACTTGAGGTTTGTCATGAATATGTCTTTGAATGATAAAAGTAGATAGCAAGAAGTGTTAATCCTGAAATTTAAATATCTCTGAAACTTTAACATTCTCACCATTATTATCTCCATTCACTGTTTTGCTATTTGTTTTGCATCTGTTTACACGTTTGAATTTCTCACTTCTCTGTTTTTGATTTGTCTAATTAGAATGATCAACTAATCATTGTTGCTTAGTCCATTAATCCTCGTCGGAATGATAACCCACTCATTGTGGAATTACTTGATACGATTTGGTGCACTTGCCGAGTTGGAAATTCTTACATCAGTGCGTAGAAACCGACACATGAGCTCATGACCTGCACTAGGACTAGACATGCATGATAACAAGTCATCTTATGCTAGTTTTACAGGCATTTCTCATTAGTTTTATTAGGTTTTATGCACTTTCTTGCACAATAAGTAAGTGATTAGAGTGGATTTTCATGATCATTTTGAATCAATCAAACATCATTTATTTTACAAAAAATCATAAGGTTTATGATAGAATTAATTGATTTTATGAATGATGCAAAGATCTTGTGATTTTGGTGAGACTTTGATTGGTTGTTTGGTTGCTTGTAGGTGAAAAAATGAAGAATCAAGGGGAAGCAAACAGTAAAACGTTGCGTTCAAAGAAGCAACACCACGTTCACTAGATTTTGGTGTAGCGTTCACTTTGGAAGTGAACGTGGCATTCACTCTTTTCACTTTTTCGTGAATTCCAAGCTGGGAAGGAGGAAGCTCACTAAGGAGCGTTCAAGGAAGGCAATATAGCGCTCAATCAAGCGAACGCTGGACCATGAAGGGAGGCACGCACCAAGGAAGGGTAGCGTTCAAAAATTAGAGCGTAGCGTTCTCTTTTGCAACGTTTTCATGCTTCTCAAGCCTTGGGGAGGAAGGCTCAGCAAAAGGGTAGTGTTCAAAGAGTGAACGTGCCGTTCACTAAAGCAACGCTGGAGGAACAAGGCGCACAAAATTGGCACGCCTAGGAGAATGAACGCAGTGTTTATTTTGGTCACAGAGCGCTCCACTGGGAGTGAACCAAATGCTCCTTGACCTATGCCACCAAGTGCCAAGTTGGATCCATTTCTTTACAAACCCAAAAGGCCCATTCCAAAAAGCTTTGAAGACAAAAATAAAAAGTGTATAAATAGGAGCAAGTTTGATTTGTAGAGGACCATTTTTGCTCATTTTTAGTTTTCTCACTTTTAATTTTCATTTTGAATTTGGGAAATTGGGATTAGATCTAGTTTTCTTTCTGGGTTCATTTTCTTTCTTCTGCAACTTCTACTTTCTGTTTTGGGTTTTTGAATTCAGATTGAAGAATTCGATTGAAATTCTTCATCTGAGAATCATCTTCTACTTGTCTTGTTATTGCTTTAAGAACTAGGAATTGGATCTGAATCATCTTTTCTGCTTTCATTTAATTTCTTCTGTAATTTCTTCTTTTCTGTTGGATCAAAAGAGCAATTGAGATCTAGATCTGCTTTCTGTTATTGTTACTTTTCTGTAAATGTTAGTTTCTCTTTACGATTTTATAGTGGATCTATGTTTCCTTGTTGTTTTGCTTCTTCTGCAAATTTTCATTTCTATTTTAGTTCTTCTGCAATTTCCTTTGTCTCATAGCTCTCTGATTTACTTTAATTTACATTTTCTAGTTCAATTTGAATCCCAACACCCAAATCCCTTTTATTCTTCAAGCAATTTACATTTTCCAGCAATTTAGATTCAGCAATTTAAGTTTCTTGCATTTTAAGTTTCATTCATTTACCTTTCTTGCAATTTAAGTTTCAGCTCTTTTACTTTCTTGCTCTTTAAGTTTCTGCGATTTACTTCTTCTGCACTTTAAGATTTAGCCAATTTACCCTCTCCCTTTTATTTACTTGCAATTTAGCTTCTATTAATCAATTCTCACTCAAATTATCAAATATTCGCTTAACTAAATTCATCACCTAACTAAAATTACTCAATCCATCAATCCCTGTGGGATCGACCTCACTCTTGTGAGTTATTACTACTTGATGTGACCCGGTACACTTGCCGGTGAGTTTGTGTGGAATCGTTTTTCCCTCATCAATGCACTATATTTGTTTACCGCATATTTTCCTGTTATACTTTCTGTATCAGAGTGTGTTTACTTGTTATTTTTCACTTCCTACATTCCCTATTGGTTTACTATTACTCTGTGTTTCATGTTATCTATTATTCTTGTATCTTATGATCAAGCACTATTGACTGGAAATAACAGGAAAATAATGAATTTAAATAATAACCCTGACCTTACTAAGAACCCTCAAGTTCTTACCCCTTCTCACTCCCTTCAGATGGAGACGAGAGTAATGTCTATGAGCTTGACCCTACATTTATCTATAAGGACCTGACGTTTGGGAGCTACTAAGTTTTGGGCGTGAAGCCTCGTATTCGTTTGTACGTACTATGCAATAGACCTTTCACACACCAAATAGATAGCCCTAATTTTAACTCAGATCAGCCATATGACTTCCCTCTCTCTTGGTTACATCCCAATGGTCACGGTAATCTGTTTCCTGGTCCACCGATTCATGCTCAGCCTCTACATCATGCGGCACCTGAGCCTGACAGAGGTGAAGGAAACCTTCCAAATCCACCTCCGGATGTTGTTATACCTCTAATACCTCTGACACCACCATCACCAGCCGGGCACCTACAGGCGCAGTTTGGCCCGCTAGGCGAAGCTTTAGCTCCTGCATATTGTAAAAGACCTGTATTCGGAACTGGGAGTAGTAGTTCATCTGGTGGTATAAAACCTGGTTAAACCGTGATTATTAAATAATAAATTAAATATGAGCGAATATTGTTAGAAAATGTAGTAATCGAAATTTGATAACTTTAATATGATATTTGGACTCAGTGAATTTTTCTAAGTCGAAAAACATAGTTTTCGCATAAAAACGTACACTGGAAATTTGACCATCAGTACTGGCTGAGATCTTTCCAGTACTGTAGCTAAGACAATTAATTTTTAGCAAGAAAGGTTAAACACTTAAAAGTTGTAATTGAGAAGGAAAAAATAATTAAACACGCATTAAAATACTAATCTTACAGATTTTGGCCTAAAAGTGGGCCAAACAGGTCATATATGTGAACCGGGGCCAAGTTGGGCCCAAGCCCAACATATATAAATCCTGACTTAAAGCCATTCAACCACCATACGCTTCATTTATTGTATTTGGTGCTGAAATGAAAAGAGAGAGGTGAGAAGAGAGAAACCCTAGCTCCACCCAACTTCAAATCACCATAACTTTCTCTACGGAGCTCCAATCGACGAGCCGTTTGTGGCCAAGTGTCACCCTCCATGAGCTCTTCAAGTATATATAAGTATTGTGGTGATTATTTCACTCTCCTCTGTCCAGTTTTCATTTTGCTTTAAATTTGAATTTGATTGTGGGTTTTGAGAAAATTTTGTGGTTTTTGTGGTTTTCATTTTCCATCAACAAATTTCGTGGGTTAAGGTAAGAAACCCTCTAACCTTTGTAAATTATGAGATTTTTTTAGATCTTAGTTGATATATGTCTGTAATGTGTGTATTAGAGTATTGGGTACACTTTTGGAACTTGAATCTTGCTTATGAAAGTATTTGGTGGAGCTTGGAGCTGTGTTTTGGTGGAGATTCCCAAGTGAGAGCTTGAATTGGACTTCCAAGAGGTATGGTTTAAGTTTCATTTAAGTACCGTGTGTGGGGCGCAAAATTGAACTTCGCACAACTGAACCGGCAAGTGCACCGGGTCATCCAAGTAATATCTCAGGTGAGTGAGGGTCGAATCCCATGGAGATTGTCGGATTGAGCAAGCAATAACTATCTTGTAGATCTTAGTCAGATGATTAGAAAAGATGGTTGTTTGTTTGAAAGCATAAACAAAATAGTAAAGAACGAAATACCAGATTAGTGTAAAAGGAATGATGGATATTCAGTTAAGGCTTCGGAGATGCGTATTCTTTCCGGATTAACTTTTCTTACTGTCTGCTTCAATAATGAATGATTCATTCAATGGCAGCCGTAATTGACTAACTCATGTAGAATCCTCATCAGGTTAGTCTCTTCCAAACCATAGTAGTCCACCATATCTGAGCAACTCATGTAGCATCCTCATCAAGTTAACTCATGACTTTCTACTATAGCCGAAGGTGAAGACCTAAGCAATCCACTCCCCTTCGTGATCCTACTCAAAACGCCACATACAAGGTCGGATCTTCCGGATCAGGGAACGCTACTTCTCAGAATCTAGCCTTAATGCCATAGAAACCTCAGTAACCCACGGTCAACGGAATTTTATGTCACGTATCCAAAGTTACCCAAGCACGCTTTTGGAATCCGTAGTGCACTCTCTAGCTATGGTTCAATGCTATCCGGGTTAAGACTCACACGTAACCCATGTAGAACAAGAGAATGGAATCAAACGTGTATTGAAATAGAAATAGTAATATTATTGATCCATGAGAATCAACAGAGCTCCTAACCTTAACTTAGGAGGTTTAGTTGCTCATACTTTACAGAAAATAATAGTGAAATGTACGAATGGTAAAGATGAGGCTGAAGATCCTAAAACATGGGTGATCTTCTCCTTTAAATACTAATCTAATACTAAGAAGTACAAAAAGTATGACAGACTAGACTAGAGGTGCGAAAATCCATCCTTGGGCCTACTTTGGTTGAGTACTTGGGCTGAGCTTGGCGTCCAACTTGAGGGATAGGCGTTGAACACCCATTGGGGTGTGATTGATGTTTCCTTCCTTCTTGGTGGGTGTTGAATGCCCCAAAGGGGGTGGTTCTTGGCGTTCAATGCTGGCTTGTCTCCTTGGGACGTTGAACGCCAGCAAGGGGGTAGCTCCTTGGCATTCAACGCCCAGTATGGGCAGGCTCCTTCGAAGAAAAGTATAGACCATTATATATTGCTCGAAAGCTCTGGAAGTTCTATTTCCAAAGCCATTGAGAACGCATCTTATGAACCTTTGTAGCTCTAGAAATGCGCGTTTGAGTGCATGGAGGTCAGAATCTGACAGTATCTGCTACGCTTTCCTTGCCTCTGAATTAGACTTTGCCAAAACTCCTCAATTTCAGCCAGAAATTCCCTGAAATCATTAGAAAACACAACAAATCAAAGTAGAATCTAAAAATGTGAATTTAGCACTAAAACCTATGAAATTTAATAAAACTTAAACAAAACATAACTAAAACAATATGAAAATGATGCCAAAAAGCGTAAAAAATATTTGCTCATCAAAACACCAAACTTAAACTATTGCTTGTTCCCAAGCAACCAAAACCAAAGTAGGATCAGAAAGAAGAGAAAGATATAATAAATATCAGAGTTTTCAATAACGCTCAGTTCCAATTGATGAGCGGGGCTAGTAACCATTTACTTCTGAACAGTTTTGGCATTTCACTATCCTTTGAAGCTCAGAAGCATTGGCATCTTTAGGACTTCAGAATCCGAATGATAGTATTGATTTTCTTAGTTTAGTTCTTTTTATTTTTGAACACAGCTTCTTTTAGAGCTTGGCCGTGATCCTAAGCATTTTGTTTTTCCGTATTACCACCGGATACATAAACGCCACAGGCACTTAGCTGGGTAAACCCAATTGGATTGTGATTCAGCTTTGCTAGAATCCCCAGACAGTGGTACCCAGAGTTTTTAGGCACACTCTTTTGCTTTTGGGATCACGACTTTAACTGCTCAGTCTCAAGCTTTTCACTTGACACCTTCACACCACAAGCATTTAGTTAGGGAAAGGAGCTCATTTGAGCTTTTTAGGCCAAGAGTTTGTTTCTTTTAGACCCTCCTAACCATTGATGCTTAAAGTCTTGGATCCTTGCTCTTGCCTTTTGGTTTAAAGAGCTAATGGCTTTTTCTTTTTCTCTTTTTTTTTCTCTTCTTTTTTTCGCAATTTCTTTCTCTTTTTCTTTCTTTTCTTTTTGTTGCTTTTTCTTGCTTCAAGAATCAATAATTGGATTTTTCAGATTACCAATAATACTTCACCTTTTCCATCATTCTTTCAAGAGCCAACACACTTAACTTCAACAAAAAATATTCATTGTTAATTCATACATTCAAAAGGTAAAAGTATTGCCACCACATCATATAATTGGACTATTCTTATTATACAACTCGAGTTCATGCATCTTATTTCTCTTTTTCAAATAAAATTTCTTTTAAGTATGGTGAGAGATATAGGGAATAATTCATAGCTTTAAGACATAAACAAAGATGATCATGCACTAGAAATAGGAAATAGAAAATGAAATACAATGAAAAACAGAAAAATAACATGAAAATAACATAAGCAAGGGGGTAATGGAACGTGACCACCTTAGTAACGGTGGCTACTGCTTCCTCTAGTGGATCCAACGGAGCATTTAAGCTCCTCTATGTCTTGTCCTTGCCTCTGTTGCTCCTCCCTCATAGCTTTTTGATCTTCTCTTATTTCATGGAGGATGGTGGACTACTCTTGGTGTTCTATCCTCAGCTGATCCATGTTAGAGCTCAACTCTCCTAGAGAGGTGTTCAGTTGATCCCAATAATTTTGGAGAAGAAAATGCATCCCTTTAGGTATCTTAGGGATTTTCTGTTGAGGCGGCTCCACATGCTCTTGCTGTGGTCCATGTGCCATCTCTCTAACATGCTCCATCCTTCTTGAGCCTAAAGGGGATATCGAGGATCACCTTTTTGTGCTTCACCACATCATAGAAGTGGTCTTGATGAGCCTTGGTAATGAACCTCTTCATTTCCCAAAGTTCAGAAGCAGAAGCAACTACTTTTCCTTTCCTCTTTCTAGAGGATTCTCTGACTTTGGGTGCCATATTTAGGAATGGTAGAAGTCAAAAAGCAACTCTTTTGCAATACCAAACTTAAGAATTTTGCTCGTCCTCGAGCAAAGAAGAACAATTGGGAAGAAGAGAATAGAAGAAAAAGAAAGAGGTAGAGATAGAGGGGGGAAGGAAAGGGGTGAATGATAGGCAAGGTAGGTGTAGAATCTGTAGACCCACTGGCTGAGAAGGTCTCAAATTTCAAGATCCCTTGCCCCTGTTAGGGATTGAACGCCCAGGGTACTCCCTGTGTGCCATTCAATGCCAAGTCTCTGTCCCATGGTGGGCATTAAATGCCTAGAGAGTCCTTCCCTGCCGTTTAACGCCAGATTCCTTGTCCTTTATAGGCGTTGGACGCCCAGGGTACCCCCTCCCTAGCGTTCAACGCCAGGTCTCTACTCCCTTTTGGGTGTTGGATGCCCAGGGTACCCCTTGAGTGGCGTTCAACGCCACCTTCCTCTTCCTTGATGAGCGTTGGACGCCCATAAAGCTCCCTGTGTGGCGTTGAACGCCAGTAAAGGGTCTTCCTAGGGAGTTTTGTTCTTCATCTTTTAATACCATTGTCTCTGTTCTAAGTACTGCACATGATCACAAACATTAAAACAAAACAAGAGAAAATTCTGAAAATAAACTAAAATAAACTCAAATGAAAATGAATAGAAGAAATAAGGACAAAAGTACTCTACTCATGGTTGGGTTGCCTCCCAATAAGCACTTTTTTACCGTTACTAGCTTGACACTTGATTGTTGACTTTCTTTCTCTTCTTCTAGTTGGTTAACAGAAATGACTCTAAGGAGAAAGAGGAGAAGATTAGTGCTCTTGGAATTGAATTTCTCCTAACAAGCTTTCTTATTTTATTGTTATTAGCTTGGTTCTCCTTGCCTGTTAGGGTAGGGGTGGTATTGTTTCTCCATCCCCTATGCATCTTCCTCTTGGGACCTTCCTCCTTGGTGGGTGGACTGCCCAACACCAAACTTAAGTTTGATATCTGGAGAAACCGTATGAGTTTTTACCAATGGAGGAGGCTTCAGTATTGTACTCTGCATGGAAGTACCTCCTTTATCAGGGGGTAGTGGAGGTTTAAGGACCTTGATAATCATGTAATCCTTCTATAACCTCAACACCAATTTGCCTTTCTCAGCATCAGAGAAGTTTCTTCCAGTAGAGAGAGACCATTGCTCTAGAACCTCAGCAAAAGAAATATTGATCTGCAACTTCTTAGAGCCTTCAGGATTGAGAGCAGTGCTCATCCTTGGTCTCCTTTTGGGACTTCTAAGGGTGTGGTATTTCAGGCTTCCTTCCCATAAAAGGGGCATGTAATAGTATGCTTCCAGCCTCTTCTTGAGCCTCTTCTTCATTTAGCTCCTCAACAGTGTGTACCACCTTAGGCTCGACCTCCTTGGTAATAATGAGGTCCCGACACTCTTCTCTTGGATTCACCTCTGTGTCTCTGGGAAGAGTGTTAGGGTGTCTCTAAGTTTTTTAGGAAGGTTCCTCTGAATGACTGCACTGCACTCCTTAACAAGCATCACTGTCTCTCTTTCCCTCCAATCCCTCTTGTTATTAAGTATTTCCTTCACGAACTTAGCATATGAAGGCATTTGTTCAAGAGCCTCTACAAAGGAAATTTTGATCTCCAGCTTTTTGAAAGCTTCTAAGAACTTGGCAAATTGCCTATTCTTTTCTGCTTTTTGAAGTCTTTGAGGGTATGGTAACTTAGCCTTGTACTCAAGGGCCATGAGTGGTGTAGGGTGAGTGTCTATAGTGCCTACAGAAGGGCTACCAGCTTGCTTAGGAGAGGTGTTCTCAGCACTTACACGTGTTTGGCCTCCCTTGGACTGGCGTTCAACGCCTGGGCTGCCCCCTTCTGGGTGTTGGACGTTTGGGCTGCCCCCTATTGGGCGTTGGATGCCTGGGCTTCCCCCTTCTGGGCGTTGGACGCCCTGGCTGCCCCTTTCTGGGCGTTCAGCACTCTCATGAGCACCTTGAAGTGCAGCTTGTTCATCTTTTGCCAGCTCTTCTCCCTGCCTTTTACTGTTCTGAGGCTGGGCATTCAGGGTACTCCTTAATTGGAGAGCTTGGTACTCTTCTCTTATCTGTTCAGACAAGTGCTGCTTAGCCTGGTTCAACTGTGCTTCAATATTCTTTCTAGAGGTTTGGGTCTCCTACACTACTTCTTGCAAACTTAGCACTTGTTGTGTGAAAAAATGCAGTTGCTGGGTTAATGATTCACTTTATTTTGGAGGGTTAGATTCAGTGAACACTGTCTTGACCTCTCCTTTCATTGAAGTCTCACCAGATGAGTATAGAACCTGGTTGCTAGCGACTGTCTCAATGAGTTCTTGAGCTTCCTCAATTGTCTTTCTCATGTATATTGAACCACCAGCGGAATGGTCTAAGGACCTCTTAGCCATATCTGTGAGTCCGTAATAGAAGATGGCTACCTTTACCCATTTTGAAAACATTTCAGTGGGACATTTTCGTAGCATCATCTTATACCTCCCCCCTCAAGCATCGTAAAGAGACTCATTAACTTCTTGTTTGAAGCCTTGAATGTCCAGTCTTAACTGGGTTAGCTTCTTTGGGGGAAAGTGTTGATTCAAGAACTTATCCACCAGCTGACTCCATGTTTTCAAGCTTGATTTGGGTTGATTATCCAACCACCTCTTTACTTGGCCTTTCACAGCAAATGGAAAGAACAACAACCTGTAGACATCCTGGTCTACTCCATCAGTGTACACTGTATCAGCATATTGCAAGAAATCTGCAAGGAATTCTGTGGGCTCTTTTTGTGGAAGTCCATGGAAGTGGAAGTTTTGCTGCACTAGTGTGATTAGTTGTGGGTTGAGCTCAAAGTTGCCTGCTCTGATGGGGGTACACTAATACTTCTTGCATAGAAGTCAGGAGTGGGGGCTATATAAGACCCCAAGGTTCTTTTTATTTGTGCCTCTCCCTCTAGATCTATAGTGCGCTCTTGTTGTTCCTGCATACACAGTCAACAGATAAAGAAAAGTGGGAGTGTCTATGTCAGAGTATAGAGATCTCCTAGTGAGATACCAAAAAGAAGAAAAGAGACAAGAATTAGAATAATTTAATTTTTTAATTTCAAAAATAAATAAAAAATGGAAAAAAATAATTAGAATTTTTGAAAATTAAAAGGAAAAAGTCAATTAAAGATTTTGAAATTCAAATTTGAAAGAAAGAAAGACTAATGAAACACTAAACTTAAAATTAAAACAAGATAAAGCAAACAATTAATTAAAAAAGATTTGATTTTGAAAATTTTTGAAATTTAAAAAGAGTCATTCAAAGATTTGAAAAATTAAAATTGAAAGGAAAAATTCAAACAAGATAAGATAATATTTTAAAATTAAGACAGAAGATTTGATTTTAGAAAGAGAAAGAAAAATTTTTCGAAAATAAGGAGAGAATTAAGTGAAGGATTTTCGAAAAAGACAAGAGAGAAAGAGGGCAAAAGATTTTCAAAAAAAAGGGAAGAGAAAGTAGTTAGGAGGTTTTTAAAAAAAGAGGAAAGAGAAAGGAGAATAGAAGAAAGAATAAGATAAAATAAGTAACCAACTAACTAACAAGATTTGAAACTAAAATAAAATATTTGATTTTGAAAAAGAAGAAAGTTAAACAAAGACAAGGAGAGATAATATTGGAAAGATTTGAAAGGATTTTAAATTTGACTTTTGAAAATTGAATTTTGAAAATTTTGAATTTGTAAAATCTTGAACTTTGAAATTTAAAGTTTGAATTTTGAAAATTGAATTTGAATTAAGAGAAGATAAAAGTTTGAATTTTAAAATTTGAATTCAAAATAAGATAAGATAAAATTTTGAATTTAAAGAAAAAGATAAGATAAAGATTTGAAAAATATTTTGAAAAGGTAAGATTTAAAATATAAAATCTAAACTTTACTAATAAGAAGACACCAAACTTAAAATTTTTGAAATAAAAAAGGCAAGATTTTCGAAATTTTTGAAAGAAAAGACACAGAAAGACACCAAACTTAAAACTTTTGAAGATCAAGGACACTAATTTCAAAAATTTTAAAAGAAAAACACTAAAAGACACCAAACTTAGAATTTTTAAAATCAAATAGGAAAAATAACAAGAACAATTTTGAATACAAGGAAGAACACCAAGAATAATTTTTGAAAAACTAAAGGAACGAAAAACCAAGAAACACCAACAAGACACCAAACTTAAGAATTTTGAAATCAAAGACTCTAATTTTTGAAAAGTTAGAAAAGAGAAGAAAAGACTAAAAAAGACACCAAACTTAAAGATTGACACAAGATTCAAACAAAAGGTAAAGATTACTAAAGAAAAGAAAAGGTTTTGAAAAATTTTTGAAAAAGAAAATAAAAGACACAAACAAAAGAGCAAGTAAACCATAAAGAATACCTAATCTAAGCAAAAAGATAGTCCAGTAGTTTGTCAATCTAGAACAATCCCGGCAACGGCGCAGAAAAATTGGTGCGCAAAATTGAATTCTGCACAACTGAACCGACAAGTGCACCGGGTCATCCAAGTAATACCTCAGGTGAGTGAGGGTCGAATCCCACGGAGATTGTCGGATTGAGCAAGCAATGGCTATCTTGTAGATCTTAGTCAGGCGATTAGAAAAGATGGATGTTTGTTTCAAAGCATAAACAAAATAGTAAAGAACAAAATACCAGATTAGTATAAAAGCAATGATGGATATTCAGTTAAGGCTTCGGAGATGCGTATTATTTACGGATTAACTTTTCTTACTGTCTGCTTCAACAACAAATGATTCATTCAATGGCAGCCATAATTGACTAACTCATGTAGCATCCTCATCAAGTTAGTCTCTTCCAAACCATAGCAGTCCACCATATCTGAGCAACTCATGTAGCATCCTTATCTAGTTAACTCATGGCTTACCACTATAGCCGAAGGTGAAGACCTAAGCAATCCACTCCCCTTCGTGATCTTACTCAAAATGCCACAGACAAGGTTGGATCTTCCGGATCAGGGAACGTTGCTTTTCAAACTCTAGTCTTAATGCCACAGAAACCTCAGTAACCCACGGTCCACGAGATTTTATGTCACGTATCCAAAGTCGCCCAGGCACGCTCTTGGAATCTGCAGTGCACCCTCTAACTGTGGTTCAATGCTATCCGGGTCAGGACTCACACGGAACCCATGTAGAACAAGGATGATTGTCATGGGTCATCCTCAATTCATGAGATTAAGAACGAAAATGCACAAGAGAATGGAATCAAACGTGTATTGAAATAGAAACAGTAATATTATTAATCCATGAGAATCAGCAGAGCTCTTAACCCTAACTTAGGAGGTTTAGTTGCTCACACTTTACAGAAAATACTAGTGAAATGTATGAATGGTAAAGATGAGGCCGAAGATCCTAAAACATGGGTGATCTTCTCCTTTAAATACTAATCTAATACTAAGAAGTACAAAAGGTATGACAGACTAGACTAGAGGTGTGAAAATCCATCCTTGGGCCTACTTTGGTTAAGTACTTGGGCTGAGCTTGGCGTCCAACTTGAGGGATGGGCGTTGAACACCCATTGGGGAGTCATTGATGCTGCCTTGCTTCTTGGTGGGTGTTGAATGCCCCAAAGGGGGTGGTTTTTGGCGTTCAACGCTGGCTTGTCTCATTGGGGCGTTGAACGCCAGCAAGGGGGTAGCTCCTTGGCGTTCAACGCCCCAGTATGGGCAGGCTTCTTTAAAGAAAAGTATAGAGCATTACCTATGACTGGAAAGCTCTTAAAGTTAGCTTTCCAACACCGTTGAGAACGCATTATTTGAACCTCTGTAGCTCTCGAAATTCTCATTTGAGTGCATGGAGGTCAGAATCTGACAGCATCTGCTACGCTTTTCTTACCTCTGTATCAGACTTTGTCAAAGCTCCTCAATTTCAGCCAGAAATTATTTGAAATCATCAGAAAACACAACAACTCAAAGTAGAATCCAAAAATGTGAATTTAGCACTAAAACCTTTGAAAATATAGTAAAACTTAAATAAAACATAACAAAAACAATATGAAAATGATGCCAAAAAGCGTATAAAATATCCGCTCATTAGTGTGGTGTGATGAGAATTCCTAAGTTAAATGCCCCTAGGATTAAGTTTGAATTGTGTGTTTGGTTAGAATTGATGTGTATCAATGACATGTTGTAGAGAATAATTATTTGGATATGTATTGTGTGATTTTGCATATTTGGTGTATTGTGAAATTGAGGAATTGGATGATGAATTGGGCCAGAGGTCATGAATCTTGGGCCAGAGGCCAGAAAGAGGTAAGAAAGGTAAGTGGTGTTTGTATGGTGTGATGATATATGAGATTGAATGGATTTTTGATATTGAATGTGTGAATAATTGGTATGATTATTGAGTAATGAGAATTAAGGTGTGGAATTTGATGGTTTTGGGTGAAAATTGTGTGGATGAAGTAGGTTTGGATTTGGTTGAGTGTAAAAATATGAATGTGGTTGGTTTGTGATCACTTGGGTTGAGAAAAAAAATGAATTTAGTTTGTAGACCTTGAAAAAATTAGTAAATTCTAATTTTAGGTAAAAACAGATTTTTGACCAACTTCGGCGGTCCGTATTCGGTCCTCGGAGTTGGGAATTCTTCAAAACTATATTTTTTAAAAGAGAATTTAACGATCTTTCCAATGGTTCAAGAATGGCTAAAAAGGAAATTTTGTAGAAAAAGTTATGAAGCTTTGAAAATTGGTGTCAAAAACTGATTTTTACACTTAACAACTTTTTACTTTTTCTGCAAGGCTCGCGTACGCAGAAGGAGGAACGTGTATGCGGGAGTGCTGAAATTTGAAGACTCGTGTAGGCAGAAGGCAGTATACGACGCGAGCAAACGTTTCTGTTTTCACCCCTCGCGTATGCGACCAAATCTCGTGTACGCGACACCCCCAACTTTCATTGCATGCTTACGTGAGGCACCTACATGCGTACATGAAACTCTCAGATTTTAGAAAAGTGTGTTTTTATGTATTTTATCCATTCTTTTGGCTTCCTAAACCTTTATAAACTTCGATACTAGTCTAAAGCTGGTGAACTAGAGTGTAAAAAAGTTAGGAATGAGAATTTATGAGTTGAGTTAGTAAATTGAGAATGAATGATTAATTAAGTATGACGGGAATGATTTTTGATAACGAGAGATGACGATGAATTGATTGTGATTAAGTATAATGAGAAAGGTTGTGATAATGAGAGATGATGGAGATTGATTACGAGTAAGTATGATGATGAATGGTTGATGATGAATGAGTTAAATTGGGGATTGAGTATGAATTAAGACGAGAATGATGATGAGAGTGATTATGGTTATAAAAATAATATTGAATATGATTCTGATTGTGATACACCTATCTGGGAAGATGTAGTAGAGTGATTCTGCTTGCTCCGGGATGTGGTGAGATATACCTGCCTAGGTAGATGCAGTGGAGTGATTCTGCTTGCTCTGGGTTTGGTTTGAAACTCCTGGGGTAGATGCAATGGTTAGCCCCCACTTGCCCCCAGTCGAGAATGACTTGAGGTTTGTGAAATTATATGAGTTTTGGATTTCCTTGGGTAGATGTAGTGAGTCGGCTCTACTTGCTCCAGGTTGAGATCCGAGACTCTGTTGACCCTGCGTCATAAGTGTGGCCGTACACTTAGATCTTTTCGGATGAGCTCTCTCCCATGGATATTTTTATTTTGAATGATTATGATTTTGAGCTTGGGGATGCGCGCTCGCAAGGACTGTTCAATAGTTAGCTACCAGGACATGTGGGGCTGGCTATGTAACCGATAGATGATATCATCAGCCATAGAGCAGGCATTCATTATTTTCATATGTTTGACTTGTTTGGGTTTGCCTATTTATTTTGGATTGCTAAATCATATATGCTAAGTTACCTAATTATATGCTACTTGCTCTACTTGTACCTTAATTGTGTATTACTTGTCTGTATTGCTTTTGTTTGCACAACCGAGAGGCCCCTCATGCTGGGGTCGGTTGATGCTGAGGGCTGTTCTTGTTGAAATAAAATAATGAGATGATTAATTTAAAATGATGATTATTGAATGAGGTAGCTTGAGCTCCCTAGGTAGATGCAGTGAAATGATTTCACTTGCTCCAGGAAGAGAATGAGAAAATTGATATTTAAGCACTGAGTTCGAATTTACTGGCTATGGTTTTGTTCGGAATTGAGTGTTAAGATGTTTGGAAAGAAGGGAAAGACGAGGAGTTGACTAGAATTAGTATCCCCTAGAACAGTTGCCTAATTCATGGATTAGTGAGAGTCGAAGATGAATAAATTAAGAAAGGAAGCTTAGGATGCTTAGTGAGTTTTTTTTTATTATAGCGCATTGTATTTATTTGGAACTTTATTAGGATGCAGGTCCAGGTGCTCAGTAGTGAGCTGTGGTTCATCTGAGAGATGGTGAAGACCTTTGTATTCTCTGCTTTATATTTTGCTTAGAATATCTCCACCTTTATTTTGAAAAACTTATATTTTTATTGATCTCCGTTGGGATTTGCCTATAGAGGCCTTTATGTATCATTTGGGAGAGATTAGGAGATATTGTTGTCGACTACTTTTATACTATACCCTAGCCGGCCTAAACTTCACGGGTGGCGACTAGTGGCTATTTACTTATGTTATATATCTATACTTTGTCTTATTCTTACTCTTCTTTATGGCTTTATCTTCGTCTCGTTTTCGATTCACGCTTTGTCTTCTAATTGTCGATACGTGAGTGTTACGACTTTGCGATTTTATTTTCACTCTTTTCAGGCTTCTCGATTTATACTTCCTTTCAATTATATATATATATATATATATATATATATATATATATATATATATATATATATATATATATATATATATATCCTTACCTTGACCCTAGCCCCATTACAACCTATGAATAAGTCCTCATGATAAATGTATGCATGCATTGAATAATTGTTGATTGTTAGATGAAAAATGAATCTTGGAAAGCATTATTAGAAGAGAATTGAGCGAATCAACCCTATACACTCAAGGTCACTCAATTCCCTTAGCCTAGGCCAAGAGTAAAGAAAACTACTCTAAAACTAGTGAAAATATTTTATCAAACACCTAGAGTGCAATAAAAGTAAACATAACAAAATGTAAGAATTAATAAAAGCTATAACTAACATAAGCAAGAAATCAACAATAACAACTAAGATAAACATAAAAAGACATGGAAACATAAAATTGCATTAAAAGAAAATTAAAATCTAACAAGGGTTCATCAACATGAAAGAGAGCAAAATAAGAAATTAACAAGAGAAGTAGGTAAACCAAAGAGGTAGAATAAATAGAGTTAAAGGAAAATTTAGATGAAACAAGATTAAAATCTAGATCTAAAAGGAACTGAAATAAGAACCCTAAAATTTAGAGAGAGAAGAGAGCCTCTCTCTCTAGAATTCTACCCTAAAACATGATGGAAACTAAACTATGACTCCTTTCTTTCATTCCCTTGCAATCCTTGGATTCAAAAGCATCAGAAATGGGTTGGATTTGGGCCTCTTTGAGCTCAGAAATTTCCCCCAACGTTTTGCCTTTAGTGAAGTCACGTGCAGCTTGTCACACATACGCATGGGTCACCCGTACGCATCACATTGGAAATTCTTCTTCACGTGTGCGCGTGGGCGACGCGTGCGTGTCGCTAGCGAATCTTCTCCTCATGCGTACGCATGGGTGACGCGTGCGCGTGGCCTTGAGTTCAAAAAATCCTCATTTTTTCATGAATTCTCCATTTTTGCATGCTTTTTCTTCATTCCTTTAACCCAATCTTTGCCTTCTAATCCTGAAATCACTTAACAAACATATCAAGGCATCGAATGGAATTAAAGTGAATTAAATTTATCAATTTTTGGGCCTAAAAGCATGTTTTTACTTTCAAGCACAAATTAGGAGAAATTCACAAAACCATGCTATTTTATTGAATAAATGTGAGATAAGTTGATAAAATCCCCTGAATTTAACACAAGATAAACCACAAAATTGGGGTTTATCGATATCTCCTGAGGCATCTCAGGGATCTCATGCTGAGGCGGCTGCACAGGCTCATGTGCATGCTCTCTAGTTTGCTCCATCCTCTTCTTAGTGATAGGCTTGTCTTCCTCAATGAAGATGTCTCCTTCTATGACAATTCCAGCTGAATTGCATAGGTGACAAATGAGGTGAGGGAAAGCCAACCTTGCTTTGGTGGAGGGCTTCTCAGCTATCTTGTACACTTCTTGAGGAATCACCTCATGTACTTTCACCTCACTCCCAATCAAGATGCAATGAATCATGATGGATTTGTCAATGGTCACTTCTGACCGATTGCTAGTAGGGATGTTAGAGCATTGGGTGAACTCCAATCATCCTGTAGCTACAGGATTGAGGTCAAGCCTTCTTAGTTGAGTAGGCTTGCCTTGGGAATTCCTTTTCCACTGTGCTCCTTCCATACAGATGTCTGAGAGCACTTGATCCAGTCTCTGATCAAAATTGACTCTCTTAGTGTAAGGATATGGGTCTCCTTGCATCAGAGACAAGTTGAACGCCAACCTCACACTTTCAGGGCTAAAATCTAAGATTCTCCCTCAAACCATGGTGCTCCAATTCTTGGGATTTAGGTTCACACTAATGTCATGGTTTTTTGTAACACATGTATTAGCATAGAACTCTTGCACCATTAAGATCCCAACCTTTTAGATGGGATTGGTTAGGACTTCCCAACCTCTTCTCCGGATCTCTCTTCAGATTTTCGGATACTCATTCTTCTTGAGCCTGAAAGGGACCACAGGGATCGCCTTCTTCTCTGCTACTACTTCATAGAAGTGTTCTTGGTGGGCTTTGGTGATGAATCTCTCCATCTCCCAAGATTCAGAGGTGGCGACTACGACCTTTCCTTTCCTCTTTCTAGAGGGTTCTCCAACCTTGGGTGCCATAAGTGGTAATAGAAAACAAAAAGCAACGCTTTTTCCACACCAAACATAAAATCTTTGCTTGTCCTCGAGCAAAAATAAACAAAAGAGAAGAATGGAGTAGAAGAAGAAGAAAAATAGAAGAAGAAGGGGGTAGAAGGCAATTTGGCCAAGGGGCTTTGATGGGTATGAGAGATGTGTGTATGAATGATTAGAATGAGCGGTATTTATAGGAGTGGGCTAGGGTTGGGTTTGGTCATGGGTAGGGTAAATGGGAGAAAAATTTGATTTTGAAGTGGGTTAGGGTTGGTGCAAGTTATGATGGTTTTGGGGAAATGATATGGATTTGATTGGGCTAGGGTTTATAGGGAAGAGTGTGTGGGGAAGTGTGAGAGTAAGAAGGAAGAGGTGAGGTAGGTGATAAACCCCAATTTTGTGGTTTATCATGTGCTTATTTTAGGGAATTTTATCATCTTTTCCCACATTTATTCAATGAAATAGTATGGTTTTGTAATTATCCCTTAATTTGCGCTTAAGTGTAAAAACATGCTTTTTAGGCCCTTAAATTGGTGATTTTAACTCACCTTAATTCTATTTGATGCCTTGATGTGTTTGTTAGTGATTTCAGGTTCATAAGGCAAGTAATGGATGGAAGAAGTGAAGAGAAAAGCATACAAAGGGGAGAATGCATGAGGAAACAAGGATTGGGAGTGCATCAATCGACGCGTACGCGCAGCACACGTGCACGCGTAGAAGTGAAGTTGCACGGCGACGCGTACGCGTACATGACGCGTACGCGTGGATAGGAATTTGCCAAGCGACGCGCACGCGTGGCCCACGCGTACGCGTCGATGCTCGCACGTGACTCACTTAAAGGCGAAACGCTGGGGGCGATTTCTAAGCTTCCCAGACCCAAATCCAACTTGTTTCTGAGTGTATTTGATGCAAAATTGAAGATTGAGCAAAGGGGGAGCACTTAGTTGTAGCTTGGCATTATGTAGTTTAGTTTCTAGAGAGAGAAGCTCCCTCTTCTCTCTAGAATTAGGGTTCTTAGGCTTATTTCCATCTTAGATCTAGGTTTTGATTATTGTTCTCATCTTGTTCTCTTTACAATTTCATGCTTCTACACTTTGATTCTCTTAGTTCTTATGTTAATTTTACTTTTATGTCTCTTTTATGTTAAAGAATACTCTTGTTGGATTTGGATTTACTTTAATGCAATTTGATGATTAATGTTCTTCTATTGATAGATTGAGTTGTTGATTTACTTTTCTTGCACTTGGTAGTTGGTAGATTTATATTTCTTGCTCTTGTTGGTTATGGTTGTTATCAATTCTCGCATTTGATTATGTTTACTTTTATTGCACACTAGATGTTTGATAGAATGTTTTCTCTAGTTTTTGAGTAGCTTTCTTGACTCTTGGCCTAGACTAGGGGAATTGAGTGACCTTGAGTCACTAGGCCTCATTGAATTGGTGATTTGAGAACCCTTGGTAATCAATTTGATACCCATTGACACTAACACACTACTAATCTAATTATTAGATAGGTTGGGACTTATGGGTTGATGTGATCAAGCCTATTTGACGTAGACTTAATAGGTTGGCCCCTTATAATTATCAATATATAGTTGTTAGACAAGGAAGGTGATCTCAATTTCCTATGTCTAGCTAAGAGTTCTTCCCTTTATTTTATTAGTTCTTGATTGTTTACTTTCGTGCTTTTATATTTCCTTGCCCTTTTATAAACCAAACCCTTTGTTCCTTCATAGCCAATAATTGAACATTTTATTGCAATTCCTTGTGAGACAACCCGAGGTTTAAATACTTCGGTTAATTCTTATTGGGGTTTGTACTTGTGACAAAACCAATCTAAATTTGATGTGAGAATTGTTTGTTGGTTTGGAGCTATGCTTACAACGAAATCCTTCTTTCTATAAGAGAAATTCTAGATCGACAACAATTTTCTTTGTCAAATTTATGGCGCCGTTGCCGGGAAATTGTAATGGTGCTATGTTATTGGCTATTGTATATATTGTGAATAGCTTGATTTTTGGTTTGTTTGTTGGTTTTTTGCTAATTGTAGGACTTTGTCTTCTTTATTTCTTGTTAGCTTTTGTTTTTATTCTCTCTTTCACTATGAATTCTCATCCCTTTGGCTATGAGTTTGGTTCAAACTATGTTATAGGAGATGGACAATGATAACATGCATCAAGGATTTGGAGATCAATGGTGGGAGGAGCCCCAAGCTTATGAACAATATTGTTGGCAACAACCTCCTTCCGAACCAATTTTGACAAAAGTGCTTGGGGATATGACTACTCTCCTCATGGAGATGCACAAGGACCAAAAAGCATTTTATTCCCTTCAAGCCGTTCAAGCGTCACCCCAACGTAACTACTCTCTGGATTCTTATGGGTATAATCCTAATCCTAATGCATACCAATCTAATGTATGTGATGATCCTTATTGTGATTGTCAACCCCAAGCACCACATACATATGACCCATTCCCTCAACGTGATTTTGAACCACCTTACTCACAAGCCCCTTACCACCAAACACTTCCATATGACCCTAATCCTTATCCACTATACCAACCATCTTTTGAGCCATATGAACCATACATGGAACCACAACAATTCCAACACAATTACTCCCAAGAACCACATCAATATGCACCATCTCCATACCCTTCCCAAGATGAACCACCTTCCAATTATGAATTCTTTCCTTCAAACAATGAACCCTCTCTTCCACCACCGCCCCCCAATGACGCCCTCACGCTAGAATTAAAAGATCTTGACTCTCAATTCCAAAGGCAACAAGAGGGGATGGAAAAGGAGTTTAAGGAGCTAGAAGCCAAGTTAGCTACTATCAATGAAGCCATTAACCACATAGCTGCCCACCTAAGCTCATGCATTCCAAGTACTCCCATTGACGAATGTGGAGAAGCAATCAAGGAGCATAGTGAAGAGGTGAGTTTAGAGCTTTAAGGTAAAGAAGAGGAGTTGAAGTAAGGAGTGCAACAAGCGGAGGAAGTTGAGATAATTGAGCTGGGAGAAGTGGTTGAAGATCTAGGAGATGTTGGAAGTCCATGGGAGTGTAGAATTATAGATCCCTCTTCCAAGAAGCTTGATATTGATGTTGAGGAGGGTGTACAACCTCCAAGGCATAACATGATAGAAAACTTTGAAGAGGTTGATCAAGAGATGATTGATGAATGTACAATTGAATCCTCTCCCATTGGGCTTGACATAGAGAGTAAAGAAGAAGATACTTCACTTCCCATACTTTTGGTAAGCAATGAAGAAGAGATTGAGTTGGAAAGAAGCTACCAAGAAGGAGAGGTTGAGCAAGAAGAAAGCCCCGTCATTGAAGAGAATTCCACACCAACCAATATGTCTTTTGAAATTGATGAACCTACCTCATTGTGTTATGAAATTGATGGCAAGGAGGACCATGCACAACCTCTGACACATGATTTGAGTAATGAGGGGTGTATAGAAGAAGTTGGTGAGAAAGGAATTGAACTTAAAGAAGCTTGCCAAGAGGTGGAAGTTGCAAAGGAGGACCACAAGGGAATGGATCTCGCATTGGCTAAGTGTGGGGAGGTCACCCTTCCTAAGTCACCATCATCCAACACAACATTCAAGAGGCTAAAACTCCTATCCTTAAGCTCTACTTTCTCACTTGAATATGGTTTGCTTGAAAATGATGGTCAACTTAGAGCCCTTTGTGGAGTTAAGAGTAGGAGAGAGTTGTGTAGTGGTTGGAAACATCCTTCTAAGTTCATGATGGTTGCATGCTCAAAGTTGAATAGTAATGGTTGGTGTAGAACCAAATTGCATGGGTCTAGGAGAATGTTTGGATGCTTAATTGAGAATTCACAAGCCTTGTCGCCCAAACTTAACTATGGTAGTCAACAAGAATATGGGTGCAAGAACAAGGTTTAGGACCCCGGAATTCATTTCAACAATAAATACTCTTGGGGCCTTGCCATTTACCTACGCTTACTTGAAGGCTTTATGCGCCTAATTTGGGATCCCAGCGGACATTGGAGATGCAAACATTGGTGGGGATTCCAGGATGAATTCAAGCATAAGCCACCATAGCAAGGATTTCACCAAATGTCCAACTTAAGGACTTAAACTAAAAGTGCTAGGTGGGAGACACCCCACCATGGTAAACTCTTTCCATTCTCTTGTATATATAATCAATGAATGCATTGGGTTGCCATTGTAGGTAGTTTTTCTTATTTTCTATACTCTTATACATTTTGCTTTGATTGATAGATTTCTTGTTAGATTTATGTTTTGTTTAGAATAGTTGTTGTTAGATTGCATTTTACTTGAAGTGTAAGTTTTGTGTGTCTTGTATTTAAAAATTTTTCAAAAAAACCAAAAAGATTTGTCGTTAAATTTGAATTTTGATTGTTTTAGAATGCTTGTAGATTAGGAGAGTGCCCTAATTCTGTTTTCATATGAAAAAAAAAAGAGGCAGGGACGCGGGCGCACGCTGTACGCGCATGCGTCGATGGGTGAATGCAGCTCTCATACATGGGACCCGAGAGTTGCACGAACACCACGCGTGCAATGTGCTTGTTGCGCAAGTTTCATTCCACGCGTACGCGCACCTCACGCGTACGTGTCGGCGCGCACTGCCCTCATCCACGCTCAGGCGCAAGGTGCGCTTCCGCGTCCATTCCCTTTATGCCATCCCCCGGGCACGCGTACTGGACGCGTACGCGTGGTTTCAAAAACTCATAACCCAAGGGACGCGACAACCCTTACCAATCGCGTCCTTCATCCTCTCCCCCTTTCAACGTCTCATTCACCTTCTCCTCTCCCTTCAACCTCCATTACCAACCTTCAAACTCTGCAACCACCACCATCCATCAGTCCGGCAACCCACGCCGCCGCTGTTGACTACAACCTCTCTCTCTCCTTCCCTCCTCTTTTCCCTCTCCTTGCCTCTGCCCCTTTCCTCCTTTCTATCTCACCGTGTCATTTTCTGCTTCCGCCGTGCTCCGCCACAGCCGCCGGTGAACCCATACCACCATCACCACAACTCTTGCTCGCCTCTTCTCCCGTTCCACCCTTTTTCCCTTACTGCTTCACTGCGCCCTAATTCCGACGTCACTCCTCTGCTCGAAACCCATTTTCGGCGACCCCTGAGTTGCCCCGCTGCCACCACTGCTAGCAGCACCGCACTGCAACGCCCGCACCCCTCCTTCCTTCCCTTCATCTTCTATTTTCTCAGCCCTATTTCTCTTCTGCTCTGTTTCCAGGTTCCATACTGCCTGTTGCTCTACTTTTCTTTCTTTCATTAATTTTGTTTGTTAATGACTAGATTAGATTAGTTAGTTGATCATTCTGTTTATTAGGATAGATAGAAATGCATGCTGTTAGGTAGTTAGGATGTGGTTAGAGGATTCTAGGCCTGATAAGTGCTCCATTCTTGTTTACTTTTTGAATGTTGCATGCCTTGCTGAATGATAGTTGGAGAGCTGTGCTGATTTCTGTTTTATCTGCTTTGTTTTATTGCTGCCCTGCTGGTATCGTATATGTAATCCTTGCTGAATTCATGTTTGTGCAAGTTTTGGATTCATATGCACGGATTTTGCTGCTCTATGCTATTTGGGAACGTCCAATTTACTGCCGGAATGCTATCCGAATTTCTGAAAATTATTCTATTCTTCAACTCGCAACCTTAGAATTGAACTTGACACTTTTCGAATTGAGTTTTGCTTGACTTCAATAAGTTCACTTCATAGGTTACCTGGGTTGTCATTTCCATGCTTATTTGTGTCTCCCATCATATGCATTGGAATGGTTAGTTTAAGGAGTTGTTTGTCAGATTTCTATGACAAATAATGCCTTGCCTAACTCATTTATGTGAACCTTCATGTGCTTTCAATGCCAAGTTAAATCAGATGCCTTCAGCCTCGTACTAAGTTTTCCATTTGACTTTAACTTGCATTTTCCTGAATATGGTTCATCCACTTGCAATGTTTGGTGCATTCACTAGTGTAACCCTTTTTAATTCAAAATAGTTTTCAACTTGCTTTCGGTTACATCTAGTGCATATTTTACTCTTTCGACACCAATTGTTGCAAGACTTGGTGACCATTACATTGTTGATGACTTGTTTCCATTATATGCATTTATGCAATTTTTATATTTCATCATCAATGACCACATCTTCTCATGAACGTGAGTGTGCTTCTTTTCCATACTTTGTGCATTTCTTCTAATTGAGTCAACAATCGTCATACCACTAATCTTTGAACCGGTTTTCTAACTTCTAACTTGATTAACCAACTAACTTCTCTTTTTGCTTTCAAACTAACCCTTTGACCGTTCTTTTGGGTATGACATTTCTTGGGCTTAATAAACAAGCATTGTGCAAATATGGCTTGAACTCTTAGTTTGTAGCTTTGTTTGAATTCTGTACTTTGCCTGCTTGCATTCCAAGTTTTCATTCTTTTGACTCACTTCATGAATATGTCAATCCTCTTGCCTTCTACTTATGTTTAATACCTTGCTTTGTTTTCTTCTACATGTTTTAATTGTTCATATCCTGTATACCTATTTTTCAGGATGGCCGATAGAGGAAAATATAAAGCTACTTCAAGAAAGGGAAAGAAATCTCAACTATTCACTCTTTCTCCTTACCACGATTATGCTAAGAACCCTCTTAATGAGGAAGACAAAGCTAACCAGTAGCTGCCGCATACGGATGCACATAGGTTTCCTAACCTATACTGCGAGCTCCGCTTTCTGACATACCGGAAGAAGAATCTGAACATAGAAAAGAAATTGGCCCTCCCAGCTGACGTGAGGCAAGCCATTCAAACACGCATCAGGGGAATGGGCCTAGGCTTTATTGATAGGGAGCTAGGCAGGGTGAACTCCTCCTGGGTGAAGGAATTTTACTGTAACTTCTTCAGACACACCCTTGAGTCATTCCACCTGCGAGGCGGTCAGATGTTGGTTACGGAGGCAGCTATTGGGGATAGGCTCGGTGGTACACGAAATCGTGATTGTTCATTCCTTGGTAACAATGCCAAAAACTTAATACGCACGTTCATAATCTTAGTTCTTTGTCACAACTTCGCAGAACTAACCAGCAAGTGCACTGGGTCGTCCAAGTAATAAACCTTACGTGAGTAAGGGTCGATCCCACGGAGATTGTCGGCTTGAAGCAAGCTATGGTCATCTTGTAAATCTCAGTCAGGCGGATTCAAATGGTTATGGTGAATTTGATAATTAAAATATAATTAAAATATAAAATAGGATAGAAATACTTATGTAATTCATTGGTGAGAATTTCAGATAAGTGTATGGAGATGCTTTTATTCGTTCTGAACCTCTGCTTTTCTACTGCTTTCATCCAATCATTCATACTCCTTTCCATGGCAAGCTGTGTGTCGGGCATCACCGTTGTCAATGGCTACTTCCCGTCCTCTCAGTGAAAATGGTCCAAATGCGCTGTCACCACACGGCTAATCATCTGTCGGTTCTCGATCATGCTAGAATAGGATTCAGTAATCCATTTGCGTCTGTCACTACGCCCAGCACTCGCGAGTTTGAAGCTCGTCACAGCCATCCCTTCCCAGATCCTACTCGGAATACCACAGACAAGGTTTAGACTTTCCAAATCTCAAGAATGGTCGCCAATAATTCTATCCTATACCACGAAGACTCTGATCGTAGATCAGGAGGCTAAGAGATATGCATTCAAGCTTGCTTTCATGTAGAACAGAAGTATTTGTCAGGCACGCGTTCATAAGTGAGAATGGTGATGAGCGTCACATAATCATCACATTCATCATGTTCTTGTGTGCAAATGAATATCTTAGAGAAGAAATAGGCTTAAGTTGAATAGAAAAATAAGAGTACTTTGCATTAATTCATGAGGAACAGCAAAGCTCCACACCTTAATCTATGGTGTGTAGAAACTCTACCGTTGAAAATACATAAGTGATAATAGTCTAAGCATGGCCGAATGGCCAGCCTCCAAGGTCTAGGGACTAAACGTCCAAAGATGAAAATACAATAGTAAAAAGTTCTATTTATACTAAACTAGTTACTAGGGTTTACAGATATAAGTAAATGATGTAGAAATCCACTTCCGGGCCCACTTGGTGTGTGCTTGCATTGAGCATTGAGCTTTCATGTGTAGAGACTCTTTTGGAGTTAAACGTCAGGTTGTAGCCTATTTCTGGCGTTTAACTCTGATTTGCAACCTGTTTCTGGCGTTTAACTCCAGAATAGGGCAGGAGGTTGGTGTTAAACGCCAGTTTGCGTCGTCTAAACTTGGGCAAAGTATGGACTATTATATATTGCTGGAGAGCCCTGGATGTCTACTTTACAACGCAATTAAGAGCGCACCATTTGGGTTTCTGTAGCTCCAAAAAATCTACTTTGAGTGCAGGAAGATCAGAATCCAACAGCATCTGCAGTCCTTCTTCAGCCTCTAAATCAGATTTTTGCTCAAGTCTCTCAATTTCAGCCAGAAATTACCTGAAATCATAGAAAAGCACACAAACTCATAGTAAAGTCCAGAAATGTAATTTTTATTTAAAAACTAATAAAAATATATTAAAAACTAATCAAATCATACTAAAAACTATGTAAAAATAATGCCGAAAAGCGTATAAATTATCCGCTCATCACTCGGCTGTCTGCCTAGGACCGGTGGCACAGATGCCATTGAGCAGACGAAGGTGACCATACATTGCATGACCTTTGATTATGATGCTCTGAGGGATGTTATTGCCACCTCGGATGCTCCTTGGGTAATGGATGCTAACAACAGGAAGCCCAAGGGGATACTGTTTACTCATCTTTCGAGGGAGGCCAGGACGTGGCAACAGATCTTTATCCATTACGTCATGCCTACCCCCCACTTTACAGAGATCCCAGAGGACATGCTCGTCCTGATCGGATGTGTTATGGACGGGAAGGAGGTATATTTCCCCAGGTTGATCAGGCGATACATGTGGCGAGCACATGTCCGTGGCTTACTTCCATTCTCGACATTGGTTACCGAGATGACTCAGCTAGCTGAAGCCCCATGAGAGGTAGATGATGAGACACCACCTCCCGACCACGGAAAGGAGGAAGTGATTCCGTGGGGGGAGTGGGTACACGAGATGCCCCCATCCTGGCGACGCTCTAGAGCCAGAGCAGCAGCGGACCTACTTCTTCATCAGCCCCAACAGGACCATCAGCACCAGCAGCATCCACAGCACCACTACCACCAGCACCCCAACCGATGTATCTTTTAGTACAGCATCTGATCCGCTTCATAGAGCGCAGTTAGCGTCGTATCATGCAGCGCCTGGATAGAGTGGATCAAATATTTGTGGTGCTGGGCGTGGAGGTACCCCCTCTTCCCGACTCTTCTGCATCTGAGGAGGAGGAGCATTAGGAGGAGCCAACTCAGACAGAGGCACATTTACAAACACAGACCATCCCAGAGGCTCAGCAGCCCCCTGCGGACCCCCAGCCAGAGCCTCAGCAGCCTCCTGAGCAGCCACAGCCTCAGTCCCAGTAGCCAGATGTGACTGTTGACCCCTATTCTAAGCCCGAGCAGTAGCATCAGGGACGATGCTTCATCTTAAGTGTGGAGAGGTCACCGTCATTGCCGTCGGTGGATAGCTATCTTTTTGGTGAACATTTCTGGACATTTATCTCCTAGTCTATGTTGTTTTGCTTTATTTTGCATTTTCTTTTGGGGATTATTGTATATACTAGTATTGTGGATACTTATATTCTGGTTGTTGCATTTTGCTTGCACCTTAGATTGGATACCTTTCATATTTTTAGTAGATTCTCTTTACATAGTTGTTTTTTCTTGTTTTAGCTTTTCGGTTGTGATTAGGAAAATATTTTGGATTGTTGAAACCTAGTTGACCCCTTTTATATATGAAATGTGTTTTGATTGAAAAAGGGGTAAACTAAGGAAATTTTGGGATTTTCTCAATCACAACGTTAAATCAATAAGCTTAGTCAAAATGATGAAAATTTTCAAGAAAATATATTTCTAGGGTGCCACCTCAATTGATTGAAATTTTTTTAGAACTTGCTTGAATTATACACTTTGTAGATCATGTTCTGAGCGAAGAACACAAGCATGTGAGTTTTGAGCCTAATTGCGTGGTTACATCGTATAACCACTTATTTTCATTCTTATGTGCATTATTCTCTCCCTATGCTTGTAATCCTTGATTTGTTTGATTCTTTATGTCCATTATTTTGTGTATACATGCATTTGTATGATTGAGGCCATTGTTTCAAATAGCTTACTTACCCATAACCTACCTTTTATCTTCCATTGTCAGCCAATTTTGAGCCTATGCTTAACCCATTTTTCTTAATTGTAGCACATTACAAACCTAAGTAAAAAACAATAAATGTCCCTTGTTTGGATATTTCATTAGCTTAGGCTAGTGAGAGTATTTATTATTCAAGTTTGGGGAGAATTAGGAGCATTGGTTGGGGTGAAAGGATGTCTTTGTATTTCCATATTTGGGAATTGGGTGCATGCTCATGTATAGATTAAATGTGTAACCCATATGCATTGATATTCTTGTATATATTCTAGTTTGAAAAAAAATGAAAAAAAAATAAAAAATACAAAAATAAAAAAATAAAGAATAAAAAAAATAAAAATAGAAATAGAAAGAAAAAGAAAAAGAATTGCAATAAAAAGGGGACAAAAATGCCCCAAAGTTCAAGGTTCAATAAAGGTTAATGCATATATGTGGTGATCAAAAGAGAATGCATGAGTATGTGAAAAAGTGAAGAATGGGTGGTTAGGTTTGTTTAGAATTGTATAGGTTGTCATAGGTTAGGTGGGAAGTTTAAGTTAATCAAATATTCAAATTACAAGCTCACTTGACCATATGCATCCTACCTTGACCCTAGCCCTATTACAACCTACAGGAAGTCCTCATGATATTTGTATGCATGCATCAAGTAATTGTTGATTGTTAGATGAAAAACAAATCTTGGAAAGCATGATTAAGGGAGAATTGAGTGAATCAACCCCATACACTTGAGCGATTAGAGCGGATACACATCCAGTGAGGGTTCGATCGCTCAATTACATGTTTCCACCCATGATCATTCCTTCTTGCAAGTTTGTAAAATCTTTCAATTATTATTTCAATTGTGGGTTGATTTGATTGTTAATGCTTTTGCCCTTGTACTTATATGTATTCTTGGGAATTGATTGTTTTGATCAAGTAGATGCATTCATGTAGATAGATTGCATATAGGTAGTTGCATATAGTTAGTTCGCATTGAATAAATGTTGATACCCTTTGCTTCTCTCTTGATTTTAGCATGAGGACATGCTTAGTTTAAGTGTGGGGAGGTTTGATAAACCCCAATTTTGTGGTTTATCCTGTGCTTATTTTAGGGGATTTTATCACCTTTTCCCACATTTATTTAATGAAATAGCATGGTTTTGTAATTCTCCCTTAATTTGCGTTTAAGTATAAAAACATGCTTTTTAGGCCCTTAAATTGGTGATTTTTACTCACCTTAATTCCATTTGATGCCTTGAAATGTTTGTTAGTTTTTTCAGGTTCATAAGGCAAGTATTGGATGGAAGAAGTGAAGAGAAAAACATACAAAGGGGAGAACACATGAGGAAACAAGGATTGGGAGTGCATCAATCGACGCGTACGTGCAGCACATGCGCACGCGTAGAGGTGAAGTTACACGGCAACTGAGCGAACGGCAGAAGTCGGCTAATTAAGAAGTCAAAACATGGAATACATTGTGAGTATAGTTCTCAACCAGCTAAGATCCGCCTCGTCAATTTAAAAAAGTTGTCACAAATTTTAGAAATAAAAATACTGGGAATATGAGTCCCAGGTCGTCTCCCAACGAGTTACAGAAAAGGGTGCTATTTTATTAACTAGGAATTTTCCGAAAGTTTTGAGAGTTGAATAATGATGAGCAATTGAATAATTATAAATTAGAACAATAAAAATAAACTAAGAATAACTATTGATATTCTAAATAAAAGGCCTTGACTGGGGGAATGATTAATTGGAAGTTCTATCCTTGTTAGGATCTCTTAAATGTAGTATTAAAAGGACTGTTGTTTTCACTTAGTTAACCCTTACTAAATAAAGGAAAGTCAAGTGATTAAGCTAACCCTTATTCGCAAATCCTAGTCCTCTCCCTTAGGAAGGTCTAGCGTTAGTAAATACAGAACTAGCCAACAACGTCCAATTTAACTAAGCACTTGAGCATTCCAACTCAAGTATCTCCTTTTAATCAACCCCCATGTCAAGTAGAAAATCTACTCCATTGACATGGAATTAATACTCATAAAAATATAAGAAGACATAATAAATTAAATAAAATAACATAGAGAATTAAAAATAATTAAAAGTAAAAGTAACTCTATATATTAATAAATCCAAAATTTAACATACTAATCTGAATAGGGTCAATAATTAACTGAAAAGAGTAAAGGAATAAGGAAACAAACTAAAGTAGTAACTTCAACGGAGGTAATGATTCTTCAACATCCCAAAATCCAAAGCAAAGGCGTAAACTATGAATGTAAAGTGAATCTAGATTCAGATCTAAAACTAAAAGTAATCCTAATATCAATGTATCTCAATGTGTATGGATGCGTATGGGTCCCCCTTTGAGTCTTTGCATGTTCCCTGGTTTCATTCTGTGTTTCTGGGCCAAAAACTAGGTTAAAATGCGACCCGAAATCACACCCAGCGTATTCTATTATTTTTGCAGATCGCGCATGTCACGCGTACGCGTCGTCCACGCGTTCGCGTCATTCGTGCATACTTCAATCCACGCGTTTGCGTCAGGCACGCGTTCGCGTCGCTACGATTTTCTTCATTTCGCGCGCTCGCGTGAGCCATGCGCTCGCATCAGTGTTCACTGGTCATCTCCTTAGTTTCTTGTGTTCCTTCTATTTTTGCAAGCTTCCTCTTCATTCTCTAAGCCATTCCTACCCTATGAAGCCTGAAACACTTAACATACGGATCACGGCATCGAATGGGATAAAAGAGAATTAAAATACACAAATAAAAGATCTCTAGGAAGCAAGTTTTCAACCATAGATTTCAACTAGGAAGGAATTGTAAAATCATGCAATTCATATGCATAAGTAGGTAAATAATTGATAAAAACCACTCAATTAAATACAATATAAATCATAAAATAATGGTTTATCAACCTCCCCACACTTAAACATTAGCATGTCCTCATGCTTAGCTTAAGGAGATAAAATAAATAAGTAGAGAAATGTAAGACTCATGCAATGCAATGCAACCTATATGATTCTTGTCTACTTGGTCAAAAGTAAATAAGCTCTTCAAGACCAACATACATTGGATTTCACTAATTCAAATTATACAATAAAAGACAGGTAAAATTGTAAGAAGATAGCTTATGAAAGCGGGGAACATAGAATTAAGCATTGAACCCTTACTGATGGTGTATGTGCATTCTAGTCACTCTAGTGTATAGGGTAATCACTCTACTCTTCTCTAATCATGATTTCTAAACTTTGTTCTTCACCTAACCAATCAACAATATTCAATGTACTAGTGCAAACATCATGAGGTCTTTTAAAGGTTGTAATGGGGCCAATGTAAGGGTAAGGGTATGCATATGGCTAAGTGAGCTATAAATTGAATCCTTGACTAACCTAAGCTCTTACCTAACATACATATTCTTATATGCTTTAAATTCAAGCCTAGCTACCCATAATTCCCACTTTCACATTTCATACTCATGTACCAACTTTTTCTCTTAACTTGTATCACATATGCATTGATTTTTCATTAACTTAATATTAGGGTAATTTTGTCCCCTTATTTAATTACTTAATTATTATTATTATTATTATTTATTTAATTTTTTTAAGTAAAAGTAAAATAAATATAGCTTATCAATGCACATGAATTTTTAATTTTTCTAGTTTCACATGAGTAGGTACCCAAATTCCCATTATTTTATCATGACACATTCCCTTATTAACCCATGTTCCCACAATCTTCCCGTACTCAATTGACACACAATTTCTATCTTAAGCTAACCAAAGATTCAAATTGGGATATTACTTGTTTTTCCGCTTAAGGCTAGTAATGTGGTAAAATATAGAACAAATGGGATTAAAAGGCTCAAAGTGGCTAACAAAGGTAAATGGAAGGGTAGGCTATTTGGGGTAAGTGAGTTAAAACAATTAATGGCCTCAATCATATGCATGCATCTAACACATTAAACATTGGACATATAGGATGGAACAAAATAAAGATTACAATCATAGAGAAGCAAACACACAAGAATAATATTTATGGTTAAATAATGTAACCATGTCATTAGGCTCAAATCTCACAGGTTGTGTGTTCTTAGCTTTTTAAACTATGTTCCAATTACAACTTCTAACAAGTTTTAACACAAAAGTTTTGATTTAAATTAGTGAAACTCTTTTCAAAAATAGGGTCTTAAAAAGAAACTTATATTTTTCAATCAAGTAGAATTATGCATGCAATTAACCTATTACTATGCAATTTATCCTACCCTAAAAAAATTAACTAAATATCCTATTTTATTGGTGTTTAAGGAAAAGAAATTACCTCTGGAAGTCAGGTACTGACCGACCTCCCCACACTTAAAGCTTTGCACTGTCCTCGGTGCCATCTGTCAGGAACAAAGAGGGGCTGGTAGCAGCATCTCCACCATCGGGACCGTCATGGCTCCCTGTACTGGTAAATGAAGTGGAGTCTGGAGTGCCGGGGTCTTCTTTAGGTGGGTGGTTACCAACAAGTAGCTCCTTGAGGTATGTGAATCTGCGCTTGTTACGGCACTCTCTTTGCTTTTCTTTCCGGTCAAGCCGGTCTAGCCTCTCAAGGATCTTATGGAGCAGTTGGTTTGTTGAAGGTGCTTGTGGTGAGGAAGAAGAAGGGATATCTTCTGCTGGTTCTGTGCTCCGGTTGATAGTGGCTGCTGGAGGTCTGATATACTTCCCGTTAGGGACATATTGATCATCTCGTGGAATCATGGCCTTGGTATCCCCAGCTCTATAAGAGACTCCGGCTGCTGAGACTAGATCTGAAACCAAGGTGGGGAAAGGTAAGTTGTTCGCAATCTGTACGTGTCCCATAGTATGCTGAATGTGTCTTGGTAAATTGAGGTGCTGGTCTGTAAGGATACACCAGAGTAAAACAGCCATGTCTGCAGTGAAGGAGGACTCATGGGTGCTCGGAAAGACATAATGGGACATGATCTGTGCCCATACTCGAGCCTCTAAGGTGAGTGCTAAAGCCAATATGTCCTTAGGTCGGGAACGATGGTATCCGTAGATCCATATGCTGCCAGGTTGTGCGATAACTCTGAGAACGGCGTACCAGTCAAATTGGTATGTCTGGCACTTGAGTGAGACTTCTTGGAATGCGTCCAATCCTTCTGGAGCAGGGGGAAGATTTAAAGCTTGTTGAATAGCCTCTTCAGTTATGGGGACTTGCTTCTGACGGACATAGACAGACTGCATGGTTGGCATGTGAAAATTGGAGTAGAATTCAACTACCCATGATAGATTAACCTGCCGTGGCTGTCTTTGTAGGAATCCCCACTGTCTTCGCTCAATGCGGGGCTTAAGAATATCAGCAATGTTGGTCGGGAGGATAAGAAGATACTCATTACTATAATTCCTTTCAGCCAGAATGGGGAACATCTGCTCGCAGTAGCGGTTAGTGAACTGCGCAGTGTCCTTTGCTGGGAAGGCTTTCTTTTTTTCATCGACCTTGATGATCCTCTTGATTCGTTTTGTTGAGGGTTTTACCGATGTTGAAGATGGCTCTGCCGCTAATGTTCTTTTTGTTCCTCTCCTTGCTGGTGGTTTGGGAGTAGCTTTCTCTTTACCTTTCTTGGTGGCCATCCTGAAAAAGGAAAAAGAAAGTAATATGTAAAGCTAAGGGTTCGAGCAAGGGAGCAAATATTATGGGTGATAATCAATGCACGGTAAAGAAGGATCTCGTTAACACATGGTCTAGACTACTGACGTGGCGGAAATTGGCTAATTAAGAATTGATATAAGTTGTGCGTTGCAAGTATAGTTCTTAACCAACCAGAAACCCGCTTATCAATTTATAAAGGTTGTCACAAAAATTAAAATTAAAATACTGGGAGTATGAATCCCAGGTCGTCTCCCAACGAGTTGCAGAAAGGTGTGCTATTTTATTAATCAGATATTTTCAGAAAGAGTTTGAATTGAATAAACAGGAAATTAAATTGGGGAAATTAAGTAATTTAAATAAAAGTCTTGACCGGGAGTAGATTAGTTGGAAGCCCTATTCTTGTTGCAGTACTCTCAAGATTAATTGATAATTGAAGGTCGTTCTGTTTAGTTATCCCTTACTAAATAAGGAAAAGTCAAACAAGTTGGAATGATGTTTCTACTCACAAGTCCCAATTCGCTTACTTGGAAGGACTGGCGTTAGTGACTAGAGAGCCATCCAACAGTAAACCCAATTACAATCTCTCTTTTGAGTATTCCAACTCAAGGGTTCCTTTCAATCAACTCCCCATCAAGTTAGGGAACTACTCGCTCATTGTGATTATGGAACACATAACATAGAAAAGGGAATTAAAGAAAGACATGATAAATAAAACTCAAAGAAATCAATTAAAAATAAAAGTAACTCTTGTATTAATAAATTCTAAAAAAATTCAATAGTAAAATTGAGTAAATTAGAGGACATGGAAGAGTAAAGCCAAGTAAAGAAAACGAACTAGAATGACGAAGTCATGATGAGGTAATAACTCTTCTCAATATCCCAATGCAAAGAACAATAGAAATAAAAGTCCTAAGAACTATGAGTGTGTAGAGAGAAAACCTAGAGGAGGAGTAAAACTAGATCTAAAAACTCAAAACTGTGTAGAATGAATGTTGTTTTTGGTTTCTGCATGTCTTATGGCTCTAGTCTGCTTTTCCGGGCTGAAAACTGGGTCAAAACAGGGCCCAAAATTGCCCCCAGCGAATTCTGCAGATTATGCAGATCGCGCATGTCACGCGATCGCGTCATTCATGCGGACGCGTCATGCGGCGTTTTGCTTTGCTATGCGGGCGCATCGTCTACGCCTCCGCATCACTTGTGCTATTCCAATTCGCGCGGTCGCGTGAGCCATGCAGTCGCGTCACTTCTCGCTGGTCATCTCCTCAATTTCTTGTGTTCCTTCCATTTTTGCAAGCTTCCTTTCCAATCTCCAACTCATTCATGCCCTATAAAGCCTGAAACTCTTAACACACAGATCACGGCATCAAATGGAATAAAGGAGAATTAAAATGCATAATTAAAAGTCTCTAGGAAGCAAGTTTTCAATCATGTAATAATTTTAGGAAAGAAATATAAATGCATGCTAATCATATTAATAAGTGTGTAAAGATCATGATAAAACCACACAATTTAACACATTATAAACCATAAAATAGTGGTTTATCAACCTCCCCACACTTAAACATTAGCATGTCCTCATGCTTAGTTGAAGGAGATAGAATAAATGAATAGGAACATGTAAAACTCATGCAATACAATGCAATGCAACCTATATATATGAATGCAACTGTATGATTTTTGTCCACTTGATCAATAGTAAATAAGCTCTTCAAAACAATTACAAATCAAATTTCACTAATTCAATTCTCATGCAGCAAGAACAGATAAAAATGCAAGAAGGCAGCTCATGAAAGCAGGGAACATAGAGTTTTAAGCATTGAACCCTCACTGATGATGTATGTACACTCTAGTCTCTCTAGTGTATAAGGTAATTACTCTATCCTTCTCTAATCATGCTTTCTAATTTTTTTGTTCTTCTCCTAATCAATCAACAACATTTAATATACCAATGCAGACATCATGAGGTCTTTTCAAGGTTGTAATGGGGCCAAGGTAATGGTAAGGATACATATATGGCTAAGTAAGCTTATAAACTGAATCTTTAATTAACCCAAGCTTTAACATAACCTATATATATACTCTATATAACTTTAGAATCCATACCTAGCTACCCAGAATTTCTCTTTCACATTCCATACTCATGTATCAACTTTTATTTTAATTTTATCATACATGCATTGACCTTTGAATTCTTAACTTAATGTTGGGGTAATTTTGTCTCCTTATTTATTTATTGAATATTTTTGATATATATATATATATATATATATATATTAATATAAGCATAAAAATAAACATAGCTTATCAATGCACATAGATTTTTAATTCTTATACTTTCACATGAGTAGGTATCTAAATTCCCATTCTATTATCATGACACATTCCCTTATTATCTTTTGTTCCCACAATTTTCCATACTTAATTAGCGCACATAATTCTATCTTAAGCTAACCAAAGATTCAGTTTGGGATATATAATTGTTTTTCCGCTTAAGGCTAGTAATGTGGTAAAATATAGAACAAATGGGATTTAAAGACTCAAAGTGGCTAACAAAGGTAATTGAAAGGGTAGGCTTAATTTGGATAAGTAAGCTAAACAATTAATGGCCTCAATCATATGCAAACATATAAATATAATAAATATTGGACATATAGGATGAAACAAAATATAGATTACAATCATAGAGAAGTAAACACACAAGAATAAAATAATTATGGTTAAATAATGTAACCATGCATAAAGGCTCAAATCTCACAGGTTGTGTGTTCGTTAGCTCAAAAATCATGTTCCAAATACAACTTCAAGAAAATTTAACGTAAAAATTTAATTAAAATTAGTGAAATTTTGTTCCAAAAATAGAGTCTTAGAAGAAACTTATTATTTCTCAATCAAGTAGAACATGCATGCAACTAATCTATTACTATGCAATTTATCCTATTCTACAAAAGAAAAATCTAACTAAATATCCTAATTTATTGGTGTTTAGGGAAGAGAAATTACCTCCGGAAGTCAGGTACTGACCGACCTCCCCACACTTAAGGCTTTGCACCGTCCTCGATGCCATCTGTCAGGAACAGGGGTGGGCTGGTAGCAGTATCTCCATAGTCGGGGCCATCATGGCTCCCTGTGCTGGTAAAGGAAGTGGAGTCCGGGGTGTCTGAATCCTTGAATTTTCCCATGATCAGCTCCTTGAGGTATGTGAATCGGCGCTTGTTACGGCGCTCTCTCATCTTAGCTTTGTGTTCCTGCCGATCCAACCTTTCGAGTATCTGATGGAGCAGTTGGTCTGTGGTAGGTGTTTGTGGTACGGAAGGAGGAATGTCCTGAGCTGGTTCAGTGGGCTGGCTTGTAGTGGCTACTGAGGGTCTGATATATTTTCCATTAGGGACATATTGATCACCCCGTGGAAGTATGGCTTTGGTGTCCCCAGCTCTGAAGGAGACTCCGGCTGCTGAGACGAGATCTGAGACCAAGGCGGGAAAAGGTAAGTTGCCCGCAATTTGTACGTGTCCCATGGCATTCCGGATGTGTCTTGGTAGGTTTAGAGGCTGGTCTGTAAGGATGCACCATAGTAGAACGGCCATGTCCGCAGTGAAGGAGGACTCGTGAGTGCTCGGAAAGACGTAATGGGACATGATCTGTGCCCATACGCAAGCCTCCAAGGTAAGTGCTGAAGCCAAAATTCCCTTTGGGCGGGTACGATGGTATCCGTAGATCCATCGGCTGCCAGGTAGTGCGATAACTCTGAGAACGGCGTCCTAGTCAAATTGGTACATCTGGCGCTTGAGTGCGGCTTCTTGAAAGGCGTCCAAACCTTCTGGAATAGGGGAAAGACCTAGAGCTTTTTGAATTGCCTCTTCGGTAATGGGGGCTTGCTTCTAACGGACAAAGACAGACTGTAGGGTTGGCAGGTGGAAGTTGGAGTAGAACTCGACTACCCAAGAAATATTGACCTGCCTCGGCTATCTCTGTAGGAAACCCCATTGTCTTTGTGCAATTTGTGGCTCAACAAAGGTAGCAATATGGTTTGGGAAGAGAAGAAGGTATTCGTTGTTGTAGCTCCTTTCTGCCAGGATGGGGAACATCTGCTCACAGTAGCGATTGGGAAATCGTGCAGTGTCCTTTGCTGGGAAGGCTTTTTCTTTATCATCAACCTTTATAATCCTCTTAAGTCTTTTTGTTGAGGGTTTAACCGCAGTTGAAGAGGGTTCTGCCACTAATGCTCTTGTTGTTCCTCTTCTTGCTGTGAATTTGGGAGTAGCTTTCTCTTTTCCTTTCTTGGTGGCCATTCTGAAAAATGGAAGAGAGAGTAAATTAAATTCAAAGAGATAGAGCAAGGAAGAGAACGGAAAAGGGTGGTTATGAATGCACAATAAAAGGTAAATGATGTTATCACATGGTCATGACTACATGTGAAAAGTCATCAATGGAAAATAGTTAGTGCATATGATGACAAGTGAATGCAAGGTGTTTATTGGCATGCTGGCAAAGGCATGAGTAGCATAGATCAAGCATCACTCGTAACAAACTATCACGTTTGTATTAACAATTATTTATAACGAATAAAATATAGAAGGGGTTTTGTGAAAAACGGGCATTTAATAGTAGAGTAGAATAACGTAGAAAAGTGCAAGACGCCATATGGGCTTTTTCACAAACACATAGCATGCATGGTGAAATAATGTATAGAAAGTATTAAATTGAACATGCAAGCAACCCTTTAAAAAGTAATATATAATTGCCAAACAAATTTAGAACAATCCACAAGCATATAATGAGAAATAATGACTCAAATAAATTTCTAACACCAAGTAAAAAGGAAGAAAATATGAATAATGAAAGTAAAAAGAAAAGAAAAGAAGATAACATAGAAAAATAAGAAGAAAAATAGAAAAGTAAGGAGAGAAGAAGAAAAAGAAAACCTTGTTAATGGGGGAGAGAGAGAGAGAGTGAGGGTGTAAAAAGTGAGAAAGAATGAAGAAGGAAGAAGGGAAGAAGAAGAAATAAGGAGGGAAAAGAGAAAATAGGATTTGGGGAGAAAAAGATAAGATAATTGGCAAATCAGAAAAACTGTGCGGCGCAAGCGACGCGGTCGCGTGAGGCACGCGATCGCGTGACTTGCGCTTAAACTGATTGACGCGGTCGCGTCGGTCACGCGGTCGCGTGACCCGTTTTATGCCACTGGCGCGAGGGCAGCCTCGCACTCGCACAACTCTCTGTTCAAAATCATTAATTTCCAAATATTGGGTGACGCGATCGCGTGGGGCATGCGATCGCGTGAGTGGTCAATTATTGGGATGTGACATGGTCGCGTCGATCACGCGGCCGCGTGGGAAGGATTGTGCGTGCAGCACCAATCCAGCACCACTCTAGCACGACTTTCGGTCATGCACCCTTTCTTACGTCGATTTCCAGGTGATGCAGCTGCGTGGGGCACGCGGTCGCGTGAGAGGCCAGTATTCCCACTCGACGTGGACGCGTCAGCGACGCGGTCGTGTGGGATGATTTGTGCCATTGGCATGCCTCCAGCCACGCTCCTGCGTGACTCTCTGTTTGTTTTTATTTTCTCCCATCACCTTGCGACGCGGACGCATCAATGATGCGATCACGTCGCGTAACCCCCTTTTTTTTAAAAAAAAAAATAAAAGTATGTAAATGCAAATGCACGAAATGTACTAATAAAGAGAAGAGTTATTAAATAAAAAAAACTAAAAATAAATAAAGGAACGATTATACCATGGTGGGTTGTCTCCCACCTAGCACTTTGCTTTAACGTCCGTAAGTTGGACACTCCATTAGCTCAATCTTCGGCTATGTGAGGATCTTCCAAGAGGAAGATCTCGAGCTCCTTGTTTTTCTGCATCCGCTCTCCATGGTACAACTTTAAACGATGTCCATTAACTTTGATAAGTTCAGAGCTGGAAGGATGGCTTAGGTGATAAACTCCGTACTGTTCGGCCTTCTCTACTCTGTATGGACCATCCCATCTTGATCTCAACTTGCCTGCCATGAGCCTCAATCGAGATTTGTAAAGGAGGACTAAGTCTCCAGGTTGAAACTCTTTTCTCTTAATGTGCTGATCATGTACAGCCTTCATCTTCTCCTTGTATAGTCTTGAATTCTCATAAGCTTCTAGGCGAAGGCTTTCCAATTCTTGCAGTTGCAATTTCCTTTCAGCTCCGGCTTCCTCAATTCCCATGTTGCACTCCTTTACTGCCCAAAAGGCTTTGTGCTCGACTTCAACAGGGAGATGACAAGCCTTTCCATAGACTAAGCGGAAAGGACTCATCCCAATGGGTGTCTTGTATGCGGTCCTGTACGCCCAAAGTGCATCTTGTAGCCTGGTGCTCCAATCTCTTCTATGAGGTTTGACTATCTTCTGCAAGATATGCTTTATCTCTCTGTTTGACACCTCGGCTTGCCCATTAGTCTAAGGATGGTATGATGTTGCAACCTTATGAATTATTCCATGCTTATTCATTAATCCTGTTAGTCTCCTGTTACAAAAATGGGTGCCTTGATCGCTCACGATTGCTCGTGGTGATCCAAAGCGACAAATAATGTGGTTTCTCACAAAGGAAACAACAGTGTTAGCATCATCAGTGTGGGTAGGAATTGCTTCCACCCATTTAGAAACATAATCCACAGCTAACAATATATAAAAATAGCCATTAGAATTTGGAAATGGACCCATGAAGTCAATGCCCCAAACGTCAAAAATCTCACAGAAAAGCATAATTTGTTGAGGCATCTCATCCCTCCTAGATATATTACAAAATTTTTGGCATGGGAAACAAGATCTACAAAATTTAGCAGCATCTCTAAAAAGTGTAGGCCACCAGAATCCACAGTCTAAGATTTTTCTAGCTGTTCTTTGAGGGCCAAAATGTCCTCCACTCTCAGATGAGTGACAGGCCTCTAAGATGGACTGGAATTCTGATTGAGGCACACACTGTCTAATTACCTAGTCAGCGCCACATCCCCATAAGTATGGGTCATCCCATATATAATATTTAGACTCGCTTTTCAGCTTGTCTCTTTGATGCTTAGAAAAGTTTGGAGGAAAAGTGCGGCTAACTAGATAATTTGCTACAGGTGCATACCAAGGGACTACCTCGGATACTGCTTGCAGGTTATCAAATGGGAAATTATCAGCTATAGGAGTGGGGTTATCTGAAATGTGCTCAAGGCGACTCAAGTGGTCTGCCACTAAATTCTGGTTACCACTCCTATCCTTAATTTCTAAATCAAATTCTTGTAATAGCAGTATCCAACGTATAAGCCTGGGTTTGGACTCCTTTTTAGCTAATAGATACTTTAGAGCTGCGTGGTCCGAGTACACTACTACCTTCGTACCAAGTAAATAGGCTCGGAATTTATCCAGAGCAAAAACAATAGCAAGAAGCTCTTTCTCAGTAGTAGTGTAATTGGATTGTGCTGCATCTAGAGTTTTAGACGCATAAGCAATAACAAAAGGGTCCTTACCTTCACGCTGAGCCAATGCTGCTCCTACTTCATGGTTGGAAGCGTCGCACATTATTTCGAATGGCTGGCTCCAGTCTGGTCCTCTCACAATTGGAGCTTGAGTCAGGGCAGTTTTCAGCCTATCAAACGCTTGTGTTGCAATCTTCACTGAACTCGAACTCAATATCCTTCTGCAGTAGTCTGGATAAGGGAAGTGCTACCTTACTGAAGTCATTAATGAATCTCCTGTAAAATCCTGCATGGCCAAGGAACGAGCAGACTTCCCTCACAGAAGAGGGGTAAGATAAACTAGAAATAACATCCACCTTTGCTGGATCTACAGAAATGCCAGTATTAGACACAACATGTCCTAGTACAATCCCTTGTTTAACCATAAAGTGACATTTTTTAAAATTTAATACAAGGTTTGTACTGACACATCTATATAATACTCTAGATAATCCATCTAAGCAAAGGCTAAAGGAATCGCCATAAACACTAAAATCATCCATAAAAACTTCCATACAGTCCTCAATAAGATCAGAGAAAAGACTCATCATGCACCTTTGGAAGGTAGCTGGTGCATTGCACAAGCCAAAGGGCATTCTCTTGTAAGCATAAGTCCCAAAAGGACATGTAAAAGTAGTCTTTTCCTGATCTACAAGAGCTATATGAATCTGGAAATAACCTGTGTAACCATCTAGAAAAAAATAATGTGATTTACCTGACAGGCGATCCAGCATTTGATCAATGAATGGAAGAGGATAGTATCCTTACGGGTTGCTTGGTTGAGGCGTCTGTAATCAATGCAGACTCGCCAAGCGTTCTGTACTCTGGTTGCTATGAGCTCTCCATGCTCATTTTTCACTGTAGTGACTCCAGACTTCTTTGGCACTACTTGTACTGGGCTTACCCATTCACTGTCTGAGATGGGATAGATGATATTTGCATCCAGTAGTTTGGTCACTTCCTTTTTGACAACTTTTAAGATAATGGGGTTCAATCTTTTCTGGGGTTGACGAATGGGCCTTGCTCCCTTTTCTAAAAATATTCTGTGCTCACATACTTGAGGGTTGATGCCAACTATATCTGCCAAACTCCACCCAATTGCCTTCTTGTGCCTCCTGAGCACACTTAGTAACTGCTCTTCTTGTTGAGAAGTAAGTTTCCTTGCAATGATAACTGGACACTGATGCACGGAAAACTTGTCTCTCAACAAATCTCCCTTCGGCAAGTGTACCAAATTTGTCGTCAAGTAAAAACTCACAATAGAGTGAGGTCGAATCCCACAGGAATTGATTGATCAAGCAACTTTAATTAGAAGAATGTTCTAGTTGAGCGAATCCAGGATTTGGGTTGAGAGTTGCAGAAAATAAAATGGCGGGAATGTAAATAACAGAAAAGTAAATGCTAGAATTAAATGACTGGAAGTAAATGACTGAAAATAAATTGCAGAATTGTAAATGGGAATGGGGAATTTGCTCATAAAAGTAAATAGCAGAAATTAAAAAGAATGGGTAAGATCAGAGATGGGGAGTTCATTGGGCTTAGGAGATGTTGCAATTCTCCGGATCAAGTTCATTTTCATCTCTTCCTCAATCAATGCACTCATTGATCTCCTTGGCAATCTTAAGTGATTGAATTACAATTTCTTGCAATTCAATCTCTCAAATCTTGATCAATAGCCAATTCCTTGGTCAATTGCTCATGAGAAGAGATGAAGTATGGTCACTGATTATACCACATGCATTTCCCAAATCAAGTATTGAGAGGGTTATAGTCACATACCCATCCAAACCCAATTTGGTCCAGCATGAGAAAGCATTTCTAGCTTGATCTCTTCATTCCTCTTTCAAGGTTCAAAAGAGATCCAAGTTTGAATAGCTTCTTTTCCAAGATAACTACTCAATTGGATGAAGATCGAAAGCTTTCAAGTAAAATCAAGAGAAAAGATAGAAGAAGAATAATGAAAATTAGTATTGATCCATCAAATTACAACAGAGATCCCTAACCCAATGAAAGAGGTTTAGTTGTTCATAGCTCTAGAAAATGAAAACAAAGATGGAGAATACATCATAGAACTAGAAATTGCAGAGAAAGTAAAAATACAGAGAGTAGTTCTTTTTTTTCCAACTTCCAGACTCCTTTAACAATTCAAAACTACTCCTATATATACTACTTCTCTCAGCTTCTAGTTGGCTCTTCAAGTCTTGGGCCTTTGGATCTTGAGTTTGAAGCAGTTCTCTTCTTCATTTGGGCTTGGCTTTACTTGCAGAGAGAAAATGTGAAGTGGGCAGAGACTTTAGCTCAGGACGTTAGGGGTGTTAACGTTTAGTGAAAAATATGAGTTCGAGAACGTTAGTGACAATCAACTTTCTCACTAACGTTACTAAATAAAAGCCACGTTAACTTCAACGTTAGTGGCATAAACGTTGCCACTAACATTGCCTCTAAGTCCTTCGCACACGTTATTGAGACTTAACATTCCCAATAACTTTGAAAAGCCCCCTTTTTTCCCACGTTAGAGCCCACGTTAATTTAGTTAACGTGGCTCTTTAACGTGGGCTTGCCATCCTTCGAGAACGTTAGTGACACTCAATATTGTCACTAACGTTCCAAGGAGCCCCTATGTCTCACGTTAGAGTCCACGTTAACTAGGTTAACGTGGCTTCTAACATGGCCATGCTTAGCCATCCCCAACGTTAGTGACAATGTTGAGTGTCACTAACATTGGCCATTCTTTCACTCATCAACGTTAGCTTCCACGTTAACTAAGTTAACGTGGAAGTTAACGTGGCTCCTTGGGGATTGTGTGGTTGCTTCCAATGTTAGTGACAATGTTGGGTGTCACTAACGTTGTCAAACACTCTTGCTTCTTACGTTAGCTCCCACGTTAACCAAGTTAACGTGGGAGTTAACGTGGTATATTTCTCCTTAGGCCAACATTAGTGACAATGTTGAATGTCACTAACGTTGGCATTTCTTCCCCTCTTTAGCGTTAGAGGCCACGTTAACTAAGTTAACGTGGACTCTAACGTGGCCACTTATGAGCATTTGTCAACGTTAGTGACAATGTTAAGTGTCACTAACGTTGGTTCAACTTCCCTTCTCCACGTTAGAGTTCACGTTAACTTAGTTAACGTGACTCTTAACGTGGTCAATGATGGCTTCGAGAGCGTTATTGGCAATCACTTTTCTCATTAACTTTGCAAGTTACCTCCCATTCCTTGCTTCCTTTGGTCCTGAAATCAAGCAACAGAGTGCATCAAAGTTCTAGTCCAAGTCATGAGTAATGCAACATACAATTTGTCACTAAACTCATGCAAAATCCTCATGAAATAATGTAAAATACACAATGTATGCTTGAATCAAGGTGTAAGTGAATATCTATCCAAAACTAGCTTATTTCCTAAGGAAATGCATGAAACTAACCTAAAAATAGTAAAGAAAAGGTCAGTGAAACTGGCCAAGATGCCCTGGCATCACAACACCAAACTTAAAGCTTGCTTGTCCCTAAGTAAGTACTGGAACAAGAGAATGATGAATGGAATGCCAAGAGCAATGAGTCATTCTTGTGGAAGTCATATCACTGATTTTATGGTGGTTTCATGCATAGCAACTTAGGTTCATTCCTGGCTTTCAGACCTTTATCATGTCTTAAAACACTCACTTTGCTTACATCCCATGAGACTTTTATTCATTGATCCCTTTATTGTCATTTCAGAGCTTATTGGTGTTCTTAGGCTAAGTGCTCTGTAAGGGGGCAACTTTTTAAGATAAGCTTTCAGCCAACACTCCCGAACCAGTTGGTTCAAGGTGCTAGGTGTTGAAGCACCCCTAAGGACTTACTCCCTCAAGTCTCTCCCCCATACATACACACCACAGGCATATAGTTCATTTATTTTCCTTCTTGAGACCTTGGTGTCCAGCACCTCTTTGGGTTACTAAATGCTCTGTGGTGAGGGTTACTCTTGATAATGGACTTTCAGCTGATAATCCTGGGTTAGTTAACCCAAGTTACCAGGTGATAAAGCACCCCTAAGAGCTTATTTATCCAAGTAGATCCCTCACACAGGAACACCACAGACACATATCTTAAGATCAAAACCATTGGTGCCTAGCCTTATTGCTTACTCTTTTTCTTTTGTTTTTCCACTTTCATTATTCTTTTCTCTCTCTCTTATTAGGATCTTGTCATATACTTAGTCTCATGAGGTGTGTTCAAAGCAAAGTATTCAGGCCAGATAGTTGTCATCCCACCTTATGGTTGAACTAACTTAGCTAACTTATGATCATACCACAAACTCATGAATGTACTCCATAGTGTGAACTCCACTCTGGTCTTTTGAAACATAAACATTCTCTTTTCATTTGATTAAAAGGGACAGGCATACAAGTAAGTAAAGTAGGGATGCAGTGACATAAAGACTAGTGCACATAGACCTATTCAGAACTTAAAAGACAGAATTTAAAAAGGTTTAAACATAACATGGAAGCAAGTTCTATTTCATACAAGATCTTCCTTATTTAAAGAATAGAAAACATGGACCAAAAAGAACTCCACCACCTGTCATTCATGTGGATGCCTATGCTCCCATCCTTGCTTGTCCTCATTGTGTCTCTCTTGAGTGCTTGTACTTCCACTTCCCTTGCCTTTTCCAAGCAGCTTCTTCCAGAAACCACCATCTTCCATCTTCTTCTTGAGTGTCTCCTTTTGCTGTTTCACTTTCCTCTCTTTTTGTTCTACAAAATCTTTTTGGACCTCATCATATGTAGGGATGGCATAGTGTAGCTGATGCATATTACTGGTCATGTAGTTCAACTTGGCTTGAGTGTTCACATAGAACTCCTCCCTATGTAGTTGCCTTCCTTCATTGAGTACACTGAACTCATTGAAAGTTTTCATTTGGGCTATCTGCCGTTGGTTGAGTTCTTGCAAGTGCTTCTCTTGAAGCTCTTGCCTCTCATTCACTTGGTTGATGGCTTGAGTGAGCCGGGAGTAGTGTTCCTGCTACTGCTCCATTTGTTGTTTTTGCCATGCTTCCTGTTGGCTCAGCCAGTTGGTTTGAAGGTTCAGTATTTGCTCTTGTCCTTCCATATGTCTCATCCTCAGATCCTCAATGGCTCTTAGAAGGTGATTCATGTTCAAGTTAGCTGGATCATAATACTCTCCTTGTTGATATTCCTCCTGATGAGGTTCCTCTTGGTGAACTCTTTCTTTTGCTTTTGGTTTTCCTATTTGTGGCCTTCTTTGTTGCTGAGCAGGTGTAGTATAAACCAATCGCTCGAGTGTAACTGGCCTCCCTAGGTTCACCCAATCTGGGTTGTTGTCCTCAAATACTACCTTGGCCTTGTTACATAAGCGGAGAATGGTGCTGGGGTACCAAAGCCTGGCACCTGAATCAACCTTCTCAGCCGAATCTTGAATCCCCTCGGCGATGAGCTCATTCACATTGATTTCCCCACCTTGTATTAAGCAATGCACCATAGTAGCTCGATTGATGTTTACCTCTGAATTATTTGCAGCTGGCAGAATGGACCTCCTTATGAGTTCAAACCACCCCTTGGCTTCAGGGCTCAGGTCTCCCCTCTTGATGAACTTGGGTCTCCCATCTGTGTACCTCTCCCAGTCAGCTGCTATAACACAGATGTCTGACACTATCTCTGAGAGCTCATCATTATCAGGGCTTCTACTTAGCCTTGCCTGATAACTGTCTTCATCAAAATGAGGTGATTTCAGGTGAAGAACTCTTGTTATGGAATTTGGGCTGAAGTCCACCTCCTTTCCTCTCACGTAACTTTTGAAGGTTGGGGCCTTGGTTTTATCTTCTCTTACTACATTTGCATAAAATTCTTTGATGAGGTTTCCGTTGATCTTCCCCTCTGGACTTGTGAGCAATTGCCACCCCCTCTGTTCGATTTTCTCCAGAATTTGTGGTGACTCATTTGCATTGATTTGGAAGATTAACTCTGGCAATATTTTTCTGGCCCTTATCCGTTCGAATTCACGTTCATAGAAGGCAGTTTTGAATCTCTTCTCATCGAAACGAACACTCTCCATGGGTTCCTTCCTCTTTTGCCTCTTTGAGTTTGATGATGCCATGAATTGAGTTGCTGTTTTGAAAAGGGGGGTTTGAAGAATACGGATAGATGAGGAATAGGTTGGCTACGATAGAGTGTGATGAAGGGGTTTGAGCAAGCCGAAAGTATGAAGTGTGGGGAGTGGGAATTTGAGTGTGAGGAATGAGCATGCACTAAGGTTCACTTATATAGGGAGATCATGAGTGGATGGAAGATGTGGATTGCAAGGATTGTTGCTTGATGGACGGTTGGGGTTGTGTATGAAGGAAGGACAAGGATCATCACTTAATGAGAGTGATTGGTTCGGTCTTCAAGGGTCTTCCTTCTCCAATGTTGCATGGCAACATTTCCCCATGCGTTTCCTCTTGAGACATGTATGTAGTGTTCTTCATTAAGTGGCGGAATCTCCCCCTATTTAATTGTCCAATCAATCCCCTTCAATGCTCTTTTCCTTTTTCCTATAAAGAATTAAAATAAGGAAATTAATATCATAAAAATCAAACTCTACAGCTAGAATACTAAAGAGAAGAAAAAAAAGTTTGTTTATTTATGAATTTCAACTAACTAACTACTTGTGTATCCTTATGCATTTTGGTGGCACCATGGGGTGACACCAAACTTAGTTTGAAGCAATGTGATGAAAATTTTTGTTCAAAGCTCCTAAGACTAGCATGCATCTTGGTTTGCTTTGAACACCAAACTTGTTCTTCACTATATACTGCATGATAAAGATTTCACCAAGTGTTTGTCAAGTTTGGGTTGAAATTCATAAACATTGATTTATTCATTATTTTAAAAACATATAATACATGGGTTGCCTCCCATGAAGCGCTTCTTTAGCGTCACTAGCTTGACGTTTTTCCCTCATCAGGGTGGTTGGTAGTGCCTAAAGTCCTCCCCTCTTACTGTGGACTTATATCCATTGATTGGATCAATGATCTCCACATGTTCCAGGGAAAGAACTCTGTTGATAGTGAAGACCTTGGGTAACTGAGATGGTACAGTAGAAAGATTAGGGGGAATATCTGGGAAGTAAGCTGAGACAACTCTATCCCCTGGAGAGAAGTCTTCCGTAGGGATCTTCTTGTTCCTCTACCTCCTTGGTACCTTCTTCTTTGTTTCTTTTGAGGTTGCCTTCCCCTTGGTGACCTCTTTTTCTAAAGGAGTTGTGATGCTGTCTTCTCCTGCCTCTAGAGGTTTAGGTTCCTCCAACTTTTCCTTGAGCTGTGGCAATTGGTGTTTTCCTTGTTTATCTATTAAGGGGATCTCAGAATGAACTGGCTGTGCTTCAGTACTTGTCTCCTCCTTTAGTGTCTCATTATCATTTGTGCTTAGTTCCTTGTCCTCTTGATCTGTTTCTTGTGAGAATTTGAAAACATTGAAGCTGAGTCGTTCATCATGGATTCTCAATATTAGCTCCCCATTCTCTACATCGATAAGTGCTCTGGCCGTAGCTAGGAATGGTCTTCCCAATATGATTGGATGAATGTGACTCTCTTCCATGTCCAGGATGACGAAGTCTATTGGGAGAAAGTATTTCCAAACCTTTAGCAACACATTTTCCACCACTCCTATTGCTTGCTTTTGAGTTTTGTCAGCTAGTCTGATGATTACATCTGTGGGCATTATCTCATTGATCTGCAGCCTCTTCACCAGGGATAAGGGCAGTAAGTTGATGCTGGCCCCCAAATCACATGTGCTCTATCGAACATAGTTTCACCTATGGCACAAGGGATGTGAAAACTCCCTGGGTCTCTTCTTTTTGTAGGCAACTCAGGTTGAATAAGGGCACTACATTCCTTGTTCATCACTATAGTCTGGCCTCCTTTGAGTGAGCTTTTCCTGGGAAGAAGTTCCTTCATATACTTGATGAATGCAGGCATTTGTTGAATTGCCTTGATGAATGGTATGTTTACATGCAGAGATGCAAACAAGTCTAGGAACCTTGAGTATATTCTTTTTCCCACAGCACCATTGAGCAGTTGAGGGAAGGGTGCATAGAGCTTCAACAGCTCTTGTTGTAAGATTTCTGGTTCTTGGTGATCTCTATCCTCCTCCTTTGTTGAGTTGTCTTCAGGTTGTTCGAAAAGTGTGCCTTGCTTGTCTTCAGTCTCTTGATCACTTGTAGTGACCATTTTACAATCTTCCCATCTTACTTTCTTTGCTTCTCCTTTGGGGTTTTTCTCCGTGTCACTTGGGAAGCTATCAGTAGGTTTGGGAATCTTCTCAGTTAAATATCCCACCTAGAATTCCAACTTCCTAATGGTCTCTCCCTGGTTCTTAATATTGGCTCGCACATCCTCTTTGAACACTTTATTTTCTTGAATCTCTTGGCTTATTCCTTCATGTAAGGCTTCAATCTTAGAGAGCTTGTCATCAAGTGATGAGTGATTCGGAGCAGATGTGCTGTTTTGGTTTTGATAAGCATGTGGAGAAGTGTTGTTGTGGGGTTGTTGAGATGTCCTCTGTGTGAACTGCTGATGAGCTGCATTGTTGTTGGAGTTGTAACGTCTTTGGTCTTGGTTTTGATCTTGCTCACTTCCCCACCCAAAGTTTGGGTGGTTTTTCCATCCAGGGTTATAGGTCTTGGAGTATGGATCATAGTTTTTCTTTGGTGAATTCCCAATGTAGTTGGCTTGCTCCTGACTACCCTCTGCTTCTTCATTCACTCCTTCTTGGGTTGTTGATGAAGTGGAGATTGCTGCTACTTGGTTCATCTCCATCTTCTTAGTGAGGTCAGCCAGCTGCTGGGTAATGAGCTCGTTTTGGGCCAACAGAGCATCTACATTGTTTAGCTCCATTACTCCTCTTGTGTTCCCTCTTTCGGAAGCATAGAAGTAGTCGTTCTCTGCTACTGTTTCAATAACATCTATGGCTTCCTCAATAGTCTTCTTCTTGTTCAAAGATCCTCCGGATGAATGGTCTACAGCCTTCTTTGATTCATAAGAGAGCCCTTCATAGAAAATGTGCAGCTGCACCCATTCGTTGAGCATATCTGGTGAGCACCTCCTTGTTAGGTCTTTAAACCTCTCCCATGCTTCATATAGAGTCTCACCATCTTGTTGCCCGAAAGTTTGGACCTTAGCTCTCAGCCTATTGATTTGTTGAAGAGGGTAAAATCTTGCTAAGAATTTGTTCACCACGTCTTCCCAAGTTGTCAAGCTTTCCCTTGGGAAAGATTCCAGCCACTTGGCTACTTTGTCCCTAAGTGAGAATGGAAATAGGAGCAGTCTATAGGCGTCAGGGTGAACACCATTAGACTTCACTGTGTCACATATTCTCAGGAAGGTGGTTAAATGTTGATTGGGGTCTTCTTGAACACCTCCTCCAAATGAACAGTTGTTCTGAACAAGGGTGATGAACTGTGGTTTAAGTTCAAAGTTGTTGGCATGGATTGTTGGCTTTTGGATGCTACTTCCATAATTGCCTGGGTTTGGATTGATGTAAGAGCCCAAAACTCTTCTATCCTCCCCAGCATGATTTGCTCTACCTCCTCCCCCATGGTTGTGATCCTCTTCTTCATGATGGTTTTCCATGTTGTCTTCCATGTTTGTTTCAAAGAATTCCTCTTCTTCCTCAGCACCAACCACTTTCTTTCCTCTTGTCTCCCTCCTTAATCTAAGGAAGGTCCTCTCAGGTTCAGAATCGAAGGAAGTTGAAGCCTCACTTCTTCTCCCTGTCATACAACCATCAAGTGCAAGCAAGAAAAGATAGGTGCAGAAAGTATTTGTGTCAGAATTACTGTTAGTTGTGGGTGATGCAATATATCAAACAGTTAGTGGGTTAGCAAACAGAATTGAAAACAACAAAGACAAACAAAAAAATAGAGGGGGAAGGGAAGAAGTTTAACTAAAACAGAAAGTAAATCACTCAAACAGAAAATGAAATTCACAAAATAAAAATGCTCAATCTAGTGATCTTCCAATTTAATCATTGTTGATGCACAATCAATCCCCGGCAACGGCGCCATAAACTTGATACACGGAAAACTTGTCTCTCAACAAATCTCCCTTCGGCAAGTGTACCGAATTTGTCGTCAAGTAAAAACTCACAATAGAGTGAGGTCGAATCCCACAGGGATTGATTGATCAAGCAACTTTAATTAGAAGAATGTTCTAGTTGAGCGAATCCAGAATTTGGGTTGAGAGTTGCAGAAAATAAAATGGCGGGAATGTAAATAACAGAAAAGTAAATGCTAGAATTAAAGGACTGGAAGTAAATGACTGAAAATAAATTGCAGAATTATAAATGGGAATGGGGAATTTGCTCATAAAAGTAAATAGCAGAAATTAAAGAGAATGGGTAAGATCAGAGATGGGGAGTTCATTGGGCTTAGGAGATGTTGCAATTCTCCGGATCAAGTTCATTTTCATCTCTTCCTCAATCAATGCACTCATTGATCTCCTTGGCACTCTTAAGTGATTGAATTACAATTTCTTGCAATTCAATCTCTCAAATCTTGATCAATAGCCAATTCCTTGGTCAATTGCTTATGAGAAGAGATGAAGTATGGTCACTGATTATACCACATGCATTTCCCAAATCAAGTATTGAGAGGGTTATAGTCACATACCCATCCAAACCCAATTTAGTCCAGCATGAGAAAGCATTTCTAGCTTGATCTCTTCATTCCTCTTTCAAGGTTCAAAAGAGATCCAAGTTTGAATAGCTTCTTTTCCAAGATAACTACTCAATTGGATGAAGATCGAAAGCTTTCAAGTAAAATCAAGAGAAAAGATAGAAGAAGAATAATGAAAATTAGTATTGATCCATCAAATTACAACAGAGCTCCCTAACCCAATGAAAGGGGTTTAGTTGTTCATAGCTCTAGAAAATGAAAACAAAGATGGAGAGTACATCATAGAACTAGAAATTGCAGAGAAAGTAAAAATACAGAGAGTAGTTCTTTTTTTTCCAACTTCCAGACTCCTTTAACAATTCAAAGCTACTCCTATATATACTACTTCTCTCAGCTTCTAGTTGGCTCTTCAAGTCTTGGGCCTTTGGATCTTGAGTTTGAAGCAGTTCTCTTCTTCATTTGGGCTTCGCTTTACTTGCAGAGAGAAAATGTGAAGTGGGCAGAGACTTTAGCTCAGGACGTTAGGGGTGTTAACGTTTAGTGAAAAATATGAGTTCGAGAACGTTAGTGACAATCAACTTTCTCACTAACGTTACTAAATAAAAGCCACGTTAACTTCAACGTTAGTGGCATAAACGTTGCCACTAACGTTGCCTCTAAGTCCTTCCCACGTTAGAACCCACGTTAATTTAGTTAACGTGGCTCTTTAACGTCGGCTTGCCATCCTTCGAGAACGTTAGTGACACTCAACATTGTCACTAACGTTCCAAGGTGCCCCTATGTCTCATGTTAAAGTCCACGTTAACTAGGTTAATGTGGCTTCTAACGTGACCATGCTTAGCCATCCCCAACGTTAGTGACAATGTTGAGTGTCACTAACGTTGGCCATTCTTTCACTCATCAACGTTAGCTTCCATGTTAACTAAGTTAACGTGGAAGTTAACGTGGCTCTTTGGGGGTTGTGTGGTTGCTTCCAACGTTAGTGACAATGTTGGGTGTCACTAATGTTGTCGACCACTCTTGCTTCTTACGTTAGCTCCCACGTTAACCAAGTTAACGTGGGAGTTAACGTGGTATATTTCTCCTTAGGCCAACGTTAGTGACAATGTTGAATGTCACTAACGTTGGCGTTTCTTCCCCTCTTTAGCGTTAGAGGCCACGTTAACTAAGTTAACGTGGACTCTAACGTGGCCACTTATGAGCATTTGCCAATGTTAGTGACAATGTTAAGTGTCACTAACGTTGGCTCAACTTCCCTTCTCCACATTAGAGTTCACGTTAACTTAGTTAACGTGACTCTTAACGTGGTCAATGATGGCTTTGAGAGCATTATTGGCAATCACTTTTCTCATTAACTTTGCAAATTACCTCCCATTCCTTGCTTTCTTTGGTCCTGAAATCAAGCAACAGAGTGCATCAAAGTTCTAGTCCAAGTCATGAGTAATGCAACATACAATTTGTCACTAAAACTCATGCAAAATCCTCATGAAATAATGTAAAATGCCAAATGTATGCTTGAATCAAGGTGTAAGTGAATATCTACCCAAAACTAGCTTATTTCCTAAGAAAATGCATGAAACTAACCTAAAAACAGTAAAGAAAAGGTCAGTGAAACTGGCCAAGATGCCCTGGCATCAGACACTGTTGCTTGTCCTCAAGGTAAGCATATTTGAGGTGTGGAGGAAGGGGTTTCAAGTCTAACTTCTGATCATGGTCAGGCTCTGGGTTGTTTGGAGCTAGCAACAATGGTAAAGCACTGTTATTGTCCTCTGAGAATGTCCCCACACTTGGACTTTGTCCTGTGTGCTTCTCCTCTAATTCCTCCTGGTGAACTTCAGCTACAGTTTCATCTATGATGTCACAATGAAAGATAGAATGATCTTCTGGAGGGTGCTTTATAACTCCATTCAGATTGAAACTTACTAATCGGCCATCTATTTCAAAAGAGTATGTTCCTAAAAAAGCATCCAATTTGAACTTAGATGTCTTCAGGAATGGTCTTCCAAGTAGGATTGATGATGGCTTCTCTGAGTCATTTTGGGGCATCTCCAGAATATAAAAATCAGTGGGGAATGTGAGTCCTTTAATGCCCACTAATACATCTTCAGCAACTCCAACCACTGTAATAATGCTTTTATCTGCTAACACAAAACGAGCTGCCGACCTTTTTAAAGGAGGGAGCCTCAAAATATCATATATAGACAAAGGCATTATACTCACACATGCTCCTAAATCACACATGCAGTCAGAAATTATCACACCACCAATAGTACAATTAACTATACAAGGACCTGGGTCACTACACTTTTCAGGTAAACCTCCCATTAAAGCAGATATGGAACTACCTAAAGGAATAGTTTCTAATTCATTAATTTTGTCTTTATGTATACATAAATCTTTTAGAAACTTTGCATATTTAGGTACCTGTTGAATAACATCAAAAAGAGGAATAGTTACCTCAACCTTTTTGAATATCTCTACCATTTTGGGATCAGGTTCCAGCTGCTTCCTAGGCTTCCTTGCAAGTTGTGAAAATGGGATAGGAGTGGTGTCTTCTGCAGTATCTGCGCATTGTGGTGCTTCCTTCTGTGGTTGAACTTCTTCTTTTTCAGCTATGTCCTGTATGTCCTCTTCCTCTTCAGCATCTTCTATTTCCACTACCTCTTCAGCTGAGGCGGTTCTGGTAGGCTTGGCTCCTCCTGATTCCTCTCCTGCAGTGTGGTTCCGGACCTCAGGGTAAGGGCATTGATGCCACCCTTGGGATTGGGTAATGGTTGAGAGGGGATTCCACTGGAGCTCAAAGGCTGGTTATTGGAGTTATTCATTGATCCAATCTGTGAGACAAGAGTTTGCAGAGTAGCGTTCAGACCATTTAGAGTGGCATTAATGTTATTTTATATGGTCTATTGTCTCCGATCAATGGATTGTAGTAAATCATCATTAGAAGATGAGGAAGGATAAGTAATTTGAGAGGTCTGCTGTTGGATATTCTATGGTCCTTGGGACTGTCTCAGGTGAGGTGCTCTGTAAGGCTGGTTCTGGTTCTGCTGCCTGTTGTTGTTATTATTCCACCTCTGATTTCCCTGATTGTCTCTGCCTCCTCTGTTGTTGTTGTTGTCCCTCCAATTCTGGTTAGAATTCTCCTGCCATCCATGGTTGTAGTTGCCACCTTGATTGTACCCTTGGTTAGGGCAGTCATAGAAATTATGAGTGGCTGCCACGGTGTTGTCTTCCTGCTGGAGCTACGGGCATTCATCAGTATAGTGGCTATAATCAGCACAGATTCCACAAACTCTCTGTGGGACTAGCTATTGGTTCTGCTGTGGCGGAGAAGGTTGAACTTGCTGAACTTGTTGTTGATTCAATTGCATCTGCTTCAGCAAGTTGGTCATTTCATAGATACTCTGAGCCAGAGCAGTAGTCTCTCTGCTAGAGGATACTTCTGCAACGGCTTTTGAACGGCCTTGTTTCTGCCTGTGATTCCGAGTAGATTCAGCTAAGTCGCTGATCAATTGCCATGCCTTGTCAGTGGTCTTGTACTTTTTTATAGACCCATTGCTAGCACTTTCCAATGTGGTCTTATCTTGGGGCCTCATGCCCTGTGTGACGTAACCGAGTAATACTATCTTGTCAATCATATGGTGGGGGAATGCTTCCCGAAGATTATTGAAGCGCTCCAAGTATTCATAGAGAGTCTCAGATTCATCCTGAACAATTATGGAAATGTCTTTCCTCAGTTTATCAGTAACTTCAGCTGGAAAGAATTTTTCCAAGAATTCTCTTCTCAATGTATCCCAGTTGGATACAGTTGCTGCTGGTTGAGTGTAGTACCACTCTCTTGCCTTCCCCTCAAGAGAAAACGGAAAAGCTTTCAGCAAAATTGAAGTTTCATCTGCACCATCACGCCTGACAGTAGAACAGGCTGCTTGAAAATCTCTCAGGTGCTTGATAGGCTCTTGAGCAAGCAAGCCATGAAACTTGGGCATCAAATTGAGTAGTGCGATCTTTATTTCAAAGTCTGTAGCCACCGCTGGGTGATGCGCTTGAAATGGTTGCATTGTAAAATCAGGAGCTCCAGCCTCCTGGATAGTAACTCTCCTAGCTGCTGCCATGTTACCTGCACGTAAATCAACCAAATCAATAGAACGGGGGCTGGTTTCTTTCTCAAGTGACGTTTCAAATCCGCCCTCAGAGAGGACTAACTGACGCCAAGCTTGCCTTATTCGTGAAATAGTTCTTTCAATCTCAGGATCGAATACTAGCATGTTTGGATCAGGAAGTGAACGCGTAATCTAACAAAAGAAACAAGCAGCTCATGGTAGCAAGATAAAATAAAATGCAAATAAGTAAAATCCAATTAATAACTTTAGCACTCTATTGCAACTCCCCGGCAAAGGCGCCAAAAATTGACGTGGCAGAAATTGGCTAATTAAGAATTGATATAAGTTGTGCGTTGCAAGTATAGTTCTTAACCAACCAGAAATCCGCTTATCAATTTATAAAGGTTGTCACAAAAATTAAAATTAAAATACTGGGAGTATGAATCCCAGGTCGTCTCCTAACGAGTTGCAGAAAGGTGTGCTATTTTATTAATCAGATATTTTCAGAAAGAGTTTGAATTGAATAAACAGGAAATTAAATTGGAGAAATTAAGTAATTTAAATAAAAGCCTTGACCGGGAGTAGATTAGTTGGAAGCCCTATTCTTGTTGCAGTACTCTCAAGATTAATTGATAATTGAAGGTCGTTCTGTTTAGTTATCCCTTACTAAATAAGGAAAAGTCAAACAAGTTGGAATGATGTTTCTACTCACAAGTCCCAATCCGCTTACTTGGAAGGACTGGCGTTAGTGACTAGAGAGCCATCCAACAGTAAACCCAATTACAATCTCTCTTTTGAGTATTCCAACTCAAGGGTTCCTTTCAATCAACTCCCCATCAAGTTAGGGAACTACTCACTCATTGTGATTATGGAACACATAACATAGAAAAGGGAATTAAAGAAAGACATGATAAATAAAACTCAAAGAAATCAATTAAAAATAAAAGTAACTCTTGTATTAATAAATTCTAAAATAATTCAATAGTAAAATTGAGTAAATTAGAGGACATGGAAGAGTAAAGCCAAGTAAAGAAAACGAACTAGAATGACGAAGTCTTGATGAGGTAATAACTCTTCTCAATATCCCAATGCAAAGAACAATAGAAAATAAAAGTCCTAAGAACTATGAGTGTGTAGAGAGAAAACCTAGAGGAGGAGTAAAACTAGATCTAAAAACTCAAAACTGTGTAGAATGAATGTTGTTTTTGGTTTCTGCATGTCCTCTGGCTCTAGTCTGCTTTTCCGGGCCGAAAACTGGGTCAAAACAGGGACCAAAAATGCCCCCAGCGAATTCTGCAGATTATGCAGATCGCGCATGTCACGCGATTGCGTCATTCATGCGGACGCGTCATGCGGCGTTTTGCTTTGCCACGCGGGCGCGTCATCCACGCCTCCGCATCACTTGTGCTATTCTAATCCGCGCGGTCGCGTGAGCCATGTGTCCGCGTCACTTCTCGCTGGTCATCTCCTCAATTTCTTGTGTTCCTTCCATTTTTGCAAGCTTCCTTTCCAATTTCCAACTCATTCATGCCCTATAAAGCCTGAAACACTTAACACACAGATCACGGCATCGAATAGAATAAAGGAGAATTAAAATGCATAATTAAAAGTCTCTAGGAAGCAAGTTTTTAATCATGTAATAATTTTAGGAAAGAAATATAAATGCATGCTAATCATATGAATAAGTGGGTAAATATCATGATAAAACCACACAATTAAACACATTATAAACCATAAAATAGTGGTTTATCAACTACATGTGAAATGTTCATCAAAGGTAATATATCAAGTGCATGTGATGGCAATTAAATGCAAGATGTTTATTGGCATGCCGGCAAAGGCATGAGTAGCATAGATTAAGCATTCAATGTCCAAGTTAGATTACCAACCCTTTCAAACTAACAATCTGTTTGTATTGACAATTATATTTAAAAAATAAAATATAAAAGGGGTTTTGTGAAAAACAGGCATTAAAGTAGTAGAACAGAATAATTTAGTGTGCAATGCCATACGGGCTTTTTCACAAACACATAGCATGCATGGTAAATAAGTTATTGAAAGTATTAAATTGAACATGCAAGCAACCCTATAAAAAGTAATATATAATTGTCAAATAATTCCTCAATAATCCACAAGCAAAATATAGAAAATAATGACCCAAATAAATTTCCAACACCAATTAAAAAGGTATAAAAAGAAAAAGAGAGAAAAAGAAAGCATAGATAATGAAAATAAAAGAAAAAGAAGAAGAAAACATCCACAAAGTAATAAAGGAAAAGTAGAAAGTAAAGAAAGAAAGAAAAAAAACCTTGATAATGGATGTGAAAAATAGGAAGTAAAAAGTGAGAAAGAATAAAGAAGGAGGAGGGTAGAAGAATGAAATAAGAAGGGAAAAAGAAAAATTAGCATTTTGGGAAGAAAAGATATGATATTTGGCTGATCAGGATAAGTTGTACGCCGCACGTGACGCGGACGCGTGGTGTGCGATGTTTTCAAGTGACGCGGACGCGTGAGTCATGCGGACGCGTGAGTCACGCGGACGCGTGACTTGATTTGTGCTAGTGGCGCGAGAGCAGCCTCGCGTTTGCGCAACTTTCTGTTTCAAACTCATTTTGCCAAAATTTAGGGTGACGCGTTCGCGTGGGTGACGCGATCGCGTGAATGGCCATATTTTGAAAACGACGCGGCCACGTGGGGCACGCGGTCGCGTGATAGGTTTGGTGCTTCCAGCATCATTCCAGCCCCACTCCATCATAACTTACTGCCATACACCTCTTTTACGTCGATTTTTAGGGTCACGCGTGCGCGTGGGTGACGCGGACGCGTGGAGAGGCTATTTTTCAAAATGACACGGCCGCGTCAGTGACGCGATCACGTGGGCATGTTTGTACCTAAGGCACACCTCCAGCCACGCTTTCGCGTGACTTTCTGTTCAATTCTCTTTTCTTCTTAATGCACCTATAACGCGGACGCGTCAGCGACGCTTACGCGTCACGTGCGATTTTTTTTATATGCAGAATGCAAATGCAAATGTGACTGCAGACTATATGCGGAGATTATGAGAAGAGTCATTAACAAAAGACAAAAATAGAATAAATTAAAATAAAACTAAGACTGAAACGGAACGATCATACCATGGTGGGTTGTCTCCCACCTAGCACTTTGCTTTTATGTCCTTAAGTTGGACGCTCTTCAGGCTTATTCTGGTTCTGTTGGTGGGTCTTCCAAGAGGAAGACCTCTAGTTCTTTGTGGTCCTTCATCTTCTCACCATGATATAGCTTCAGGCGATGTCCTTTGACCTTTAGAAATTTAGAGGTAGAAGGATGACGCAGGTGAAAAACTCCGTATGGCTCTGCCTTTTCTACTCTGTAGGGACCTTCCCATCTTGATCTCAGTTTACCTGGCATAAGCCTCATTCTGGAGTTATAAAGAAGAACTAACTCCCCTGGTTTGAATTCTCTCCTTTTTATATGCTTATCATGGACAGCCTTCATCTTTTCTTTGTATCGCCTGGAGTTGTCATATGCTTATAGGCGAAGGTTCTCCAGTTCTGCTAGTTGCAGCTTCCTTTCAGTACCAGCTTCCTCAAAATTCATGTTGCACTCCCTCACAGTGCAGAAAGCCTTGTGTTCCACCTCCACTGGAAGGTGGCAAGCTTTTCCGTATACTAAGTGGAAGGGGCTCATCCCAATGGGTGTCTTATATGCTGTTCTATATGCCCAGAGTGCATCCTGTAGCCTGGCACTCCAGTCCTTCCTATGAGGTTTTACTGTCTTTTCTAGAATACGCTTTATCTCTCTGTAAGAGACTTCTGCTTTCCCATTGGTCTGGGGATGGTAAGCTGTTGCTACTTTGTGAACTATCTCATGCTTCTTCAGTAATTATGTTAGTCTCCTGTTACAAAAGTGAGTGCCTTGATCGCTCACGATTGCTCGTGGTGATCCAAAGCGGCAAATAATATGGTTTCTAACAAAGGAAACAACAGTGTTAGCATCATCAGTATGGGTAGGAATTGCTTCCACCCATTTAGAAACATAATTTACAGCTAATAGTATATAAAAGTAACCATTAGAATTTGAAAATGGACCCATGAAGTCAATGCCCCAAACATCGAAAATTTCACAGAAAAGCATAATCTGTTGAGGCATCTCATCCCTCTTGGATATATTACCAAACCTTTGGCAACGGAAACAAGATTTACAAAATTCAGCAGCGTCTTTAAAAAGAGTAGGCCACCAAAATCCACAGTCTAGAATTTTTCTAGCTGTTCTTTGAGGGCCAAAATGTCCTCCACTCTCAGATGAGTGGCAGGCCTCTAAAATGGACTGGAATTCTGATTGAGGCACACACCGTCTAATTACCTGATCAACACCACACCTCCATAAATATGGATCATCCCATATATAATATTTGGATTCACTTTTCAGCTTGTCTCTTTGATGCTTAGTAAAATTTGGAGGAAAAGTGTGGCTGACTAGATAATTAGCTACAGGTGCATACCAAGGAACTACTTCAGATACTGCATGTAAGCTATCAAATGGGAAATTATCATTTATAGGAGTGAAGTCATCCTTAATGTGCTCAAGGCGACTTAAGTGGTCTGCCACCAAATTTTGGTTACCACTCCTATCCTTAGTTTCTAAATCAAATTCTTGCAGCAGCAGTATCCAACGTATTAGTCTTGGTTTGGATTCCTTTTTAGCTAGTAAATATTTTAGAGCTGCATGGTCTGAGTACACTACTACCTTAGTACCAAGTAAATAGGCTCAGAATTTATCCAGAGCAAAAATAATAGCTAGAAGCTCTTTTTCAGTATTGGTGTAATTAGATTGAGCAGCATCTAAAGTCTTAGATGCATAAGCGATTACAAAGGGATCCTTACCTTCGCGCTGAGCCAGCGCTGCTCCTACTGCATGGTTGGAAGCATCACACATAATTTCAAATGGCTGGCTCCAGTCTGGTCCTCTCACAATTAAAGCTTGAGTCAGGGCGATCTTTAGCTTATCAAATGCCTGCATACAATCTTCACTGAACTCGAACTCAATATCTTTCTGTAGCAATCTAGATAAAGGTAATGCTACCTTACTGAAGTCCTTAATGAATCTTTTGTAAAAACCTGCGTGGCCAAGGAACGAATAGACTTCCCTCATGGAGGAGGGGTAAGGTAAACTAGAAATGACATCTACCTTTGCTGGATCTACAGAAATACCAGTATTAGACACAACATGTCCTAGTACAATTCCTTGTTTTACCATAAAGTGACATTTCTCAAAATTTAACACAAGGTTTGTACTAACACACCTATCTAATACTCTAGATAAACTCTCCAGGAAAAGGCTAAATGAATCACCATATACGCTAAAATCATCCATAAAAATTTCTATACAGTTCTCAATAAGATCTGAAAAGATACTCATCATGCATCTTTGGAAAGTAGCAGGTGCATTACACAAGCCAAAAGGCATTCTTTTATAAGCATACGTTCCAAAGGGACATGTAAAAGTGGTCTTCTCCTAATCTTCAGGAGCTATATGAATTTGAAAATATCCTGTATAACCATCTAAAAAGCAATAATGGGATTTACCTAACAGGCGATCAAGCATCTGATCAATGAATGGCAAGGGGTAATGATCCTTGCGAGTGGCTTGGTTGAGACGCCTATAGTCAATGCAAACTCTCCATGAATTCTGCACTCTAGTTGTCAGGAGCTCTTCGTGCTCATTCTTTACTGTTGTGACTCCAGACTTCTTGGGCACCACTTGTACTGGACTAACCCATTCACTATCTGAGATCGGGTAAATGATATCTACTTCAAGTAGCCTGGTCACGTCTTTCTTGACAACTTCTAAGATGGTAGGATTCAATCTTCTTTGAGGCTGACGGACAGGCTTTGCTCCCTCTTCTAAGAATATTCTGTGCTCACAAATTTGGGGACTGATGCCTACTATATCCGCCAAGCTCCATCCAATTGCTTTCTTATGTTTTCTCATCACACTGAGTAGTTGCTCTTCTTGTTGAGAGGTGAGTTCCCTTGCAATGATAACTGGAAACTTATGCTTATCCTCAAGGTAAGCATACTTGAGGTGTGGAGGGAGGGGCTTTAATTCTGATTTCTGCTCATAGCTAGGCTCTGGATCATCCGGGACTGGTGATAATGGCAAAGGGTTCTCATTGTGTTCAGAGGGTGTCCCCACACTTGGACCTTGCTCCATATGCTTCTCTTCCATTTCTCCTTGGTGAACTTCAGCTACAGTTTCATCAATAATGTCGCACTGGAAGATAGAATGATCTTCCAGAGGGTGCTTCATAGCTTCATTTAAACTGAATTTCACTGCTCTGCCATCTATCTCGAAGGAGTAAGTTCCTGAGAATGCATCCAGCTTGAACTTTGAAGTCTTCAGGAATGGTCTTCCAAGCAGGATTGATGATGGTCTTCCTGAGTCATTAGGGGGCATTTCCAGGATATAGAAATCAATAGAAAATGTGAGCCCTTTAATGCTCACTAATACATGCATCTTTAGCAATTCCAACTACTGTAATAATGCTTTTATTTGCTAACACAAAATAAGCTGCCGACCTTTTTAAAGGAGGGAGCCTCAAAGTATCATATATAGACAAAGGCATTATACTAACACACGCTCCTAAATCACACATGCAGCTAGAAAAAATTATACCTCCTATGGTATAGTTAACCATACATGGACCTAGATCATTACATTTTTCAGGTATACCTCCCATTAAAGCAGATATAGAACTACCTAAGGGAATAGTTTCTAATTCATTAATTTTATCTTTATGTATGCACAAATCTTTTAGAAACTTTGCATATTTAGGTACCTGTTGAATGACATCAAAAAGGGGGACAGTTACCTCAACCTTTTTGAATATTTCTACCATTTTGGGGTCAAGTTCCATCTACTTTCTGGGCTTCCTTGCAAGTTGTGGGAATGGGATAGGAAGGGCATCTTGTACAGCTTCAGCATCCTTTGGTTCTCCGTTCCTTGGTTGAACTGCTTCTTCTTCAACTATGTCTTGTGCGTCCTCTTCCTCTTCAGAATCTTCCACTTCCACTACATTCTCAGTTGGGATGTGTTCTGGTAGGCTTGGCTCCTCCTGGTTCCTCTCCTGCAATGTGGTTCCGGACCTTAAAGTGATAGCATTGATTCCACCTTTGGGATTAGGTAGATGTTGAGAAGGAATTTCACTAGAGCTTGAAGGTTGACTAGTGGAATTAGGTGATGAATCTAACCAGGAGACGAGAGCTTGTAAAGTGGTAGTCAGACCATTTAAAGTAGAATTCAGCTGTGTCTGCATGTCTTGTTGCCCTTGAGCAAGAGAACGGAGCATCTCGTCATTTGATGAGGAATTGGAGTAAGTGATCTGAGGAACCTGTTGTTGGTTGTGCTGGGGTCCTTGGGACTGTCATAGGTGAGGTGCTCTGTAAGGTTGGTTCTGATTCTGCTGTCTGTTGTTATTATTATTATTCCACCTCTGGTTTCCATTGTTGTCTCTGCCTCTTCTGTTATAGTTGTCCCTCCAACCATGGTTAGAATTATCTCTCCAGCCTTGGTTGGAGTTGTCCTGCCATCCATGGTTATAGTTGCCACCTTGGTTGTAGTTGCCACCTTGTTGATTGTATCCTTGATTTGGGCGGTCATAGAAGTTGTGAGTGGCTGCCACAGTGTTGTCTTCCTGTTGGAGCTGCGGACATTCATTAGTATAATGACTATAATCGGCACAGATCCCGCATACTCTTTGTGGAACCAACTGTTGGCTTTGTTGTGATGGAAGATGCTGAGCTTGTTATGTTTGTTGTTGATTTAACTACATCTGTTTCAGTAGGTTGGTCATTTCACATATACACTGTGTAAGAGCCATAGTCTCAATGCTAGAAGAAACTTCGGCAACAGTCTTGGGATGGTTGTTCCTATGTCTGTGGTTCCGAGCAGATTCAGCCAGTTCGGCGATCAGTTGCCACGCTTCATCTGCAGTTTTGTACTTTTTCAGGGAACCATTACTCGCACCATCCAATGTGGTCTTATCCTGAGGCTTCATGCCTTGTGTGAAGTAGCTGATCAACACCAACTTGTCAATCATGTGGTGGGGGCATACGTCCAGGAGATTGTTGAAGCGCTCCCAATATTCGTAGAGAGTCTCGGATTTGCCTTGAATAATCATTGAAATCTCTTTCCTCAATCTATTAGTAACTTCAGCTGGAAAGTATTTTTCTAAAAATTCTCTTCTAAGCGTATCCCAGTTAGTAATAGTCGCTTCAGGTTGAGTGTTGTACCATTCTCTCGCCTTTCCCTCAAGAGAAAATGGGAAGGTGGTTAACAGAATAGAGGATTCATCTGCACCATGACGCCTAACAGTAGAACAGGCTGCCTAGAAATCCCTAAGGTGCTTGATAGGCTCCTGAGCAGGTAAGCCATGAAATTTGGGCATCAAGTTGATTAGTGCAGTCTTCAGTTCAAAATCTGCAGCCAGATTTGGATGACGCACTTGATACAGTTATAGTGTAAAATCTGGGGCTCCAGCTTCCTGGAGAGTAATCCTCCTAGGTTCTGCCATGTTATCTGCATGTGAATCAACTGAATCAGTAGTAAAGGAGCTTGTCTCGCTCTCAGATGGCAGTTCAGATTCATCCTCAGATGAGACTGGTGAATCAATAACAATCACTTCACCACCCTCAGAGGCTAACCGACGTCGAGCTCGCCTAATACATGAAAGAGTTCTTTCAATTTCAGGATCAAAAGCGGCTAAGCTCGGATCAGGCAATGAACGCGTCATTCAATGAGAAAGACATATAGCTCATGGTAACAAAATAAAAATAAAATATGCAAATAAAAATAAAATATGTACGCTAATTAATAATCTAGCACACTATTACAACTCCCCGGCAACGGCGCCAAAAATTGAGCGAACGGCAGAAGTTGGCTAATTAAGAAGTCAAAACATGGAATACGTTGTGAGTATAGTTCTCAACCAGCTAAGATCCGCCTCGTCAATTTAGAAAAGTTGTCACAAATTTTAGAAATAAAAATACTGGGAATATGAGTCCCAGGTCGTCTCCCAACGAGTTGCAGAAAAGGGTGCTATTTTATTAACTAGGAATTTTCCGAAAGTTTTGAGAGTTGAATAATGATGAGCAATTGAATAATTATAAATTAGAACAGTAAAAATAAACTAAGAATAATTATTGATATTCTAAATAAAAGGCCTTGACTGGGAGAATAATTAATTGGAAGTTCTATCCTTGTTGGGATCTCTTAAATGTAGTATTAAAAGGACTGTTGTTTTCACTTAGTTAACCCTTACTAAATAAAGGAAAGTCAAGTGATTAAACTAACCTTTATTCGCAAATCCTAGTCCTCTCCCTTAGGAAGGTCTAGCATTAGTAAATAAAGAACTAGCCAACAATGTCCAATTTAACTAATTACTTGAGCATTCCAACTCAAGTGTCTCCTTTTAATCAACCCCCATGTCAAGTAGAAAATCTATTCCATTGACATGGAATTAATACTCATAAAAATATAAGAAGACATAATAAATTAAATAAAATAAAATAGAGAATTAAAATTAATTAAAAGTAAAAGTAACTCTATATATTAATAAATCCAAAATGTAACATACTTATCTGAATAGGGTCAATAATTAACTGAAAAGAGTAAAGGAATAAGGAAACAAATTAAAGTAGTAACTTCAACGGAGGTAACGATTCTTCAACATCCCAAAATCCAAAGCAAAGGCGTAAACTATGAATGTAAAGTGAATCTAGATTCAGATCTAAAACTAAAACTAATCCTAATATCAATGTATCTCAATGTGTATGGATGCGTATGGGTCCCCCCCTTGAGTCTTTGTATGTTCCCTGACTTTATTCTGTGTTTCTGGGCCAAAAACTGGGTTAAAATACGGCCCGAAATCGCCCTCAGCGTATTCTGTTATTTCCGCAGATCACGCATGTCACGCGTACGCGTCATCCACACATTCGCGCCATTCAGTGATTTTCTTTGTCGCGCGAGCGCGACATCCACGCGTTCGCGTAATTCGTGCAAACTCCAATCCACGCGTTTGCGTCAGGAAAGCATTCGCGTCGTTGCAATTTTCTTCATTTCGCGCGCTCGTGTGAGCCATGCACTCGTGTCAGTGTTCGCTGGTCATCTCCTTAGTTTCTTGTGTTCCTTCTATTTTTGCAAGCTTCCTCTCCATTCTCTAAGCCATTCCTGCCCTATGAAGCTTGAAACACTTAACACACAGATCACGGCATCGAATGGGATAAAGGAGAATTAAAATACACAAATAAAAGATCTCTAAGAAGCAAGTTTTCAACCATAGATTTCAACTAGGAAGAAATTGTAAAATCATGCAATTCATATGCATAAGTAGGTAAAAATTGATAAAAACCACTCAATTAAACACAATATAAATCATAAAATAATGGTTTATCAGCAATGCGTACGCGTACATGATGCGTACGCGTGGATAGGAATTTGCCAAGCGACGCGCATGCGTGGACCACGCGTATGCGTCGATGCTCGCACGTGACTCACTTAAAGGCAAAACACTGGGGGCGATTTCTGAGCTACCCAGGCCCAAATCCAAATTGTTTCTGAGTGTATTTGATGCAGAATTGAAGATTGAGCAAAGGGGGAGCATTTAGTTGTAGCTTGGCATCATGTAGTTTAGTTTCTAGAGAGAGAAGCTCCCTCTTCTCTCTAGAATTAGGGTTCTTAGGCTTATTTCAATCTTAGATCTAGGTTTTGATTATTGTTCTCATCTTGTTCTCTTTACAATTTCATGCTTCTACACTTTGATTCTCTTAGTTCTTATGTTAATTTTACTTTTATGTCTCTTTTATGTTGAAGAATACTCTTGTTGGATTTAGATTTACTTTAATGCAATTTGATGATTAATGTTCTTCTATTGATAGATTGAGTTGTTGATTTACTTTTCTTGCACTTGGTAGTTGGTAGATTTATATTTCTTGCTCTTGTTGGTTATGGTTGTTATCAATTCTTGCATTTGATGATGTTTACTTTTATTGCACACTAGATGTTTGATAGAATGCTTCCTCTAGTTTTTGAGTAGCTTTCTTGACTCTTGGCCTAGGCTAGGTGAATTGAGTGACCTTGAGTCACTAGGCCTCATTGAATTGGTGATTTAAGAACCCTTGGTGATCAATTTGATACCCATTGATACTAACCCACTACTAATCTAATTAGTAGATAGGTTGGGACTTATGGGTTGATGTGATCAAGCCTATTTGACGTAGACTTAATAGGTTAACCCATCATAATTATCAATATATAGTTTGTAGAAAATGATGGTGATCTCAATTTTCTATGTCTAGCCAAGAGTTCTTCCCTTTATTTTATTAGTTCTTGATTGTTTACTTTCGTGCTTTTATATTTCCTTGCCCTTTTATAAACCAAACCCTGTGTTCCTTCATAGCCAATAATTGAGCATTTCATTACAATTCCTTGTGAGACGACCTGAGGTTTAAATACTTCGGTTAATTCTTATTGGGATTTATACTTGTGACAAAACCAATCTAAATTTGATGTGAGAGTTGTTTGTTGGTTTGGAGCTACGCTTACTGATGAGTGGATAATTTATACGCTTTTTGGCATTATTTTTAGGTAGTTTTTAGTATAATTTAATTAGTTTTTACTATGTTTTTATTAGATTTCAAGCAAAATTCACATTTCTTGACTTTACTATGAGTTTGTGTGTTTTTCTGTGATTTCAGGTATTTTTTGGCTGAAATTGAGGGACCTGAGCAAAAATCTGATTCAGAGGTTAAAAAAGGACTGCAGATGTTGTTGGATTCTGACCTCCTTGCACTCGAAATAGATTTTCTGGAGCTACAGAAACCCAATTGGCGCGTCCTCAATTGCATTGGAAAGTAGACATCCAGGGCTTTCCATCAATATATAATAGTCCATACTTTGACCGAGTTTTGACGATGCAAACTGGCATTCAAACATCAATTTCCTGCCCTATTCTGAAGTTAAACGCCAGAAACAGGTTACAAACCAGAGTTAAACGCCAAAAACAGGCTGCAACCTGGTGTTTAACTCCACGAGGAGTTTCTACACATGTAAAGTTCAATGCTCAGTCCAAGCACACACCAAGTGGGCCCGGAAGTGGATTTCTGCGTCATTTACTCATTTTTTGTAACCCTAGCTACTAGTTTAGTATAAAAACTACTTTTAGTCATCTTTTTGACAATCTTTGGATGTTTAGTCCTTAGACCAAAGTCTTGGTCATTCTGGTTCCCTCTCTGGGGCCGAAGCCAATGAACACTATTTTCACTTATGTATTTTCAACGGTGGAGTTTCTACACCCCACAGATTAAGGTGTGGAGCTCTGCTGTTCCTCATGAATTAATGCAAAGTACTATTATTTGTCTATTCAATTCAAGCTTATTCTTATTCTAAGATATTCATTTGCAACCAAGAACATGATGAATGTGAAGATTATGTGACACTCATCACCATTCTCACCTATGAACGCGTGCCTGACAACCACTTCCATTCTACATGAAAACAAGCTTGAATGCATATCTCTTAGCCTCCTGGTTCATGATCAGAATCTTCGTGGTATAAGCTAGAATTATTGGTGGTCATTCCTGAGATCCAAAAAGTCTAAACCTTGTCTGTGGTATTCCAGTAGGATCTGGGAAGGGGTGACTGTGACGTGCTTCAAACTCGCGAGTGTTGGGCATAGTGACAGACGAAAAAGGATCAATTGATCCTGTTCCAACATGAGTGAGAATCGACAGATGATTCGCCGTGTGGTGACAGCGCACTTGGACCATTTTCACTGAGAGGACGGACGGTAGCCATTGACAACGGTGATCCCCCAACATACAGCTTGCTATGGAAAGGAGTATGAATGATTGAATGAAGACAGTAGGAAAGCAGAGATTTAGAAGGAGCAAAGCATCTCCATACGCTTATCTGAAATTCTCACCAATGAATTACATAAGTATTTCTATCTTATCTTATATTTTATTTATATTTTAATTATCAAAACCTCATTACCATTTGAATCTGCCTGACTGAGATTTACAAGATGACCATAGCTTGCTTCAAGCCGACAATCTCCGTGGATCGACCCTTACTCACGTAAGGTTTATTACTTGGACGACCCAGTGCACTTACTGGTTAGTTGTGCGGAGTTGTGAAAAGGAATTGAGATTATAATCGTGCGTACCAAGTTTTTGGCGCCATTGACATCACAATTTCGTGCACCAAGTTTTTGGCGCCGTTGCTAGGGATTGTTCGAGTTTGGACAACTGACGGCTCATCTTGTTGCTCAGATTAGGTAATTTTATTTTAATTTTAAGCTTTTTGTTTTTACTCTTTTTATTTTCGAAAAATTTCAAAAAAAAATAATATATAATTTATATTTGTTCTTTAGAATTTTTAAGAATGAATTCTAGAGTTTCAGATGATGCTTTTATCATCACAAGAGCAAATTGATTCCCATCAATTTGGCTGTTGTATGTAATGTCCTGCTGAAGCTTGGCTAGCCATGTCTAATCTTTTTAGACTGAAGCTTTAGACTAACATTGCATGATTTCTGGAATTCCTATTAAAAATTTTGAAATCTTTAATTTTCTTTTTTCCAATTAATTTTCCAAAAATACAAAAAAATTTAATAAAATCATAAAATCTAAAAATTTGATGTTTTTTGTTTGAGTTTAGTGTCAATTTTGAAGTTTGGTGTCAATTGCATGTTTTTTAATTTTTTTCTTAATTTTCGAAAATTCATCATATGTTCTTCATTGATCTTCAAGTTGTTCTTGATGATCTTCTTTGTTTGATCTTTGCATTTTCTTATTTTGTGTCTTTTCTTGTTTTTCATGTGCATTTTTGAATTATTAGTGTCTAGAGTTTAAAAAATTTTTAAGTTTGGTGTCTTGCATGTGTCTTTTCTTAAAAATTTTCAAAAATAAGTTCTTGGTGTTCATCTTGACATTCAAAGTGTTCTTGCATGCATCATGTGTTTTGATCATGAATTTTCATGTTTTGCATCATTTTTATGTCTTTCTCTCTCCTCATTAAAAATAAAAAATAAATAAAAAAATATCTTTCCCTTATTTTGCTCATAATTTTCGAAAATTTGAATTGATTTAGTCATAAAGTTTTAAAATTTATTTGTTTCTTATGAGTCAAGTCAAATTTTCAATTTAAAGATCCTATCTTTGCAAATCTTTTTCAAAAATCAAATCTTTTTCATTTTTTCTTTCATATTTTTGAAAATTTCAAATTGATTTTCAAAATCTTTTTCTTATTTTTATTTCATATTTTCGGATTTAGTGCTAGCATTCAATTTTTAGATTAAAAAATTTCAAGTTGTTACTTGCCTATTAAGAAAAATTTCAATCTTTAAATTTTAAAATCATATCTTTTAGTTTCTTGTTAGTCAAGTAATCAACTTTAATTTCAAAATCAAATCTTTTTAAATTTCTTTTTCAAATCTTTTTCAAAATGAATTTCAATCTTATCTTTTTCAAAACTTAATTTCAAAATCTTTTCTAACCTCTTATCTTCTCAAATTTGATTTTCAAAATTTTTTTCAATTAACTACTTGACTTTTTGTTTGATTTTAAAAAAAGTTTTCTATTTCAATCATATCTTTTCTAAAACCACCTAACTACTTTTCTCTCTCTCTAATTTTCGAAAAATACTAACCTCTTTTTCAAAATTCCTTTTTAATTAACTAATTGTTTTAAATTTTAATTTAATTTTATTTCTCATTTTAATTTTTGAATTCTAACTAATAATTAAAATAAAAACAAAAATATTTTTATTTTATTTTATTTAATTTTTGAATTCTTCCCCTTCTCATCTCTTTCTATTTATTTATTTATCTACTAACACTCCTCTTCCACTCAAAAAAAATTCGAACCCCCTCTTCTTCTCTGTGTTCGAATTTTTCCCTTCTCATTCTTCTATTCTTCTCTTCTTCCACTCACATAAAGGAATCTCTATACTGTGACATAGAGGATTCTTCTTCTTTTCTGTTCTCTTCTTTTCATATGAGCAGGAATAGGGATAAAGACATTCTTATTGAAGCTGATCCTGAACCTGAAAGGACTCTTAAGAGAAAATTAAGAGAAGCTAAAGCACAACCCTCTGGAGAGGACCTGACAGAAATTTTCGAAAAAGAAGGAGACATGGCCGAACCCAAAAACAATGGTGGAGATGCAAGGAAGTTGCTTGGTGACTGTATTGCACCCTCTTCTAACTTCTATGGAAGAAGCATCTCAATTCCTACCATTGGAGCAAACAACTTTGAGCTTAAGCCTCAATTAGTTTCTCTAATGCAACAGAATTGCAAGTTTTATGGACTTCCATTGGAAGATCCTCATCAATTCTTAGCTAAATTTTTGTAAATTTGTGACACTATTAAGACCAATGTGGTTGATCCCGAGGTCTACAGGCTTATGATTTTCCCTTTTGCTGTAAGAGATAGAGCTAGAACATGGTTAGATTCACAACCTAAGGAAAGCCTGAACTCTTGGGAAAAGCTGGTCAGTGCTTTCCTGGCCAAATTCTTTCCACCTCAAAAGATGAGCAAGCTTAGAGTGGAAATCCAAACCTTCAGACAGAAGGAAGGTGAGTCCCTCTATGAAGCTTGGGAAATATATAAGTAATTGATCAAAAGGTGTCCTACTGACATGCTTACAGAATGGAGCATCATATGTATATTCTATAATGGTCTGTCTGAGTTGTCAAAAATGTCATTGGACCATTCTACAGGAGGATCTCTTCATCTGAAAACCCCTGCAGAAGCTCAGGAACTCATTGAAATGGTTGTAAATAACCAGTTCATGTACACCTCTGAGAGGAATTCTGTGAACAATGGGACGCCTCAGAAGAAGGGAATTCTTGAAATTGATACTCTGAATGCCATATTGGATCAGAACAAAATATTGACTCAGCAAGTCAATATGATTTCTCAGAGTCTGAATAGATTGTAAGTTGCATCCAACAGTATTAAAGAAGAATCTTCTGAAGAAGAAGCTTATGATCCTGAGAACCCTGCAATGGCAGAGGTGAATTACACGGGAGAATCCCATGGAAACACTTATAATCCTTCATGGAGAAATCATCCAAATCTCTCATGGAAGGACCACCAGAAGCCTCAACAAGGCTTCAATAATAATGGTGGAAGAAATAGGTTTAGTAATAGCAAGCCTTTTCCATCATCTTCTCAGCAACAGACAGAGAATTCTGAACAGAGCCATTCTGGCCTGGCAACCATAGTCTCTGACCTATCCAAGACCACACTAAGTTTCATGAATGAAACAAGGTCCTCCATTAGAAATTTGGAGGCACAGGTGGGTCAGCTGAGTAAGAAGATTACTGAAACTCCTCCCAGTACTCTTCCAAGCAATACAGAAGAAAATCCCAAGAGAGAGTGCAAGGCCATAACCATGACCAACATGGCCGAACCTGGAGAGAGTGAGGAGGACATGAGTACCAGTGAGAAAAGCCTCATGGGACGTCCTCTGGACAGAAAGAAGTTTCCCTTTGAGGAACCAAAGGAATCTGAGGCTCATACAGAGACCATGGAGATTCCATTGAACTTCCTTCTGCCATTCATGAGCTCTGATGAATATTCTTCCTCTGAAGAGGATGAAGACATCACTGAAGAGCAAGTTGCTAAATATCTAGGAGCAATCATGAAGCTGAATGCCAAGTTATTTGGTATTGAGACTTGGGAGGATGAACCCCTCTTGTTCACCAATGAACTGAATGCATTAATGAGGCAAACATTACCTCAAAAGAAACTGAATCTCAAAAAATTCTTCATACCTTGTACCATAGGCACCATGACCTCTGAAAAGGCTCTGTGTGACCTAGGGTCAGGGATAAACCACATGCCACTCTCTGTAATGGAGAAACTGGAAATCTTTGAAGTACAAGTTGCAAGAATCTCACTAGAGATGGCAGACAAATCAATGAAATAGGCTTATGGACTAGTAGAGAATGTGCTAGTGAAGGTTAAAGGACTTTAAATCCTTGCTGATTTCATAATCCTAGACACTGGCAAGGATGAGGATGAATCTATCATCCTTGGCAGACCCTTCTCAGCCACAGCAAAAGCTGTGATTGATGTTGGCAGAGGAGAGTTGGTCCTTAAGTTGAATGAAGACTACCTTGTATTCAAGACTCAAGGTTCTCCTTCTGTAACCATGGAGAGGAAGCATGAAAAGCTTATCTCAATACAGAGTCAAACAAAACCCCCACAACCAAACTCTAAGTTTGGTGTTGGGAGGTCACAACCAAACTCTAAGTTTGGTGTTGGGAGGCCACAACCAAACTCTAACTTTGGTGTTGAGAGGCCACAACCAAACTCTAAGTTTGGTGTTGAGAGGCCCCAACACTGCTCTGATTATCTGTGAGGCTCCATGAGAGCTCACTGTCAAGCTACTGACATTAAAGAAGCGCTTATTGGGAGGCAACCCAATGATATTTAATTATATCTATTTATTTTTCATTGTTATTTTATGTTTTCTTTAGGTTGATGATCATGTAAAGTCACAAAAACAAATGAAAAATAAAAAACAGAATGAAAAATAGCATTAAAAATAGCTCACCCTGGAGGAAGAGCTTACTGGCGTTTAAATGCCAGTAAGAAGCATTAGACTGGTGTTTAACACCAGAAAAAAAGCATCAAGCTAGTGTTAAATGCTAGAAACAGGCTACAGTCTGGCGTTTAACGCCAGAAACAAGCATCAACTTGGTGTTAAACACCAAGAAAGGGAGAAAAGCTGGCGTTTAACGCCAGAAATAAGCAGCAGTCTGACGTTAAACGCCAGGATTGCACTCTAAGGGAATTTACACGCCTAAATGGAGCAGGGATGATAAGTCCTTGGCCCCTCAGGATCTGTGGACTCTACAAGATCCCCACCTACCCTACCTCTCTCTCTCTCTCTCCCACCTTTTCATAACACTCTTCCCCAAATACCTTTCACCAATCACCTCAGTCACTCTTCCCCAAAAACCCCACCTACCTCTAAATTCAAAATCGTTTCCCTCCCAAACCTAACCCTAATACACGAAACCTAACCCTCCCCCACCCCTATATAAACCCCTCACCACTCTTTCATTTTCACATATTACAACCACTACTTCTACCCCTTGGCCGAACCACATATCTCCCTCTATCTCCTCCATTTTCTTCTTCTTCTACTACTTTCTTTCTTCTTTTGCTCGAGGACGAGCAAACCTTTTAAGTTTGGTGTGGTAAAATCACTGCTTTTTGTTTTTCCATAACCATTAATGGCACCTAAGGCTAGAGAAACCTCAAGAAAGAGGAAAGGAAAGGCAATTGCTTCCACCTCTGAGTCATGGGAGATGGAGAGATTCATCTCAAAGGTCCATCAAGACCACTTCTATGAAGTTATGGCCAAGAAAAAGGTGATCCCTGATGTCCCTTTTAAGCTAAAAAAGGAGTGAGTATCTGGAGATCCGACATGATATTAGAAGAAGAGGATGGGAAGTTCTCTCCAATCCTATTCAACAAGTCGGAATCTTAATGGTTCAAGAGTTCTATGCAAACGCATGGATCACTAAAAACCATGATCAAAGTATGAACCCAAATCCAAAGAATTGGCTTACAATGGTTCGGGGGAAATACTTAGATTTCAGTTTGGAAAATATAAGGTTGGCATTCAACTTGCCAATGATGCAAAAAAATTCATGTCCCTACACTAGAAGGGTCAACTTTGATCAAAGGTTGGACCAAGTCCTCATGGACATATGTGAAGAAAGAGCTCAATGGAAAATTGACTCAAGAGGACAAGCCCATCACTAAAAAGAGGATAGAGCAAACAAGAGAGCCCACTCATGGACCTCAACAAGAGCATGAGGAAATTCCTCATCATGAAATCCTTGAGAGGCCTCAAGGGATGCACTTTCCTCCACAAAACTATTAGGAGCAAATTAACACCTCCCTAGGAGAATTAAGTTCCAACATGGGACAACTAAGGGTAGAGCACCAAGAGCATTCCATCCTCCTTCATAAAATTAGAGAAGATCAAAGAGTCATGAGGGAGGAGCAACAAAGGCAAGAAAGAGACATAGAGGAGCTCAAGAGCACCATTGGATCTTCAAGAGGAAGAACTAGCCGCCATCAATAAGGTGGACCCGTTCCTTAATCTCCTTGCTCTTATTTTTCTGTTTTTCGAAAATTATGCTTTATGTTTATTTATGTTTGTGTCTTTATTACATGATCATTAGTGTCTAGTGTCTATGCCTTAAAGTTATGAATGTCCTATGAATCCACCACCTTTCATAAATAAAAAAATTTTTCTAAATGCAAAAGAACAAAAAGTACATGAATTTCGAATTCATCCTTGAGATTAGTTTAATTATGTTGATGTGGTGACAATACTTTCTGCTTTCTGAATGAATGCTTGAACAGTGCATATTTTTGAATTGTTGTTTATGAATGTTAAAATTGTTGGCTCTTGAAAGAATGAAGAAAAAGGATAAATGTTATTGATAATCTAAAAAATTATAAAATTGATTCTTGAAGCAAGAAAAAGCAGTGAAAAGCAAAGGCTTGCGAAAAAAATGGCGAAAATAAAAGAAAAAGAAAGAAAAAGAAAAAGCAAGCAGAAAAAGCCAAGAACAAGAGCAAAAAGCCAGTAACCCTTTAAACCAAAAGGCAAGAGTAAAAAGGATCCAACGCTTTGAGCATTAATGGATAGGAGGGCCAAAAGGAATAAAATCCTGGCCTAAGCGGCTAAACCAAGCTGTCCCTAACCATGTGCTTGTGGCGTGAAGGTGTCAAGTGAAAAGCTTGAGACTGAGCGGTTAAAGTCGTGATCCAAAGCAAAAAGAGTGTGTTTAAGAACCCTGGACACCTCTAATTGGGGACTCTAGCAAAGCTGAGTCACAATCTGAAAAGGTTCACCCAGTTATGTGTCTATGGCATTTATGTATCCAGTGGTAATACTGGAAAACAAAGTGCTTAGGGCCACGGCCAAGACTCATAAAGTAGCTGTGTTCAAGAATCAACATACTGAACTAGGAGAATCAATTACACTATCTAAATTCTGAGTTCCTATAGATTCCAATCATTCTGAACTTCAAAGGATAAAGTGAGATGCCAAAACTGTTCAGAGGCAAAACGCTACTAGTCCCGCTCATCTAATTGGAGCTAAGTTTCATTGATATTTTAGAATTTATAGTATATTCTCTTATTTTTATCCTATTTGATTTTCAGTTGCTTGGGGACAAGCAACAATTTAAATTTGGTGTTGTGATGAGCGGATAATTTATACGCTTTTTGGCATTGTTTTTAGGTAGTTTTTAGTATAATTTAATTAGTTTTTACTATGATTTTATTAATTTTCAAGAAAAATTCACATTTTTAGACTTTACTATGAGTTTGTGTGTTTTTTTGTGATTTCAGGTATTTTCTGGCTGAAATTGAGGGACCTGAGCAAAAATCTGATTCAGAGGCTGAAAAAGGACTACAGATGTTGTTAGATTCTGACCTCCCTGCACTCGAAATATATTTTCTGGAGCTACAGAAACCCAATTGGCGCACCCTCAATTTAGACATCCAGGGTTTTCCAGCAATATATAATAGTCCATACTTGACCGAGTTTTGACGACACAAACTGGCGTTCAAACACCAACTTCCTGCCCTATTCTGAAGTTAAACGCCAGAAACAGGTTACAAACCAGAGTTAAACGCCAAAAACAGGCTGCAACCTGGCGTTTAACTCTACGAGAAGTCTCTACACATGTAAAGTTCAATGCTCAGCCCAAGCACACACCAAGTGGGCCCGGAAGTGGATTTCTACATCATTTACTCATTTTCTGTAACCCTAGCTACTAGTTTAGTATAAAAACTACTTTTAGTCATCTTTTTGACAATCTTTGGATGTTTAGTCCTTAGACCGAAGTCTTGGTCATTCTGGTTCCCTCTCTGGGGCCGAAGCCAATGAACACTATTTTCACTTATGTATTTTCAACGGTGGAGATTATACACCCATAGATTAAGGTGTGGAGCTCTGCTGTTCCTCATGAATTAATGCAAAGTACTATTATTTTTCTATTCAATTCAAGCTTATTCTTATTTTAAGATATTCATTCGCACCCAAGAACATGATGAATGTGATGATTATGTGACACTCATCACCATTCTCACCTATGAACGCGTGCCTGACAACCACTTCCGTTCTACATGAAAACAAGCTTGAATGGATATCTCTTAGCCTCCTAGTTCACGATCAGAGTCTTCATGGTATAAGCTAGAATTATTGGCGGTCATTCCTGAGATCCGCAAAGTCTAAACCTTTTCTGTGGTATTCCGAGTAGGATCTGGGAAGGGGTGACTGTGATGTGCTTCAAACTCGCGAGTGTTGGGCGTAGTGACAGACGAAAAAGGATCAATAGATCCTATTCCAACATGACTGAGAACCGACAGATGATTAGTCGTGCGGTGACAGCGCACTTGGACCATTTTCACTGAGAGGACGGACGGTAGCCATTGACAACGGTGATCTCCCAACATATAGCTTGCCATGGAAAGGAGTATGAATGATTGAATGAAGGCAGTAGGAAAGCAGAGATTCAGAAGGAGCAAAGCATCTCCATACACTTATCTGAAATTCTCACCAATGAATTACATAAGTATTTCTATCTTATATTATATTTTTTTATATTTTAATTATCAAAACCTCATTACCATTTGAATCTGCCTGACTGAGATTTACAAGATGACCATAGCTTGCTTCAAGCCGACAATCTCCGTGGGATCGACCCTTGCTCACGTAAGGTTTATTACTTGGACGACCCAATGCACTTGCTGGTTAGTTGTGCGGAGTTGTGAAAAGGAATTGAGATTATAATCGTGCGTACCAAGTTTTTGGCGCCGTTGAGATCAAAATTTCGTGCACCACTTACAACGAAATCCTTCTTTCTATAACAGAAATTCTAGACCAACAACAATTTTCTTTGTCAGTAGGTAAAGATGTTGTGGAACCCACTGGTCCTGAGAGGCTAGGAAATTTAGATTCCCTGCCTTCTGTATTGGCGTTGAACGCCCAGGGTCTGCTCCCTGGCTGGCGTTTAACACCAGCTTTGTTGCCATTTGGGGAGTTGAACGCCCAGCCAGTGCTCCCTAGCTGGCATTCAATACCAGCAAGTCTGCTAGTTGGGGCGTTGAATGCCCAGCCAACAAGACACTTATCCAAAGTGTTCTATTTTCATTGATGAACCTTTCTGTATTCTATCTGCTTCACATGATCATGAACCTAAAGAAATAACTAAAGAAAAACAAACTTAAGAAATTAGAGGAAATAGAAATAATTAAATAAGGTTAGATTGCCTCCCAACAAGCGCTTCTTTAATGTCACTAGCTTGACGGTTAGCTCCTTACGGAGAATGATATAGGCTTAGAAGTTTGCCCCTTATAGTGAACTTTCTTCCTGTCTTCTCATGGATGAGCTCCACATACTCTGGAGACTGGATACGATTCACTGTATGTGGTATGACTGGTTTCTTGGTGAAGACAACTCTCATGCCAAGTGAGAGGCCTTTAGTGGAGACCTTTTTGTCCCTCCAACCGTTAGGTACTTTCTTTTTAGTACCTTTGTTTTTAGTGCTTGTTAATGGCTGCCCAACACCAAACTTAGAATTGATGTTTGGAGGCTTAGTAAAGCTCTACACTGAAAGAGATGGTTGGAACACTAAGTGTTGCACAGATATCTCTCAATTTCAGAAGGAGAGTTGGGGTGAGGCATCTTGAACATGATGTGATCCTCCCCTAGTTGTAAAATCAGTTCTTATTTAGCTACATCAATGATAGCATTGGCAGTGGCTAAGAAAGGTCTTCCAAGGATGATGGATTCATCTTCATCTTCCCTAGTATTTAAGATAATGAAGTTTGCAGGGATGTAAAGGTCTTCAACCTTTACCAATACATCCTCTACTAAGCCATATGCTTTCCTCATTGATTTGTCTGCCATTTCTAGTGAGATGTTTGCAGCTTGTACCTCAAAGATTCCCAGCTTCTCTATTACAGAGAGTGGCATGAGGTTTATACTTGATCCTAGATCACACAAAGCCTTTTCAAAGGTCATGGTGCCTATGGTGTAAGGAATTAGGAAGCGTCCAGGATTTGGAAGCTTCTGAGGTAGCTTCTGCTGAACCAAAGCATTGAGTTCTTTGGAAAGCACTGGAGGTTCTTCCTCCAAAGGCTTTGTACCAAATAGCTTGGCATTCAGCTTTATGAGAGCTCCTAGGTACCGAGCAACTTGCTCTTCCCTAGTGTCTTCATCCTCATCAGAGGATGAGTGTTCATCAGAACTCATGCACTGCAGGAGTGCATGCAAGGGAAACTCTATGGTCTCTATATGAGTATCGGCTTCCTTTAGTTATTGGATAGGGATTTTGTGAGTGCGTATTGAGCACTCAGGAGGTGTGCCATTACTGGCGTTTAACGCCAGCTCTTGTGGCTCTTTGGGCGTTAAACGTCAGGTTCCTTACCAAGTTAGGTGTTGAATGCCCAGCAGAGCTGTCCTTGCTGGCATTCAATGCCAGAGTCCCTGCCTGCTTGGGCGTTGAACGCCCAGTGAGGTCCTCCTCACTGGCATTCAATGCCATCCCATTCTTTCTAGATTCGGCCTCTACCTCTATGGTGATGACCTTGTACTCTTCTCTTAGGTTTACTTTAGTGTTACTAGGAAGAGTGTCAGGAGGAGTCTCAGGGATTCTCTTTTTCAGTTGACCAATTTGTACCTCCAAATTTCTGATGGAGGATGTAACAGCCTCACTGTCAGAATGTCACGCTTCCGGCTGCACCACTCTGATAGCAAGAATATTACGACGACTCTCATATATATAATAATAAGCTATGAGCCTTTAACTCAAAACCGTATCGTTCTTTAAGAAAAATAAAAAAAAATATACTTTCAAATAAAAGAAAACACGCGTATACATATACAAAACTTCTTACTCAAGTAACTTGTACATATTATTTACGCACAAATTATACAACTCCTATCCTTCTTACAAGACTATAATATTAATGGCGAGGGAAGACTAAATAAACAATAACTAAACTATACATCCATATCGCATAAGCTAACTCAAAGATTCTTCATAAGCTTCTTCGTCCGTTTCCTAAAAAAAGGAAGCCTGTAGGGGTGAGAACATCGTCCTCGAAAGGGTTCTCAGCAGAGAGTTTAAGAATTGTTATAAGAAGATACGTATAAAGAGAAGAATTGGTTTCAAGGCAGTGATTATCGTTCGTCCTATAAATCTTTTAAAAATCAACAGCTAATCATCCAAAACTTTTCAAAGAAACAGCATTTATTTTTTTTAGAAAATCCAAAACCTTTCTTTTCTTGTAAGAAAATCTTAATCGGTTTTCTAAACTGTATGAACGACCAACCTGTCCCAAGCATAGGTTCATTAAGTCTATACTAAACCAGCTTGATTTTTCATACTTTACTAATAACTCAATCAGAAACCAATCACAGCTTTCAACCTATCACATAATCAATCTACACAATCATCATCTCATCACCAATAATCTCAAAAGTACCACATCAGAACAAACACAGGTAAAACAGACAAGGAAAGCACAAGTATAGATAGCAGTTACAGCAAATAGTTCAGGTAGCAGTTAATAACAATTTAACAATTAGGCAAACCAAATTAAGTTCAAACCCAAACAAAGCATACAAATGTAAATGATGCATGCCTGTCCTATGGTAGATGAGTCTCATCTATTAGTTATCAAGCTAACCCGACAAGTCCGGTTTGCTAAACCCTTGGACTGTCCCCCAACGCGCATCCCCATGAGTCTATGCATAGCTTTTTCTCATATATATATATATATATATATATATATATATATATATATATATATATATATATATATACCATTCCCGAGAATTTATAAGTGCCCGGTCACCCTTAAGTTGTAGGGTCAACAAAGTATCGAGTCTCAACCTGGAACATGTGGTGGCAAGCCACGGTACTTTACCCAAGAAAACTCGTATCTCAAATAATTCAAATTCATAAGCCTTATAAATAATTTAATTATAATTCAAAAGTATCCACATCATTCTCAATCGCATCTCATTCATCATCATACATTAATCATACTCAATCATTATCCTTCGTTATCACACCTCCCATTCTGTTCATCAATAGTTCCAATTCAATACATAATTCATTCTTTTCTAAATGAATCAAACTTAAAACATACTCATTTTCTTGATAACTCAAAATTAAACCATATAACCTTTGAATCCAAATCTTTTTTAAATAATTATCTAAACAAAATCTCTAATTTTTATAAAATTTCGAAAGCATCTCCTCTAAAACTCGGACTCTACCACTCTTTTGGGTCCCATCTAGACATCCCTCAAACTCCTTTATATCATCTTTAATACCAAACCAATTTCAATATCTCAAACCATGTTCAATTCTCCAAAAATCATTTTTGATAAATTAACAACCCAAATCCAAAGTATCAAATCCTTTTTAATAACTCAAACTCATTTCCATTATCAAAACATTTACAATTCTCAAGAAAATCAATTCGGCAACCACCAATTTATCAAAAATCAATCCATAACCCAAATTATTCAATCTTCTCAAATAATCAATCAATCAACCACACAAATAACTACAATCGACCAAAATAATTCAAACATTTCCATAAGACTTACAAAATCACAAAAATATACATTTCGCATTAATATCGATTTATAACAATTATTAGAAATTAAAAAGAGTTTAAGGAAAGCCCCCTACCTCGATGTCGCAATCGTATTATTTAACGTAACAAATTCCTCTATCCCTAATTCGTGGCATCAGTAGCTATTCATGCCCTGGGTCGAACTGTATGACCCAGGCTGATTGAAGACAAGTCGACCGACCTCTTCAGGTCAGGATTACCCGAGCTCCTCTCAAAGAGCTCGGCCAAAATGCTACAAGGAGCCCAAGCAGGCCCAAATAAAGGAACATAGCTCAATCTAAAGGCAACTAAATCCTAGAAAGATAAAGGCAGTTTCCCTTAAAGATAAGATGACTTCACTCGGAAGATAAGATAAGATAGCTAACTTATCTTATCCGAAAAGGGCAGCCTACACTACTATAAATACACTGGAGCACCCAAGTATAACTCATACTCTGATTCTACTAAAAACCTTCTTAAAGCCCATGCTAACTTAAGCATCAAAGTCTCTTGCAGGTACCACCACCCTCCGGGGACGAAAGATCAGCAGCATCTCCAGCTCCACCAGATCCAACAAGTCAGACACTACAGCTCCAGCCACCACAGCAGATCTCATCCGAGATCGACCTTCACTTTTAGGTAACCCTTGGAACATTGGCGCCATTGCCAGAGAACCTGAAAGTCATCCCATCACCATGGCGGACGACCATGACAACGACCACAACTCTGGTTTGGTGGATAGAACACCAAACAAAAATGCGGACACCACACCCAAAGATACACCTCAACAAAACGGAGAAAAGCAGTCTCCAAACTCAAAAATTTTAGAAGCCCTCCGAGAACAACAAGATCGGCTTAAGCAGCTCAAACAGGAGGAAGAACACCAACGTGAAGCTGAGAGGGACCTCCGAAGAGAAACTAGACAACGTCGAGTGCAAGAAGATAAGCTCTAAAAGCTTGAAGCTGATCTCAAAGCTAAAACAGCTCAATCCGGTCACGGTGATAGCCCCCACAAGGATCAAGATCCCTTCACCAAAGAAATCATGAAAGCTAAGGTTCCGAAGGATTTTAAAGCTCCCGACATGACCCCATACGATGGTACTTCCAATCCAAGCCATCATCTCAACAACTTCAGAAGCAGAATGTATCTCACCGATGCCTCGGACGCTATTCGATGTAAAGCCTTCCCGATTACTCTAACAAAGACGGCAATTAAGTGGTTCGACAGCTTGCCTTCCAAATCTATCACAAGTTTTGACGACTTAGCTAAGAAGTTTCTTGCTAGATTTTTCATTCAGAAGGACAAAGCCAAACACGCCCCAGGCCTATTAGGAATCAAACAAGGAGATCGGGAGAGTCTTCACTCTTACATGGAAAGATTCAACAAAGCTTGCTTGGATATACAAAGCCTACCAACAGAAGCAGCCATCATGAGTCTCATCAATGGCCTACGAGAAGGACCCTTTAGTCACTCTATATCAAAGAAACACCCAACATCTTTAAATGAAGTGCAAGAACGGGCAGAGAAATATATCAACATGGATGAAAATTCTCGATTAGGAGAGACTTCAAAATCTGGATTTTCCTACTCATCTCGGGATAAGGATAAAGAGTCCAAGAAAAAGGAAGATCAACATGGAGAGAAGCCTAAAAAATACCACAATTACACCCATCTTCGGGTGTCTCTTGTGGATGTTTTCTGAGAAGTATGCCAGCACCTCGTCCAATCAAAAGCAAAAAAAGAGGGAAAATCGGACAGAATACTGTGAGTACCACCGAATCTATGGACATCCTACAAACGAGTGCTTCGATTTGAAAAATTTCATATAAAAATTGGTAAGAGAGGGACGACTAGATCGGTACTTAGCCAACAAAACAGACGAACCCAGAAAAAGAAGAAGGGACGAAGAGGTTGGTCGAGCTGAACGACCACCTCGCACCCCGGAGAGGCACGTTCACATGATAAATGGAGGATTCGCAGGAGGAGGAATCTCCAAATCATCTCACAGAAGGCACCTTAAAGAAGTATATCATGTTGGAGGAGAGGAAGGATCACCCGACCTCCCTACTATTACTTTTACCCAAGAAGATGCGGCAGGCGTCATCCCGGGACATAATGATCCCATGGTCATTACTATCATATTGGCCAATGCCAACCTCCACCGCACACTGGTGGATCAAGGGAGCTCGGCAGATATCTCATTTAAATCGACCTTTGACAAACTCGGCCTACAGGAAAAAGAGCTCAAATCATATCCGAACAGCTTGTTTGGACTAGGAGATACTCCAATCCAACCACTTGGATATATCTCACTATACACAACCTTTGGTAAGGGAACTCGATCAAGGACACTCAGCATAGACTACATCGTAGTCGACGTGGGCTCAACCTACAACACCTTGATAGGTCAGACAACACGGAATCAGCTCGCTGTGGTAGTTTCGACTCCGCATCTATGCATGAAATTCCCAACTTCAGAAGGGATCGCCACGGTAAAAGGAGACCAGAAAATCGCACGACGATGTTACAACGAAAGTCTGAACCTTTGAGGCAAAGGAGAGGAAATCAACACTATCGAGCTCGGGGGAGTTCGAGGTCAGGAAGAACTTCGTCCACAACCGGAGGGCGAGATCGAGGAAGTCCAGATCGGGGATGTCCCAGATAAGACAACAAGTATTGGGGCAACTTTGAAAGGAGACATAAAGGAGTCTCTGATACAGTTCCTAAGAGATAATGTCGACCTCTTTGCATGGAAGGCCGCAGACATGCCGGGCATAGATCTCAAACTAATGTGCCACAAACTGGCAGTATACTCAGGATCTTGGCCAGTACAACAGAAGCGTCGGAAGCTTGGACCAGAAAGATCCCAAGCTGTGGAAGAACAGGTACAAGCTCTACTGGAGGCAGGATTCATAAGAGAAGTCAAGTACCCACTATGGCTGGCCAACGTTGTGTTGGTAAAAAAGTCAAACGGGAAATGGCGAATGTGCACTGATTACACCGATCTCAATAAAGCCTGTCCAAAAGATCCTTATCCACTTCCAAGTATAAACACTCTAGTGGGCGCCTCCTTCGGATACAAGTACCTTTCCTTCATGGATTCTTATTCAGGATATAATCAAATCCCAATGACTGATCAAGAAAAGACCTCATTCCTAACCCCAAAAGCAAATTACTGTTATGTCATCATGCCATTCGGACTCAAAAATGCAGGAGCTACCTACTAAAGATTAATGAATAAGTTCTTCGCAGACCATATCGGGAAACTCATGGAGGTATATGTGGACAACATGTTGGTAAAAATACAAAATGAGGAATCATTACTGTCCGACCTCGCCAAAGTGTTCGACACCATCAGAAAGCATGGCATGCGACTTAATCCCACAAAGTGCACCTTTGCAGTAGAAGCCAGTAAATTCCTGGGTTTCATGCTAACACAACGAGGAATTGAGGCGAACCTGGATAAATGCCGAGCTATACTCAACATGAAAAGTCCGACCTGCGTCAAGGAAGTACAACAACACAAAGGAAGACTGGCAGCCTTGTCTAGATTTCTAGCCGGATCGGCCATAAGATCTCTTCCCTTTTACGCCACACTAAGGAAGGGAAAAAGATTTGAATGGACCACAAAGTGCGAACAAGCTTTCTAGGATTTCAAAAAATTCTTGGGACAACCACCCATTCTTACTCGACCACGAGAAGGAGAAGCACTCATATTATACCTCGCAGTAGGAAGTCAGGAAATAGCCACTAGTCAGAGAAGACGAAAATGGGCAACAACCCAGCTACTTCATCAGCAAAGCCCTACAGGGTGCCGAACTGAACTATCAAAAGATAGAAAAGTTTGCCTACGCTCTCATACTAACTTTTCGACGACTTCGCCCATATTTCCAAGCTCACACCATCAAGGTTTGGACTAACCAACCCATAAGAGGCATTCTACAGAAGACAAACTTAGCTGGAAGAATTCTACAGTGGAAGTCGAGCTATCTGAGTTCGATCTTCAATATGAAGCTCGAACGGCCATCAAGTCTCAGTATTTGTCTGATTTCATTGCTGAGTACACTGACACCCCGGGAACTCCTACAAAATGGAATCTCTATGTAGACGGCTCTTCAAATAAAATCGAGAGTGGTGCAGGTGTGATAATAGAAAGCGACCAGGGAACCCAAATCGAACTCTCCTTAAAATTCGAGTTCCCTGCTTCAAACAATCAGGCCAAATACGAGGCACTACTAGCTGGTTTGAGACTAGCTAAGGAAGTTGGAGTTCAAAAGCTTATCATCTTCAGCGATTCGCAAGTAGTCACCTCGCAAATAGCAGGGAGTTACCAAGCCAAGGACCCTACCATGAAAAAGTACTTGGACAAAACCAGGGAACAGCTCGAACAACTCGGGGAATATGAGGTCCGCCATATACCTCAGGAACAGAACCCTCGAGCTGATGCACTCTCAAAATTAGCCAACACCAAACCAGGGGGCAATAATAGAAGCCTCATCCAGGAAATACTGCAAAACCCATCAATCTCGGAGGAAGAAAAGGTCCTAGTCATATCAGGTCAAGACCAAGGATGGATTACCCCCATAATCAATTACCTCAAATCAGAGACACTCCCTACAGATAAGAAGGAGGCGAAGAGGCTGAGACGAGAAGCACAGTACTATACCATTATAAACAACATCTTATACAAGAGAGGGATCTCGACACCCCTATTAAAATGTGTGCCGACCTCCAACACAAAGGAGGTCTTGGAAGAAATACACAGTGGCATATGTGGCAACCTTCTTGGAGCACGAACTCTCTCCAAAAAAGTACTCCGAGCCGGATTCTTTTGGCCGACTTTACAAAAGGAAGCAACAGAGTTCGTAAAGACATGTCCACCAGGTCAGAAACATGCTAACTTCCACATCGCCCCACCTGAGGAGCTCATTAGCATAAGATCACCTTGGTCATTCGCAAAATGGGGACTCGACCTCCTGGAACCCTTTCCCCAAGGATCAGGACAAGTCAAGTTCCTCATTGTAGGGGTCGATTACTTCACAAAATGGATTGAGGCAGAGCCCCTAGCTAATGCCACTGCTTAAAAAATTCGAAAATTCTTATATAGAAATATTGTCACAAGGTTTGGGGTTCCTCACTCCATCACCACAAACAATGGTACTCAATTCACAGATGCAAGTTTCAGGAAGTTGGTAGCTGACTTAAAAATAAAGCACCAATTCACATCCGTAGAACACCCCCAGGCTAATGGACAAGTAGAAGCTGCCAACAAAGTCATACTAGCCGAGTTAAAATGGTGATTACAGGACGCGAAGGAGCCTGGGCTGAAGAGCTCCCACAAGACCTATGGGCATATCGGACAACTCCGCACTCCACCACAAAGGAATCACCTTTTCGATTGGCTTACGGAATGGAGGCAATGATCCCAGTAGAAATCGAAGAAGGATCCCCCAGAATGATCTACTACAATGAAGAGGCCAACTCCCAACTCTAAAGGGAAGAGCTCGACCTACTTCTAGAAATCCGAGAAAGAGCTCGGATCAGGAAGGAGGCGTTAAAATGTCGAATGGCCTCAAGATACAATCGGAAGGTAGTACAGCAAAGCTTCGCCAACAACGACCTCATCCTAATCCAAAATGATATTGGAACAAGTCGACCGGGAGAGGAGAAGCTAGCAGCTAACTAGAAAGAACCCTACCGAGTCACAGAGGTACTAGGAAAAGGCTACCACAGGGTGTCCGAACTCGAGAGGTTAGAGCTACCAAGGTCATGGCACGTCTGCAACCTAAGAAGGTATTACAGTTAGGAGGTAATAAAGATCTTAGGTTAAGGTGCACTCTTTTTTCTGAAAAGGTTTTTTAACGAGGCACCAAGCCAAGATCTGTAAAATTGCCTGACTTAGAGGGGTAAACACCCATATGTATATATTTTATTTACCTATATGTCTACTTTCTATTGGAATAAAACTTTTCAGATTTTCTACAAAGTTTCTCTACCAAGACGCATTAATCTGAACACTAAAATTCATCGTCCGGTTATAAAGCTACAGGTCGGCAAGGTGAAAACCAAACTCACTGCCCGACCACGATGAAAATCGAATTTATCGCCCAAATTTCTACAAAGGTCGGAAATGTGAAAACCAAATTCACCGCCTGACTTTGACAAGGTCGACCAAGTGAGAACCAAACTCACCGTCAGATTTCTACAAAATTGACAAGATGAAAAAGTGATAAAAACAGGTTAATGCAAGAAGTTATAAAAAGAAATCCATAGAAAGAGGTCTGATGAGGTCTGAGGAAAAATGGATTGCTAAAAATAACTTTGGATGGACCGACATGAAGAAGTCAGACCAAACGACATAAAAGCGACAAAAGTTATAAAAAGTAATCCATAGAAAGAGGCCTGACGAGGTCTGAGAAAAAATGGATTGCTAAAAATAACTTAGGATGGACCGACATGAAGAATTCAGACCAATCGACATGAAAGCTACAAAAAGTTATAAAAAGTAATCCATAGAAAGAGGCCTGACGAGGTCTGAGAAAAAATGAATTGCTAAAAATAACTTAGAATGGACCGGCATGAAGAAGTCGGACCAATCAATCAAAGCGACAAAGTTATAAAAAGTAATCCATAAAAAGAGGCCTGGCCAGCCCTGATTAAAAATGGATTACTAAAAATAACTTAAGAAGAATTGACAAGTGAAGTCGACCAACGAAAGCTACAGATTGGACCGACAAGAAAAGTCGGACCAATGAAAGCTACAGCTCGGATCGACACGAGAAGTCGGACCAACGAAAAGCGTGCGCTAGAAGGGACACAGCTCAGCCCAAAAAGCTACGACCTCACTACCAAAAGGTGTTCTATGAGAATACAGAAAACAAAAAGTCATCAAACTAGTCATCACATCGACAAGAAAGAGGTCGAACAACCAAATCTCGATACCTTACATAGGATCTACAGAAATCCCCAAAAAGATAAACAGCATGTCAAAGAAAACAAGGCTTTCTAAAAATCATTAAAGAAACTCAGGAGGCAACCTGGAAGAGGACCTCAAGAGTTCAAAAGAACTTTGTTTATCTACTAAGTTGCATAGAAGTAACTAACAGTCAAAGGTACCAATTTATAAACCAAAATTACAAGAAGGGGAGTTCAAAAAGCATTTGTTTTTTCCTAAACAAAGTTGCTAAGAAAAGCAACTAAAATGTCAAGGCCAAACTAGGGCTCAATTACAATGAAGCAGAGTTTAAAAGCCCACAGACCGGGCTGTACAAAAATACATCAAAGAAAAGTCATCAAGGGTTCAAACTCTCCCCAGCAGCAGCATCCTGAGTCGTATAGGGAGGAATGATCTTAATAGGAGTCACATCCACAGTTTTATCCTCCCGATTTAAGATTTCGACGTCGGGGTCAGACTCGGGGTGGCCGACCTCAGCAGCAGCAGTTGAAGAAGTCGCGGCAGTAGAAGCTTTGATCGGCGGCTCTGGGGGAGGACCTTCCTCTTCATCTTCATCCGGCGCAGGAACAATCTTACCATTTTCAACAATGTTATCCAAACTAAAAAGACTCAGGTCGAGCTCGGGAGCAAGAACTCGGACCTGAGCTTTTAAGTTCTCATACGCATCTGTCACGCTGCCCACAAGATGGCCCTAAAGCTCAGCATAGTCAGCACGGGCCGAGTCAAGCCTTTCCCTGGTCTCCAGCAACTCGCCATAAGTTCGAGTATAACTCTCCTTCGACTTCTTGGCGATCTCCTCGGCCAGATTCACAGCAGCCTCTATAGCAACAGCCCTAGATTTCTCCTTTTCTACATCCAGCTCCAGCTTGGCCACTTTGGCATCTAGCTCATCCTTCAACCCCTTGATCTTGTCAAACTCCGACTTAGCTTCCTGCATGAAGGCTTTCGTCGCATGAACAGGAGAATCTTGGATTGAGCGAAACAAAGACGTACCCATATGCGCCATCCGCACACTACTGCTGGTGATAAAATCCAGGTGGTGCAAGATGGACACGTCGTCCATGGGAAGTCGGCCATAAGGAGCGATCTGGTTATCCACAAACCCCACAGTATCAAAGTCAGGGGCATCCAAATTGAAAGGTTCAACAGTCCTTTGCTTCTTGGGGAGAGGACCGGCAGCAGAAGGAGAGGCAGCACCAGAGGTCGGCTGGGGAGGATCAGAAGAAGCCAGGCGATCCTGGAGAGTTGGTATGATCTTCCTCGGCCCAGAAGTGTCCGAGGTCGACCTCCCCAGAGTAACTTTTGAAGACCCCTCCCCAGGACCTTTAGCCGAAATATTCTGGGCAACAGTTGCCTTCCTGGCTCTCTTGAAAGCCTTCATGGAGTTAGTAGTCTTCACCATCTCTGAAAAAATAAAGCAGCAAAACCAAAGTTGCAAGTTAGAAAGAGATAGATTGACAAAACAAACAAAATAACAAAGACAAAACTAAAAAGAAATCGGCAGCTACCCAATCCAGTTCGAAGGAGGGAGGAATCCCCCAAGAACCTCTTTGTATCGAGATGGGGAGGCTCCCCCCAATTTTTCTCTAATACATGCACAAAATCCTGCTCGATTTCATCCAACATTTTCCAAGTATACCTAGACACTACAACATTCTTTTGCCAACATAAGGGAAAGGCAGGCTCATTATTCTGTTCCAAGAAGAAAGGCCGAGCTCCTTCAATAGCTCGGACCTTGAAATAATAGTTTTTGAAATCCCTAAAAGATTCATCATACATAGAAAAAACTTTCTTTCCCTGGGTAGCTCGGAAAGAAATCCAGGAAGCCTTCTTCTTAGCTGACCCTGGCTTTGTCAAAACAAAAAGGTAAAGAAAGAGAGTTTGAGAAGGTCGGACATCCAGTTCTTGGCACAACAGTTGGAAGATCTTTATGAAGCCCCAAGAGTTCGGGTGAAGTTGAGAAGGAGCTACGTTGCAGGACCACAACAGGTCTGTCTCAAAGGAAATAAAAGGAATGGTGATGTTCATTTGGCTAAAAAAGTAATTATACGCATAAAAGAAGGGACGTTCCCCCTGAGTCAGAGAAGGAAAAGAAACTCTCTCATCAGGGTCAGGCGCTACCAACTCGTAATTTTTCTCCTGATCTCTACTACTACAAACTCTGTGATGTCTCCAAAGCTTCACGCAATACTCAGAATTAACCACAGAAACACACATCAAGATGAGGGATTCTAGCCAGTCAGATATGCCCTCGGGGACTTTGGTGGGCATCTCGATAATATTTTTGCGAGAAGACATGAGGTCAACTAGTCTGACAGGGAGAAAAAGGAAAAATGGGTTACTAATCAAACAGCTCAAGAAAACAGCTCGGACAAATATAAAGATAGCTCGGGCAATAGCATGCGAATGATAAAAGACTCAGAAACAGTAGTAAAAGGAAACCCCAGAACTTACACCAAGGTCCAGGGGCATCCTTTGGAGGCAGTAACAGAGTAAGGATTCTGGAAAAATCTTGTAGCCTAAATCCCAAAAAACACAAAAAAGATCGAATATCCTTCTCTAGCAAAAGGTGTTTTACACTCTACAGTAGGAAAGCCACCATCGTCAAAACAAAGATCGCACAAAGAAATCGTTAAAAGATACAACCCTTTTCAGAAGTACAGTTCGTCATTTCAAGGCTACAAACAAAATTCAAAGATCTACACATAAAGAAGTCATAGGGACAAGCAACAAAATAAAACCCTAAACAGCATCAAAGTACATGTTACAGCAACGATCAGGCACAGCAAATGCAGAAAGGTTCAAACTTTCCAAACTCAAGAAAGATCAAAACTTTTCAAAATCAAAACAATGCAAACACAAAAAAGAACGGCGTGGAAAGTCAAAAAGAGAGAAGAAGAAGACCAACCTGTATAGAAGAAGGAGGCGATAACTGATTAGAGATTGAAGCAAACAATCGAAACAACACGAGCAAATCACCTTTCGAGTAAAAGAAAGCGCGAAGAGGCAAAAGCGAAAAGTAAGCAGAAGAGAAAGATGTTACAGCGAGCAAGAGATGAGAAACTGAAAGAAGCTTTGAAATTCAAAAATGAGATACAAAGAGGGAAGCAAAGGAAATGGCAAAGAGTTAATGAGTTTTACTCTCGCACGTTTCCAAGGGAACACAAAACGCACGTTACAAATAAAAGGAAAGACAAAACGCTCTGCATTCAAAAACTCCTAAGGAGCTCTATAAAAATGGGATCGACAGAAAATACTCGAGCTTGACTTCCCCACAAGGGGTCAAAGTCTAGCAAAGACACGACCTCAAAAGAAAGACCGAGCTCAAGCAGGGGCATTGTTCATGCCCTGGGTCGAGCTGTATGACCCGGGCTGATTGAAGACAAGTCGACCGACCTCTTCAGGTCAGGATTACCCGAGATCCTCTCAAAGAGCTCGGCTAAAACGCTACAAGGAGCCCAAGTAGGCCCAAATAAAGGAACATAGCCCAATCTAAAGGCAACTAAAGCCTAGAAAGATAAGGGTGGTTTCCCTTAAAGATAAGATGACTTCACTCGAAAGATAAGATAAGATAGCTAACTTATCTTATCTGGAAAAGGCAGCCTACACTACTATAAATACACTGGAACACCCAGGTATAACTCATACTCTGATTCTACTAAAAACATACTTAAAGCCCATGCTAACTTAAGCATCGGAGTCTCTTGCAGGTACCACCACTGTCCGGTGACGAAGGATCAGCAGCATCTCCAGCTCCACCAGATCCAACAAGTCAGACACTACAACTCCGGCCACCATAGCAGATCTCATCCGAAATCGATCTTCAGTTTCAGGTAACCCTTGGAACAGTAGCCATTCTAACACAACCGGAATAGCAGCGGCATCACCCACAACTCTAGTAGCAGCAACAGCAACTTTAGAAGGATATTTAATAGAAGTTGAAGCAAATACAAGGGCAAAATAGAACAGATCATCAAAGAAGCAATAATCAGAATATTGGTTGTAGAACAAAACCAATCTTACCAAAAGAAATACGGGAATGGAGCAGCAGCTCTGGTACTCAGAAGAACACAAACCAGAGACCAGAGCATACATCCTAGTGGCAGCATTAACCGGGGTAATAGCAACATCGATTCCAATGATACTCCAGTAACAGCAACATCAGTAATCCTCACAGCAGTAACCAAGGTTGCAACAAAATAGAGAGTTCAAATTCAATGGAATCGGAAATGGAAATAAATTCAATGGAATTGGAAATAGAGATAGCTTACAATGAAATAATAAAGCAGCAACAATAGGGTTTCCGGGCAGCTCCATCATTGGTTCCCAACAACTCCAACAGCAATACCCATAGCGGCAGAGACTTTGGCAATTGCGAAACCAGAAGCAGGGGCAGAACAGAATAGTATAGAGCAAAACCAGCAGTAGCTTCTTCTGACAATAGCTCCTTCTCCGACGAGCTTCAATGGTGGCAGAACAGTGACCTGATGGCAGCACAGGACTCACCAACGACCCTGGCAGCGGCGGAGATCCTTTCTTCCTCTTCTATGTGTGTGTTCTGCGATGATGACGGCTTGGGCAGTAGCTGCGGTGTCAACCCAGTAGCAGCGACAGCATGACGGTTCCGCACTGATGGAAGCACAACGGTGACGCAGCAGAGGCTCCCTCCTCTACTGGCTCTCGCGTGGTTCACAGCGGAGATTCACAGCCCCAGCGACGGTGACTATGACGCGATGAGCAGCTTCTTCCTTGCGGTGTCTGGCTCCCTTCGAGCTTGACGGTGTTTGGTGGCAATGAAGGCATGGCGGCGACGTTGTGCAGTGGCGGCGCAATGGCGGGCTGAACATGGTTGGGTGTGGCACAACAAGCTGTGCGTCTTCTTCCTTCTCTTCTCGCGGATCTCTCTCTCTCTGTTGCAGCTCCCTCATCCCCGGTGCCCTCTTCCTCTCAGATCTCCTTCTCCCTTCCCAACAGCAGCGGCGGCGGTGGCAGTGACACCCATCACGCCGCCTTCCTCTCCTTCCCCCATTCTCCCTTTCCTGCGTCTCCCTTCCCGTCTCTTCCCTTTCTTTCTTCTTTCTTTTTCTGGTTTACTGAAGCTGTTAGGTTGTTTTTGGGGAAGGGCTATGGCGGCTAGGGTTAGGAAAATTAGGATTAGTGTTGTGTTTTGGGGATTTAGGGTTTTAATTTGGGAATTAGGATTTCGTGATAAAATTTAGGGATTGTAGGTTAATCTGAAATCTAATTAAATCTCTAAAATATTATTTATTGTATCAAAATACTAATTGATTTAAAATCAAATATTAAATTTCGAAATCTCAATTACTTAAACCAAGCCATATAAAATTCTTATTATGTTATATTTGCTAAACTTTATTATTTAAATATAGAAAATAATTCGATAATTATAAAATCAGATAAAACCTTAAATTACTTTAAACTCAATTAACCAAAATTTGCTTTAATTATCTTTAATAAAATAATTTCTGAGGTTAAGGTACATAATGAATAAATAAATCAAAATTAGCTCTTAATAAGATTTTTCTGAAATTTCTGGATCTTACAGAGGATCTTGTTTCAGTTAAGAAACTATGAGTGGCCTTAGAGAGGCTGGAAACTAGAATGGCTAAGTCAGAAAGGCTCTGCTTATGAGTTTCCATATTCCCTTGAGAAGATGGGAATGGTGGCCTGTTGTTGAACCTATTCTGGTTCCTTCCACCATGATTATTATTGAAGCTTTGCTGAGGCTTTTGTTGATCCTTCCATGAAAGGTTAGGATGATTCCTCCATGAAGGGTTGTAGGTGTTTCCATAGGGTTCTCCCATGTAGTTCACCTCCTCTATCGTGGGTTGATCAGGATCATAAGCTTATACTTCAGAAGAAGCTTCTTGAGTGCTGCCAGCTGCAGCTTGCATTCCCATCAAATGCTGAGAGATCATATTGACCTGCTGGGTTAAGATCTTGTTCTGAGCCAATATGCCATTTAGAGTGTCAACTTCAAGAACTCCTTTCTTCTGAAGGACCCCATTGTTCACATGGTTTCTCTTAGAAGTGTAAATGAATTGGTTGTTTGCAACCATCTCAATGAGTTCTCTTGCTTCTGTAGGTGTTTTCTTCAAGTGAAGTGATCCACCTGCAGAGCTGTCCAATGATATTTTGGACATCTCAGACAGACCATCATAGAAAATTCCTAGGATAGACCATTCTGAGAGCATGTCAGGAGGGCATCTCCTGATCAGTTGCTTGTATCTTTCCCAAGCTTTATAGAGGGATTCACCTTCTTTTTGTATGAAGGTTTGAACTTCCACTCTGATTTTGTTCATTCTTTGAGGACAAAAGAATTTGGCCAAGAAAGCATTGACCAGCTTCTCCCAAGAGTCTAGGCTCTCTTTAGGTTGAGAATCTAACCATATCCTAGCTCTGTCTCTAATAGCAAAGGGAAAGAGCATAAGTCTGTAGACCTCAAGATTCACTCCATTGGTCTTAACAGTGTCACAAATTTGCAAGAATTCAGCTAGGAACTGATGTGGATCTTCCAGTGGAAGTCCATAGAACTTGCATTCTGTTGCAGAAGAGAGACTAACTGAGGCTTAAGCTTAAAGTTGTTAGCTCCAATGGCAAGTACAGAAATGCTTCTGTCATAGAATCAGAGGTAGGCATGGTGAAGTCACCAAGAACCTTTCTTGCCTCTCCTTCATGATTAGGCTCGGCTGCCATGTTTTCACCTTCTTGTTTGAACTTTTCTGAGAGGTTTCTTCCGGAGCGTTGTACTTTAACTTGTTGTAAGCTCCTCTTTAAAGTCCTCTCAGGTTCAGGATCAAGATTAAAGAGTGGCTCTTTATCCATGTTCCTGGTCATAAACAAGAAAACACAGATACAACAAGAAAGGAAGCTTCTATGCCAGAGAACAGAGAACTCCCAGTAAAATGTGAGGGATAAAAGAAAGAAGAATGAAGATAGAAGAAGGAGAAAAAGAATTCGAATAATAGAAGTAGAAAGATAAACAAGAATTAAAATATTTTTATTTTTTTCTATTTATTTATTTATTTCGAAATTAAAAGTTAATTAATCAAAAAGATTTGAAAATTAAATGATGAATTTTCAAAAATAGAAGAGAGATAGAAGAGAATTTTCGAAAATAGGAGAGAGAAGAATTAGTTAAGAAGTTTTGAAAAAGAAGAAAGAGAAAACAAGTAACTAATTAAGAAAGATTTGGAAACAAAATAAGATAGAAGATTAGAAAAGATTTTATTTTGAAAATATTTGAAAAAGTCAACAAGATAAGATAAGAATAAGAATTGAAAAGATTTGAAAAGATTTAGTTTCAAAATTTAAAAGAAGATAAGATAGAAAAGATTTTAAATTAAAGATAAGTTAGGTAAGAAAGATAAGATAAGGAAGTTAAGAGAAAATAAGTTTTAAATTAAAAAGATTTGAAATCAAAATCAAGAAGTTAGTTCTAATTTTAAAAAGATTTGAAATTTAAAATTTAAATTTTAAAAGAAAGATAAGATAAGAAGAATCAAATTTTAAAAGAAAATATTTGAAAAGAAGTTGAAGAAGATAAGATTTGAAATTTGATTTTTGAAAAAGATTTGATTTTGAAATTTTAAATTTTAAATTTTAAATTTTAAATTTTAAATTTTAAATTTTGAATTTTGAATTTTAAATTTTGAATTTGAAATAAGATCAGATAAGATTTTTAAAAATTGAATTTTGAATTTGAAACAAGATAAGATAAAGATTTGAAAAAAAGATATGATATTTGAAAAGATTTGACTTTGAAATTTGAAATTAAGATAAGATAATGATTTTGAAATTAAAATTTGAAATTTTTGTTGTAATTTTCGAAAATTAATGCAAATATAAGAAAATATATTTTATTTTTTTGATTTTTTGAATTTAATGAAGAAAGAGAAAAACAACAAAAAGATACCAAACTTAAAATTTTTAGATCTAAGAATACCTAGTGTGCGAAAATTAAGAAGAAAAATACAAAGAGACACCAAACTAAAAAATTTTAAGATCAAAACAAAAAGAAAAACAAGAATTCTTTGAAGATCAAGAAGAACACCAAGAACAAAACTCAAAGAATTCAAAGAAAACAAGAACATGCAAAGAACACCAAACTTAAAAATTTTGAAAACTAATGACACAATTTTTGAAAAATTATAAGAAAAGATACAAGAAGACACCAAACTTAAAAATTGATACAAGAATCAAACAAAGAACACTATTTTTGAAAATTTTTAGAAAAAAGACTCAAAGAAATTCGAACAAGAACAAGAACAAAAACAAAAGACTCAAACCAAAAATAAAAGATTGATAAAGAAAAGAAAAGATTTTTGAAAATTTTTTTATTTTTTTCGAAAAAGAAGAATAAAATAAAAGACTCTAACAAAAGTAAAGACAATACCTAATCTAAGCAACAAAATAATCTGTCAGTTGTCCAAACTCGAACAATCCCCGACAACGGCGCCAAAAACTTGGTGCACGAATTCCCACACTTCGTACACTGAACCAGCAAGTAGACTGGGTCATCCAAGTAATACCTAAGCGAGTCAAGGTCGATCCCACGAGGATTGTGATTTGAAGCAAGCTATGGTTATCTTGCAGATCTTAGTCAGGCGGATAGAAGAGTTGTTGGATTTGTTTAAACGCATAAAAGGAATAAAGAGATCTTAACTAGGTTGATATGTTTATAATGATAAGAAGATGGTTAAGGCTTGGAAATGGTTTGTTCTTTTGGATTAATTCTGGTCTTACTGTCTTGTTCAACTTTGAATGATTTCTTCTATGGAAGGCTGTATGTGATTGATGCCGGTTGAGAGGTCGCCAATGCTCCTCTAGATCTGAACCCCAGGGTTAGTGTGGATCCATTCTGATTGAGGGTGAAGCTCCTACAGTCCATTCTCCTTAATGATCCTACTCAAAATGCTACAAACAAGGTCGAATCTTCCGGATCAGAGAATGCTGCGCCTTTGGATTCTAGCCTCTACCACAAAGACTCTAATCTCCCCATACCTCGGCTGAACTAATGTTTCGAGAAGTCCCCAACGAAGTCGTGGATTAGCCGTCTAAGAGATGTGTAATCAAGCTGGTGGTTCAATGCTTTCCAGTTACGTAGTCACACAAACCCAAGAAGAACACGAGTGGTTGTCAGGCACGCGGTCATAGAATGAAGAACGAAGACACATCTTAGAATAGAGAATCAAACACGGATTGAAATAGAACAGTAATACTTTTATTAATCCATAAAACTCAGCAAGGCTCCTCCCTTCAACCTAGGAGGTTTAGAAACTCATACTGATAGAAAATACAATCATAAAAATGTGTAAATTGTGTGTCCTCTTTTGATGAGAGATGTAAAAATCTTTAAATACTAAACTAATGACTAAGGATTACATTAAGAAGGGTAAAACAGTTTTTTAGTGCTAAAATCCACTTTTGGGGCTGGTGCATGAAATTGTGATCTCAGGCAACGGCGCCAAAAACTCTGTGCGCACGTCTTAATATATTGTTTTTCATTCACAACTTCGATACAACTAACCAGCAAGTGCACTGGGTCGTCCAAGTAATAAAACCTTACGTGAGTAAGGGTCGATCCCACCGAGATTGTCGGCTTGAAGCAAGCTATGGTCACCTTGTAAATCTCAGTCAGGCGGATATAAAATAGTTATGGAGTTTTCGAAAATACATAATAAAATAGGGATAGAAATACTTATGTATATCACTGGTGAGAATTTCAGATAAACGTATAGAGATGCTTTTGTTCCTCTGAACCTCTGCTTTCCTGCTGTCTTCATCCAATCAGTCTTACTCCTTTCTATGGCTGGCTTTATGTAAGGACATCACCATTGGCAATGGCTACCTTTGATCCTCTCTGGAAAATGGTCCGATGCGCTGTCACTGCATGGCTAATCGTCTGGAGGCATCACCGTGGTCAATGGCTGCATCCTATCCTCTTGTGAAAATGGTCCAAATGCTCTGTCACAGCACGGCTAATCATCTGAGGTTCTCGATCATACTGGAATAGGATTCACCCTCCTTTTGCGTCTGTCACTACGCCCAGCACTCGCAAGTTTGAAGTTCGTCACAGTCATTCAATGCCAGAATCCTACTCGGAATACCACAGACAAGGTTTAGACTTTCCGGATTCTCATGAATGCCGCCATCAATCTAGCTTATACCACGAAGATTCTGATTAAGAGATCCAAGAGATAATCATTCAATCGAAGGTAGAACGGAAGTGGTTGTCAGGCATATGTTCATAGGGAATGATGATGATTGTCACGTTCATCACATTCATGTTGAAGTGCGAATGAATATCTTAGAAGCGGAATAAGTTGAGTTGAATAGAAAAACAGTAGTACTTTGCATTAATTCATGAGGAACAGCAGAGCTCCACACCTTAATCTATGGAGTGTAGAAACTCTACCGTTGAAAATACATAAGTGAAAGGTCCAGGCATGGCCCAATGGCCAGCCCCCATGATCTAAGAACCAGACGTCCAAAGATGATCAAAAGATGTCTAATACAATAGTAAAAAGTTCTATTTATAATAAACTAGCTACTAGGGTTTGCAGAAGTAAGTAATTGATGCATAAATCCACTTCCGGGGCCCACTTGGTGTGTGCTTGGGCTGAGCTTGAATGTTACACGTGCAGAGGCTCTTTCTGGAGTTGAACGCCAGGTTGTAACGTGTTTCTGGCGTTCAACTCTGGTTTGTGACGTGTTTCTGGCGTTTAACTCCAGACAGCAGCGTAGAACTGGCATTCAACGCCCTTTTACGTCATCTAAACTCGGCCAAAGTATAGACTATTATATATTTCTGGAAAGCCCTGGATGTCGACTTTCCAACGCAATTAGAAGCGCGCCATTTTGAGTTCTGTAGCTCTAGAAAATCCACTTTGAGTGCAGGAAGGTCAGAATCCAACAGCATCAGCAATCCTTCTTCAACCTCTGAATCTGATTTTTGCTCAAGTCCCTCAATTTCAGCCAGAAAATACCTGAAATCATAGAAAAACACACAAACTCATAGTAAAGTTCAGAAATGTGAATTTAACATAAAAACTAATGAAAACATCCCTAAAAGTAACTAGACTCTACTAAAAACAAACTAAAAACAATGCCAAAAAGCGTATAAATTATCCGCTCATCACAACACCAAACTTAAATTGTTGCTTGTCCCCAAGCAACTGAAAATAAAATAGGATAAAAAGAAGAGAATATACTATAAATTCCAAACTATCAATGAAACATAGCTCCAATCAGATGAGCGAGACTTGTAGCTTTTTGCCTCTTGAATAGTTTTGGCATCTCAATTTATCCATTGAGGTTCAGAATGATTGGCATCTATAGGAACTCAGAATTCAGATAGTGTTATTGATTTTCATAGTTCAGTATGTTGATTCTTGAACACAGCTACTTTATGAGTCTTGGCCATGGCCCTAAGCACTTTGTTTTCCAGTATTACCACCGGATACATAAATGCCACAGACACATAACTGGGTGAACCTTTTTAGATTGTGACTCAGCTTTGCTAAAGTCCCCAATTAGAGGTGTCCAGGGTTCTTAAGCACACTCTTTTTTTGCTTTGGACCTTGACTTTAACCGCTCAGTCTCAAGTTTTCACTTGACACCTTCACGCCACAAGCACATGGTTAGGGACAGCTTGGTTTAGCCGCTTAGGCCAGGATTTTATTCCTTTAGGCCCTCCTATCCACTGATGCTCAAAGCCTTGGGATCCTTTTTATTACCCTTGCCTTTTGGTTTTAAGGGTTATTGGCTTTTTGCTCTTGCCTCTTGGTTTTAAGAGCTTTTGGCTTTTTCTACTTGCTTTTTCTTTTTCTTTCTATTTTTTTTCACTATTTTTTTTTCTGCAAGCTTTGTTCTTTGCTGCTTTTTCTTGCTTCAAGAATCATTTTTATGATTTTTCAGATTATCAAATAACATGTCTCCTTGTCATCATTCTTTCAAGAGCCAACATATTTAACATTCATGAACAACAACTTCAAAAGACATATGCACTATTCAAGCATTCATTCAGAAAACAAAACCAGAGTTGAATAAATTCGAACTCGTGTACTTCTTGTTCTTTTGAATTAAAATAGTTTTCATTTAAGAGAGGTGATGGATTCATAGGACATTCATAACTTTAAGACAAAGTTACTAAATATCCTGATCATGTAATGAAGACACAAACATAGATAAGAACTTAACATAGAAAACGAAAAATAGAGAAAGTAAGAACAAGGAATGAGTCCACCTTAGTGATGGTGGCGTTTCCTTCTTGAGGAACCAATGATGTCCTTGAGCTCTTCTATGTCTCTTCCTTGTCTTTGTTGCTCCTCCCTCATTGCTTTTTGATCTTCTCTAATTTCATGAAGGATGATGGAGTGCTCTTGATGTTCCACCCTTAATTGTCCCATGTTGGAACTTAATTCTCCTAGGGAGGTGTTGATTTTCTCCCAATAGTTTTGTGGAGGAAAATGCATTTGAGGCATCTCCGGGATCTCATGGTGATGAGCTTCATGCGTCTCTTGAGATCCATCAATGGGCTCTCTTGCTTGCTCCATCCTTTTCTTAGTGATGGGCTTCTCTTCCTCAATGGGAATGTCTTCTTCTATGTCAATCCCAGCCGAATTGCATAGATGGCAAATGAGGTGAGGAAAAGCTAACCTTGCCATAGTGGAGGACTTGTCAGCCACCATGTAAAGTTCTTGAGGTATAATCTCATGAACCTTCACCTCTTCTCCAATCATGATGCTATGGATCATGATGGCCCGGTCTATAGTAACTTCAGACCGGTTGCTAGTGGGAATGATTGAGCGTTGAATAAACTCCAACCATCCTCTAGCTACAGGCTTAAGGTCTAGTCTTCTCAGTTGAACCGGTTTGCCTTTTGAGTCAATCTTCCATTGAGCTCCTTCCACACATATGTCCATGAGGACTTGGTCCAACCTTTGATCAAAGTTGACTCTCCTTGTGATCCATGCATTAGCATAGAACTCTTGAACCATTAGAATTCTGACTTGTTGGATGGGTTTTGTTAGAACTTCCCAACCTCTTCTTTGGATCTCATGTCGGATTTCCAGGTACTCATTTCTCTTGAGTTTGAAAGGGACCTCAGGGATCACCTTCTTCTTGGCCACAACATCATAGAAGTGGTCTTGATGAGCTTTGGAGATGAATCTTTCCATCTCCCATGACTCGGAGGTGGAAGCTTTTGTCTTTCCTTTCCCTTTTCTAGAGGATTCTCTGGTCTTGGGTGCCATCAATGGTAATGGAAAAACAAAAAGCTTATGCTTTTACCACACCAAACTTAGAATATTGCTCGCCCTCGAGCAAAAGAAGAAAGAATAGATGAAGAAGAAGAAGAAAATATGGAGGAGAGTGGGAAGAGGTGTATTCGGCCAAGAAGAGAAGAGAGGGTTGTGTTGTGTGAAAATGAGGAAGAATGGAGGACTATATATAGGGAAGGGAAGGGGGGTTAATTTCGGCCATATGGGTGGGTTTGGGTGGGAAATTGATTTTGAATTTTGAAGGTAGGTGGAGTTTATGAGGTAGGTTTATGGGGAGGAGTGGTTTGATGTGAGTGGTGAAGTGGTGATAGGGAAGAGAGATTGAGGTGATTGGTGAAGAGTTTTAGGGAAGAGTGTTTATGGGATTGTGTGAAAGAGGGTTGAGAAGAAGTGATTGGAGGAAGGTGGGGATCCTGTGGGGTCCACAGATCCTGAGGTGATCCTGTGGTGTCCACAGATTCTGAGGTGTCAAGGATTTACAACCTTGCACCAAATTAGACATGCAATATACCCTTGCACACAACTCTGGGCGTTCAGTGCCAGATTGGTGCTTGTTCTGGGCGTTGAACGCCCATTTGTTGCCCATTTCTGGTGTTGAACGCCAGAACCAGGCTTGTTCTGGGCGTTCAGCGCCAGCTCTTCTCCAGGGTGCAATTCTGGCGTTCAAACGCCCAGATGCTGCCCATTTTGGGCGTTCAGCGCCAGAACCATGCTCTGTTCTGGCGTTGAACGCCAGCCAGATGCTTCTTATTGGCGTTTAAATGCCAGTGAGATCCTCCTCCAGGGTGTAATTTTTCTTCTGCTGTTTTTGATTTTTTTTCAATTTTTTTCAGTTGTTTTTGTGACTCCACATGATCATGAACCTATAAAGACATATAACTAATAAAAATATAATTAAATAAAAATTGGGTTGCCTCCCAACAAGCACTTCTTTAATGTCAATAGCTTGATAGTGGGCTCTCATGGAGCCTCACAGATGTTCAGAGCATTGTTGAGACTCTCCAACACCAAACTTAGAGTTTGGATATGGGAGTTCAAAATCAAACTTAGAGTTTGGTTGTGGCTTCCCAACACCAAACTTAGAGTTTGACTGTGGGGGCTCTAGTTGACTCTGTTTTGAGAGAAGCTTACTGTGCCTCTTTTCCATGTTTACAGAAGGATGTCCTTGAGTTTTAAACTCAAGGGAGTCCTCATTCAATTGAAGGACTAGTTCACCTCTGTTAACATCAATCACAGCTCTTGCTGTGGCTAGGAAGGGTCTTCCAAGGATGATGGATTCATCATCATTCTTCCCAGTATCCAGGACTATAAAATCAGCAGGGATGTAAAGGCCTTCAACCTTTACCAACACGTCCTCTACTTGTCCATAAGCCTGTTTTCTTGAATTGTCTGCCATTTCTAATGAGATTTAGCAGCTTATACCCCATAGATTCCCAGTTTCTCTATTACAGAGAGGGGCATGAGGTTTATCCCTGACCCAAGGTCACATAGAGCCTTTTCAAAGATCATGGTGCCTATGGTACAAGGTATTAGGAACTTTCCAGGATCCTATTTCTTCTGAGGCAATCTCAGTTGATCCAGATCACTCAGTTCATTGGTGAACAAGGGAGGTTCATCTTCCCAAGTCTCAATACCAAATAATTTGGCATTCAGCTTCATGATTGCACCAAGGTACTTGGTAACTTGCTCTTCAGTAATATCCTCATTCTCTTCAGAAGAAGAATACTCATCAGAGCTTATGAATGGCATAAGGAGGTTTAATGGAATCTCTATGGTCTCTAGATGAGTCTCAGATTCCTTTGGTTCCTCAGAGGGAAACTCCTTATTGATCACTGGACGTCCCAGGAGGTCTTCCTCCTTGGGATTCACGTCCTCCTCCTCTTTTGTGGTTTCGGCCATGATGGTCATTTCAATGGCCTTGCACTCTCCTTTTGGATTTTCTTCTGTATTGCTTGGGAGAATACTAGGAGGGATTTCAGTGATCCTTTTACTCAGGTGGCCCACTTGTGCTTCCAAATTTCTAATGGAGGACCTTGTTTCATTCATGAAACTCACAGTGGCCTTAGATAGATCAGAGACTAAGTTTGCTAAATTAGAGGTATTTTGTTCAGAGTTCTCTGTCTGTTGCTGAGTGGATGATGAAAAAGGCTTGCTATTGCTAAACATGTTTCTTCCACAATTGTTAAAGCCTTGTTGAGGCTTTTGTTGATCCTTCCATGAGAAATTTGGATGATTTCTCCATGATGGGTTATAGGTGTTTCCATAGGGTTCACCCATATAATTTACCTCAGCTATTGCAGGGTTCTCAGGATCATAAGCTTCTTCTTTAGAAGATGCCTCTTGAGTACTGTTGGATGCAGCATGCATTCTATTCAGACTCTGAGAAATCATATTGACTTGCTGAGTCAATATTTTATTCTGAGCCAATATGGCATTCAGAGTATCAATTTCAAGAACTCCCTTCTTCATAGACGTCCCATTACTCACAGGGTTCCTCTCAGAAGTGTACATGAACTGGTTATTAGCAACCATGTCAATAAGTTCTTGAGCTTCTGCAGGCATTTTCTTTAGGTGAATGGATCCACCTGCAAAAGTATCCAATGACATCTTTGATAGCTCAGATAAACCATCATAGAATATATCCAGGATGGTCCATTCTGAAAGCATGTCAGAAGGACACTTTTTGGTCAGTTGCTTTTATCTCTCCCAAGCTTCATAGAGGGATTCACCTTCTTTCTGTCTGAAGGTTTGAACATCCACTCTAAGCTTACTAAGCTTTTGAGGAGGAAAGAACTTGGCTAAGAAAGCCGTGACCAGCTTATCCCAAGAGTTCAGGCTATCTTTGGGTTGAGAGTCCAACCACACTCTAGCTCTGTCTCTTACAGCAAAAGGGAAAAGCATGAGCCTGTAGACTTCAGGATCTACTCCATTAGTCTTAACAGTATCATAGATCTACAAAAATTCAGTTAAGAACTGAAAAGGATCTTCAGATGGAAGTCCATGGAACTTGCAGTTCTGCTGCATCAGAGAAACTAATTGAGGTTTCAGCTCAAAATTGTTTGCTCCAATGGTAGGGATGGAGATGCTTCTTCCATGTAAATTGGAATTAGGTGCAGTAAAGTCACCAAGCATCCTCCTTGCATTATTATTATTTTTGGTTGCCATCTCCTCTTTTTGTTTGAAAATTTCTGAGAGGTGCTTGCTGGATTGTTGTAATTTAGCTTCTCTTAATTTTCTCTTCAGAGTCCTTTCAGGTTCTGGATCTGCTTCAACAAGAATATTCTTGTCTTTGCTCCTGCTCATATGAAAAAGAGGGAACAGAAAAATAATAATAATAGGGATCCTTTTTACCACAGTATAGAGGTCCCTGTGTGAGTAGAATAAAGGAAGAAGAAAAGAATGTAATGTAAAGAAAGAAACACAAGGGTGAGGAGAGCAGAGGTGTGAGATGAAGAGAAGTGTTAGTAGAAGAATAAGTAAATAGAAGGAGATGAGAGAGAAAGAGAATTTTCGAAAATAATTTTTGAAAAAGAGTTAGTGATTTTCGAAAATAATTTTTGAAAAAGAGTTAGTAATTTCCGAAAATTAAAATAAAAAATTAAAATAATTAGTTAATTAAAAAGAAATTTTGAAAAAGAGGGAAGGGATTTTCGAAAATTAGAGAGAGAGAGTTAGTTAGGTAGTTTTGAAAAAGATAAGAAACAAACAAAAAGTTAGTTAGTTAGTTGAAACAAATTTTGAAAATCAATTTTGAAAAGATAAGAAGATAAGAAGTTAGAAAAGATATTTTGAAATCAAATTTTTGAAAAAAAAAGATATGATGTGAAAAGATATGATTTTGAAAAAGATAAGATAAAAAAGATATTTTGAAAAGATATGATTGAAATTAGTTTTGAAAAGATTTAATTTTTAAAATCACAATTAATGACTTGATTCACAAGAAATCACAAGATATGATTCTAGAACTTAAAGTTTGAATCTTTCTTAACAAGCAAGTAACAAACTTGAAATTTTTTAATCAAAACATTAATTGATGATGATATTTTCGAAAATTATGATATAAAATTAAGAAAAAGATTTTTGAAAAATATTTTTAAATTTTCGAAAATAGATAAGAAAAATGAAAAAGATATATTTTTTAAAAAGATTTTGAAAAAGATAAGATTTTTTTTTTAATTTGAAAATTTGATTTGACTCATAAAAACAACTAGATTTTAAAAAAAAAAATTTGAAAAAGTCAATCCAAATTTTCGAATTTATGAGAAGAAAAAGGGAAAGATATATATTTTTCTTTTGAATTTTTAATGATGAGAGAGAAAAACATGAAAAATGATGCAATGCATGAAAATTTTGGATCAAAGTATGTGATGAATGCAAGAACACTATGAATGTCAAGATGAACACCAAGAACACTTTGAATGTCAAGATGAACATCAAGAACTTATTTTTGAAAAATTTTATATGCAAAGAAAACATGCAAGACATCAAACTTAGAAATCTTTCATGTTTAGACTCTATGGATGCAATAATGCATATAAAAAACAAGAAAAGACACAAAACAAGAAAACATCAAGATCAAACAAGAAGACTTACCAAGAACAACTTGAAGATCATGAAGAACACCATGAATGCATGAATTTTCGAAAAATGCAAAATGAATATGCAATTGACACCAGACTTAAAAATTGCTCAAGACTCAAACAAGAACACAAAAATATTTTTGATTTTTATGATTTTCTAAATTTTTTTTTTTGGATTTTATTTTTTTTTTTTCGAAAACAAAGGAGAAATTTTTGAAAATTTTTTTTTTGAAAAGAAAACGAAAAGAAAATTACCTAATCTGAGTAACACGATGAACCGTCAGTTGTCCAAACTCGAACAATCCCCGGCAACGGCGCCAAAAACTTGGTGCACGAAATTATGATCTCAGGCAACGGCGCCAAAAACTCTGTGCGCACGTCTTAATATATTGTTTTTCATTCACAACTTCAATACAACTAACCAGCAAGTGCACTGGGTTGTCCAAGTAATAAAACCTTACGTGAGTAAGGTCGATCCCACGGAGATTGTTGGCTTGAAGCAAGCTATGGTCACCTTGTAAATCTCAGTCAAGCGGATATAAAATAGTTATGGAGTTTTCGAAAATACATAATAAAATAGGGATAGAAATACTTATGTATATCACTGGTGAGAATTTCAGATAAATGTATAGAGATGCTTTCGTTCCTCTGAACCTCTGCTTTCCTGCTGTCTTCATCCAATCAGTCTTACTCCTTTTCTATGGCTAGCTTTATGTAAGGACATCACCATTGGCAATGGCTACTTTTGATCCTCTCTGGAAAATGGTCCGATGTGCTGTCACTGCATGGCTAATCGTTTGGAGGCATCACCGTGGTCAATGGCTGCATCCTATCCTCTTGTGAAAATGGTCCAAATGCTCTGTCACAGCACGGCTAATCATCTGAGGTTCTCGATCATACTGGAATAGGATTCACCCTCCTTTTGCGTCTGTCACTACGCCCAGCACTCGCAAGTTTGAAGTTCGTCACAGTCATTCAATGCCAGAATCCTACTCGGAATACCACAGACAAGGTTTAGACTTTCCGGATTCTCATGAATGCCGCCATCAATCTAGCTTATACCACGAAGATTCTGATTAAGAGATCCAAGAGATAATCATTCAATCGAAGGTAGAACGGAAGTGGTTGTCAGGCACGCGTTCATAGGGAATGATGATGATTGTCACGTTCATCACATTCATGTTGAAGTGCGAATGAATATCTTAGAAGCGGAATAAGTTGAGTTGAATAGAAAAATAGTAGTACTTTACATTAATTCATGAGGAACAGCAGAGCTCCACACCTTAATCTATGGAGTGTAGAAACTCTACCATTGAAAATACATAAGTGAAAGGTCCAGGCATGGCTGAATTGCCAGCCCCCATGATCTAAGAACCAGACGTCCAAAGATGATCAAAAGATGTCTAATACAATAGTAAAAGGTTCTATTTATAATAAACTAGCTACTAGGGTTTGCAAAAGTAAGTAATTGATGCATAAATCCACTTCCGGGTCCCACTTGGTGTGTGCTTGGGCTGAGCTTGAATGTTACACGTGCAGAGGCTCTTTCTGGAGTTGAACGTCAGGTTGTAATGTGTTTCTGGCGTTCAACTCTGGTTTGTGACGTGTTTCTGGCGTTTAACTCAAGACAGCAGCGTAGAACTGGCGTTCAACACCCTTTTACGTCGTCTAAACTCGGCCAAAATATGGAATATTATATATTGCTAGAAAGCCTTGGATGTCTACTTTCCAACGCAATTGGAAGCGCGCCATTTTGAGTTCTGTAGCTCCAGAAAATCCACTTTGAGTGCAGGGAGGTCAGAATCCAACAGCATCAGCAGTCCTTCTTCAACCTCTGAATCTGATTTTTGCTCAAGTCCCTCAATTTCAGTCAGAAAATACCTGAAATCACAGAAAAATACACAAACGCATAGTAAAGTTCAGAAATGTGAATTTAACATAAAAACTAATGAAAACATCCCTAAAAGTAACTAGATTCTACTAAAAATATACTAAAAATAATGCCAAAAAGCGTATAAATTATCCGCTCATCAGGGGCCCACTTGGTGAGTGTTTGGGCTGAGCTTGATTGAGATCCACGTTCTAGGATGCCTCTAGGGCGTTGAACACTGGCTAGGGGGTCCTTTATGGGCGTTGGACGCTGGTCTCTTCTCCTTTGGGCGCTGGACGCCAGAATAGGGCAGGAGGCTGGCGTTGGACGCCAGTTTTGAGCCTTAAATTTTGAAGAAAAGTATAAACTATTATACATTGCTGAAAAGCTCTGGATGTTAGCTTTCCATAGTCTTGAGAACGCTCCATTTAGATATCTGTAGCTCCACCAAAGCGCTTTCAAGTTCAAGGAGGTCAGATCCAGACAACATCTGCAGTGCTTTCTCTGTCTCTGAATCAGACTTTTGCTCCAGCTCCTCAATTTCAGCCAGAAAATACCTGAAATTGCATAAAAACACACAAACTCAAATTAGAATCCAAAAATATGAATTTTATACTAAAACCTATGAAAACTTAATAAAACTTAAACAAAACATGCTAAAAACTATATGAAAATGATGCCAAAAAGTGTATAAAATATCCGCTCATCACCTGCATACGCGAGCAAGTGCCTGCATACACGAGCAAGGCAAAACGCACCTCCCACTTGTGCGAACCATGTGACGAGTACGCAGAACCCCTGTTTTTAGCAAAGTGAATTTTGTGTTTTAAAACGTAATTTTTAACCTCTAAACCTCTATTTTTACTCTTTTAGCCCTTAGACTTTAGTGGTATGCTTAGTGATGAGATGAAGCTAGGAAGGGATGGTATCTTGGAGGTGAAGTAAGCTTGGAAAATGATGAATTATGTATGAAAAGTGCAAAGATATGACGTATATGTGATGCTATAGCTATAATGAATGATTATGAATGAATATGAATGCCTATGTGGTTTATGCACTTATTTTATCTGAGATACGAGTTTTCCTGGGTAAAAAGAAGTAGATTGCCACCACGTGCTTCAGGTTGAAACTCGATACTCTGTTAACCCTACGTCGCAAGGGTGACTAGGCACGTATAAATTCTCGGGAAGGATTCCCCCAATGAGCAAAATTTATATATAAATGAGAAAAAACTATGCATAGACTCTTGGGGATGCGCATCGAGGGACAGTCCAGGGTTTAGCAGCCGGACTTGTCGGGTTGGCTTGATAACTGACATATGAGACTCATCAGCCATAGTAATTGAACCTCCTTATGCCCTTCATGAGCTCTGATGAGTATTCCTCTTCTGAAGAGAATGAGGATGTTACTGAAGAGCAAGTTACCAAGTACCTTGGTGCAATCATGAAGCTGAATGCCAAATTATTTGGTATTGAGACTTGGGAAGATGAACTTCCTCACCAATGAACTGAGTGATCTAGATCAACTGACATTGCCTCAGAAGAAACAGGATCCTGGAAAGTTCATAATACCTTGTGCCATAGGCACCATGATCTTTGAAAAAGCTCTGTGTGACCTTGGTTCAGGGATAAACCTCATGCCCCTCTCTGTAATAGAGAAACTGGGAATCTTTGGAGTGCAAGCCACTAAAATCTCATTAGAGATGGCAGACAATTCAAGAAAACAGGCTTATGGACAAGTAGAGGACGTGTTAGTAAAGGTTGAAGGCCTTTACATCCCTGCTGATTTCATAATCCTTGATACTGGGAAGGATGAGGATGAATCCATCATCCTTGGAAGACCTTTCCTAGCCACAGCAAGAGCTGTGATTGATGTTGACAGAGGTGAATTAGTCCTTCAATTGAATGAGGACTCCCTTGTGTTTACAACTCAAGGTTACCCTTCTGTAAACATGGAAAAGAGGCACAGTAAGCTTCTCTCAAAACAGAGTCAACCAGAGCCCCCACAGTCAAACTCTAAGTTTGGTGTTGGGAGGCCACAACCAAACTCTAAGTTTGGTGTTGGGAAGTCTCAACAATGCTCTGAACATCTGTGAGGCTCCATGAGAGCCCACTGTCAAGCTATTGATATTAAAGAAGCGCTTGTTGGGAGGCAACCCAGTTTTTATTTATCTAATTTTATTTTTCTTGTTCTTTCATGTTTTATTAGGTTCATGATCATGTGGAGTCACAAAATAAATATAAAAATTGAAAACGGAATCAAAAACAGCAGAAGAAAAATCACATCCTGGAGGAAGACCTTACTGGCGTTTAAACGCCAGTAAGAAGCATCTGGCTGGCGTTCAACGCCAGAACAGAGCATGGTTCTGCGCTGAACGCCCAAAATGGGCAGCATCTGGGCGTTTGAACACCAGAATTGCACCCTGGAGAAGAGCTGGCGCTGAACGCCGAGAACAAGCATGGTTCTGGCGTTCAACACCAGAAATGGGCAACAAATGGGCATTCAACGCCCAGAACAAGCACCAATCTGGCGCTGAACGCCCAGAGTTGTGTGCAAGGGCATTTTGCATGCCTAATTTGGTGCAAGGTTGTAAATCCTTGAATACCTCAGGATCTGTGGACTCCACAGGATCAACTCAGGATCTGCGGACCCCATAGGATCCCCACCTACCTCTACTCACTCTCTCTATTCATGGCCATCCCTTCTGTTTTTCATTTACCACTCACATCCATACACCTACCTACCTTCAAAATTCAACATCTCTTTCCCACCCAATCCCACCCATATGGCCGAATACACACATCCCTCCATCTCCTCCATATCTTCTTCTTCTTCTTCTTCTTCTTCTTCTTCTTCTTCTTCTTCTTCTTCTTCTTCTTCTTCTTCTTCTTCTTCTTCTTCTATTCTTTCTTCTTTTGCTCGAGGGCGAGCAACATTCTAAGTTTGGTGTGGTAAAAGTATAGCTTTTTTGTTTTTCCATAACCATTAATGGCACCTAAGGCCAGAAAAACCTCAAGAAAGAGAAAAGGGAAGACAATTGCTTCCACCTCTGAGCCATGGGAGATGGAAAGATTCATCTCACAAGCCCATCACTAAGAAAAGGATGGAGCAAACAAGAGAGCACATTCATGGATCTCAACAGGCACATGAAGAAGCTCATCATCAAGAAATCCCTGAGATACCTCAGGGGATACATTTTCCCCCACATAATTTTTGGGAACAACTAAGGGTGGAACATCAAGGGCACTCCATCATACTCCATGAAATAAGAGAAGATCAAAAAGCAATGAGGAAGGAGCAACAAAGACAAGGAAGAGACATAGAAGAGCTCAAGGACATCGTTGGTTCCTCAAGAAGGAAATGCCACCATCACTAAGGTGGACTCATTCCTTGTTCTTACATTCTCTGTTTTTCGTTTTCTATGTTAAGTGCTTATCCATGTTTGTGTCTTCATTACATGATCATTAGTATTTAGTAACTTTGTCTTAAAGTTATGAATGTCCTATGACTCCATCACCTCTCTTAAATGAAAACTGTTTTAATTCAAAAGAATAAGAAGTACATGAGTTTCGAATTTATCCTTGAACTTAGTTTAATTATATTGATGTGGTGACAATGCTTCTTGTTTTTTGAATGTATGCTTGAACAGTGCATATGTCTTTTGAAGTTGTTGTTTAAGAATGTTAAATATGTTGGCTCTTGAAAGAATGATGACAAGGAGACATGTTATTTGATAATCTGAAAAATCATAAAAATGATTCTTGAAGTAAGAAAAAGTAGCAAAGAACAAAGCTTGCAGAAAAAAAAAAGATGGCGAAAAAAAAAAAGAGAAAAAGCAAGCAGAAAAAGCCAAAAGCTCTTAAAACCAAGAGGCAAGAGCAAAAAGCCAGTAACCCTTAAAACCAAAAGGCAAGGGTAATAAAAAGGATCCCAAGGCTTTGAGCATCAGTGGATAGGAGCGCCTAAAGGAATAAAATCCTGGCCTAAGCGGCTAAACCAAGCTGTCCCTAACCATGTGCTTGTGGCGTGAAGGTGTCAAGTGAAAACTTGAGACTGAGCGGTTAAAGTCAAGGTCCAAAGCAAAAACAGAGTGTGCTTAAGAACACTGGACACCTCTAATTGGGGACTTTAGCAAAGCTAAGTAACAATCTGAAAAGGTTCACCCAATTATGTGTCTGTGGCATTTATGTATCCGGTGGTAATACTGGAAAACAAAGTGCTTAGGGCCACGGCCAAGACTCATAAAATAGCTGTGTTCAAGAATCATCATACTGAACTAGGAGAATCAATAACACTATCTGAACTCTGAGTTCCTATAGATGCCAATCATTCTGAACCTCAATGGATAAAGTGAAATGCCAAAACTATTCAAGAGGCAAAAAGCTACAAGTCGCGCTCATCTGATTGGAGCTATGTTTCATTGATAGTTTGGAATTTATAGTATATTCTCTTCTTTTTATCCTATTTGATTTTCAGTTGCTTGGGGATAAGCAACAATTTAAGTTTGGTGTTGTGATGAGCGGATAATTTATACGCTTTTTGGCATTGTTTTTAGTAGAATCTAGTTACTTTTAGGGATGTTTTCATTAGTTTTTATGCTAAATTCAGATTTCTGGGCTTTACTATGAGTTTGTGTGTTTTTCTATGATTTCAGGTATTTTCTGGCTGAAATTGAGGGACTTGAGCAAAAATCAGATTCAGAGGTTGAAGAAGGACTGCTGATACTGTTGGATTCTGACCTCCCTGCACTCAAAGTGGATTTTCTGGAGCTACAGAACTCAAAATGGCGTGCTTCTAATTGCGTTGGAAAGTAGACATCCAGGGCTTTCCGGTAATATATAATAGTCCACACTTTGAACGAGTTTAGATGACGTAAAAGGGCGTTGAATGCCAGTTCTACGCTGCTGTCTGGAGTTAAACGCCAGAAACAAGTCAAAAACCAGAGTTGAACGCCAGAAATACGTTACAACCTGGCGTTCAACTCCAGAAAGAGCCTCTGCACGTGTAACATTCAAGCTCAGCCCAAGCACACACCAAGTGGGCCCCAGAAGTGGATTTGTGCATCAATTACTTACTTCTGTAAACCCTAGTAACTAGTTTAGTATAAATAGGACTTTTTACTATTGTATTAGACATCTTTGGATTATATTTTGATCTATTGATCTCGTTTTGGGGGCTGGCCATTCAGCCATGCCTGGACCTTTCACTTATGTATTTTCAACGGTAGAGTTTCTACACTCCATAGATTAAGGTGTGGAGCTCTGCTGTTCCTCAAAGATTAATGCAAAGTACTACTGTTTTCTATTCAATTCAACTTGTTCCGCTTCTAAGATATTCATTCGCACTTCAACCTGAATGTGATGAACGTGACAATCATTATCATTCCCTATGAACATGTGCTTGACAACCACTTCCGTTCTACCTTAGATTGAATGAGTATCTCTTGGATCTCTTAATCAGAATCTTCGTGGTGTAAGCTAGATTGATGGCGGCATTCATGAGAGTCCGGAAAGTCTAAACCTTGTCTGTTGTATTCTGAGTAGGACTCTGGGATTGAATGACTGTGACGAACTTCAAACTCGCGAGTGCTGGGCGTAGTGACAGACGCAAAAGGAGGGTGAATCCTATTCCAGTATGATCGAGAACCTCAGATGATTAGCCGTGCTGTGACAGAGCATTTGGACCATTTTCACAAGAGGATAGGATGCAGCCATTGGCAAGGGTGATGCCTCCAGACGATTAGCCATGCAGTGACAGCGCATCGGACCATTTTCCAGAGAGGATCAAAAGTAGCCATTGACAACGGTGATGTCCTTACATAAAGCCAGCCATAGAAAGGAGTAAGACTAATTGGATGAAGACAGCAGGAAAGCAGAGGTTTAGAGGGACGAAAGCATCTCCATGCATTTATCTGAAATTCTCACCAAGGATTTACATAAGTATTTCTATCCCTATTTTATTATTTATTTTCGAAAACTCCATAACCATTCTATATCCGCCTGACTGAAATTTACAAGATGACCATAGCTTGCTTCATACCAAGAATCTCTGTGGGATCGACCCTTACTCGCGTAAGGTTTATTACTTGGACGACCCAGTGCACTTGCTGGTTAGTTGTGCGAAGTTGTGAAAAAAAGTTGAGATTACAATTGAGCGTACCATGTTGATGGCGCCATTGATGATCACAATTTCGTGCACCAGTTCTTAAGCACACTCTTCTTTTGCTTTGGACCTTGACTTTAACCGCTCAGTCTCAAGTTTTCACTTGACACCTTCACGCCACAAGCACATGGTTAGGGACAGCTTGGTTTAGCCAGTTAGGTCAGGATTTTATTCCTTTAGGTCCTCCTATCCACTGATGCTCAAAGCCTTGGGATCCTTTTTATTTACCCCTGCCTTTTGGTTTTAAGGGTTATTGGCTTTTTGCTCTTACCTTTTGGTTTTAAGAGCTTTGGCTTTTTCTCCTTGCTTTTTTCTTTTTTCTTTTTTTTTTCGCTATTTTTTTTTTTGCAAGCTTTGTTCTTTGCTGCTTTTTCTTGCTTCAAGAATCATTTTTATGATTTTTCAAATTATCAAATAACATGTCTCCTTGTCATCATTCTTTCAAGAGCCAACATATTTAACATTCTTAAACAACAACTTCAAAAGACATATGCACTGTTCAAGCATTCATTCAGAAAACAAGAAGCATTGTCACCACATCAATATAATTAAGCTAAGTTCAAGGATAAATTCGAAACTCATGTACTTCTTGTTCTTTTGAATTAAAACATTTTTTCATTTAAGAGAGGTGATGGATTCATAGGACATTCATAACTTTAAGACATGGTTACTAATTACTAATGATCATGTAATAAGATACAAACATGGATAAGCACTTAACATATAGAAAACAAAAAACAGAGAATGTAAGAACAAGGAATGAGTCCACCTTAGTGATGGTGGCATTTCCTTCTTGAGGAACCAATGATGTCCTTGAGCTCTTCTATGTCTCTTCCTTGTCTTTGTTGCTCCTCCCTCGTTGCTTTTTAATCTTCTCTAATTTCATGAAGGATGATGGAGTGCTCTTGATGTTCCACCCTTAATTGTCCCATGTTGGAACTTAATTCTCCTAGGTAGGTGTTGATTTTCTCCCAATAGTTTTGTGGAGGAAAATGCATTTGAGGCATCTCCGGGATCTCATGGTGATGAGCTTCATGCGCCTCTTGAGATCCATGAATGGGCTCTCTTGCTTGCTCCATCTTTTTCTTAGTGATGGGCTTCTCTTCCTCAATGGGAATGTCTCCTTCTATGAAAGCTCCAACTGAGTAACATAGATGGCAAATAAGATGAGGAAAAGCTAACCTTGCCCCAGGAGAGGGCTTTTCGGCTATTTTGAAGAGTTCAAGGGAGATGACTTCATGAACTTCTACTTCCTCTCCAATCATGATGCTATGGATCATGATGGCTCGATTCACAGTAACTTCAGATCGGTTGCTAGTGGGGATGATGGAGCGTTGGATGAACTCCAACCATCCTTTAGCTACAGGCTTGAGGTCCAGTCTTCTTAGTTGAACCGGCTTGCCTTTGGAGTCAATCTTCCATTGAGCTCCTTCCACACATATGTCCATGAGGACTTGGTCCAACCTTTGATTAAAGTTGACCCTTCTAGTGTAGGGGCGTGCATCTCCTTGCATCATAGGCAAGTTGAACGCCAACCTCACATTTTCCGAACTAAAATCTAAGTATTTCTCCCGAACCATTGTGAGATAATTCTTTGGATTCGGGTTCTTACTTTGATCATGGTTCTTTGATCATTGGCATAGAACTCTTGAACCATTAGGATGCCGACTTGTTGGATGGGGTTTGTTAGAACTTCCCAACCTCTTCTTTGGATTTCATGTCGGATCTCTGGATACTCATTTCTCTTGAGCTTGAAAGAGACCTCGGGGATCACCTTCTTCTTGGCCACAACATCATAGAAGTGGTCTTGATGAGCTTTGGAGATGAATCTTTCCATATCCCATGACTCGAAGGTGGAAGCTTTTGTCTTCCCTTTCCCTTTTCTAGAGGATTCTCTGGTCTTGGGTGCCATCAATGGTAATGGAAAAAGAAAAAGCTTATGCTTTTACCACACCAAACTTAGAATATTGCTCGCCCTCGAGCAAGAGAAGAAAGAATAGATGAAGAAGAAGAAGAAATGGAGAAGAAGGAGAGAGAGAGGTGTTTCGGCCAAGAAGGGGAAGAGAGGGTTGTGTTGTGTGAAGTTGAAGAAGAATGGAGGGCTTTATATAGGGAAGGGAGGGGGGGTAAGGTTCGGCCATAAGGGTGGGTTTTGGGTGGGAAATTGATTTTGAATTTTGAAGGTAGGTGGGGTTTATGAGGTAGGTTTATAGGGAAGAGTGGATGGATGTGAGTGGTGAAGTGGTGATAGGGAAGAGAGATTGAGGTGATTGGTAAAGAGTTTTGGGAAAGAGTGTTTATGGGATTGTGTGAAAGAGGGGTGAGAAGAAGTGAGTGGAGGTAGGTGGGGATCCTGTGGGGTCCACAGATCCTGAGGTGTTCAAGGATTTACAACCTTGCACCAAATTAGGCATGCAATATACCCTTGCACACAACTCTGGGCGTTCAGCGCCAGATTGGTGCTTGTTCTGGGCGTTGAACGCCCATTTGTTGCCCATTTCTGGCGTTGAACGCCAGAACCATGCTTGTTCTGGGCGTTCAGCGCCAGCTCTTCTCCAGGGTGCAATTCTGGTGTTCAAACGCCCAGATGCTGCCCATTTTGGGCGTTCAGCACCAGAACCATGCTCTGTTCTGGCGTTGAACGCCAGCCAGATGCTTTTTACTAGCGTTTAAATGCCAGTAAGGTCTTCCTCCAGGGTGTGATTTTTTTCTGCTATTTTTGATTCTGTTTTTAATTTTTCTATTTTTTTCGTGACTCCACATGATCATGAACCTAATAAAACATGAAAGAACAAGAAAAATAAAATTAGATAAATAAAAATTGGGTTGCCTCCCAACAAGCGCTTCTTTAATGTCAATAGCTTGACAGTGGGCTCTCATGGAGCCTCACAGATGTTCAGAGCATTGTTGAGACTCCCCAACACCAAACTTAGAGTTTGGATATGGGAGTTCAACACCAAACTTAGAGTTTGGTTGTGGCCTCCCAACACCAAACTTAGAGTTTGATTGTAGGGGCTCTGGTTGACTCTGTTTTGAGAGAAGCTTACTGTGCCTCTTTTCCATGTTTACAGAAGGATATCCTTGAGTTTTAAACTCAAAGGAGTTCTTATTCAATTGAAGGACTAGTTCACCTCTGTTAACATCAATCACAGCTCTTGCTGTGGCTAGGAAGGGTCTTCCAAGGATGATGGATTCATCCTCATCCTTCCCAGTATCTAGGATTATGAAATCAGCAGGGATGTAAAGGCCTTCAACCTTTACTAATATGTCCTCTACTTGTCCATAAGCCTGTTTTCTAGAATTGTCTGCCATCTCTAATGAGATTTTAGCAGCTTGTACCTCAAAGATTCCCAGTTTCTCCAATACAGAGAGTGGCATGAGGTTTATTCCTGACCCCAGGTCACATAGAGCCTTCTCAAAGGTCATGGTGCCTATGGTACAAGGTATCAGGAACTTTCCAGGATCCTGTTTCTTCTGAGGCAATCTCAGTTGATCCAGATCACTTAGTTCATTGGTGAACAAGGGAGGTTCATTTTCCCAAGTCTCAATACCAAATAATTTGGCATTCAGCTTCATGATTGCACCAAGGTACTTGGTAACTTGCTCTTCAGTAATATCCTCATTCTCTTCAGAAGAAGAATACTCATCAGAGCTCATGAATGGCATAAGGAGGTTTGATGGTAATTTTTGTGGAAAAAGGAATTTCCAAAACACTAGAAACTAACCGGCAAGTGTACCAGGTCGCATCAAGTAGTAAAACTCACTTAGAGTGAGGTCGATCCCACAGGGATTGATGGGTCAAGCAACTTTAGTGGGTGATTAGTTTAGTCAAGCTAACATTTAAGTGAAATTGGGTGAGACTTGAAGCAACAGAATGTAAATGACAAGGAATTGTAAATTGCAGAAAGTAAATGTGCAGAAACTTAAAGAGCAAGAAATGTAAATTGCAAGAATCTTAAATGACAAGAAATGTAAATTGCATGAAATATAAAGGGGAGTGGGTGCTGGAAATTAAAATTTAACAGGAAAGTGTAAATAGCAATCAAACAGAGAAGTAAAAGGTGCAAAATCATGCAACAGATCTAAACAGAAAAGGGAAATTGCTTGAAGAATTCAAAACAGAAAAGCAGTGCTTAATTTGCGGCAATTTAAAAGAGTGTTGAAGATCTCAGGAGTGGAAGAGACTAGAAAACAAGTCTAGATCTCAAATCCTTACTTGATCCAACAAGAGCAATTGCAAAATGAAAGTGGAAAATTAAATTGCAGAAGAAGAAAAAGATGAAAGCAATAAAGGATACTCAGATTTTATGCAGAAGAGGAACAAAGAGATTTCAGATCAAGTGAAACAGAATTCCTTCAATTCTTGATCCAAAATTTAAAACAGAAATGAAAATTCTAGAGAGAGTTCTTTAATCCTACTACTCCCTAGTGGAGCTAACCCCCAATACTTTCTAATGGAGCTCCCCTTTTTGAAAATGAGAGTGATGCCTTTATATAGGCTTTTTACAAAATAAAATGAAATTGAAATGAAAAACAAATTAAATGAAAATCCTAATTCTAGCTTGTTCTTGTGCCTTTGAGTGATGATGTGGGCTTTGCTTGCTTTGGATTTGAAGATATATGGGTTTGGTTGGCCTTGGTTTAATTGGTGAAGAATTGAATTAAATTTGATTTTTGGACCAAGAATATGCCATGAGACACTCCCAGGGCACGGCTCAGTTGAAAAAGTTAACTGAGCACTCAATCCTCGCTTTTGGCCTTGCAATTTGTTGCGCACCAAGCCTTGCTTGTGGGCGGCCTCGATAGAGCTCAGTTACTTTACTTAACCGAGCGCCCTTGTGTCTTTGAGATGAACTCCACCTTCGAATCATGGTGAGCACCTTTTGTGGCCAATTTCCTTGCTAAAGTAGTAGCGCTTCCTCCTTGCTCCCTTATGTACACGGTTCGAGCCTTGCTGAGTGAAATTTTGTGTGAAGTAGCGCCTTTCTTTGTGCTTTCATTTTGGTGAGGCCCGAAAAAGTTAAATGTTTTAACTGAGCACTTTTCCTTGCCTTTCTCTCCTCTTATGCGCTCAGTTGGTTTAATGAACCGAGCTTCATTGCCTTGGTCCCTCCTTGGTGCACGTTGCTCGTATTAATAATGCTAATGCATTATAAAGCCTGATGAAATGCATAATGAAATGCATAATGAAATGCATGCTTTCAACGCATTTGGCACTCATTCATTAAATGAATAAGTTCATTCATATCATCCATTCTTAATTGGCATTAATATTTAATGATTTAATGCATGTACTCATCAACGCCTTATTTAATAATGCCAATTAACAATGAATGTTTCATGCATGCTTCCATATACTTAAAAATGTAATGTATTAACGTAATGCCAATTGCATTAGTAATTAAAGTTGCATGCTTTCATGACTTTAATTAATAATGCTTTAATGCATTAACGTTATTTGCTTTAAACATTTCATGCATGCATGCATATGATATTGATGCATGTGCCAAGGCTTCATGGTCATGGGTCACGCTTTTAAAAGCGTGGCCTAAGGTTCCAAAGCGTGCTCAACTTCAAAGTGTGCCCCAAAACTCTTTTTTTCTTCTTTTTAGCTTATTTTGTGCTTTTTGCTTCTTTTTCTTCTTATTTCCTACAAAATTTTTCAAATCAAAAGATCAAAGAAATATAACATTTAAGCACAAAAGCATTCACTATTTGAGCACAAATCATCAATTTCTTATATGAAAAAGCATAGAAAAACATGACATGGTGACATGTCATCACAACACCAAACTTAAACCTTGCTTGTCCCCAAGCAAGAAAAGAATCATGCAATAAAGATTGACAATCCAAGGTAAGAAGAATAGCAACTCAATGTTTATGGTTAGCTAGTTTTCTAAGCATGCTACAATCACAAAAGAGATGTAAATGATTGATGCTTCCATCTAGCTCAATTTATGAAATCTTTCTCTTATATTTCTTCCTTGAAACAAGCTTTTGATTTTCTTATTAGCTTCTCCTTTTGGGTGCTTTGCCCCATGAGTTGATAACAAAGCTACGACTTCTAAATGCTTTGTTTTCAAGTATTACCACTTGATACATAAGCACCACAAGCATTTGATTAGAGGACTTCATTAAGCTCATTTTTTCTTTTCTTTTCTTGACTCTCTAATCATTGATGCTCAGAACCTTGAGCTTTGAGGGAGTGCTTTTGCACTTGAGCCTAGCCTTGACTTCTAAGTGTTTTGTTTTCAAGCATTTGGCTTGATACATAAACACCACAAGTACTTAACATATTGTCATTTGTACTCAGAGCCTTCAGCTTTCTCATTCTTTCCCTTTTTCTTCTTTTTTTTTGCTTTAATTGTACTTGCTTCTTCAAGGTTTTCATGATTTTCAAAAGATTTCACAAAATGTCCTAGATGAAAACTTTAATTAAATAAAATCCAATGCAATTGAGCAACAATTAATTATACTAGCTTTCCAGTACTTGTATGCACATGCTAAAATCTTCTTTAATTCCTTGTTTGTTTATGATCATGATGCTTTATTGCTTTTGAACCCACAAAACTCAAGTTGGTAGTCATAATGCCACAGCAACATGTTACAAATTAAGATTCAAGCTATGCTTTATTCATTCACACATGCATACAGAGAATATAAAGACAATCATGCAAAATAAAGTGCTGGAAACAAAGGAGAGGAAAAGGAACTTTACAACCTTGTAGTCCATCTTCTCTATTGTTGTCATTTTCCTCTTATTCTTCCCTTTCCCTTGCCAAACTCAGAATGCTTGCTCATCCTCAAGCAACAATTAGAACAATGGCTATGGGGCTAAGATGGATCATGAATGTCTTATATAATGAAAAGTTAGTAGTACATGTGTTCTAAGCAAGCAAAATTAAAGATAATAATCAAGGCACAAGAGACAGAGACATTGTGATTGCAAACTTAAGAAGGTGACCACAATACATTGCATAAAAGATAAGTGGCACACCAAACTTAGTGTGACACTTTCACTTGGAATTAATGCAAGTATCTTGTAAGAATTTAAACCAAATTTTGTTGCATAGCAACACCAAACTTAGAATGCAATCATATGTCAATTTATTTGAATTAAAACTAAGCAAGTGAAACTGTTATTTGTTAAGTATAATCACCAAGCCAAGAATCTGTCATGAATAAAGCTCTCTTGGTAATGTCTTAACAAACACAGTAAATAAGCAAACTAAAATGAAAGCATTTTAAAACAGAAAAATGACTAAAGAAAGTAGAATGAAAAAGTGTCAAATTAAAAGAGAAAAATAAAACTGTAGAGGCATTATGATTATGCAAACAAGTGGTGTTGCTTGAATGAATTGCATAGAAAATAAGTGGCACACCAAACTTAGAATCTTGGTGTGTCACTTTCATTTTTGATTTGATGCAATCATCCCAAAAGATTGAAAACAATTTGTTGCAAGGCAACACCAAACTTAGAATGTAACCATATGCCAATTTATTGAATTTAAACAAAGCAAAGAAAGAAAGCAAAGCAAGGAAGAGAAACATTACCTACTGTTAGCATGTTGCTCTTCACTTTCTTCCTCTTCTTCCAATTTGTTAAGAGGAATGACCTCAAGGGAGGAGAAGATTCAGCTATTGCCCCCTGTCTTGGTTTCCTCTCAACAAGCTTTCTTTTGTACATGGCTTGACTGAGCTTGCTTGCTAGTGGTTTAGGGGTTGGATTGCTTGTGGTTGACCTCCTCTTGAATGTTGTCCTTGGTATTTTGGTCACAATCCTCTTCTCGGTGCTTTTGTTAATTGCCTTCACATCCTTGAATTCAAGACATGGTTGCTGTGTGATTTTTGGAGTGTTTCCTTCATTAAGGGCCTCTTGAACTGGTGGTTCCATAAGCCCTTCCTTCATGTGATTTTCTGCTTCACTTGAGAATGGACGTCCTTGATTGTCCTCCTCAATTTCTTGTTCTTCCACTTCCTCTCCAACAAATTGGTCTTCATTTTCCTTGCTCAGTGGATCTGAGCATTTCCCCATGTTCTCCAATTGCTCATCCATCTTCTGAAGACGGATTTCTTGTTCTCTCCAGGATTGTTGTTGTTCCTCCATGAGTTGTTCTTGTTTTTTCAACAATTCTCTGGATTTTTGAAGGGGATCTTCATTTTGCTCTTCTACCTTCTCCCTTGCACTTAACAATTGGTTTACCAGCACTTCTATGTTTTTGAATGACTTCTCTTGCTCGTTCCAAGATATTTGCGCCTCCCTCTCATATTTTTCAAACATGATCTCAAGCTTTGAGAGGCCTTGGTTCGTGGAAGTTTGTGTTGAGGCATATTTAGGTGAAGAAGAATTTTCAAATGTAGAAGTGGGAGGTGAGGTTAGACAATCTCTCATGTGAGTTGACTGCTCAGAATTTGCAGTTTCTTGGTAATACTCCCAGCCACCATTGGAATAATGACTTGAATCATTTTGTGGTGGAGGGAAATATTCCATATGATTTTCTTTCTCATCTTGTGTTTCTGAAGCAATTCTCCATGGATTGGAGTGCTCAGACTTTGTATTTTCTTGGTGATACTCCCAGCCACCATTAGAGATTGGTGATGGTGGGCAGTATCCCATAAAATTTGTTTGATCATAAGATGAGTTGAACTCCATTTGAATTTTGGAAAACACAACACCAAGGAAAATTGAAATTGCTCATATCAGAGATGAGAATTTCTTAGTGAGGCAAAAACTCAAACACCTTGGTTTCAATCTAAAACAGAAAACAAAAATAAAGAAAATGCTTGATCTAGACTTCTCACCCACTTAATCATTGTTGATCTAAATCAATCCCCGGCAACGGCGCCAAAAACTTGATGGTAATTTTTGTGGAAAAAGGAATTTCCAAAACACCAGAAACTAACCGGCAAGTGTACCGGGTCGCATCAAGTAGTAAAACTCACTTAGAGTGAGGTCGATCTCACAGGGATTGATGGATCAAGCAACTTTAGTGGGTGATTAGTTTAGTCAAGCTAACATTTAAGTGAAATTGGGTGAGACTTGAAGCAACAGAATGTAAATGACAAGGAATTGTAAATTGCAGAAAGTAAATGTGCAGAAACTTAAAGAGCAAGAAATGTAAATTGCAAGAATCTTAAATGACAAGAAATGTAAATTGCATGAAATATAAAGGGGAGTGGGTGCTGGAAATTAAAATTTAACAGGAAAGTGTAAATAGCAATCAAACAGAGAAGTAAAAGGTGCAAAATCATGCAACAGATCTAAACAGAAAAGGGAAATTGCTTGAAGAATTCAAAACAGAAAAGCAGTGCTTAATTTGCAGCAATTTAAAAGAGTGTTGAAGATCTCAGGAGTGGAAGAGACTAGAAAACAAGTCTAGATCTCAAATCCTTCCTTGATCCAACAAGAGCAATTGCAAAATGAAAGTGGAAAATTAAATTGCAGAAGAAGAAAAAGATGAAAGCAATAAAGGAAACTCAGATTTTATGCAGAAGAGGAACAAAGAGATTTCAGATCAAGTGAAACAGAATTCCTTCAATTCTTGATCCAAAATTTAAAACAGAAATGAAAATTCCAGAGAGAGTTCTTTAATCCTACTACTCCCTAGTGGAGCTAACCCCCAATACTTTCTAATGGAGCTCCCCTTTTTGAAAATGAGAGTGATGCCTTTATATAGGCTTTTTACAAAATAAAATGAAATTGAAATGAAAAACAAATTAAATGAAAATCCTAATTCTAGCTTGTTCTTGTGCCTTTGAGTGATGATGTGGGCTTTGCTTGCTTTGGATTTGAAGAGATATGGGTTTGGTTGGCCTTGGTTTAATTGGTGAAGAATTGAATTAAATTTGATTTTTGGACCAAGAATATGCCATGAGACACTCCCAGGGAACGGCTCAGTTGAAAAAGTTAACTGAGCACTCAATCCTCGCTTTTGGCTTTGCAATTTGTTGCGCACCAAGCCTTGCTTGTGGGCGGCCTCAATAGAGCTCAGTTACTTTACTTAACCGAGCGCCCTTGTGTCTTTGAGATGAACTCCACCTTCGAATCATGGTGAGCACCTTTTGTGGCCAATTTCCTTGCTAAAGTAGTAGCGCTTCCTCCTTGCTCCCTTATGTACACGGTTCGAGCCTTGCTGAGTGAAATTTTGTGTGAAGTAGCGCCTTTCTTTGTGCTTTCATTTTGGTGAGGCCCGAAAAAGTTAAATGTTTTAACTGAGCGCTTTTCCTTGCCTTGCTCTCCTCTTATGCGCTCAGTTGGTTTAATGAACCGAGCTTCATTGCCTTGGTCCTCCTTGGTGCACGTTGCTCTTATTAATAATGCTAATGCATTATAAAGCCTGATGAAATGCATAATGAAATGCATGTTTTCAACGCATTTGGCACTCATTCATTAAATGAATAAGTTCATTCATATCATCCATTCTTAATTGGCATTAATATTTAATGATTTAATGCATGTACTCATCAACGCCTTATTTAATAATGCCAATTAACAATGAATGTTTCATGCATGCTTCCATATACTTAAAAATGTAATGTATTAACGTAATGCCAATTGCATTAGTAATTAAAGTTGCATGCTTTCATGACTTTAATTAATAATGCTTTAATGCATTAACGTTATTTGCTTTAAACATTTCATGCATGCATGCATATGATATTGATGCATGTGCCAAGGCTTCATGGTCATGGGTCACGCTTTTAAAAGCGTGGCCTAAGGCTCCAAAGCGTGCTCAACTTCAAAGTGTGCCCCAAAACTCTTTTTTTCTTCTTTTTAGCTTATTTTGTGCTTTTTGCTTCTTTTTCTTCTTATTTCCTACAAAATTTTTCAAATCAAAAGATCAAAGAAATATAACATTTAAGCACAAAAGCATTCACTATTTGAGCACAAATCATCAATTTCTTATATGAAAAAGCATAGAAAAACATGACATGGTGACATGTCATCAAGGTTCAGTGGAATCTCTATGGTCTCTAGATGAGTCTCAGATTCCTTTGGTTCCTCAGAGGGAAACTCCTTATTGATCACTGGACGTCCCAGGAGGTCTCCCTCACTGGGATTCACGTCCTCTGCCTCCCTTACAGGTTCGGCCATGGTGATAAATTCAATGGCCTTGCACTCTCCTTTTGGATTTTCTTCTGTATTACTTGGGAGATTACTAGGAGGGATTTTAGTGATCCTTTTACTCACTTGGCCCACTTGTGCTTCCAAATTTCTAATGGAGGACCTTGTTTCATTCATGAAACTCACAGTGGCCTTAGATAGATCAGAGACTAAATTTGCTAAGCTAGATGAATTCTGCTCAGAATTCTCTGTCTGTTGCTGAGTGGATGATGGAAAAGGCTTGCTATTGCTAAACCTGTTTCTTCCACCATTGTTAAAGCCTTGTTGAGGCTTTTGTTGATCCTTCCATGAGAAATTTGGATGATTTCTCCATGATGGGTTATAGGTGTTTCCATAAGGTTCACCCATATAATTTACCTCTGCTATTGCAGGGTTCTCAGGATCAATAGCTTCTTCTTCAGAAGATGCCTCTTGAGTACTGTTGGATGCAGCTTGCATTCCATTCAGACTCTGAGAAATCATTTTGACTTGCTGAGTCAATATTTTATTCTAAGCTAATATAGCATTCAGAGTATCAATTTCAAGAACTCCCTTCTTCATAGGCGTCCCATTATTCACAGGATTCCTTTCAGAAGTGTACATGAACTGGTTATTAGCAACCATGTCAATGAGTTCTTGAGCTTCTGCAGGCGTTTTCTTTAGGTGAATGGATCCACCTGCAGAAGTATCCAATGACATTTTAGCTAATTCAGATAGACCATCATAGAATATATCCAGGATGGTCCATTTTGAAAGCATGTCAGAAGGACACTTTTTGGTCAGTTGCTTGTATCTCTCCCAAGCTTCATAGAGGGATTCACCTTCTTTCTGTCTGAAGGTTTGAACATTCACTCTAAGCTTGCTCAGCTTTTGAGGAGGAAAGAACTTGGCTAAGAAAGCTGTGACCAGCTTATCGCAAGAGTTCAGGCTATCTTTAGGTTGAGAGTCCAACCACACTCTAGCTCTGTCTCTTACAGCAAAAGGGAAAAGCATGAGCCTGTAGACTTCAGGATCTACTCCATTAGTCTTAACAGTATCACAGATCTGCAAGAATTCAGTTAAGAACTGAAAAGGATCTTCAGATGGAAGTCCATGGAACTTGCAGTTCTGCTGCATCAGAGAAACTAATTGAGGTTTTAGCTCAAAGTTGTTTGCTCCAATGGTGGGGATGGAGATGCTTCTTCCATGTAAATTGGAATTAGGTGCAGTAAAGTCACCAAGCATCCTCCTTGCATTATTATTATTTTCGGCTGCCATCTCCTCTTCTTGTTCGAAAATTTCTAAAAGGTGCTTGCTGGATTGTTGTAATTTAGCTTCTTTTAGTTTCCTCTTCAAAGTCCTTTCAGGTTCTGGATCTGCTTCAACAAGAATATTCTTGTCTTTGCTCCTGCTCATATGAAAAAGAGGGAACAGAAAAATAATAATAATAGGGATCCTTTTTACCACAGTATAAAGGTCCCTGTGTGAGAAGAAGAAAAGAAGAAGAAAAGAATGTAATGTAAAGAAAGAAACACAAGGGAGAGGAGAGCAGAGGTGTGAGATGAAGAGAAGTGTTAGTAATTTTCGAAAATTAAAATCAAAAATTAAAATAATTAGTTAATTAAAAAAAATTTGAAAAAGAGGGAGATATTTTCGAAAATTAGAGAGAGAGAGTTAGTTAGGTAGTTTTGAAAAAGATAAGAAACAAACAAAAAAGTTAGTTAGTTAGTTGAAATAAATTTTGAAAATCAATTTTGAAAAGATAAGAAGATAAGAGGTTAGAAAAGATATTTGAAAATCAAATTTTTGAAAAAGATAAGATAAGAAGATATTTTTGAAAAGATATGATTGAAATTAGTTTTGAAAAAGATTTGATTTTTAAAATCACAATTAATGACTTGATTCACAAGAAATCACAAGATATGATTCTAGAACTTAAAGTTTGAATCTTTCTTAACAAGTAAGTAATAAACTTGAAATTTTTGAATCAAAACATTAATTGATGATGTTATTTTCGAAAATTAGGAGATAAAGATAAGAAAAAGATTTTTGAAAAATATTTTTAAAATTTTCGAAAATAACCAAGAAAAATGAAAAAGATTTAATTTTTGAAAAAAAAAATTTGAAAAAGATAAGATTTTTAAATTGAAAATTTGATTTGACTCATAAAAACAACTAGATTTAAAAATTTTTGAAAAAGTCAAATCTAATTTTCGAAATTTATGAGTGAAAAAGGGAAAGATATTTTTTTTATTTTTGAATTTTTTTAATGATGAAAGAGAAAAACATGAAAGTGATGCAATGCATGAAAATTTTGGATCAAAACGATGAATGTATGCAAGAATGCTATGAATGTCAAGATGAACACCAAGAACACTATGAATGTCAAGATGAACATCAAGACTTATTTTTGAAAATTTTTAATGCAAAGAAAACATGCAAGACACCAAACTTAGAAATTTTTCATGTTTAGACTCTATGGATGCAAGAATGCACATGAAAAACAAGAAAAGACACAAAACAAGAAAACATCAAGATCAAACAAGAAGACTTACCAAGAACAACTTGAAGATCATGAAGAACACTATGAATGCATGATTTTTTTGAAAAAATGCAGGATGAACATACAATTGACACCAGACTTAAAAATTGACTCAAGACTCAAACAAGAACACAAAAATATTTTTTATTTTTATGATTTTCTAATTTTTTTTTGGATTTTCGAAAATTAATGTGAAAATGAAAAATAAGGATTCCAAAATTTTTAATATGAATTCCAGGAATCTTGTGCTATTTAATCTAAAGCTCCAATCTGAGGGTTAGGCATGGCTTAATAGCCAGCCAAGCTTTAGTATGTAACTCAGACATGCCACAGCTGACATTCCAATTAACTTGCCTCTATGCTGATGATTGGAAGCCCCTATCCAAAAGAATTAGACATGGCTTTACAGCCAGTCAGGCTTCAACATGCTTCATGAAACACTAGAATTCATTCTTAAAAATTCTGAAGAACATAATAAAATTTTTTTTTTTCGAAAATAAAGGAAAAACTTTTGAAAAAATTTTTGAAAATATATATATATATTTTTTTTGAAAACAGATGAGAAATTTTTGAAAGATTTTTGAAAGATTCTTTTGAAAATAAAACAAAAAGAAAATTACCTAATCTGAGCAACAAGATGAACCGTCAGTTGTCCAAACTCGAACAATCCCCGGCAACGGTGCCAAAAACTTGGTGCACGAAATTGTGATCCCCGGCAACGGTGCCAAAAACTTGGTGCACGAAATTGTGATCTCAGGCAACGGCGCTAAAAACTCTGTACGCACGTCTTAATAAATTGTTTTTCATTCGCAACTTCGATACAACTAACCAGCAAGTGCACTGGGTCGTCCAAGTAATAAAACCTTACGTGAGTAAGGGTCGATCCCACAGAGATTGTTGGTAGAAGCAAGCTATGGTCACCTTGTAAATCTCAGTCAGGCGGATATCAAATAGTTATGGAGTTTTCGAATAATAATAATAAATAAATAGAAAATAAGGATAGAAATACTTATGTAATTCATTGGTTAGAATTTCAGATAAGCGTATAGAGATGCATTCGTTCCTCTGAACCTCTGCTTTCCTGCTGTCTTCATCCAATCAATCTTACTCCTTTCCATGGCTGGCTTTCGTCCCTCTAAACCTCTGCTTTCCTGCTGTCTTCATCCAATTAGTCTTACTCCTTTCTATGGCTGGCTTTATGTAAGGACATCACCGTTGTCAATGGCTACTTTTGATCCTCTCTGGAAAATGGTCCGATGCGCTGTCACTGCATGGCTAATCGTCTGGAGGCGTCACCCTTGCCAATGGATGCATCCTATCCTCTTGTGAAAATGGTCCAAATGCTCTGTCACAGCACGGCTAATCATCTGAGGTTCTCGATCATACTGGAATAGGATTCACCCTCCTTTTGCGTCTGTCACTACGCCCAGCACTCGCGAGTTTGAAGTTCGTCACAGTCATTCAATCTCAGAGTCCTACTCGGAATACCACAGACAAGGTTTAGACTTTCTGGACTCTCATGAATGCCGCCATCAATCTAGCTTATACCACGAAGATTCTGATTAAGAGATCCAAGAGATACTAATTCAATCTAAGGTGGAACAGAAGTGGTTGTCAGGCACGCTTTCATGGGGGAATGATGATGATTGTCACGTTCATCACATTCAGGTTGAAGTGCGAATGAATATCTTAGAAGCGGAATAAATTGAATTGAATAGAAAAACAGTAGTACTTTGCATTAATCTTTGAGGAACAACAGAGCTCCACACCTTAATCTATGGAGTGCAGAAACTCTACCGTTGAAAAATACATAAGTGAATAGGGGGTAAGCATGGCTGAGTGGCCAGCCTCCCATGGAGGTCTAGAGATCTAAAAATGATCAAAAGATGTCTAATACAATAGTAAAAAGTTCTATTTATAATAAACTAGCTACTAGGATTTACAAAAGTAAGTAATTGATGCATAAATCCACTTCCGGGGCCCACTTGGTGTGTGCTTGGGCTGAGCTTGAATGTTATACGTGTAGAGGTAAATCTTGGAGTTGAACGCCAGTTTGTAACGTATTTCTGGCGTTCAACTCTGGCTTGTGACGTGTTTCTGGCGTTTAACTCCAGACAGCAGCGTAGAACTGGCGTTCAATGCCCTTTTACGTCATCTAAACTCGGCCAAAGTATGGACTATTATATATTTCCGGAAAGCCCTGGATGTCTACTTTCCAACGCAATTGAAAGCGCGCCATTTTGAGCTCTGTAGCTCCAGAAAATCCACTTTGAGTGCAGGGAGGTCAGAATCCAACAGCATCAGCAATCCTTCTTCAACCTCTGAATCTGATTTTTGCTCAAGTCCCTCAATTTTAGCCAGAAAATACCTGAAATCACAGAAAAACACACAAACTCATAGTAAAGTCCAGAAATGTGAATTTAACATAAAAACTAATGAAAACATCCCTAAAAGTAACTAGATTCTACTAAAAACAATGCCAAAAAGCGTATAAATTATCCGCTCATCAAAAGGCAAGGAAGAGACATAGAGGAGCTCAAGCACTCCATAAGATCTTCAAGAGGAAGAACTAGCCGCCATCACTAAGGTGAACCCGTTCTTTAATTTTCTTGTTCTTATTTTTCTGTTTTTCGAAATTTATACTTTATGTTTTGTCTATGTTTGTGTCTTTATTACATGATCATTAGTGTCTAGTGTCTATGTCTTAAAGCTATGAATGTCCTATGAATCCTTCACCGTTCTTAAATAAAAAATGTTTTTATATGCAAAAGAACAAGAAGTACATGATTTCGAATTCTATCTTGGAATTAGTTTAATTATTTTGATGTGGTGGCCATACTTTTTTTTTCTGAATGAATGCTTGAACAGTGCAAATTTTTTATATTGTTGTTTATGAATATTAAAATTGTTGGCTTTTGAAAGAATAATGAAAAAGGAGAAATATTATTGATAATATGAAAAATCATAAAATTGATTCTTGAAGCAAGAAAAAGCAGTGAAAAGCTTGCAAAAAAAAAGAAAAGAGAAAAAAATGGCGAAAAAATAGAAAAAAAAAAGAAAGAAAAAGAAAAAGCAAGCAGAAAAAGCCAATAGCCCTTTAAACCAAAAGGCAAGGGTAAAAAGGATCCAAGAGTTTGAGCATTAATGGATAGGAGGGCCCACAGGAATAAAATCCTGGTCTAAGCAGCTAAACCAAGTTGTCCCTAACCATGTGCTTGTAGCGTAAAGGTGTCAAGTGAAAAGCTTGAGACTGAGCGGTTAAAGTCGTGATCCAAAGCAAAAAGAGTGTGCTTAAGAGATCTGGACACCTCTAACTGGGGACTCTAGCAAAGCTGAGTCACAATCTGAAAAGGTTCACCCAGTTATGTGTCTGTGACATTTATGTATCCAGTGGTAATACTGGAAAACAAAATGCTTAGGGCCAAGGCCAAGACTCATAAAGTAGATGTGTTCAAGAATCAACATACTAAACTAGGAGAATCAATAACACTATCTGAATTCTGAGTTCCTATAGATGCCAATCATTCTGAACTTCAAAGGATAAAGTGAGATGCCAAAACTGTTTAGAAGCAAAAAGGCTACAAGTCCCGCTCATCTAATTGAAGCTAATCTTCATTGATAAGTTTGGAATTCATTGTATATTCTCTTCTTTTTATCCTATTTTATTTTTAGTTCCTTGGAGACAAGCAACAATTTAAGTTTGGTGTTGTGATGAGCGGATAATTTATACCCTTTTTGGCATTATTTTTACATAGTTTTTAGTATGCTTTAGTTACTTTTTATTATATTTTTATTAGTTTTTATTCAAAAATCACATTTCTAGACTTTACTATGAGTTTGTATTTTTTTCTGTGATTTCGGGTATTTTCTGGCTGAAATTGAGGGACATGAGCAAAAATCTTATTCAGAGGCTGAAAAAGGACTGCAGATGCTGTTGGATTCTGACCCTGCTGCATTCGAAATGAATTTTCTGGAGCTACAGAAGCCTAATTGACGCGCTCTCAATTGTGTTGGAAAGTAGACATCCTAGGCTTTCCAGAAATATATCATAGTTCATGCTTTTCCCGAGATTTGATGGCCTAAATTGGTGTCTAAATCCAGCCTAAAACATCTTGGCGTAAAACGCCCAAACTGGCACCAGAATTGGAGTTAAATGCCCAAACTGGCACCAAAGCTGGCGTTTAACTTCAGGAACAGCATATGCACGAAAAAGCTTCAATGCTCAGCCCAAGCACACACCAAGTGGGCCCCAGAAGTGGATTTTGCACTATCTGCACTTAGTTATTCATTTTCTGTAACCCTAGGTTACTAGTTTAGTATAAAAACTACTTTTAGAGATTTATTTTACAGTTTTTATCTTTTTGACCATCTTTTGATCACTTTGATCTTTTTATCATTGTTCACATTTTGGAGGCTGGCCTCACGGCCATGCCTAGACCTTTTTCACTTATGTATTTTCTACGGTGGAGTTTCTGCACCCCATAGATTAAGGTGTGGAGCTCTGCTGTTCTTCATGAATTAATGTAATTACTATTGTTTTCTATTCAATTCACGCCTACTTCTTCTCCAAGATATACTCTCGTACTTAATTCAGTTAAGTCAGAATGAAGGAGTGACCCGTGACAATCACCCAATCTTCGTTACTCGCTTAGCCAAGATCGCGTGCCTGACAACCACAAAGCAGTCTACATGATGTTTAACGTAGTCATTGGATGATAGCTGGAGTATATTCTCTTGGATATCTAATACACGGACCGAGTCCGTGAGATTAGTATCTTCGTGGTATAGGCTAGAACGATTGGCAGCATTCCTGGGTTCCGAAAAGTCTAAACCTTGTCTGTGGTATTCCGAGTAGGATCCGGGAAAGAATAACTGTGACGAGCTTCAAACCTGCGAATGTTGGGCGCAAGTGACAGTGTGCAAAAGGATCAATTGATTCTATTCCGACGCTAGCGGGAACCGACAGATGATTAGCCATGCGGTAGCTGTACCTGGTATTTTTCATCCGAGACGAAAAATCCGACAGTTGATTAGCCGTGCAGAAACCGTAGAGGACCATTTTCACTGAGAAAATCCTACATCTTGCCATGGAAGGAAGTAACGCATGGTTGGAAGAAGGCAATAGGAAAGCAGAGGTTCAGAAGCAACAAAGCATCTCCATACGCTTATCTGAAATTCCCACCAAAGAATTACATAAGTAACTTTATTTTATTTTATGTTTTATTTATATTTTAATTATCAAAACCTCATAACCATTTGAATCCACCTGACTGAGATCTACAAGGATGACCATAGCTTGCTTTAAGCCGACAATCTCCGTGGGATCGACCCTTACTCACATAAGGTTTACTTGGACGACCCAGTGCACTTGCTAGTTAGTTATGCGGAGATGTGGAAAGTGTGGATCACGATTTCCGTGCACCATGTAGCTCCCATAAAATAGAGCTAGGAGTGTTAGAGTCATTTCTGTCGCAAAATAGAAGAGTGTCATTTCTATTTCATCACTCATAAAATAGGTGAAGTAGGAGAGTAGAAAATAAGAGTATGAGGAAGGGATAAAATAAAAAGAAAAAATAAAGAAAAAAAATAGAGTAGAGAGTTTTCTTTAGGACAAACATGTATAACATGAATCTAAGTTTGAAAAGGAAGAAGATGCATCTTGAAAAAGAAAGAAAAAATAAAATTACGTTAAAAAAGGAAGAAGAAACTAAGACAACACATAATATATTAAAGGTTAAATTACACAGTTAGTCCCTACACTTTTACTGAAATTGTAAATTGGTCCCTACAGTTTAAAAGTTTGTAATTGGGTCCCTGAAGAAAATAAAAATTTGTAATTGGGTCCCCACTAACGTTTAGCGTGAATGGAAATGTTAAATGTTGTTATTTTACCAGAATGCCCTTACGAATCAATGTTCTAAAGAGTCAATTTGAAAGAGAAGATAACGATCTCTCATAACGTTCCTCTAGTATCTGTGTCCAGTTTCTTTGTTAGGATTGAAGACTTTTTTCGAGCTGTGATGGACCCAAACCAGTTGTCCGAAGGAAGCTCAACATCCAGGAGTATGAACAAGAGAAGACATCGATGGTTCTATAGGGAAGAGGTGGTGGTGCTCTCGTCGTCGTCTATGAACAGCCTAGGTAGGAGATTTGTTGCTTATTGTAAATTACCAAAGTGTAATGTTTTTGAGTGGATTGATAGAGATGAAGAGGTGATGGGAAAGGGGAGAAGGACTCACTGCTTTTGTGGAGATCTGTTGACACTTCGAACCTCCAGTACAGTGATGAACCCAAATAGAAGATTTATATCCTATTCCAATAGAAGATGCAAATTTTCTGAATGGATTGATGAAGAAGACAAGGCTGGGACTCAATCTGAATGCACCCAACACAGAAATCAAATGCAAGGGAGCTCAAAACATGGTGGAGATTTTGTAAGGTTGGATGAATCCATAAATGCTGCACTAATAAAGGCACAAGAAAGAAGGATAGATAGATTAAATATAGAGATAGGACGCATGGAAGCAAGTGTAGGAAGATTGCATTCTGATTTTACATTGCTCCAACAATAAATTGGCAGAATAGAGAGTGACATGAAAAAGCAGAAATAATTGCAGAAGATGATATTGAGTTGTGTGTTGGTGGTAATATTTGCAGTGTATTAGTTTAACTAAGTTTGATGAGTTAGGAGAAAAAGTATATCTAGAGTGTATTTGAATAGTGTTTAGTGCTTAATGTAATCATCTTTTTTTATCAATGACAAGTGATTATGAAAAATTGTTTGCATTCATTTCATCCCTTTGCAAAAAGCTCTAGTAGTCAAAATACAGAGTAAAGTAGTTAACATTCATATTAAATAATAGTTAAAGTGGTCCCTCCAATACAGCAAGCCACATGCCAGATATAACAAAAGCAACAAAATAAAACAAGCATCCTAAATAGTGTTCGACAAAAGTGGTTTATAAGCCACTGAAAGTACATGGACATAGGATATAATAAAGTTCACAGCCACAGCCAAAATACTAATACTACTAAGTCATAATTACTTAAAAAACTAATCTGCTGTGAGGTCTACAGTTTTATTTGGTCTAGCTTTTGCCTTCCTCACACCTATCTTAAGTCTTCCACTGTGTCTTACACCAAAAATTTTTGTCTTAGGAAGTGGTGGAGCTGGGGACCTTGTTAGAGCTGGTGCAGGTTGTGGTGGATCTGCTGGAAGAGGTAGTGGTAGAGCTGTGGAACTTCTTGGATCTGGTGCAGACAGTGGTGGAGCTGGTGCGGTCACTGGTGGAGCTGGTGTAGGCAGTGGTGGAGCTGGTGGAAGCATAGGTGGAATTGTGGAACTTGTTGTAGCTGATGCAGGTGGTGCAGGTGCTGGCTAAGAAACAGTAGTAGCAGGAGTAGCAGATCTAGCCTTTCCAAATCTGGATCCTCCTCTGCCACATCCCCTTCCCCTTCCCCTTCCTCTTTGGCTAACAGTAGCAGAAGGAGTAGTGGAAGTTTCAGCAAGAGTAAGAGCAAGGGCACTACCATGAGGAGCAGGTGCAAGAGCACTCCCCTGAGGAGCAACATTTTCAGATCCAGGGTTGTTTCCTGAAAACAAGAGCACACAGGCTAAGTGATAGAGTATAACACTACCAATATATGAAGAAGCCAAGATTTAAAGGTAGATACCTGTTATATCTGGATTGGGACAATGTCTCCTAATGTGTCCATATTGGCCACAGTTGTTGCAGGTAACTGATGTTCCACTCCTTCTCAGTTTTGTTTGTGATCTATCCTCATCATGCTCTCTAATCCTTACTCTCCTAGGTCTTCCAGGCTTGACCCTAAAAATTGGAGGTCTAATTGTGTCAAGTTCGACCTTTGGCCACATATTTTCACCATTAATTGGATTGAGTGTTGTCCCATAGCATGCCAGATATGCTGCTGGTGTGTAATAGTTACTGCAGTAGTCCTTAGGGTTGTCTCCTTTCAGCCTAACACAGCCAGATTTTCCTACTTTACTTGCAAATGCCATCCATGGATGCTCTCCTCCTAAACCCTTTCATTTGACTCTGCATCTAACCTGATCATTCTTGACATATCTAATGTCCCTCCCATTCAACAATGCATGTTTCTTAATAGCCTCCTTAAACTCAGCAATAGAATTAAACTCAGTCCCCAGCCGAAACTCATAATCAACACTCATGTCAGCTTCATTATATCTAGGATACCTCTTTCTTCTTACAGGCTCATCAGAATCTCCATCATAGTTGTCCAATGACTCTGTATCATAACCCGAAGAAATATCCCCAACATCAATTTCTGCTCCATCTTCAGTCACCTCTCCTATGTTATTTTCCACACCAACTCCAACATCAATATTATTATCATCTATTCCTAATGAGCCACTGTTACCTCCAAAGGCATTTGAATGCTGACCTTGTTGGTTTTCTTCTTCAACATCAAAGCCAAAAGGATACATCTAAAAAAAATTTGAGAATAAATATAGAGGTGTGACTAAGGTACCTCTCAAAAGGATACATCCATCTATATTGCACAGGACCACCAAGCAATGCTTCAAATGGAAAATGAATAGGTAGATATTTCATTGAGTCAAAATCCAGGAGAAAAAATACGTTCTAACTTGCATAGCACAATTGGAATATTTTCTTCAAGCTTATTGAGAACATCTTCTCGTAATGATGTTGAGCACAAATCTCGGAAGAATTGACTTAACTCTGTTATTGGCTTCCATATTTGCTCTGGAAATGAACTAAAAGCAATTGGGAGTAAACGTTCCATAAATATATGACAATCATGACTTTTCATTCCATATAACTTGCCTTCCTTCATGTCAAACATCTCCCTAAATTTGAAACATATCCATTAGGCATCCTTAACTCTTTCACCCATTCACATATTGCTCTCTTTTGCTGGAGAGTAAATGTGTAATTTGCTTTGGGTTTTACAATTTTACCTCCACTTTGTTCTGGCAATTCTAAACTTTTTCGCTTGCAGTATAATGTTAGATCCATTCTAGCCTTTACATTATCTTTAGTCTTCTCTTTGATATCCATGACAGTATTAAATATATTATCAAATACATTCTTCTCAATATGCATTACATCAAGGTTATGACGGATTAAATTATGACGCCAGTAAGGCAAATCCCAAAATATGCTTCTTTTGGTCCAATTATGCGTTCTTCCATATCCTTCTATCTCAATATGCTCAACATCACTTATCTTATCATAATTCTAAACTATATTCCATATTTTCTCTCCAGTCAATCTTGACGGAGGTTCTGATCTCTCAATTCTATTCTTATAGAATGCATCCTTGTTTCTTCTAAACATGTGATTATCTGGCAAGAATTGTCTATGGCAGTCAAACCATGATGACTTTCTCCCATTTTTTAATTGGAATACCTTGGTTCGTTCCATACAGTATGGACATGCTAGCCTGCCTGCTGTCATCCATCCAGACAACATTCCATATGCAGGAAAATCATTAATAGTCCACAACAATGCAGCTCGCATTACAAAATTTGACTTGGAATGAATATCATAAGTTAAAACACCATCTTCCCATAGTAGTTTTAGCTCATCAATCAAGGGCTGCAGGTATACATCAATCCTAGTTTTGGGATTACGAGGACCAGGGATAATCATAGATAAAAACATGTAAGGAGTTTTCATACACATAGAAGGAGGCAAGTTATAAGGAGTGACAATTATTGGCCAACATGAATATTGTTTCCCAGATTGACCAAAAGGGGTGAATCCATCAGCACATAATCCTAGTCTGACATTGCGTGGTTCTTGAGAAAATTGTGGATGTTTTCTATCAAAATACTTCCATGCTTTTGAATCCGATGGATGCTCAAGAACTCCTTTAAACTCGTGATCAAAATGCCATCGCATGTGAGGTGCTGTGTGCATTGAAGTATAAAGTCTTCTTAATCGAGGTATAAGCGGTAAATAGTGCATTCGTTTCAAAGGCACTTCTTTACCCTTTTTACCTATCTTGTACCTTGGAGAATGACAAAATTTACATTCTTTTCTTGGTATATCATCCTCCTTGTAATATAGCATACAACCATTAATGCAACAATCAATTTTATTGCTTTCCACGCCAAGTTTTGATACTAGCTTCTTTGCTTCATAAAAATTGAAGACAAGTAAGTTATCCTTAGGCATCACTTCCTTCATAGCTTTCACGATATCATCAAAGATTTGTTGAGATACATTCCCTTTAGCTTTTATACTCAACATTTTAACTGCCATTGATAATTCTGAATGACCAACACATTTTATATTCTAGTGTCTTTATTTAATTTTTATTTATTATTTTATTATAAAACAGTTTTTTTGGTTAAATTATGGTTAGACTGGTTGAACCAATAAATCAATGAACCAATAATTAGAGCAGTTCGATAACCGGTTCGGTTGTCAGAACCTTGGTTCAATCATAAAAAGTCAAAGAGATCTACTGGAACCTTACTAAATCATACCGGTATTATAAATCTCATCATTTTGAATATGACCGTTCATTATTTCAAGTTTTTAACGTTAGTTAATTTAAAACTTAAAAAGTATTCCATCCGTATATGTTTTTATAAAGATAAAAAAAGATATTTTTTTAAAAAAATCAATTCAAACTTATTCTTTATCAATTCTACTCTTTATTCTTTTTTTCATAAAGAGACACAAATAACTTTTTATCTTAAAAATTATTAATCCAACTAAACAAGATAAATTAAATAAAGAACTAATCTTAAAATAAAAATAAAATTATTAATAATGAAAAAGTGTACTTGTAAACATTAAATCACATAATGATAGATATTAAAAAAAGAATTTACCTATGTAAAGTTTTTTTCAGGAGATCCCTTAGCACACTGCTATAGATACACTAGCTTAAAAGAAGAATTTATCGCAATTCCTACAATAAGATATATATATATATATATATATATATATAAAAGTGTAGCTTCATAGATTAATTTATCTATTAATCAAATAATTGTGTCACGCATACAAGAATTATATAAACACGGTAAAGAATTTGGAGAAAACTTTACTTGGGATCTTAATTGAAACTTATCGACATGTGTATTAGATGTGTAAGACCCAGAACTTTTAAAAAGTCTTATCATGATCAAGTCTCAAATCATATAGTTATTTATAGCCTTAATTTCGAAAATTAGTTTATTAAAGATGATTAAAGCAAGTTTTGATTTATTGGATTTGAGATAAGTTATGATTATCATCCAATTTCACAATTATTGGATTATTTTCTATATTTGAATTATAAAGTTGATAGTTATGAAATAATAAGGATTTTATATGATTTGGATTAGATAAGTAATGTTTTAAATATTAATATTGCTATTTTAGAAAAATGAAGAAATTAAGTATATTATTTCTAATTATTTGATTTGGGCATTTTATTGAAAATAATTTGTGAGATTGGTGAGCAAATGGTATTTTCTATATATAATTAGTGTTGGATTTAACTTGGGTTTCAATTACTATATTATTCCCAATTTTAAGTGAAATTACCAAAATGCCCTTAACCCTAAGTTTAAAATAATAATAATAATAATAAACCCTAATGCCCTATCCCTCAGCCGCCGAAACCCTAATCCTATTGCCTCTTCCAAAATCAGCGGCATTCATGAGATAGAACAGAGAGAGAAATTGAGGAATCAGAGGGAACCGGGGAAGGGGAATCGGAGAAGAGGGACGGTGCGACGCCGGCGAGGTGAGTGACACGGAGGAGTGGGAGATGCGTCGTGGTTAGTGCGCCTCGCCGCCCGTGGCTGCTGTCATCCCCGACAATGGAGGAGCGAAAAGTGGGTGAACGCGAGGAGGGAGAGTGGGAGCTCGCGAGGGAGCTGCCGCCGTCAGAACTGAGTTCGCCGTCGTCGTTGGAGCCCGTCGCCGCCAGTTTTGTCAGGTCTCTGCCACCGAATCCATCCTTCCCGCTGCCACTGGAAGCACGAACAGAGAATATTCGCCTTCGTCGGAACCACCACCGCCACTGCCAGCTTCCACCTCCATCGTGGTTGACTATGGATGAGAGTGGAGGAAACTGCCTCTCTCTGCCATTGAAATCCTCCGCCGCTGCTGCTTGCGTCTTGAGCTGCTGCATCAGCCACCGCGGCAGGTGTCGCTGTTGGAAAGGAGAGCTGCGCCTCTGTGTTTCTGGCAACCGGGAGTGGTTCTATGACTTTCAGAACCACCGCCGAAGTTCCGGGCTGAGCCTCTGCCGCCAGGAACATCTCTGCTGCCACCGGGTCCCGCCGGCGGTAAGAATTTTAAGTTTGGTTACTGTTCTTTTGGATTTCAGAAAGAGTATTGACACTGCGTGGTTGTACAACTGCTATTATCAAAAATTCGGGCTGCCGCCGTTATTCAGAATTTATTAACGGAGCCGCTGCCGAGTCGTTTTGGAGTTGCGGCTGTTTTGTTTCGCTAACCTAGTGAGTATCTCTATTTCGAAAGCCTTGCGTTAGTACCTTGTTGTGCTTGGTTAATGAATATGAGTTTTGGTAACGTGGGGTCGAGTCCTAATTGTTATGTGTTGCGATTAGAGTTGGTGAGATTGTTGAGAACGCAAGTGGAGCCGAGTTGCTGGCTGCAGTTGGTTTTGGGTTAAGGCGAAGAGGACTCTGTAAGACTTTTGGACTATGGAATTGCATTTTGAGGTAGGGGCGCTTTCCAAAAACTATATTTTGTGTATTAGAATTATTACATATGGATACTGGTGCGAGATATTGTGTATTTAGTGATTGTATCTGCTTTATGTATTATTTGATTGACTCGAATGACTATGGATGTTGGTTTGGTTGAATTGTTGTGCGGCTTTGTGAAATGTAATGTCTGAAGTTGATTCTTTAAAGATTTGAGATATGAGTTTAATCCGTTGAGGATTGGTTTGAATTGATTCAATTATTTTGATGATGTGAAAGATAGAATACTCTTGAAATTCAGCCTGGGTTGCTTAAATTGATTTGGTTTTGATAAATGATTTAATGCTGAACCGATTCTTTAAAGCTTTGGAAAGGAGTTGATTCAGTTGATATTGGTGTGATTTTGAAACGGTTTTCTTGAGATATGCCAATGAGGCAACTGTTGCATTTAGCTTGATTTTGAATTGATTTTGGATTCTGGACTGTTGAAAAGGATTGTGGAACGGTTTAGTGGGGACCCGAACCGGGTGGCAAAGTCCAAGTTTTAGGGGAGGTGCTGCCGAAATTTCTATAAAATCCGAGTCTTTATTGAATGTTGTCTGGAAAAATGATGAGTTAAAGACTTCTACTATTTTACTTGAATTATCAAGAAAAGAATGATTCATGCTTTTGAAATGAATTATTAAAGAGGAAATTGTGATTCAGTCTTGCTTCTTAAGAAAGGCATTGTATCTCTTTCAGAAGAAAGTTATTTAGATGAGACTTGTGGTTTAAAGCTGTTTGGATGTGAAAAGGGTTTATGCCTTTGAATTTGACTTGGGGGTTTTAATTAAAGAAGTTTCAATGACTTTGAAAGAACCTGAGTGTCTATTGACAAGTTTCATTTTGAAATGTTTTGAGAAAGGTTTTGAGTACTCTTTGAATTCTGAATTCTTGCAAGACTAAAACAATTTTTAACAGTTGAAACGTTTTTGAATTTGTTATGGGGGTTAAAGCTGGTTTTGCCTAAGTAAAGAAAACGGCTTTGAAGGAAGTAAATGATTACGTGACTCGGTTTGGCTTAGATCTTATTTTATTACCCAAATCGGAAAGCCAAGGTTTTAACAATTTTAAATGAATTTGGCGAAATGAGTTATGCTATTATCCCCTAAGGACTTGGGACTCTGCCGAGGAACTTTTGTTACGAAAATCCCATTGTTGGATGGGTGATTTTGAATGATTCAAAAGGAATCTTTAACTTTCCATGGTTTTGGAAGTTTTGGAAAGAGGAAGCCGAGAGTGGCTTATTTCAAAAAGGGAATTTTCCTTGAGTAAAATTGGCTTATGAGCCTGAGATAATTTGAGACATGAGATCTTTAAAGCCAAGGCTGAAAAGAGTTGAAACTTGATTTCAAAGTGAAATGAATTGAGAAAATGATTTATGGCTTAAATGCCGATTTCATGAATTTGATGATTTTGAATGTGGAAGTGCTGTTTTATTATGAGCCGGAATGGCTATGTATGATTATGAATATTGACTGGTTCTGGATTGAACCGTGAGCCGAAATGGCTGTGTGTGATTATCAATATTGGCTGGTTCTGGACTGAACCGTAAGCCGGATGGCTGAGATGGATGTTGATCCATGGATGAGAATGAATGCATGTATATGCTGAATTATTGATAATTGTGATTTTTGCACTTCCACTATTGGAGATGAGGGTTTCCCTGGGTAGTAGCAATGGCTAGCCACCATGTGCTCCAGGTTGAGACTCGAAGCTCTGTTAACCCAATGTCGTAAGTGTGGCCGGGCACTGTGAAAGGCCTGGATGAGCTCGCCCCTATAAATATTCACCAGTGATGGTGATGGATAAATATTCACCAGTGATGGTGATGGATAAATATTCACCAGTGAGGGTGATGGATATGGATCATGATTATGATCAAGTTTATGATGAGTATAACTCGAGTTGGGGATGCACGACAGAGGGACAGTCCAATGGTTAGCTACCAGGACTTGTCGGGTTGGCTCTATAACCGACAGATGATATCATCAGCCACTAGGGACAGGCTTGCATCATATGCATTTGTGTGACATTGGTTGGGTGTGCATATTATACTTGGTTTGCCTATGTGATTAATTGCTAACTGTTCTACTTGTAATAACTGTTTGTTTGTGCTTGAACTTCCTATCTGTGTTTGCATCTGGGACTCTGTTGGATTGTGGTGATTGGTTGTTGGTTGGATTGTTTGGGCCTAGGGCCGTGGTTGGAAAGAGATGAACTGACGGTTGATTTTGGTTTTGTGTTTCTGGTTTGGAATAAAATTATAAAAGGCTATTTTGGTTCCGCATAGATAAACCGTTTTGAAAGGCTTTTGAGTTTTGAGAATTGAACGGTTCTTCTTTCCGAAAAGACTTCCGACTTTACTTTCATTGTAAACCGTTGTTTTTGAAAAGAGGCATAAGGCGGTTATGAATCACTGGTGCGGTTATCTTCATGGATCCTATTACAGTAATTCCCAAAAACCCTCTACTGAAAACCATTTCGAGGATGATGTTCTCACCCCCTACATTTTTCCCCTTTCAGGATATGGGCGCAGAAGTTACGAAGAGCTTATTTAATTGTTGTTTTTGATGCCCTGTATCGTTTTAGTTATGGTTTATTGTACCCTCACCTTTATCTTGCTATATTCTGTAAGAGGGATAGGAAATTGTATTGGATTATGCTTGTAATAATATTTATATATATGTATGTATATATATATATATATGTATGTACTCTTTATGAGTTTCTGTAAGTTGTATGGATGTACGTTGTATATCAAAAGTATTTTTGGGAGTGGTATTGCGGTTTAAAGTTTCAAACAGGCTCATATTTTAGTATTAATTAGTATAAGTGTCGTCGTAATATCCGAGCTATCAGAATTGCACAGCCGGAAGCATTGTCTTTGGTAGTCAGGGTGTTACATTATGGTATCAGAGCAGTTCTTCCTGTAGAGCCTGAGGAATGGACTGACTATGCTTCGGTTGCATGCTCTGAGCGTTTGTCATGTATTAGGTCTTGTCGAAAGACGAGAATTAGAGCTTTATGCACATGACAGTCTATTGATTAACGCTGTTAGTCTTGCGTTGCATAATTCCTGATATTAAGTTTGGCCGGCTTAATACTAGTGAATTATGTATATGAAAGCATTGATGGGTTATCATAGATGATATACGAGTTTCGAGTAAAGCGAATCGCGGGCTTTGGGGGAACGTTAGAAACTTTTTCTCGAGGCTATTCAGTTGTGTGTCTTGAATTCTGTTCGAGTCGACCTGTTCTTTTATATCCTAACTTGAAGTTCTTGTTTGGTACTCCTCTTGAAAAGTAATTTGATGTTTCCACTCTATTCCTTTATTCATATGCATTCTTGAATGATCTTAAGTGCATATGCTTGTTTAGAATCCTTGATGCATCTGTCTTCCTCTGTTTGAGTTCTTCTTGATTCAAGTATTCTTTGATATAGTCTTGAACTTGTCTTAATGTGCTGTGACTTTTAACTCTGGGTTCCGAGTTCATTCTTAGAGAACTTGTTGATTCAGTTTTCCTCTTATTTGACAGTGATTACAGCTAATTTTGGGATTTTTATAAAAATTGCTGTTGACTAGATATACACTTATCTATATGTGGAACTTTGAAGATTTCTTATACAGTTTAACAACTATTTATTTCTAATGCCTCGCCTGTACCTTTACTGGTTTATAGAACTGCACCTACTTAAAATACAAATTGACTTTCTAGTAACTTTACTATGGTTCCAATGCACATCTTCATTTGATTATGTATTTGGGTATTTTTTTCAAAATTTTGAAAAGAAAGCATTTACCACTTTTGTCTCGGTTGAGTTTCGTTTGATAAACTTTACTTAATTCATTTTGATTTGAGTTTGATTGAGCATGCTACATGGTTTGTGCCATGGTTGTTCTTTTGAAAGTGTTGGACTCATAGCTTTCTTCCTATGAACGGACTAAATTTTCTATTAAATCTTCCATCTCCATGAATGTCATGTTTGACCTTTTTTTTAACTGATCTTTTACATTTTGTGGATAATGCCATTGATCTTGGTTTTTCCTCTTGTGTGAATCTCACTCTTATGTGAGTCAGCTTGATTTGTTTCAATTTCGTGCATCGTTTATTCTCTCATTGTCTTTACAAGAGTTTTTAGTCAAAAAAAAAATTTATCCTTGAGAAATTACAAATGATTGAGTTGTCTTTTCTATGACTTTGTATTCTTTTGGATCAATTTAAAACTTGTTTGATGTTTCATGTCTAGTGGATCTTGTTTGAACTACTTTAGTTTAAGATCCTTTCTTGCAAGGCTTGACTCCTTTTTAGTACATCTTAAACTTCTTGAATGTTCTTCTGAGATGGTGATTTCAAGAACACTTTTGGAGCCTTGTTTTGAACCTTTTTAAAGGAGCTTTGAATTCTCTTTGAAGAAATATTAAACGGAATTTATTTTCTGTTGCTTGATTGAGATTGAAATCATTGTTCAATTTTGACGAAGTTAATTCAAAGATGGCAAGCGCTATTTTAAATGAGGTTTTGGAAAGCTCCCTTGTTTAGTGGAAATTGGTTCGTTTGTAATGCACCACTTATTTCCTTTACCAAATTGTAAGCGAATTTTTACTTCGGAGTTTCTTTTTTAAAAAGAGTTTAACTTCCTCTTTCGTACTTGTTATAAATATTATACACGCTTGTTTGAATACGAAATTTTGAGAATTTTGAACAAGCATTTGATTACTTCCGAGTTTTTATGAACTGCTTTTGGTTAAGTTGTGCATCTAATTATCTTTCTAAAATATTTGAGGAAATATTTTAGCTCTTAGCCAAAGTTGTGTGCATTTGTTTTTGGAACTCTACAAAATCTACTTCAACATGAAATTGAATTAAAGCAAAGCCACGATTATGCTTTTATTTTTCTCTTGAAGGAGGCTTGTTGCTTAACTTTTCTTTTAAACTGCGAAGTTTTCGATTCTTTTAAGAACAATGTATTCGAAAGTATTTTAATTATGCTCGAGTTCTGTGAGCTTGACTTGGGTCTGAGATATTCTTTTCTGTAAACCTCTTACTTCTTCGACTCAGCTTGAAATTGTTCCGAACTAATGCGCTGATTCTCCTTCCTATTGATCCTATTGAATTTCCTTGATCCAAGGGTTATCTTTGAAGTTGTCAATTGAATTGTGTCTAGCAAACTTCATTGCTTGAGCATCCTTGTTTATTTGGAATTGGATACTCTGTCTCGAATCTATGAGTATGGTCCTTGACATTTGCCTCTCCTTTCTAAAGTTTTGTATCCTTCTGAGTAGACTCGAGAATTGTTTTGATATCACGTGCAACTTGTAGACGTAGTAACGCGATGCGTTAGTTCTTTAAGACGTGATATGTGTATACGGAAGTTGAAGCCGTAGGTGTGCAACGTTATGAATTTTGGGTGTTTCGTTCCTTGCGAACGGGCTTGCAGTTGTCTGGCCTATGATTGGATGTGAGGATTGTAAAGTGCTTAATGGGGTTGGAAAGTTGAAGCTTGGAGATTGAGATGAGATTAGTGTGCGGAGGTTAAGCACGTTGTTTTAACCCCATCATGTTTCACATGTTTGAACCATGTCATCATTGCTTTGTGAACGCCCATCTTGATTTGCATCCTATTTGGTACCTCAAGTTTTTGTAAAGCTTTGAGATCATATGACCTTGTGCGTTGAGCCTATCTTGTAACGTTTGATTTGCAATCACACCCCTACCTTTGTATCCTTATGCATACGACCATCCAAGTATTTGAAAACCATATATATATTTATATTTTGAGATACATTTGCTTCTCCCCTAAATGTGTTCAAGGATGAACTGTTATGAAATTTCTTTCGTTTTGTATCAATTTTCGAGGACGAAAATTTTTATAAGGTGGGTGGGATGTAAGACCCAGAACTTTTAAAAAGTCTTATCATGATCAAGTCTCAAATCATATAGTTATTTATAGCCTTAATTTCGAAAATCAGTTTATTAAAGATGATTAAGGCAAGTTTTGATTTATTGGATTTGAGATAAGTTATGATTATCATCCAATTTCACAATTATTAGATTATTTTCTATATTTGAATTATAAAGTTGATAGTTATGAAATAATAAGGATTTTATATGATTTGGATTAGATAAGTAATGTTTTAAATATTAATATTGCTATTTTAGAAAAATAAAGAAATTAAGTATATTATTTCTAATTATTTGATTTGGGCATTTTATTGAAAATAATTTGTGAGATTGGTGAGCAAATGATATTTTCTATATATAATTAGTGTTGGATTTAACTTGGGTTTCAATTACTATATTATTCCCAATTTTAAGTGAAATTACCAAAATGCCCTTAACCCTAAGTTTAAAATAATAATAATAATAATAATAAACCCTAATGCCCTATCCCTCAGCCGCTGAAACCCTAATCCTATTGCCTCTTCCAAAATCAGCGGCATTCATGAGATAGAACAGAGAGAGAAGTTGAGGAACCAGAGGGAACCGGGGAAAGGGAATCAGAGAAGAGGGACGGTGCGACGCCGGCGAGGTGAGTGACACGGAGGAGTGGGAGATGCGTCGCGGTTAGTGGGCCTCGCCGCCCGTGGCTGCTGTCATCCCCAACAATGGAGGAGCGAGAAGTGGGTGAACGCGAGGAGGGAGAGTGGGAGCTCGCGAGGGAGCTGCCGCCGTCGAAACTGAGTTCGCCGTCGTCATTGGAGCCCGTCGCCGCCAGCTTTGACAGGTCTCTGCAACCGAACCATCCTTCCCGCCGCCACTGGAAGCACGAACAGAGAAGAGTCGCCTTCGTCGGAACCACCGCCGCCACTGCCAGCTTCCACCTCCATCGTGGTTGACTATGGATGAGAGTGGAGGAAACTGCCTCTCTCTGCCGTTGAAATCCTCCGCCGCTGCTGCTTGAGTCTTGAGCTGCTGCATCAGCCACCGCGGCAGGTGTCGCTGTTGGAAAGGAAAGCTGCGCCTCTGTGTTTCTGGCAACCGGGAGTGGTTCTATGACTTCCGGGACCACTGCCGAAGCTCCGGGCTGAGCCTCGGCCGCCAGGAACGTCTCTGCTGCCACTGGGTCCCACCGGTGGTAAGAATTTTAAGTTTGGTTACTGTTCTTTTGGATTTCGGAAAGAGTATTGACACTGCGTGGTTGTACAACTGCTATTATCAGAAATTCGGGCTGCCGCCGTTATTCAGAATTTATTAACGGAGCCGCTGCCGAGTCGTTTTGGAGTTGCGGCTGTTTCGTTTTGCTAATCTAGTGAGTATCTCTATTTTGAAAGCCTTGCGTTAGTACCTTGTTGTGCTTGGTTAATGACTATGAGTTTTGGTAACGTGGGGTCGAGTCCTAATTGTTATGTGTTGCGATTAGAGTTGGTGAGATTGTTGAGAATGCAAGTGGAGCCGAGTTGCTGGCTGCAGTTGGATTTGGGTTGAGGCGAAGAGGACTCTGTGAGACTTTTGGACTATGGAATTGCGTTTTGAGGTAGGGGCACTTTCCAAAAACTATATTTTGTGTATTGGAATTATTACATATGGATACTGGTGCGAGATATTGTGTATTTAGTGATTGTATCTGCCTTATGTATTATTTGATTGACTCGAATGACTATGGATGTTGGTTTGGTTGAATTGTTGTATGGCTTTGTGAAATGTAATGTCTGAAGTTGATTCTTTAAAGATTTGAGATATGAGTTTAATCCGTTGAGGATTGGTTTGAATTGATTCAATTATTTTGATGATGTGAAAGATAGAATACTCTTGAAATTCAGCCTGGGTTGCTTAAATTGATTTGGTTTTGATAAATGATTTAATGCTGAACTGATTCTTTAAAGCTTTGGAAAGGAGTTGATTCAGTTGATATTGGTGTGATTTTGAAATGGTTTTCTTGAGATATGCCAATGAGGCGACTGTTGGATTTAGCTTGATTTTGAATTGATTTTGGATTCTGGACTGTTGAAAAGGATTGTGGAACGGTTTAGTGGGGACCCGAACCGGGTGGCAAAGTCCAAGTTTTAGGGGAGGTGCTGCCGAAATTTCTATAAAATCCGAGTCTTTATTGAATGTTGTCTGGAAAAATGATGAGTTAAAGACTTCTACTATTTTACTTGACTTATCAAGAAAAGAATGATTCATGCTTTTGAAATGAATTATTAAAGAGGAAATTGTGATTCAGTCTTGCTTCTTAAGAAAGGCATTGTATCTCTTTCAGAAGAAAGTTATTTAGATGAGACTTGTGTTTTAAAGCTGTTTGGATGTGAAAAGGGTTTATGCCTTTGAATTTGACTTGGGGGTTTTAATTAAAGAAGTTTCAATGACTTTGAAAGAACCTGAGTGTCTATTGACAAGTTTCATTTTGAAATGTTTTGAGAAAGGTTTTGAGTACTCTTTGAATTCTGAATTCTTGCAAGACTAAAACAATTTTTAACAGTTGAAACGTTTTAGAATTTGTCATGGGGGTTAAAGTTGGTTTTGCCTAAGTAAAGGAAACAGCTTTGAAGGAAGTAAATGATTACGTGACTCGGTTTGGCTTAGATCTTATTTTATTACTCAAATCGGAAAGCCAAGGTTTTAACGATTTTAAATGAATTTGGCGAAATGAGTTATGCTATTCTCCCCTAAGGACTTGGGACTCTGCCGAGGAACTTTTGTTACAAAAATCCCATTGTTGGATGGGTGATTTTGAATGATTCAAAAGGAATCTTTAACTTTCCATGGTTTTGGAAGTTTTGGAAAGAGGAAGCCGAGAGTGGCTTATTTCAAAAAGGGAATTTTCCTTGAGTAAAATTGGCTTATGAGCCTGAGATAATTTGAGACATGAGATCTTTAAAGCCAAGGCTGAAAAGAGTTGAAACTTGATTTCAAAGTGAAATGAATTGAGAAAATGATTTATGGCTTAAATGCCGATTTCATGAATTTGATGATTTTGAATGTGGAAGTGCTGTTTTATTATGAGCCGGAATGGCTATGTATGATTATGAATATTGACTGGTTCTGGATTGAACCGTGAGCCGAAATGGCTGTGTGTGATTATCAATATTGGCTGGTTCTGGACTGAACCGTAAGCCGGATGGCTGAGATGGATGTTGATCCATGGATGAGAATGAATGCATGTATATGCTGAATTATTGATAATTGTGATTTTTGCACTTCCACTATTGGAGATGAGGGTTTCCCTGGGTAGTAGCAATGGCTAGCCACCATGTGCTCCAGGTTGAGACTCGAAGCTCTGTTAACCCAATGTCGTAAGTGTGGCCGGGCACTGTGAAAGGCCCGGATGAGCTCGCCCCCATAAATATTCACCAGTGATGGTGATGGATAAATATTCACCAGTGAGGGTGATGGATATGGATCATGATTATGATCAAGTTTATGATGAGTATAACTCCAGTTGGGGATGCACGACAGAGGGACAGTCCAATGGTTAGCTACCAGGACTTGTCGGATTGGCTCTATAACCGACAGATGATATCATCAGCCACTAGGGACAGGCATGCATCATATGCATTTGTGTGACATTGGTTGGGTGTGCATATTATACTTGGTTTGCCTATGTGATTAATTGCTGACTGTTTTACTTGTAATAACTGTTTGTTTGTGCTTGAACTTCCTATCTGTGTTTGCATCTGGGACTCTGTTGGATTGTGGTGATTGGTTGTTGGTTGGATTGTTTGGGCCTAGGGCCGTGGTTGGAAAGAGATGAACTGACGGTTGATTTCGGTTTTGTGTTTTTGGTTTGGAATAAAATTATGAAAGGCTATTTTGGTTCCGCATAGATAAACCGTTTTGAAAGGCTTTTGAGTTTTGAGAATTGAACGGTTCTTCTTTCCGAAAAGACTTCCGACTTTACTTTCATTGTAAACCGTTGTTTTTGAAAAGAGGCATAAGACGGTTATGAATCACTGGTGTGGTTATCTTCATGGATCCTATTACAGTAATTCCCAAAAACCCTCTACTGAGAACCCTTTCGAGGATGATGTTCTCACCCCCATACATTTTTCTCCTTTCAGGATATGGGCGCAGAAGTTATGAAGAGCTTATTTAATTGTTGTTGTGATGCCCTGTATCGTTTTAGTTATGGTTTATTGTACCCTCGCCTTTATCTTGATATATTCTGTAAGAGGGATAGGAAATTGTATTGGATTATGCTTGTAATAATTTTTATATATATGTATGTATATATATATATATGTATGTACTCTTTATGAGTTTCTGTAAGTTGTATGGATGTACGTTGTATATCAAAAGTATTTTTTGGAGCGATATTGCGGTTTAAAGTTTCAAACAGGCTCATATTTTAGTATTAATTAGTATAAGTGTCGTCGTAATATCCGAGCTATCAGAGTTGCGCAGCCGGAAGCGTTGTCTTTGGTAGTCAGGGTGTTACAAGATGTCTTTGGTACGGGTTGTGAGATAGATCAAAAACTTGCGAGTCGAGACAATTTATCTGATTGGAGCGATGGGGTGGGTACTTATAAAGATACTCCGACACTTAAGTCTGAATAGATTTAGGAAGTACATGTGTGTGAAATGAGTAATGTAACTGAGGGTATCTGGCACCTCTTTATATAATTTGAGGCAGTTATCTTATCTTATCTTATCTATTTTATCCATTAATATAAAAGATATATTTGATTATATTGATCTTCTAAATATTTATTTTTTAAGATTATTATGTAACAAAAATTTAAAAACATAATTTAATTCAAATAATTTAAAATTAATATTAGATATAATTTTTTTAAATATCTATCTTTTAGAATCAATATTCCATAACTTATTTTTAAATATTTTCGTTATAATCTTATCTTTTTTTTTAATTTGAAAGTAAAAATTAGATATAATATTAATTTTAAATCTTTTCGTTATAATCTTATCTTTTTTTAAATTGATAGTAAAAATTAGATATAATATTAATTTTTAAATTTATTATATGTAGTTATTTTAAAGCCACTTATTAACCTGCGCCAAAAATCAAAATTTTAATCAAAACCGCCCTTTTGTTTCAGGGATTTCAGATTTAGAGTGCCTTCTCCCTCCTCATATCACAGCTAGGGTCACTTCCTTCTGCGTGCTCTGCCTCCTGCCTGTGGCCGCTGCTGATCTTCTGGGACGAAGCTAGGCAAGCCTCGGACCTCACACCTCAGGCAACCTCCACGCTCGTGCGTCACGCTCAAGGCTACAACCCCACTCGCTCACACTGCTTTGCTCATATTGTTCTACCTCCTACATGTGGCCACCTCCTCCGGTCTCTGAACTTGCACCCCCGCCAGCCTCAGACATTGCACCTGAGGTGACTTCCACCCTCGTGCTTAGCTAGATTGCCCTTTCCTCCTTCTTCTCTCTGTGCATCCTCTGCCAGGTTCCAATTTTTATGAGTAGTGATTGTTACTCTGCTAGGTTCATTGTTAATTTATTTTTTTAATTGTTAATTTGATTGTTACTCAGCATTGTTCATTGTTAATATGGTTGCTAATTTTTGTGCATCCTCTGCCATCTTGATTTGTGTTTTTTTTTATTTATTTATGCATGATTTTTCTATTTTTAATGTCAATTTCAATAATATGTCAATCTTTGTTTGCGAGTAACCAAGCAATTCAATATGTGTATATGCTGAGACTGAGATTGAGAAGATGCATCTATGTAGATTGTGTATCATTCATCAGTTATATAAAACAATAAAAAGTAAAGATGGTGCTATATCTAGATATATGGATCAGTGTTTAAATGATGTTGCTGATGTTGCTGGATATATTGTGTTATTCAATATTCATTTGGTAATCTCCCCAATTCAAGACTGTAATCTAAGTTAAAGTGATTGGTAATGCTATAGATTGCTTCTAAGTTTCTTAAACATTCTTTTATATAACAAGTTTAAAAATTGATATAATGTTAATATGTTAGAGTAGTCTTAAAATTGTACCTTCTTTCTTTGAAATAATTAAGATTTTATGATTTTGAAAAAGGAAAAAGAGCTAATTAGCGACTTTAATTTGCTGTTTTTTTTATAGTCAATGATTCAGTGTGGTCTTTACTTGTAGAAGCTTTTATAGGCAATAAATAATAAATAATTAATAGGAATTGAAGAATGTGATCTTGTTTTTATTTTTTTAGTCATATGGTGTGTGTAGTCCTTATACAATTTTAAAATTTGTGAACCCCTTCGTGAATAGTTTAAGTTTGTTAACCTTTTCATTGTATCCTTTGTATGGCTTCTTTTTAGGAAAGCGGGAGTCAATAACAAGCTCTACGCACTACAATTCGGAGCTATTCAGGCAGTTCCTAGCGGCTTAGGACAGTTTGTAATTATCGAAAAGGCAATAATTTCTCTCGAGGCAACACGCACACATACTTTGGTGGAGACTACGACATAAGCATGTATTCTTATGAAGAAAGGAGTAAAAAGGTATTTATGATTGGAACTTTGTTGCTAGAACACCTAGCGTTGTATTATGTGATAATTTGATGTGATTGAGTTTGGTTTTTGGTTATGAATTATAATTGTCTTTGCTATTATTGTGATTATGATTTAATAGTTGGATTTACTTTGATTGTGGTTGTGTTGCGATTATTATTTTGGTTGAGTTGAGTTCTTGTGAATGAACTATGTTGCTGCCTTGTTGAATTGGTAAATTAAAAACTAGGAGGGAATAATTAAGGATTCGATGCAGATGATGATTGAGGTTGTTATACTTGTATCGCACACATGGATGTAGGTATGAGGGTCCAATATAAAAGATGTATTTGTATGTACACTTTTGATTGAGTGAGTAATAAGAGTTTGTGTTGGAATATGTGGGAAGCAACAGTTTTTTGAAAGGGTGTTAGAATGATGCAATGAATTAATGAAATTTTTTCTAGAATGCATAAGGCAGGGTAACTTTACATTCCTTTCTTGTTTGTGGAGTAAGTGACCAACTATAATACAATATTTTCAACATAAATAAGTGATAAATTAATTATAGTATTTTTTGTTTCCACTTTTTATACAATCTATCCCTTTCACACATGGAAGCGTAAAATGAAATATGATGCGGACAACTAGCAATGATGATTATAAAATTAAAACAATGAATAATAACAGAGTTTCGTTTGGTGTTTTATTTGGATGCCTAAAACTAAAAGTGATGAAGAAGAATATATACTCAAATGAAAGGAATGGAATTTATTAGGACAATCCTACTTATAATTTTTTTTTTACATAAACATATCATAATGTAATGTTCAGTACTTATAGATTACTTATAGATTCTTATGCAAAATACTTGGACCCGTAGATTTACCTTATATTGGCTTTCCACCCTATATAAATATTAATTTAGCTATGAATGATTCAAAATGCTCATGTGTACATATATCTTAGTAGTTAAGTACTAAAGCACAGTAGCACCTTATTTTATATCCTAATTAATTATTTTGGCAGCTAAGTATTATTTTACATTGTTATTATTTTAATTCTTTCAATGATGTACATGTTACTGAAATTTAAATGCAATGTGTTACTAATCTTATAAATCTTTGTTGTTTTAGATGTCATGTTCTAAAAAAATAAAAAACACCTGTCAATTAAAGTACAAAAATCTGTTAATAAGGATAAGTTTAGTACACATAAAACTAAACTTTCATACCCTAAACCTACAAAATTATGAGCTCCAGTTACTTCACATGTATCTAAAAAGCCTTCAGCATTACCACCCTCTTCTTCACAGCTACCACAAAAATTCAAGAAAAATTTACTATCATCCCATGCCGATCATACACCATCACTATCTCCATCACCATCACCAGCTGAATCACCATACTGTTCACCTATCCAACCTCAATCATTTAAAGATGTTCCTAATAATGAATGAAATTTACATCATGCTCACTCATCGGATGAAAATCATCAAGATGAATCTCTTACTCAAGAAGGTGAACCTGTCACTCAAGAAGGGCTCTTGAAAATAGTGCCTTTTGAAAACGAGTAAGTACAACAATCAGTTTTGTGTTTTAACGTTCTCTCTATATTGCTTCTATTGTGAATGCATGTGTAATTACTCATTATTTGACTTGCTTATAGGTTTAATCCATGTACTGCTATTTGTCAAGTAATAGCTGCCATTAAAAGCAAATTTTCAGAATTCTGCCCTACATGGGAACATGCCAGTGTTTAAATATGAGATTTGTGGTTTACTGAATTTAAGGTAAGTATTTATTATCATTTTTTGCATATTTTGATATTATACATAGTGGGTAATTCATTGTATATGTTTGTTCTCTTTTATAGAAAAATTGTGTATGGGATCCTCAACACAATGCAAGAGTTTGTCAAATTTTTTAGATTAAAGGAAGTGCTCGATTAAGAGGGTTGATGAAACAGGAGAGAGTCAATTATTCAAAAGACTCTAACTATGTACCAAAATATATTCCTGCACCAATTTGGCGTCAACTATTGCATTATTGGGCTACAGATCCGTATTTTAAGAACTGGTCAGCAGCAAATACTGTGAATCGAGCATCAAATGCTAGAAGTTCCATGTACACTGGTGGTTCCATATCTATGGGTGAACATGCACGCAGAATAGTAAGATAAAAATAGTTTAATTTTAGTCTTGTTCTTATTATTTGCAATGTTTTCTTATTCTTTTTTCTTTCCTGTGGATTAAAATTATAATATTATAGGAGAAAACTACGGGAGTCAAACCTTCTCTAGAGGAGGTTTATACTAAATGTCACACCAAAAAAGACAAAAGTTGGATTGATGAAAGATCTGAGAAAGTCATTGTATGTGATGCTAATTTGTTCTTCTTTTTGTTTTTTTCCAACTGTTAACTTTCACTATATGTTAGTATTTGTTCATGGCATATTTAGTTGCGATTAAAATGAATTGATTTTGTAGGGAGAATTCAAAAAGTGAAAGACAGAACTTTCTCAAGTAGCTTTATCCTTGGATAATGAGGGAGATGTTGAGGTATCTAAGGAAGGCTTAGATATACCAGATGATTATACTATTTGGAACGAAGTTGTGACAAAGAGAAAAAAGGAAGCTGCTTTTGGTTTAGGTTCTTTTGGTTTAGATCTCTCTTCAAAGTTGGATTCCAGAAATTGTTCAGAGAAATCCACCGACAATCTAAATATTGAGCAAGAACTTCACATGTGGAAAGAAAAGGTAAAGGAGCAAAAAATGATCAACGAAGAGCAAAAGGTTAAGTTAAAAGATGCTGAGCACAAGTTAAAAGATCAAGGACGTCAACTAAAAGTTCAACAGAAAATAATTGGTTCTACTGAAAAGATAATTCATGCGTTATATAAAAAGTTGAATCTCCCACTTCCTTCAGCCTTGTCTGATCCTACGGAAGATGAGCTTGGGATAGGCTCAAGTGATGATAACATGAGTGATTGATATTTGGAGTATATATTTTTTCTGATTTAGTTTAAGAAATTTTTAGGTGAATTAGTTAGTACATTTTATTTTATTCATGATATTCGACCTTTTTAAAGGCTTTCCTTGTTTTAGTTTAAGTATTTTTTTTCTCATTTTAGTTTGATTACATTTATGGACAAAAGTATTTTAATAATAAATATTTTTTTAACTCTTTTATGGTAATTAACTTTTTTATGATTTTATTATGTGTTTATAATTTCGATGACGTAATATGAAAAAATGATTATGATGGTCTTAATATAGAAAGCAGATCGAATATAATTTATTTTTTAAATTATTTATATATTAAATAGCAAATTATTTTGTATGAAAATTGTTTGAAATATTATATTAAATTTGTAGAAAATTTGTGCGAAAATAATTTTTTATTTTGTATGAAATTTGTTTCAAATACGTAAATTCTTTTAAATTAAATTTGTCTGAAATTTAATTGAAAAGAAATATTTGATTTGTCTAAAATTTTTTTGAAAAAAATTTGTTATATTTGACTAAATTTGTTAGAAATTTGTTTGAAATAAAGTATATTTTTTGTTTGAAATTTGTCTAAAAAGAAATATTTTTATGTTTAAAATTTGTCTGAAATACGTTGTCTTTATATTTGCTAATCTGTCTAAAATTCGTCTAAAATACATCATAATAGTTAAAAATCTAGCAGATAAATGCCTATTCGAAATCTGTCACAAAATCGTCTGAAAAAAATTTTGGACGAAATTTCAGACAAAATATAAATTAGCAATAAGGATTTTTGGAACAAAAAAATTCATCCCAATTTTGTTTGAAAGAAAAAATTTGTCTCTAATTTGTTCAAAATTTATTTCAATTTCGTCTTAAAATTCGTCCGAAACAGCCCTATTTCTAGTAGTGTATTAGGCAATCTTGAGTCATGAATACCCAACTCATGTTGGTGATCTAGAGTTGTTAGCTAATATTATTTCCATTAACGCTAATCTTTTGCTAATTCAATTAGTAAGTTGATTAGGACTTTTGGATTGAGATTAGCTAGTCTTATTTGACTTTCTCTCATGTGAAGATAACATTGTACCTTTTTCCATTGTTAGGGATAACGAAATAGGATAAATTCTTGTTAATTATTGTTATTAGTGACTAGGATAGAAGGCCTATATTCTTAATCCTTGCCATGAATGTCTCTCTTTATTAATTGCTTTCTTTAGTTGCTTGCTTTACTTTTGTTGCCATTTATTTTCTTGACATTTTATCAATCAAACCCCCTTATTCCTTCATAGCCAATAATTGATCACTTCATTGCAATTCCTTGTGAGACGACCCGAGGTTTAAATACTTCGGTTAATTTTCATTGGGGTTTGTACTCGTGACAACAAAAAATTTTTAAAATTTGATTTGAGGATCGATTGTCGGTTTGGACTATACTATCAATGAAATTATTTGTGTGAAATTCTGAACCGTCAATAATTCTTTACTTTCATATCTTAATCTCATTTCCTTGTCTACATCCATTAACCGCATACACATGGCAGTGTTTAGTCTCTTGTTCCACTACAAACTTACCCATTTTCATTGCATCTCCATCAGACTTCCACTCCCTAAGACCATCCTTCAATGCAACTCCAGGTTCATTCCACCAAATTTTAGCATTGCCTGTGTATCCAATTTCTTTCAGCGCTGCAATAATTTCTTGTAACGACCACTCATCTAACTCAAACTGTAACCCTTCTACTACCATTCCACCAAGGTATTCTTTCCCTCCTTTCCTACTAACCATCTGACCACCATGGTGGAGATCAACAGTAAACACAGAATCTCCCATCACTACAAAAAAAAATAGATTTATCAGAGAAACCCTAAATACAGTAGATACTCTAACCTCCACTGAAAAAATAAAAATAAAAAAAAGGAATCAAACTATAACATTCAACTTATAGCTCTGATACCATAATGTAACACCCTAATATTCAAATCCTTATGCTCGAGTCATAAGTCAATGATATTACGGTGGTACGACTCTCAGGTGGATTTTTAATATATAAATATAGGTAATTTCGAAAAGAGTATTAATCGAGAAGCCTGAAAAGAGTAGAAATAAAATCGCGAAGACGTATCACTCACGTTTCGACAACAAAAGATAAACCGTGAAGCCGAAAATGATATACGGACAAGGCGTAGAGGAGATTAAGAGATAGATAACAGATAGATATATATAACATAAGTAAATAGCCACTAGTCGCGACCCGCGAAGTTTAGGCCGGCTAGGGTACAGTATGAAAGTAGATGACAACAGTATATCCTAATCTCTCCCAAAGGAAACATAAGAGCCTCTATAGGCAAGTTCCAAAAGAGTTCAATACATAATATAATCTTTTCAAAACATAGGTGGAGAGATTCTAATCAAACACAAAGTAGAAGAAATAAAGATCTTCGCCGTCTCTCAGACGACCCACAACTCACTTCTGAGCACCTGGACCTGTATCTGAAAAACAAGAGATATATACGGAATGAGAACCCCGGGCCCATGGGTTCCCAGTACGGTAAAAGTGCCAAATAAATACAATGCACTGCAATAAAAACTCACCAAGCATCCTAAACTCCTTTTCACCAAGTATCCAGCCTAGATTCTCACTAATCTATAAATAGGCATCTGTCGTAAGGGAATACTAAATCTAGATCACATCTCATATGACTCCCAACTCGCTGACTCTCCCACGAATCAAATTTCAGAATCATAAACAAACCCATCATCAGTCGTGCTGTCTCAGCAATTCTATATCAATATATCATGCCCTCCCTGGAACTAGTGAAACCACATCACTGCGTCTACCCAGGGAGCTCAAATCATCTCAACTAATGATCACCATCATCATGCAATCGCATCATCAATTTATCTCATCAAGAACAGCCCTCAACCTCCACCGACACCAACATGAGGGGCCTCTCAGTTGTACAAACACAAGCAATACAGGCAAGTAATACACAATTAGGGTACAAGTAGAACAAGTAGCACATAATCAGGTAACTTAGCATATATAATGTAGAAATCCAAAACAAATAGGCAAACCCAAACAATTCAAACATATGCAAATGATGAATGCCTGCCCTATGGCTGATGATATCATCTGTCGGTTATCAAGCCAACCCGACATGTCCGGTAGCTAACCCGGGCACAGTCTCTCTGTTGCGTATTAATATCATTAGAGGGTATCTGCGCCCTGTCGCCATTAGAGGGTATCTGCGCCCTGTCGCCATTAGAGGGTATCGGTGTGACAATTGAATTTTTGCCGGTATAGAAATTATCAAATGATCAATCGTAGTATAGTCTAAACCGACGCAAAATCATTCATCAAACAAATCTACAATCTATATCCGAGAGTACTAGTCCCCCGAGTCGTTCTCCCTTGGAATTGCCAAAGTGTGCATCTTATTGATTTAGTAAGCCTTGTTGGAATTCTTTGAAGGTTTTAGCAAGTAATGAGAAACAAACAATCAATTATCAAAAGACTTGGCTTAAGGTTGGCATTAGAATTTCTATCCTTATAGTCCATTCAATATTGACAACAATTAGGCCTTACTTCATTTAGTTATCCCCTAGGTATAGAGGGAAGTCAAATGAAAGCAATCAACTTGAGTCACAAGTCCTAGCTTCACCTTATGGGAATCTAGCTTTAGTGCACTCCAAGCCAATTAGCAATCCCTAATTCCAAATCAACTATTGATACAACTATTCAACTTCTTCCAAGGACCAAACCCTATGCCAAGTGTGAACAATCTACTCCATAACTAGTGTTGTCATTTTATCAAACATGTGGTGAGCAAGAAGGAAAGTCATAGTAAAATGAGAAGAAAAGTTGAATTGAAAGTATTGCAACACAAAGATCTAACAACAAGTCTCAAAGAGTAGCAATGAAAATCTAAAATAGAGATGAAATCCAAAATTACAAAGTTGAATTCTAGATCTATGAGAATTGATCAATTGTATCTACTACTTGAAATTGGAGAAGAAAATCTATGACATGAACAAAGTGGAGTGAGAATTGTAATGGATCTCACCCAAAAAGTCATTGAAAATTCAGAAATTAGAAGAGGATGAACCCTAGTGAAGCTTGGAATCTCCCTCTTCTTCCTCCCAAAAGTGTAACTAACTTTCCTTTCTCCCCAAAAAAATCTAGATCTAGAAAATGAACTAAAAAATGTCCTTAACCCTTGTTCCTTTGGTCTTCTTAAGCTTTTCCCGCCAAGGTGTTTCTCCAAGAGTGGAATCCTTAACTGCCTCCACGCCTAAGTCACGTGACTTCTTAAAAAATCATATTCGCAAATCGGCGCGCACGCGCCGTTGAGACGTCTTGTAATGTGCGCGGAGGCGTGATGTACGCGTGCGCGCCCATGAAGATCCTGGCTTAGCCGCTTCTCAAGCCGGCTCTTGGCTTCGGCTCCACGTTGCCCTATCCGCGCGGGCGCGCAACGTGCGCGCACGCGCCCGTGTGGAAATCTCCAAAGCTTAATCCTCATGCTTCCTTCCTTTGTACCCGTCTTCCTTCTCTCTTTCGGTCCATTCCTACTCTATATCCTGAAACCACTTAACACACAAGTCACGGCATCGAATGGCATCAAGAGAAGATTGGAAATGTATCTATTTTAGTGCGAAATAAGCATGTTTTCATTCATGAGGCGAAACTAGGAAAGGAATGCAAAATCTTGTATTTTCATATAGAAAGTGTGTGGAATCATTGATAAAACCCCTGAAATCAGCACAAGATAAACCCTCAAGTTGGGGTTTGTCAACCTCCCCACACTTAGATCCTAGCATGTCCTCATGCTTAGAGAAATGCAAAGAAACACAGAAGACCGAGGGATTGCAAAAGTATAAGACTCATGAAGTGCAACCTACTTATATGCATGCAACTATGACTAGTGCCACTATCCACTTGGTTGGGAGCGAATTAACCTTCTTAGGACATATGCAAGCACATGGGGTACAATGATGGTCAAAGCATAGGACTTGCCACTTTCTAAGCATCAAATGCAATATGTGCAACCTTGCATGAGGAATGCTCGCGAGAGCCGGGAATCAAAGGATTGAGCATCGAACCCTCGGCGGAAGTGTTTGCACTCTAATCACTCGGTGTTTGGGGTTTATTCTCTCAATTCTCCCCTAATCATGCTTTCCAAGAATTGTTTTTCATCTAACAATCAACAATTATTCAATGCACGCATACAATTATCATGAGGTCTTTTCCTTAGGTTGTAATGGGGTTAGGGTCAAGGTAGGGTCATATATGGCTAGTGGACTTAGGATTTGAATCTTTGATTAACTTAAACTTTCCCACCTAACCCATATAATGACCTATACAATTAAGTACTAGCCTAACTACCCATTCCTCACTTTTCCACATACTCATGCATTTTCTTTTCGTTTCACAATACTTATGCATTGATTCCTCTTGAGCTTTGCTTTGGGGCATTTTGTCCCTTATTTATTCTCTTTTTTTTCTCTTTGTTTTTTCTTTCTTTTTCTATTTTTCTTTTTCTTTTCCATATTGTTCTTCTTTTTCTTTTGTTCTTTTGTTTTTCTCAATTTTTTTTTATATACAAGAGCGTCAATGCATAAGGTTTTACATTTGATCAATTCATGCGTATGTACCCAATTCCCAATATTCCAATAATAATACAAAATACCCTTCTATTCACCCAATGCCCCAAGGTTCCCACACTTGAATGATACTCACACACACTAGCCTAAGCTAATCAAAGATCCAAATAAGGGCTTTTATTGTTTTCCGCTTTAAGGCTTGTAATGTGCTAAATTAAGAACAAAGTGGGTTAATCGTAGGCTCAAGTTTGGCTAACAAAGGAAGATAGAAGGTACGGCCGTTTGGGTGAGTGAGCTAATGAAATGATGGCCTCAATCATATAAATGCATGAATACACCAAATAATGGACATAAAGAGTCAAACAAATCAAAGATCACAATCATGGAAGGAGAATAATGCACACAAGAAGGAAAGATAAGTGGTTATAAGATGTAACCACATCATTAGGCTCAAATCTCACAAGCTTGTGTTCTTAGCTCAAAACCATGTTCCAAAATATAATTCTTCATGCAACTTTTGCATCAAAGCATTTAAAATTTGCAATGCCATGGTTGCCCCAAAATGTTGGTTTCCTAAGAGAGAATTTCATTGTTCCAACCAGGCAGGCTTATCATGCGAATGGTGCCAACTAAGACCTAATCATGCAACCTATCCTAATTTATTCAGATTTATTCAGATGTTACCTACGGAGATCGGTCGGCCGACCTCCCCACACTTAAAACTTAGCACGGTCCTCCGTGCTAGAGGTTAGGCGCGCTGGTTGATTGAGCTCCGAGCGTGTCACATCTCCAATGCCATTGCTATCTCCGCTTGAAGTTGCGGTGGAGGTGGAGATATCAGGTTCCTCCATTGGTGGGGTGATCATGCTTAGAAGCCTCTTCACATGAGCATAGCGGCGTTGGTTACGCCTCTCATAACGGTCTAATTTGTTGTGAAGGTCTTCAAGGCGTTGGGCGGCCGGTTTTTGTGATGTAGATGAAGTGGTAGCGTGGCCAGTTGGTGTGGGTAGTTCAATGTCCTTGGTGACTTCCGGAGGCTTGAGGCATCTCTTGGTTGGAATGATATCACCATCGACCGGTATTGAGGTTCGCCTATCTTTAGTCTCCCGGTTGATGCCGGCTTTCGCAACTAAAGCCGTCACTAAAGCGGGGAATGGTAGATTTCCCTTGGCATGAATGCGCCCCATGGATTGGCGGATGGAACGCGGAGCGTCGACCGGTTTCTCGGTCAAGATGCACCATATCAATAAGGCAAGCTCGGCGGTGATGGAGGACCCATGCGTGCTTGGGAGCACGTAATGAGCTAGAATTTGGGCCCATGCCGTGGCTTCTTGAGTGAGGTGGCGGACATCTAAACCCTTGGGTCTTCGCTTTATGGTCCCCCGAATCCAATATGCGTCGGGTAAAGCAATGACGCGGAGGATCGCGCTCCAATCGAATGCGCGGTCAACGCATGTAGCTAAGACTTCTTGGTAGGCGTCATATGCATCCTGTGGCGGTGCAATTCCAAGGACCTCTCGGATGGTTTCCACTGTGACCGACACTTGTTTTCGGCGCACAAATATTGATGTGAGATGAGGTGAGTGGAAGTTGGAGTAGAATTCCACCACCCATGAGAGATTGGCCTCTGTTGGTTGCCTCAAGAGGAACCTCCATTGCCTCCGGTCAATATGTGGCATCACAATCGGACTGAGGTGAGCCGGTAAGACTAGGAGGGGTTCCGGATGGTAATTCCTTTCAATCATTCTGGAGTAAACAAGTTCGCAGTAACGGTTAGGAAACTTGTTTGAATCCTTAGGAGGGTTGTCCTTCTCTAGAACGTCAACGGGGCCCTTAGTCTTCTTCAGGAGGGGCTTGGCCGTGAGTTCTTGGCGCGCTTTATTGGAAGCCGGCTTCTTGGGGCCTTTCCCGTTGTCCTTTTTGATGACCATCCTGTAGAAGCAAGAAAGGAAAATATCAAACCCAAAGAAGTGGAGATACATGAGCTCTATGTAATGAAAAGTTATGCCATAGAATATGGGTATCTTAGTTACATGACAGCTGCAACATGTAACTAGGATAATGTATGAAGCGCAAGGCAAATAATTTCCATGTGGTGCAAGGGTAGTTTAAGCATGCAAGGAAGAAGCATGAGAAGCACACACCCTTATGGACCATAAATGGGGATGAATGGTTTGTGGAAAGTGGGGATGCACTCAAAAAGTGATTGGTTGAGAGGCAAGGTAGTCACAATAAGTCCAAAATTCAAGTGTGCCTTTCATCGAACACTTGGTGTGCATCCCTCATGTAGTATGTGATTATGTGAAAATGAGAGCAATGTAGCTTTCCACAATCCATTATTAATGATTATAATGCCTATTGAGTGCAAGAAAAGTAAGCAACACCATTCATCTACGCATGTAAGTGAGTTTGGGGCCTAGATGCCCATGAAGAATGGGATTGAAAGAGAGGGGAGAGCAAAGACATCCCAAGGGAGTAGATAGAGAAAGAAGGAAGAGAGAAAAAGGAAGAAAGAAACTACCTAAAAGATGGTACAACTAAACGAATAAGAACCACAAGATGGACTAAGAGGGGGCTTAGTATAATACCTTGTGAGATGGAGAAGGATGTGGAAGAAGAAGAGAAGTGGAATGAGAATGAAGGGGTAAGTGTGCCACTCTTAAAGGTGGCGTCGAGCACCGGCGCGTGCGCGCGCGGTGCGCGCTCACGCAGAGAGTAAGGTGGCTAGGGGTGCGCGCGCGCGCACATGTCGCGTGCGCGTCCATGCGCTTGGGCTGGGGGCACAGGAGAGGCATAGGGGTGGCATAACTCTCTGGACGAAGTACCAGAGATTGCTTTAGCGTGTGATGGCGCGCGCGCGCACAGTGCGCGTACGCGTCCACGTGGTTGTGCCCCAGGGATGAGGGGGGCCTGGAGGGGGCTCAACTCTCTGTGACATGGCCCAGAGAAGAGTGCAGAGTGAAAGGGCGCGTGCGCGGCTGTGGCGCGCACGCGCATTCCGTGCTCGCTTTGTATGTACGCGTGCGCGCCAGGTGCGCGCACGCGGCAAGGGTGCTGGGCTGGTGGCTTAGTGTAGGCTTGAGAGAGGCTTAACTCTCTGTAAAATGTACTAGGGGGCAGCAAAGCAATCGGCGCGGACGCGCGCCATGCGCTTGCGCGTCGATTGGCGGATTTCGCTCATGTGCGCGCACGCGCAGAGGGGTGGGTTTTTTTTTTTCTAGATTTGCAAGTGGTTACCCCTTTTCAACATTTCAAACCCCCCTTTCCATACAGCCACTTAAGCACTATAGCAAATGAAGTCAACAAATGAAGGGGAGTTGTCATTAAAATCTAGCTAACAAACATGAAGTCAAGTGTCTATGTACAAGTCTCAAAGGAAGATCTTACCATGGTGGGGTGTCTCCCACCTAGCACTTTTGTTTAATGTCCTTAAGTTGGACTTTCAGCAGCTTAAAGTGTTTATTCAAGAGTTGCATCCCTCAAGAGGAACACTTCAAATTCCTTGGCGTTCTTTCTTTGCTCACCATGATACAATTTGAGACGGTGCCCGTTTACCTTGAAGATGTCCGGGCTTGATGGGTGGCGCAAGTGATAGACTCCATAAGGTTCTACTTTCTCCACTTGGTAGGGCCCATCCCACCTTGATCTAAGCTTTCCGGGTAGTAATCTCAACCTTGAATTGTAGAGAAGGACTAGGTCACCGGGTCGGAATTCTCTTCTCCTAATGTCCTTGTCATGGATGGCTTTCAACTTTTCCTTATAAAGTCTGGAGTTGTCGTAAGCTTCCAATCTCATACATTCTAATTCAGCCAATTGAAGCTTTCTCTCTACTCCGGCCCCACCCAAGCTCATATTACACTCCTTTATGGCCCAATAAGCTTTATGTTCAATCTCTACCGGTAGGTGACATGCTTTGCCATATACAAGCCGGAAGGGGCTCATGCCAATGGGTGTCTTGTAAGCCGTTCGATAGGCCCACAATGCATTGGAGAGTTTAATGCTCCAATCTTTCCTATTCGGCTTTACAATCCTTTCCAATACATGCTTGATTTCCCGGTTAGAGACTTCGGCTTGGCCGTTTGTCTGAGGGTGGTAAGCCGTGGCGACTTTGTGGATGATGCCATATTTTCTCATGAGGCCGTCTATTCTTTTGTTGCAAAAGTGGGATCCTTGGTCACTTATGATTGCTCTTGGGGCGCCAAAGCGACAAATGATGTTGTTCCTCACAAAAGAATACACAACATTAGCGTCATCCGTTCGGGTGGGGGTTGCCTCAACCCATTTTGACACATAATCGACGGCTAGCAAGACGTAGAGGAAGCCATTGGAATTTGGAAATGGTCCCATGAAGTCGATTCCCCATACGTCAAAGATTTCGCAAAATAGCATATTTTGTTGGGGAATTTCGTCCTTCTTGGAAATATCTCCAAACCTAATACATTGGGGACAAGATTTGCAATAGAGAGAAGCATCTTTGAGAAGAGTTGGCCACCAAAATCCGCAATCAAGGATTTTTCTTGCCGTTCTTTGGGGTCCGTAGTGACCACCTCCTTCGGAAGCATGGCAAGCGTCCAAGATTGCTTGGAATTCGGTTTGAGGTATGTACCGTCGCACTATTTGGTCTGCTCCACACCTCCACAAATAGGGATCATCCCAAATATAGTATTTGGATTCGCTTTTCAGCTTATCCTTTTGGTGTTTGTTGAGATTGGGAGGGAGAGTGCGTGAAACCAAATAGTTTGCTATTGGGGCATACCAAGGAACCACTTCCGAGATTGCATGCAAAGCATCTAAGGGAAAGGAATCATTGATAGGAGTGGTGTCGCCTTTTGTGTGTTTGAGGCGACTTAAATGGTCCTTCACTAGGTTTTGGGCACCGCTCCTATCTTTGATTTCCAAGTCAAATTCTTGTAATAAGAGCACCCAACGAATTAATCTCGGTTTGGATTCCTTTTTTGCCAACAAGTACTTTAGTGCCGCGTGATCCGAGTACACTACTACCTTGGAACCAAGAAGATAGGCTCGGAACTTGTCCAAAGCAAAAACAATAGCTAGAAGTTCCTTTTCGGTAGTGGTGTAGTTGGATTGGGCTCCGTCTAATGTTTTGGAGGCATAAGCTATGACATAGGGAATCTTACCTTCGCGTTGTGCTAACGCGGCTCCTATCGCATAATTCGAAGCGTCACACATGATTTCAAAGGGTTGAGTCCAATTGGGTCCTCGTACAATAGGGGCTTGTGTCAATGCTACCTTGAGTTTGTCATATGCTTCCATACATTCCTTGCTCATCTCAAATTCGGTGTCTTTTTGTAGTAATCGAGAGAGGGGTAAGGCCACCTTGCTAAAGTCCTTGATGAATCTCCGGTAGAATCCTGCATGTCCAAGAAAAGAATGGACTTCCCTCTCGGAGGAGGGGTAAGGTAAACTAGATATGACATTTATCTTTGCCGGATCTACGGAGATGCCTTCCTTTGATACTATGTGTCCCAAAACAATGCCTTGTTTGACCATGAAATGACATTTTTCAAAATTTAAGACAAGGTTTGTTTTGGTGCATCTTTCTAAGACTTTTTCAAGGTTACCTAAGCAATGCTCAAATGACTCACCATACACGCTAAAATCATCCATGAAAACTTCCATTGATTGCTCTAGAAAGTCTGCAAATAGGCTCATCATGCATCTTTGGAACGTTGCCGGTGCATTGCATAGGCCAAATGGCATACGCTTGTAAGCATACGTTCCAAAGGGGCAAGTAAATGTGGTTTTTTCTTGGTCTTCTGGAGCAATATGAATTTGGAAGTATCCGGAGTAGCCATCAAGAAAACAATAGTATGATTTACCGGCTAACCGATCAAGCATTTGATCGATAAATGGTAGTGGAAAATGGTCTTTTCTTGTGGCCGCATTCAATCTTCGGTAGTCTATGCATACTCTCCAAGAATTCTGCACTCTTGTTGCTATAAGTTCACCACTTTCGTTTTTGATTGTTGTCACTCCGGACTTCTTTGGCACTACTTGGACCGGGCTTACCCATTCACTATCCGAGATAGGATAGATGATGTCCGCCTCAAGTAGCTTAGTGACTTCTTTCTTTACCACCTCAAGAATAGTTGGGTTGAGTCTCCTTTGAGGTTGTCAGACCGGTCTTGCTCCTTCTTCAAGAAATATGCGGTGCTCGCATACTTGGGGGCTTATTCCCACTAGATCCGCCAAACTCCACCCAATTGCCCTTTTGTTTTTCCTCAATACATTCAGCAATTTTTCTTCTTGTTGAGGAGTTAACTCTTGTGCAATTATCACGGGTAGCTTTTGGGCTTCATCAAGGTATGAATACCTTAAGTGAGGTGGTAGTGGCTTCAATTCCATCTTCTTGTCATTCCTTGAAGTTTGAGTCTCCGGATGGCTTGTATGATGTGTGGTATGTAGTTCGCTTGACTCTTCATTTGCCTCTTTGACCATGTACTTCTCATCTAATCTTGCAAGATGCACTTCGGCTACTATGTTATCGATTGGGTCACACCGAAATAGAGAATGGTTCTCCGGTGGATGCTTCATTGCTTCCTCTAGGCTAAAGCTTACAATTCTTCCATCAATTTCAAATGAGTAGTTCCCCGAGTAAGCATCAAGCTTAAATATAGAAGTTCTCAAGAAGGGCCTTCCAAGTAGGATAGAGGATGCTCTCTCGGTTTCGCTTGATGGCATTTCAAGGACATAGAAGTCAATCGGAAACACCAACCCCTTTATATTCACCAATACATCTTCCGCAACACCCGCTACGGTTATTATGCTTTTATCCGCTAGGACAAATCTTGCCGTCGACCTTTTTAGTGGGGGCAAGTTCAATACCCGATAAACGGAGAGCGGCATGATGCTAACACATGCTCCGAGGTCACACATACAATCTCTAAATTGAACTCCATTGACGGTGCAAGTGACCATACAAGGGCCCGGGTCATCACACTTCTCCGGTAATGTTCCCATCAAAGCGGAAATAGAACTCCCCAATGGGATGGTTTCCAATTCAAGAATTCTATCCTTGTTTATGCATAAATCTTTGAGGAATTTAGCATATCTAGGAACTTGATGGATGGCATCGAAGAGGGGGATGGTTACCTCAACTTTCTTGAACATTTCTACCATTTTGGGGTCGAGTTCTATGCGCTTTTTTGCTTTCTTTGCAAGTGTTGGAAATGGAAGTGGTTGAGCAATTTCTTCTTCCAAGGTTCTTTTGGCCTTGGTTGTCTCCCTTGTTGGTTGGGCTTCATCTTCAACTGTGGCTTGTGGTGTCTCCTCTTCCACTACCTCTTCTATATCTATTCTCTCTTCCCCTTGGGCGGTTGTGATAGGACTTGGGTCCTTTGCTTCCTTCTCTTTTAGTTGTGTACCGGATCTAAGGGTGATGGCATTGATGCCCCCTTTTGGATTTGGTTGAGGTTGAGAGGGAATGGCACTTTGGATTGGGGGTTGAGGAGTGGGGGTCGATGGTGTGTCCATACGTGCAAGAAGAGCTTGTAATGTAGAGGTGAGGCCGGTGAGGCCGGAAGCAAGTGTGTTTTGTAATTCCTTTTGGCCTTGGATGATGGTCCGGAGTGTTTCGTCTTGGTTGGAGGGGGTGGTTGCATATGTGAGTTGAGGAGCTTGTGATTGATTGGGTGGTGGTCTTTGATGTGGTGGTTGATATGTTTGGTAGTTTCTTTGTGGGTTTTGTTGATTGTATGGTTGATTTTGTAAGTTGTATGGTCGGTTTTGTGAGAAATTTTGCGAGTTGTTGTTCCATCTTTGACCTCCTCCATTGTTGTTGTTATCCCTATTCCCTTGTTGATGATTGTCTTTCCAATTTTGATTATTGTGTCCACTTCCTTGGTTGTAGCCTCCTCCTTGATAAGGGTGCCCTTGGTTAGGATTACCTCCTTGGTAGTACCCTTGATTGGGGCGGTCATAGAAATTATGGGTGGCCGCCAAAGTGTTGTCTTCTTGAAGGTTTGGGCACTCATCCGTGTAGTGAGAGTAGCAAGAGCAAATGCCACATACTCTTTGAGGGACCAATTGTTGTTGGTTGTGTTGTTGAGATGGTGGAGGGTGTTGTTGATATGATTGAGGTTGTTGTGGTTGTTGTTGATTCAATTGGAGTTGCCTCAAGACGGATGTCATCTCATTCAAGGATTGAGTTAGAGCGGTGGCTTCACTACTAGTTGATACCTCGTTCACGGTCCTTGGACGGTTGACTCTTCGCCTCATATGTTGATTGGATTCGGCTAAGTCAATAATAAGTTGCCATGCCTCCTCCGCGGTTTTATATTTGGACAAAGAACCATTGCTAGAAGTGTCCAAGAGGGTTCTATCTTGCTCTCGCATCCCTTGACATATGTATCCAAGAAATACTTGAGTGTCGAGCATGTGATTAGGGCACGCATCTAGTAGTTTGCGAAACCGTTCCCAATACTCATATAGTGGTTCCGTCTCACCTTGCACAATACAAGACATTTCTTTCCTTAGCCTATCCATCTTTTCCGGGGGCAAGAATTTATCCAAGAACCCCCTTCTAAGTAGGTCCCAATCAGAGGTAACTTCACTAGAGAGAGTGTAGAACCATTCTTTGGCCTTGTCCTCAAGAGAGAAAGGGAAAGCAAACAACCATATAGCAACTTCATCGGAACCTTCCCGTCTAGTGGTCGAGCATATGCGGTGGAAGTCCTTGAGATGTCGAATAGGGTCTTGTGCGGGAAGTCCGTGAAACTTGGGTAGGAGATTGATCAAAGCGGTCTTCAATTCAAAGTTCGCATTCAAATTGGGGTGAGTTACATGAAGGGGTTGAAGGACATAATCCGGTGCACCCGCTTCCTTGATGGTAACTCTCCTTGGAGCGTCCATGGTATTAGTACCTAAAACAAAAGAAGAATTGTTAGTGAGATTGATGGGAGTATGATTAATGCCTTCTTTGAGTGACGGTTCAATGTTCACTTGTAGTAAGGTGGTTGAGGTGGTGAAAACCTCTTCACCCTTTCCAAATCTTAGCCGCCTCCGAGCTTGCCTAATATGAAACAAAGTTCGTTCTATTTCCGGATCAAAAGGGGCTAAGCTCGGATTCGGTTGTGAGCGCGTCATGCAATGAAGGGGAAATGGAATTCATTGTAACGATGAGGAGTTAATCAATTGAGCAATTTACAATGAAGTGCAACTATGTACATATATACATACTTAATCCAAAACAATAACATGGCACACTAAGCAAATTCCCCGGCAACGGCGCCATTTTGACAATTGAATTTTTGCCGGTATAGAAATTATCAAATGATCAATCGTAGTATAGTCTAAACCGACGCAAAATCATTCATCAAACAAATCTACAATCTATATCCGAGAGTACTAGTCCCCCGAGTCGTTCTCCCTTGGAATTGCCAAAGTGTGCATCTTATTGATTTAGTAAGCCTTGTTGGAATTCTTTGAAGGTTTTAGCAAGTAATGAGAAACAAACAATCAATTATCAAAAGACTTGGCTTAGGGTTGGCATTAGAATTTCTATCCTTATAGTCCATTCAATATTGACAACAATTAGGCCTTACTTCATTTAGTTATCCCCTAGGTATAGAGGGAAGTCAAATGAAAGCAATCAACTTGAGTCACAAGTCCTAGCTTCACCTTATGGGAATCTAGCTTTAGTGCACTCCAAGCCAATTAGCAATCCCTAATTCCAAATCAACTATTGATACAACTATTCAACTTCTTCCAAGGAACAAACCCTATGCCAAGTGTGAACAATCTACTCCATAACTAGTGTTGTCATTTTATCAAACATGTGGTGAGCAAGAAGGAAAGTCATAGTAAAATGAGAAGAAAAGTTGAATTGAAAGTATTGCAACACAAAGATCTAACAACAAGTCTCAAAGAGTAGCAATGAAAATCTAAAATAGAGATGAAATCCAAAATTACAAAGTTGAATTCTAGATCTATGAGAATTGATCAATTGTATCTACTACTTGAAATTGGAGAAGAAAATCTATGACATGAACAAAGTGGAGTGAGAATTGTAATGGATCTCACCCAAAAAGTCATTGAAAATTCAGAAATTAGAAGAGGATGAACCCTAGTGAAGCTTGGAATCTCCCTCTTCTTCCTCCCAAAAGTGTAACTAACTTTCCTTTCTCCCCAAAAAAATCTAGATCTAGAAAATGAACTAAAAATGTCCTTAACCCTTGTTCCTTTGGTCTTCTTAAGCTTTTCCCGCCAAGGTGTTTCTCCAAGAGTGGAATCCTTAACTGCCTCCATGCCTAAGTCACGTGACTTCTTAAAAAATCATATTCGCAAATCGGCGCGCACGCGCAAGGCACGCGCACGCGCCGTTGAGACGTCTTGTAATGTGCGCGGAGGCGTGATGTACGCGTGCGCGCCCATGAAGATCCTGGCTTAGCCGCTTCTCAAGCCGGCTCTTGGCTTCGGCTCCACGTTGCCCTATCCGCGCGGGCGCGCAAGGTGCGCGCACGCACCCGTGTGGAAATCTCCAAAGCTTAATCCTCATGCTTCCTTCCTTTGTACCCGTCTTCCTTCTCTCTTTCGGTCCATTCCTACTCTATATCCTGAAACCACTTAACACACAAGTCACGGCATCGAATGGCATCAAGAGAAGATTGGAAATGTATCTATTTTAGTGCGAAATAAGCATGTTTTCATTCATGAGGCGAAACTAGGAAAGGAATGCAAAATCTTGTATTTTCATATAGAAAGTGTGTGGAATCATTGATAAAACCCCTGAAATCAGCACAAGATAAACCCTCAAGTTGGGGTTTGTCTTTGACAAATGGATTTTTGACGGTTTAGAATTTCACAAATGAAATCTCGTTGAAGTATAATCTCTAAACCAACAATAATCCTTTCATGCAAAAATTTGTTTGTCACAAGTACAAACCCCTAAAATCTATAAACCGAAGTATTTAAACCTCGGGTCGTCTCTCAAAGGACTTGCAGGGTAGTGTTCTTGTTATTGGTTATGGACTTGTTTATTTTGGGGTTTTGGATGAGGAATGTGAATAGTAAATGGTAGGAAAACTTTATTCACAAAATGGTCTTGGCAAGGTTTGGTTGTCAAGGGTCTTCATCATTATCACTAGCCACAAGTATGGTAGTTGCAAGGGTTAATCCCACTTAGTCATCCTTAAATCGATTAACAAAGGAAAGTCAAGCGAGTTATATCAATCCTAGTCCATAAGTCCTAGCTTTCCACTAATTGGATTAATGAAGGCTAGAGTTAATGGCTATCAACTATCAATCAATTGGACACTAGTGACTCAAGAAATCCTAAGTTACCTTCTCAAGCCAAGAACATAAAATTCTAGTCTAACATTCTTCCAAGCATTTAATCAAACACTTGGAAGGCACAAAAGAAAAGTATAGTCAATCACAACAAGAATGAATTCTAACTACAATTGAATGTAAAGAATTAACAACAACAATCAAGGAAATCACAATTATCATGAATTACCTCAAATTGCATTATTGAAAGAAAATAAAGAGAACAAGAGTATCTCAATTACAAAACCTAGAAACAAAATAAGAGGAATTACAACAAGAGAATAGGGATAGAGAGAAGAACCAAAGTGTAGCAATCATCAATTGAAGGTAGAAGTAGAAGGAGACTTGAATTAAACCTAGAACTATGAGATCCTAATCTAACCCTAATTCCTAATCCTAATCCTAGAGAGAAGAGAGAGCTTCTCTCTCTAGAAACTAACTACAAAGCTAAACTAAACTAATTGGTAACTAACATATGTTTCCCTCTTCACTCCTTGGGTTAAATAGCATCAGAAATGAGTTGGATTGGGCCCACAAGGCTTTAGAATTTGTTGGCCACATTTTGCTTTAAGTGAACTAGGTGGCAGCAACGGCGCGTGCGCGTACTTTGCGCGTGCGCGCCACCATACGTGTAGCAACTATGGCAAATCTTATATCGTTTCGAAGCCCCGGGTGTTAGCTTTCCAACCCAACTGGAACTGCATCAATTGGACCTCTGTAGCTCAAGTTATGGTCGTTTAAGTGCAAAGAGGTCGGCTTGACAGCTTTCCGGTTCTTTCATTTCTTCATGAGTTCTCCACCTTTTCATGCTTCTTTCTTCATTCCCTTGATCCAATCTTTGCCTTCTAAATCTGAAATCACTTAGCAAACATATCAAGGCATCTAATGGAATCAAGGAGAATTAAATTTAGCTATTTTAAGACCTAAAAAGCATGTTTTCACTCTTAAGCACAATTAAAGGAGAATATACAAAACCATGCTATTTCATTGAATAAATGTGGGTAAAAGGTGATAAAATCCCCTAAATTCAATACAAGATAAACCGTCAAATTGGAGTTTGTCAACCTCCCCACACTTAAACCAAGCATGTCCTCATGCTTAAGCCAAGAGAAAGCAAAGGGCATCAACATTTATTCAATGTAACCTATCTATATGCATCCTATCTACATGAATGCAACTAGATGCAAAATGGTTGTACCTACTTGGTTAAAAATAAATCAATCCTCCAAGTCATTCATGCACAAGTAGGGTCAAGATCATATAACGATTCATGAATCCTACCAATTCAAATATAAAAATTGAAGTTCAAGTAGACTTGCAAGAAGAACGCTCATGAAAGCCGGGAATCAAGGAATTGAGCATCGAACCCTCACCGGAAGTGTTTGCACTCTAGTCGCTCGGTGTTTGGGGTTGATTCTCTCAATTCTCCCCTAATCATGCTTCCCAAGATTTGTTTTTCATCTAACAATCAACAATTATTCAATGCATGCATACATGTATCATGAGGTCTTTTCTTTAGGTTGTAATGGGGCTAGGGTCAAGGTAAGATCATATATGGCTAGTGGACTTAGGATTTGAATCTTTGATTAACTTAAACTTTCCCACCTAACCTATATAATAACCTATACAATTAAGTACTAATCTAACTACCCATTCCTTACTTTTTCACATACTCATGCATTTTCTTTTTATTTCACAACACTTATGCATTGATTCTTATTGAGCTTCACTTTGGGGCATTTTGTCCCCTTTATTGCTTTTCTTTTTTTTTTTTCTTTCTTTTTCTATATACATTTTTTTTTCTTTTCTTTTCTTTTTTTCTTTTTCACTTTTATTTCTTTTTCTTTCAAACTATATACAAGAACATTAATGCATAAGGTCTATACATTTAATCAATACATGAGTATGTACCAATTCCCCAATATAAAAATACAAAACACAAACACCCTTTTATCCCAACCAATGTCCCAAAGTTTTCCCACTCTTGGATGACACTCACACTCACTAGCCTAAGCCAATCAAAGATCCAAATAAAGGACATTCATTGTTTTCCGCTTTAAGGCTTGTAATGTGCTAAAATAAGAACAAGTGGGTTAAGCGTAGGCTCAAAATCGGCTAACAAAGGAGAGTAAAAGGTAAGGCTATTTGGATAAGTGAGCTAATGAAATGATGGCCTCAATCATATAAATGCATGAATACAAGGAATAATGGGACATATAGATTCAAACAAATCAAAGATTACAATCATAGAAAGAGAATGATTACACGCAAGAAGGAAAATAAGTGGTTATAAGATGTAACCACACCATTAGGCTCAAATCTCACAAGCTTGTGTTCTTAGCTCAAAACCATGTTCCAAAATAAATTCTTTCAAGCAAGTTCAACAAAAATTTTCAAATTGGTAGGGTGCCCTAAAAACAATTTTCTTGGAAAAGAAATCATCACCATAACCAAGTAGTCCTAATATGAAAGAAGTGGTAAGAATATGTATAAATTCTAACTAACATGCAACCTATCATGCAATGCAATAGCTACTCTAACAAAGAAAAATAAAAAAAATTGGTGTTGAAAAGGAAATTGTTACCCATGGAGATCGGTCGAATGACCTCCCCACACTTGAAGATTGCACCGCCCTCGGTGCATGCAAATGAGAGCAAGGTGGATGGGTTGCTACAATTGATGAGCTTCTTCGAAAGGTTGTGCGGATGACTTGTTCGTTGCCCCATTTAAAAGCTTTTCCGTTTCCTCCTTTCTTGGTGGCCAGCCTAAAAGGAGAGAAAAAGAAAGAAAATTAAGCCTACAAAAAAGATATCAAAGTAAATAGAACATAGGCGGGGCTAATTCCAAATAAGAGTATGATCCTCTACTACATGGTAGCTACAACATGTGAGTGAGAAATCAATATAAGCAAAAGGCATATCAACTGATACTTGATGCAAGAGTAAAGTTAAGGCATGGAGAGTATATTGAGCATCAAGATCAAATAAGAATTGACACAAACAAGATTAGTGATACGCATGAAAGCATTTGATTCTATCCTAACTCAATGATGAAGCGGTACAAGAAAAAAAACAAAGGGTAATGAATTAGGAAGGACTAAAGCACTAATCTTGTGTGTTGACAAATATTACAATTAATGTAACAAGTCATGAAGCACCAAAACAAATGCAAGAAATTCTCAACAATTGAGTGAGAGAATTCAACACCATTATTAAAATGAGAAATTTAGAAAATAAAATGAGAACAAATAGAATTAAAATTCAAAGAATAAAAGTATGCAAATGTAATAGACAAAAGGAAATGGAAGAAGAGAAAAAAAATTTTTTTTTTATATATTTTTTTAATTTTTTTTTAGTATTTTATTTATTTATTTATTTATTATATTTTTTTTTATTATTAAATTTTTTTCTTATTTTTTTTATTTATATTAAAAGAGAAAAGAAAAAAAATCTTTCAAGAGAGGAAGAAGAAAAAAAAAATGAGAAAGAAAAAAGAAGAGAAGAGGAAAGAAGGAGAAAGGAGGGAGGAGAAAAGCAGGGTGCAAATCCGCGCGCGCGCGCACAGCGCGCTTATGCGTGGATGCAGCAGGGACAATCCGCGCGCGCGCGCACAGCGCGCTTACGCGTGGATGAGGTTGTGCTCCCAGCACAATGCTGGCACAACGCGCGCACAACTCTCTGGTTTTTGTACCAGAAGTTGCGGAAGTGCAATGTGCGCGCGCGCGCACAGCGTGCTTACGCGCCGATGACCTTTTTTTTTTTTTTTGCCCAAAAAGCAGAAAAAATGCCCAAGAGCTCCCTATAATGTCCAAAACTCTTCTTTATTCAATCAAATATCAAACAATTCACAAAAATGCAATTTGATTTTAGGATTTATTCATCTACTACTAATGAATACAACATACTAACAACCAATCTTTACAAACAAATCAATATGAAATGAAAATCTACCTACAATGGCAACTCAAATCACTTATTAAACAAAACTAAAAGAGGAAGGAGAGAGTTTACCATGGTGGGGTGTCTCCCACCTAGAACTTTTAGTTTAAGTCCTTAAGTTGGACATTTTGAGGAGCTTATTGTCATGGTGGCTTATGTTTGTACTCATCCTTGAATCTCCAAGGATCCTTGCTTCTCAATTGGTTGACAGAATTTCCAACCATTTTCGTCAAGCTTGGGCAAAGTTCTACCCAAGATATGAGTCCCCATAGTTGGTCTTCACATAGCGAACCGGGATCCCATATCTTGTCTTCACACCCATCCGTTAGTTGAGTTTCATGGTTTTGTCGGATGAGCGGTTGACATAAAGGTGATTGACACATAGAATTCTCTTTACTCCACCAATGCTTCCTCCTAGATCCGTATAAAGTAATCCTTGTCTCAACATCATCCCTATACCTTGAGGCCTTGGCCTTGATAAGCTTAACACCTATTTTCCAACCACTACACAATTCTCTTTTTCCTTTAAGTCCACAAAGAGCTCTAAGTTGTCCATCCGTTTCAATCAAACCATATTCAAGCGAGAAAGTAAAGCTTATGGATAAGAATTTTACCCACTTGAATGTTGTGTTGGATGGTGACTCGGGAAGGGAGACCTCCCCACACTTAGATAATGCAAGGTCTACTTCCTTGTGCTCTTCTTTGTGTATTTCCACCTCCTTGCGAGCTTCCTTGATTTCAACCTTTCCCCTTTTATCACATATATAGCTTGGTGTTGTCTTCAAGAACTTTGATTTCTTGCCTAATGGGAGGTGGTTCAATTTTGGATAGAAATTCATTGATGAATAGATCCATTTCTTGGTCAACCTCTTCATATTCTTCAATTTCGATATACACCATGTCAACGTTTTTCTCTTGGTAGCTCTCTTTCTCATTGCTCACCAAGGGTATGGGAGGTTGTGCACACTCTTTTATACTTTCAACTCCATGTCCAATGGGAGAGGATTCCATTGTAGAGAGAAATTCATCCATGATTGAATCCATCTCTTGATAAGCCTCTTCCAAGTCTCCAACGATGATATGCCTTGGAGGTTGCGCACCTTCTTCAACTTCAATATCAAGCTCCTTGGAAGAGTGCTCCATGAGACTACATTCCCTTGGACTTTCAACATCTCCTAAATCTTCAACCACTTCTTCCTTTTCTTCAATGATTATAGGTTCCTCTAGTTGCTCCAATACAAAATTTGACTCCTCTTTCTCCACCGAATTTTCCAATTTCACCTTCATACTTTGCTCTTCTTTTGACTTTTCACATGTGGTCACGGAAGTACCTTGAGTATTCAAGCATTGGTGGGCTAAAGTGTGCACCACCTTGGTCAAATTGGTCACAAACTCAAGTGTATCCCGCTTCATGGCTTCTTGTCCTTGGAGTAACAAAGTGAGAGGATCGTCTATTGGGGCTTGGGGTGAATAGGAAGGTTCATTATTTTGGAGGGAGGGTTCATGGTAGGAAGGTGGTTCTTCTTGGTAAAGGTATGGAGATGATGAGTATTGAGGTGGTTCTTGGGAGTAATCTTGATATGGTTGTGGTGATTCTAGAGGTTCTTGCTCATAATGGCCATAAAAATATGGTATGGATGATTGGTTATATGATGGATATGGATCATAGGGTGGTGCTTGGTGATGAAAGGCTTGTGAGAATGGTTGAGGTTCATGTTGAGGATGAGATTCATAGGCATATGATGGTGGTTGTTGGGTGTCACAAAAAGAATCATCATAGCCGCTAAGTTGGCATGCATTAGGATGGAAATTATACCTATAAGTATCCGGAGGTTGTTGCCAATAGGAGTGATCAATTCCTTGAGGCTCTTCCCATCTTTGTTGGTTCCATCCATGGTACATGTTGCCATTAAAGTCCACATTTCCTACAACACACTTAGAACCAAACTCAAAGCCAAAGTGGTGAGAATTCATAATGAGAGAACAAAATAAAACTAACAAAAATTAAGAAACAACAAAAGATAAACCTATTCACAATATTCACATATGTACAATAGCCAATAACACAACACCATTGCAAATCCCCGGCAACGGCGCCATTTTGACGAACGGATTTTTGACGGTTTAGAATTTCACAAATGAATTCTCGTTGCAAGTATAGTTTCTAAACCAATCACTAATCCTTTCATACAAAAAGTTGTTTGTCACTAGTACAAACCCCTAAAATTTATAAACCGAAGTATTGGACCTCGGGTCGTTCTCCCTAGGAATTACAATAAAGTGTCTTGTTATTGGTTATGAGTTATTTTGGGGTTTTGGATAAGAAGCATGAAAAGTAAATGGCAATGAAAATAAACTAACAACTATAAAAAAAAGGCTCTTGACAAGGTATGAGAACTAGAAGTCCTATCCTAGTTATCCTTCTCAATTGTGATGAGAATTGTTCATTGCTACCACTTAGTTAACCCTTACTAAGTAAAGGAAAGTCAAGTGGATGAATCAATTTGATTCCTCAAGTCCTAATCAACTCCTAAGGAATGGCTAGTTTTAGAGGCATTCAAATCAATTAGCAACTTCTAATTATCAATCAATCAAAGGAATTAGATAACTCAAGAGTCACTAATTACTCTACCTAGGCCAAGAGGAACAAAATCTACACTAAAACTAAAAGAAGCATTTCAACAAACACATAGAGTGCAATAGAAGTAAACATTATTAATTGCAAGTATTGAAGGAATCTACAACTACAAAAGCAAGAGATCAACAATAGAAAAGCAAAGAAAGCACATTTATTATGAATTACCTCTTATTGAATTGAAAGAAAATGGAATGAACAATAGTAGATCTACAACAAAACATAAGAACAACATAGAGGAAATTGCAATCAAAGGAATAGAAGAAGATTGAAGGTAACTACGAGGAATTGAGAGATAGAAGTAGAAGAGCATGAATCTAAATCTAGACCTAAGAACTAAACCTAATCCTAATCCTAATTCTAGAGAGAAGTGAGAGCTTCTCTCTCTAGAAACTAACTCTCAAAACTACATTCACTAAAAAGTGATTAGTTTCTAGTCATCAAAATCCTAAGTGATAATGATGATGATGATGCCTTCCCCTTAATCCTTCATCCTTTTATTCCTTCCCCTTATCAATTTGGCGCCAAAAATGGGTTCAGAAACCCTCTCAAATCGCCAGGCACGTGTTGCATTAATGAGATCATGTAGATAGGTAGGCTCAGGTGCTGCTGGAGGGTCTGTAGATGGTGAAGGAGCTGCGGCTGTAGAAGAGGATGGGCCAGCTGCAGGGGCTAGTGGTGAAGGTGTCCCTATGACAGCCCTAGCCCGAGAGCGGCGGCTAGCAGGTGGCTTCTCGTGCACCCAAACACCCTAGGGGATAGTAATCTCCCTGTCATCTGCATCAGCTGGTGGTGGTCGCACATCATCATCTGACCACGGGACATCAGCCAAGGCTGCCATACTCGTGACCAATGTAGGAAACGGAAGTAGGCCACGAATATGCGCCCGCCACATGCACTGTCGTATAAGTCTAGGGAAGGAGACATCCTTCCCTTCCATAACACACCCGATCAGCAGAAGCATCTCCATGGGGACCTCAGAAAAGTGGGTGGTAGGTAGGACGTAGTGGGCGAAGATCATCTGCCAAGTCCTGGCCTCCCTAGTCAAATGAGTGAATAACATCCCCTTTGGCTTGGTGTTGCCCGCATCCATAACCCATGAAGCCTCCGGTATCCCAATCACGCGCCAAAGCGCCTCACAATCAAAAGTCATGGTATGGATGGCTATCTCAGCCTGATGATGGGCACACTGGTCATGCGGAATGTGTCGGCAATGTAATGCCTCCCCAATGGCGGCCTCGGTGAGCATAGTCTCTCTACCCCTCAGCTGAACTGAATCCAAGGTCGGACGGAAGAAGTTGCAGTAGAATTCCTTCACCCAAGATATATTAATGTCACCCAAATCCCGGTCAACAAAGTCAATACCTAACTCAAGGATCCGACCATTAATGCGCCGTCTCACATCATTAGGTAGGAGCAACTTCTTCTCAATATTTAGCTTCGTGGTTCGATATCTAGAGAACCGAAGCTCACAGTAGAGATTGGGGAATTTGCCAGGATTGGTAGAAGGCAACTGCTGATTCTCTTTATCCTCGTCCTGCAATGGATTCCTAGCATAGTTCTTGTAGATGGAAGGAATGGAGGGGGTAGAGTGTTTTCTCTTCTTGGAGGCGGTGGCTATGGCTTTGCCTTTATCCGTCATCCTGAAAAAGGTGATAGAATATATAAAACATTTATCATGTAACAAAAAAATGGTCAGGTCATAACAGACAAAGAACAATCATGATGTTGCAATGAATATGCAAAAGTGAACAAGTAAACCAAAAATTGCAAGCTTCATTAAAGTCAACAGCTCACATTCACCAGGCAATAATATCATCATATAGTTGAAGGAATTTGTTAAAGATGGTTAAAGGTGAGTGGAAGTGGAAAGGTGAAAGGAGTTAGTAAGTTAGAAAAGTAGGCGAGTGATATGATGATATTTATGCGTAATGAAAAGAAAAGTTGTGGTTTATGTTCACGATGATTTTGCAAATCCGGGAAGTCAAAAAGAAAATGGAGATTATGCCCAAAACTGAAATAAAGATCAAAATGAAACTAATTTCCTTGAAAATCGGGCAGCATTCCGGCTTAAAATTGGACGTTCCCGGATAGCAAAATAGCATAATTGGCATGGAGAACAACATCAATTAGGCAAAGCAGTGGTTGTATGACATTCAGTCGACAAGGAATGCATAAAAACAATCCAAAATCAGCATACAACATTCAGAGAAACAGACAGCGAGTAAGCACATACGGAGCACTCATCAGGCCTAGAATCCTCTATCCACCCCTAGCTACCTAACCGCAATTATTTCTATCTAACCTAACATGCAAAATTGGAATTTAGCTAATTAACATGCAATTCTAGGAACTAACATAATTGAACAAATAAAAAGGGAAAATAGAAACAGAGATAGCAGAAATGGAGCAGGAACCTGGGAGCCGGGAAAACTGAAAATGGAAAAGGGGGGAATGACGATAGGGCAGCAGAGACAGATTGGCACCGCCGTGAACGGTGGCGCGGTGGTTCGAGAAACTGAAGGGCGGAGGGACGGTGATGGTGAGAGGGTGAGTCGGTCAGAGGAGTAAGAGAGAAGGAAAGAGAGAGAGAGGAAGGCAGTGATGGTGGCGCGGTGGGAGTTCGGCCGGGAGGAGGAAGAGAGGAGTGAGAGAGAGAGAGAATGGGTGGTGGTGAGAAGGGGAAGAGAAGGTGATGATGAGGGAGGGCGAGTCGCCGGCGGTGAAGATGGCGCGGCGGCGGCCGGTGTTGCTGCTGCGATGACAGTTGGGGCGAGGAGAAGAAGAAGATGAGGTTGGAGGTTGGGGTGCGCGACTGCGCAGTGTGCTTCGCGAGCTAGGGTTATCCCTATTTTTGAATTGGTGCGCGCGCGCACCTTGCGCGTCCGCGCCCAATGAGAGAATGTGGACCCTACGCGTGCGCGTACAACGCGCTTAAGCGGGGATGAGCAGAAAGAGGAAAGGACGCGTGCGCGTACCGTGCGCGCACGCGTGCGTGGAGTTGGGCTAGGGGCTTAGAGTTGGCCCAACTCAGGCCTAACTCTCTGGAGAATGGCCTGGGAGTCGCGCCACGAGGTTTGCGCGCACGCGGCATATACGCGTCCGCGTGAATTGAGGGGGATGGAGATCCACGCGTGAGCGTACAGTGCGCACTAACGTGGGGTGGCATATGAGGCAGGGGCGCGTGCGCGTACCATGCGCGCACGCGTACATGAGATTGGGCCTTAGGCTTAGAATGGGCTTGAGGCACGCCCAACTCTCTGGTCCATGGCCTAGTTTGGTGGCACCACGCAAGGACGCGCGCGCGGCAAGTGCGCGTCCGCGTACATTGACGAATTTGTGAAATGGCGCGCTGGCGCGATGCGTGCGCTCGCGCAGATGGGGTTGGGCCTGGGGCCTAGAGCTAGCCCAGAAATGGCTTAACTCTCTGGGGTTTGGCCCAATCATTTGCAGCAGCAAATCGGCGCAGACGCGGCAGGTGCGCGTCCGCGCGAACTTTCAGGATCTAACAGTCGGCGCACCCGCACGTAATGCGCGTCTGCGCGCCCCCCCTTTTTTTTTTTTTTTTTTTGGAAAAAAACTTGCTGGGTGCTCCCCTTAGTGTTCACAACTCTTATTCACTCAACCATCATAGAATTCACAAAAATGCAATTTTTGATATTATTCATCTACTACTAAACACAACATGCATGTGACTAAGCTAACAATTAAATTGTACAAACAAATTTGTATGAAACATCTACCTACAATGGTAACTCAAATCACTTATTATGCAAATTTAAAAGGGAATGGAAAGAGTTTACCATGGTGGGGTGTCTCCCACCTAGCACTTTTAGTTTAAGTCCTTAAGTTGGACATTTTGAGATGCTTATTGTCATGGTGGCTTATGTTTGTACTCATCCTTGAATCTCCAAGGATCTTTGCTCCTCAATTGGTTGACAGAATTTCCAACCATATTCATCAAACTTGGGCAAAGTTCTACCCAAGATATGAGTCCCCATAGTTGGTCTTTACATAGCGAACCGGGATCCCATATCTTATCTTCACACCCATCTTCGATTCGATCTTCATACATTTTCTTTCCGGGTGGTTGACATAAGTGTGGTTGACATGTAGAATTCTCAAAGAAGCTTCCAAACAACTTCCTAGACCCATGCAATTTGGTTCTACACCAACCATTGTTCTTGAATGTTGAGCTTACAACCATCATGAGCTTAGAATGATGTTTCCAACCACTGCACAACTCTCTTATACTTTTAACTCCACAAAGAGCTCTAAGTTGACCATCATTTTCAATTAAACCATATTCAACTGAGAAATTAAAGCTAAGGGATAAGAGTTTTACCCACTTGAATGTTGTATTGAATGGTGACTTGGGAAGAGGGGCTTCCCCACACTTAGACAATGCAAGGTCTACTTCCTTGTGCTCTTCTTTGTGTATTTCCACCTCTTGACAAATTTCTTCAATTTCAACCTTTTCCTTTTTACTTGGCTTGGTGTTATCTTCAAGAACTTCATCTTGTTTAATGAGAGGCGATTCAATTTTGGATAGAAATTCATTGATGAATGAGGTCATCTCTTGATCAACCTCTTCATATCCTTCAATTTCAATATACACCATGCCCTTCTCATCTTCCTTGGGAGGTTGTGCACACTCTTCTATAATTTCAACTCCATGTCCAACGGGTGAGGATTCCATTGTAGAGAGCAATTCATCTATGATTGAATCCATTTCTTGATAAACTTCTTCCAAGTCTCCAACGATGATATGCCTTGGAGATTGCGCATCCTCCTCAACATCAATATCAAGCTTCTTGGAAGAGTTCTCCATGATGCTACATTCCCTTGGACTTTCAACATCTCCTAAATCTTCAACCACCTCTTCCTTTTCTTCAATGATCATAGGCTCCTCCAATTGTTCCAACACCAAATTTGACTCCTCCTTCTCCACCGAATTTTCCAATGTCTCCTTCACGCTTTGCTCTTCTTTTGACTTTTCACATGTGGTCACGGAAGTACCTTGAGTATTCAAGCATTGGTGGGCTAAAGTGTGCACCACCTTGGTCAAATTGGTCACAAACTCAAGTGTATCCCGCTTCATGGCTTCTTTTCCTTGGAGTAACAGAGTGAGAGGCTCGTCTATTGGGGCTTGGGGTGAATATGGAGGTTCATTATTTTGAAGAGAGGATTCATAGTAGGAAGGTGGTTCTTCTTGGTAAAGGTATGGAGATGGTGAGATTTGAGGTGGTTCTTGGTAGTGATCTTGATAGGGTGGTGGTTCTAAGGGTTCTTGCTCATAATGGCCATAAGGATATGGTGTGGATGATTGGTTATATGATGGATATGGATCATAGGGTGGTGTTTGGTGATGAAAGGCTTGTGAGAATGGTTGAGGTTCATGTTGAGGGTACGCGTCATAGGCATATGGTGGTGGTTGGTTGTCATAAAAGGAGCCACCATAGCCATTAAATTGGCATGCATTAGGATGGAAATTATACCTATAAGTGTCCGGAGGTTGATGCCAATAGGAGTGATCAATTCCTTGAGGCTCCTCCCATCTTGGAGTGTTCCAACCTTGGTACATGTTAGCATTGAAGTTCACATTCCCTACAACACAATTAGAGCCAAACTCATAGCCAAAGTGAGAATTCATTATGGAAAAACAAAAATAAAGCTAACAAAATCTAGTAAACAAGCAAAAGACAAGCTATTTACACTATTCACATATGTACAATAACCAATAACATAACACCATTGCTCATCCCCGGCAACGGCGCCATTTTGACGAATGGATTTTTGACGGTTTAGAATTTCACAAATGAATTCTCGTTGCAAGTATAGTTTCTAAACCAATCACTAATCCTTTCATACAAAAAGTTGTTTGTCACTAGTACAAACCCCTAAAATTTATAAACCGAAGTATTGGACCTCGGGTCGTTCTCCCTAGGAATTACAATAAAGTGTCTTGTTATTGGTTATGAGTTATTTTGGGGTTTTGGATAAGAAGCATGAAAAGTAAATGGCAATGAAAATAAACTAACAACTATAAAAAAAAGGCTCTTGACAAGGTATGAGAACTAGAAGTCCTATCCTAGTTATCCTTCTCAATTGTGATGAGAATTGTTCATTGCTACCACTTAGTTAACCCTTACTAAGTAAAGGAAAGTCAAGTGGATGAATCAATTTGATTCCTCAAGTCCTAATCAACTCCTAAGGAATGGCTAGTTTTAGAGGCATTCAAATCAATTAGCAACTTCTAATTATCAATCAATCAAAGGAATTAGATAACTCAAGAGTCACTAATTACTCTACCTAGGCCAAGAGGAATAAAATCTACACTAAAACTAAAAGAAGCATTTCAACAAACACATAGAGTGCAATAGAAGTAAACATTATTAATTGCAAGTATTGAAGGAATCTACAACTACAAAAGCAAGAGATCAACAATAGAAAAGCAAAGAAAGCACATTTATTATGAATTACCTCTTATTGAATTGAAAGAAAATGGAATGAACAATAGTAGATCTACAACAAAACATAAGAACAACATAGAGGAAATTGCAATCAAAGGAATAGAAGAAGATTGAAGGTAACTACGAGGAATTGAGAGATAGAAGTAGAAGAGCATGAATCTAAATCTAGACCTAAGAACTAAACCTAATCCTAATCCTAATTCTAGAGAGAAGTGAGAGCTTCTCTCTCTAGAAACTAACTCTCAAAACTACATTCACTAAAAAGTGATTAGTTTCTAGTCATCAAAATCCTAAGTGATAATGATGATGATGATGCCTTCCCCTTAATCCTTCATCCTTTTATTCCTTCCCCTTATCAATTTGGCGCCAAAAATGGGTTCAGAAACCCTCTCAAATCGCCAGGCACATGTTGCATTAATGAGGTCATGTGCCAGCATCGGCGCGTGCGCGCATGGTACGCGTGCGCGTCCCTGGTCGATTCTGCAATGTGCGCGCGAGCGCCTTGTGCGCGTGCGCGTGCATGGCTGACTTTGCTTCTTTGACTTTTTATGCTTCTCTCCACTTGTATGCTTCCTTCCTTGCTTCCTTTGATCCATGCCTAGCCTATTTCAACCTGAGGTTACTAGCAAACACATCAAGGCATCTTATGGAATCAAACAGAAACTAGAATTCACCAAAATAAGGCTTAAAAAGCATGTTTTTACACTTAAGCACAATTATGGAAGAGATAACAAAACCATGCTAATTTTTAGGCTAAATGTGACAAAAGGTTATCAAAATGTTCTAAATTCAATGCAAAACAAACCGTCAAATTGGGGTTTGTCAACCATTTTGACGAATGGATTTTTGACAGTTTAGAATTTCACAAATGAATTCTCGTTGCAAGTATAGTTTCTAAACCAATCACTAATCCTTTCATACAAAAAGTTGTTTGTCACTAGTACAAACCCCTAAAATTTATAAACCGAAGTATTGGACCTCGGGTCGTTCTCCCTAGGAATTACAATAAAGTGTCTTGTTATTGGTTATGAGTTATTTTGGGGTTTTGGATAAGAAGCATGAAAAGTAAATGGCAATGAAAATAAACTAACAACTATAAAAAAAGGCTCTTGACAAGGTATGAGAACTAGAAGTCCTATCCTAGTTATCCTTCTCAATTGTGATGAGAATTGTTCATTGCTACCACTTAGTTAACCCTTACTAAGTAAAGGAAAGTCAAGTGGATGAATCAATTTGATTCCTCAAGTCCTAATCAACTCCTAAGGAATGGCTAGTTTTAGAGGCATTCAAATCAATTAGCAACTTCTAATTATCAATCAATCAAAGGAATTAGATAACTCAAGAGTCACTAATTACTCTACCTAGGCCAAGAGGAACAAAATCTACACTAAAACTAAAAGAAGCATTTCAACAAACACATAGAGTGCAATAGAAGTAAACATTATTAATTGCAAGTATTGAAGGAATCTACAACTACAAAAGCAAGAGATCAACAATAGAAAAGCAAAGAAAGCACATTTATTATGAATTACCTCTTATTGAATTGAAAGAAAATGGAATGAACAATAGTAGATCTACAACAAAACATAAGAACAACATAGAGGAAATTGCAATCAAAGGAATAGAAGAAGATTGAAGGTAACTACGAGGAATTGAGAGATAGAAGTAGAAGAGCATGAATCTAAATCTAGACCTAAGAACTAAACCTAATCCTAATCCTAATTCTAGAGAGAAGTGAGAGCTTCTCTCTCTAGAAACTAACTCTCAAAACTACATTCACTAAAAAGTGATTAGTTTCTAGTCATCAAAATCCTAAGTGATAATGATGATGATGATGCCTTCCCCTTAATCCTTCATCCTTTTATTCCTTCCCCTTATCAATTTGGCGCCAAAAATGGGTTCAGAAACCCTCTCAAATCGCTAGGCACATGTTGCATTAATGAGGTCATGTGCCAGCATTGGCGCGTGCGCGCATGGTACGCGTGCGCGTCCCTGGTCGATTCTGCAATGTGCGCGCGAGCGCCTTGTGCGCGTGCGCGTGCATGGCTGACTTTGCTTCTTTGACTTTTTATGCTTCTCTCCACTTGTATGCTTCCTTCCTTGCTTCCTTTGATCCATGCCTAGCCTATTTCAACCTGAGGTTACTAGCAAACACATCAAGGCATCTTATGGAATCAAACAGAAACTAGAATTCACCAAAATAAGGCTTAAAAGCATGTTTTTACACTTAAGCACAATTATGGAAGAGATAACAAAACCATGCTAATTCTTAGGCTAAATGTGACAAAAGGTTATCAAAATGTTCTAAATTCAATGCAAAACAAACCGTCAAATTGGGGTTTGTCAACCTCCCCACACTTAAGCCTTAGCATGTCCTCATGCTAAAATAAGAAGGAACTAAGGGGTATGGCATTTATTGAATGCAACTAAACTATATGAGTCCTATCTAAATGCAACTATCTAAAGCAATTGGAAATGCTTAGTTCAAACAAATCAATTCCCAAGAGAGCATGTGTAAGTACAAGAGCTAAGTAATAAGGACCAAGTCCAAACCACAATTGTATTGAATTGTTAAAAAGAGTTCAAACTTGCAAGAATATAGATAATGTGGGTGAACACATGTGATTGAACTTTTGAACCCTCACCGGATGTGTATCCGCTCTATTCACTCAAGTGTTTAAGGGTTAATTCACTCAATTCTCTTCTAATCATGTTTTCCAAAATTTGATTTTCTTCTAACAATCAACATTTATTCAATGCATGCATACATTCATCATGAGGTCTTTCATTTAGGTTGTAATGGGGTTAGGGTCAAGGTAGGATCATTTATGGTCAAGTGGGCTAGGATTTGAATCTTTGATTAGCATAGACTTTCCCACCCAACCTATCTAATGACCTATACAAATGCGAGCTATTCTAACTACCCATTCTTCACTTTTTCTTACATACTCATGCATTTTCTTTTCATTTCTCAACACTTATGCATTGATTCTTAGTGAGCTTCACTTTGGGGCATTTTGTCCCCTTTATTGCTTTTCTTTTTTTTTTCTATACACAATTTTTTTTCTTTTCTTTTCATCATCATTTTTTTTTCTTTATATATATGATTTTTTTTTTCAAACTAAATACGAGAACATCAATGCATAAGGTCTCTACATTTAATCAATACATGAACATGTGCCCAATTCCTAAACATAAAAGTGTATTGCCCCTTTTTATCCCATCCAATGTTCCCAAGCCTCACCAACTTTGAATAATAAAACACTCTCACTAGCCTAAGCCAATCAAGGATCCAAACAAGGACTTTTCATTGGTTTTCCGCCTTGGGCTTGTAATGAGCTAAAATAAGGATGAGTTGGTTAAGCATAGGCTCAAAATTGGCTAACAATGGAGAGTAAAAGGTTGGCTATTTGGGTAAGTGGCAAATGAAATAATGGCCTCAATCATATAAATGCACATACACAAGAATTAAACGGATATATAGAATCAAGCAAATTAAGGGTCATAATCATGGAAAGAGAACAATTTCACACAAGAATGGAAAATAGGTGGTTATAAAATGTAACCACATCAATAGGCTCAAGTCTCACAAGCTTGTGTTCTCAATTCAATACATGCTTCACAAGGTATGAAATTCAAGCAAGTTCAAAAATTCTCTTTCAATCAATTGGGTTAATGCCCTATATTTAAACTTCTTGAAAAATCTCAATGTTTGACTAAGCATTGTTGTGATTGAAAAGTTCAAAGATTTTCTTAGTTCACCCTTTCCTTTTTCACTCAACCAATTTCTTATGCAAAAAGGGTGACTAAATATTTGCAATCCAAAGTATGATTTCTAATCACAACTACGAACTAAAAACAAAGATAAACAAAGTGTATAAAAAAAAGAATCCAACTAAAAGTACGGAATCTATCATCCAAAACATCTAAAAATATCCTAAAGCATCCAATAATATCTAGAAGCATCAAAATATCTAAAATCCAAAATAAGCAATAAAAGTATCCAAAGCAAACTAGAAATGCAAATGCATCAAAATATATACAAGGATGTGCAAAATGATATAACTAGGCCGAAAAAGTTCACCGGTTCCCAAATAATGCTACCGGTGCCCTCCCCACACTTAAAACCAAGCATCGTCCTCGATGCTAAACCGGAGGATCAGTGGGAGGTACAACGATAGGCTCTGGCTCTAACTGTGGCTGTGGGACCGGCTGAGTCTCCTGTGTCTGAGGTGGTGCCTCCATGTGTGCTGGCTCTGTAGTGTCAGGGGCATCCTGCTGAGCTGGTGCCTCCGCGTCCTCCTCCTGATGATCCTGCTCATCGGAGGCCGCAGAATCGGGAAGCGGAGGTAGCTCAGCGCCCAGAGAGATAAGGGCCTGGTCCATCCGATCCAAACGGCGTCTGACATGGTGTCGCTCTCGCTCTAAGAACCGGAAGAGACGCATCTCCATTATAGTCCTCATCACCTACAACATAGTTGTAATCACACTCATAGCCAAAATGAGAATTCATAATGGAAAGAGAAAACAAAAATCAAAAGATAATGGAAAATAAGAGAAATAAAATTCTACAACTAGCAAATAAAGCAAAAAGCAAGATATTTACACTATTCACATATGTACAATAACCAATAACATAACACCATTGCAACTCCCCGGCAACGGCGCAATTTTGATGAATGGATTTTTGATGGTATAGAATTTCACAAATAAAATCTCGTTGCAAGTATAGTTTCTAAACCAATCACTAATCCTTTCATGCAAAAATTTGTTTGTCACAAGTACAAACCCCTAAAATCTATAAACCGAAGTATTTAAACCTCGGGTCGTCTCTCAAAGGACTTGCAGGGTAGTGTTCTTGTTATTGGTTATGGACTTGTTTATTTTGGGGTTTTGGATGAGGAATGTGAATAGTAAATGGTAGGAAAACTTTATTCACAAAATGGTCTTGGCAAGGTTTGGTTGTCAAGGGTCTTCATCATTATCACTAGCCACAAGTATGGTAGTTGCAAGGGTTAATCCCACTTAGTCATCCTTAAATCGATTAACAAAGGAAAGTCAAGCGAGTTATATCAATCCTAGTCCATAAGTCCTAGCTTTCCACTAATTGGATTAATGAAGGCTAGAGTTAATGGCTATCAACTATCAATCAATTGGACACTAGTGACTCAAGAAATCCTAAGTTACCTTCTCAAGCCAAGAACATAAAATTCTAGTCTAACATTCTTCCAAGTATTTAATCAAACACTTGGAAGGCACAAAAGAAAAGTATAGTCAATCACAACAAGAATAAATTCTAACTACAATTGAATGTAAAGAATTAACAACAACAATCAAGGAAATCACAATTATCATGAATTACCTCAAATTGCATTATTGAAAGAAAATAAAGAGAACAAGAGTATCTCAATTACAAAACCTAGAAACAAAATAAGAGGAATTACAACAAGAGAATAGGGATAGAGAGAAGAACCAAAGTGTAGCAATCATCAATTGAAGGTAGAAGTAGAAGGAGACTTGAATTAAACCTAGAACTATGAGATCCTAATCTAACCCTAATTCCTAATCCTAATCCTAGAGAGAAGAGAGAGCTTCTCTCTCTAGAAACTAACTACAAAGCTAAACTAAACTAATTGGTAACTAACATATGTTTCCCCCTTCACTCCTTGGGTTAAATAGCATCAGAAATGAGTTGGATTGGGCCCACAAGGCTTTAGAATTTGTTGGCCACATTTTGCTTTAAGTGAACTAGGTGGCAGCAACGGCGCGTGCGCGCCACCATACGTGTAGCAACTATGGCAAATCTTATATCGTTTCGAAACCCCGGATGTTAGCTTTCCAACCCAACTGGAACCGCATCAATTGGACCTCTGTAGCTCAAGTTATGGTCGTTTAAGTGCAAAGAGGTCGGCTTGACAGCTTTCCGGTTCTTTCATTTCTTCATGAGTTCTCCACCTTTTCATGCTTCTTTCTTCATTCCCTTGATCCAATCTTTGCCTTCTAAATCTGAAATCATTTAGCAAACATATCAAGGCATCTAATGGAATCAAGGAGAATTAAATTTAGCTATTTTAAGACCTAAAAAGCATGTTTTCACTCTTAAGCACAATTAAAGGAGAATATACAAAACCATGCTATTTCATTGAATAAATGTGGGTAAAAGGTGATAAAATCCCCTAAATTCAATGCAAGATAAACCGTCAAATTGGGGTTTGTCAACCTCCCCACACTTAAACCAAGCATGTCCTCATGCTTAAGCCAAGAGAAAGCAAAGGGCATCAACATTTATTCAATGTAACCTATCTATATGCATCCTATCTACATGAATGCAACTAGATGCAAAATGGTTGTACCTACTTGGTTAAAAATAAATCAATCCTCCAAGTCATTCATGCACAAGTAGGGTCAAGATCATATAACGATTCATGAATCCTACCAATTCAAATATAAAAATTGAAGTTCAAGTAGACTTGCGAGAAGAACGCTCATGAAAGCCGGGAATCAAGGAATTGAGCATCGAACCCTCACCGGAAGTGTTTGCACTCTAGTCGCTCGGTGTTTGGGGTTGATTCTCTCAATTCTCCCCTAATCATGCTTCCCAAGATTTGTTTTTCATCTAACAATCAACAATTATTCAATGCATGCATACATGTATCATGAGGTCTTTTCTTTAGGTTGTAATGGGGCTAGGGTCAAGGTAAGATCATATATGGCTAGTGGACTTAGGATTTGAATCTTTGATTAACTTAAACTTTCCCACCTAACCTATATAATAACCTATACAATTAAGTACTAATCTAACTACCCATTCCTCACTTTTTCACATACTCATGCATTTTCTTTTTATTTCACAACACTTATGCATTGATTCTTATTGAGCTTCACTTTGGGGCATTTTGTCCCCTTTATTGCTTTTCTTTTTTTTTTCTTTCTTTTTCTATATACATTTTTTTTTCTTTTCTTTTCTTTTTTCTTTTTCACTTTTATTTCTTTTTCTTTCAAACTATATACAAGAACATTAATGCATAAGGTCTATACATTTAATCAATACATGAGTATGTACCAATTCCCCAATATAAAAATACAAAACACAAACACCCTTTTATCCCAACCAATGTCCCAAAGTTTTCCCACTCTTGGATGACACTCACACTCACTAGCCTAAGCCAATCAAAGATCCAAATAAAGGACATTCATTGTTTTCCGCTTTAAGGCTTGTAATGTGCTAAAATAAGAACAAGTGGGTTAAGCGTAGGCTCAAAATCGGCTAACAAAGGAGAGTAAAAGGTAAGGCTATTTGGATAAGTGAGCTAATGAAAGGATGGCCTCAATCATATAAATGCATGAATACAAGGAATAATGGGACATATAGATTCAAACAAATCAAAGATTACAATCATAGAAAGAGAACGATTACACGCAAGAAGGAAAATAAGTGGTTATAAGATGTAACCACACCATTAGGCTCAAATCTCACAAGCTTGTGTTCTTAGCTCAAAACCATGTTCCAAAATAAATTCTTTCAAGCAAGTTCAACAAAAATTTTCAAATTGGTAGGGTGCCCTAAAAACAATTTTCTTGGAAAAGAAATCATCACCATAACCAAGTAGTCCTAATATGAAAGAAGTGGTAAGAATATGTACAAATTCTAACTAACATGCAACCTATCATGCAATGCAATAGCTACTCTAACAAAGAAAAGTAAAAAAAATTGGTGTTGAAAAGGAAATTGTTACCCATGGAGATCGGTCGAATGACCTCCCCACACTTGAAGATTGCACCGCCCTCGGTGCATGCAAATGAGAGCAAGGTGGATGGGTTGCTACAATTGATGAGCTTCTTCGAAAGGTTGTGCGGATGACTTGTTCGTTGCCCCATTTAAAAGCTTTTCCGTTTCCTCCTTTCTTGGTGGCCAGCCTAAAAGGAGAGAAAAAGAAAGAAAATTAAGCCTACAAAAAAGATATCAAAGTAAATAGAACATAGGCGGGGCTAATGCCAAATAAGAGTATGATCCTCTACTACATGGTAGCTACAACATGTGAGTGAGAAATCAATATAAGCAAAAGGCATATCAACTGATACTTGATGCAAGAGTAAAGTTAAGGCATGGAGAGTATATTGAGCATCAAGATCAAATAAGAATTGACACAAACAAGATTAGTGATACGCATGAAAGTATTTGATTCTATCCTAACTCAATGATGAAGCGGTACAAGAAAAAAAACAAAGGGTAATGAATTAGGAAGGACTAAAGCACTAATCTTGTGTGTTGACAAATATTACAATTAATGTAACAAGTCATGAAGCACCAAAACAAATGCAAGAAATTCTCAACAATTGAGTGAGAGAATTCAACACCATTATTAAAATGAGAAATTTAGAAAATAAAATGAGAACAAATAGAATTAAAATTCAAAGAATAAAAGTATGCAAATGTAATAGACAAAAGGAAATGGAAGAAGAGAAAAAAAAATTTTTTTTTATATATTTTTTTAATTTTTTTTTAGTATTTTATTTATTTATTTATTTATTATATTTTTTTTATTATTAAATTTTTTTCTTATTTTTTTTATTTATATTAAAAGAGAAAAGAAAAAAAATCTTTCAAGAGAGGAAGAAGAAAAAAAAATGAGAAAGAAAAAAGAAGAGAAGAGGAAAGAAGGAGAAAGGAGGGAGGAGAAAAGCAGGGCGCAAATCCGCGCGCGCGCGCACAGCGCGCTTACGCGTGGATGAGGTTGTGCTCCCAGCACAATGCTGGCACAACGCGCGCACAACTCTCTGGTTTTTGTACCAGAAGTTGCGGAAGTGCAATGTGCGCGCGCGCGCACAGCGTGCTTACGCGCCGATGACCGTTTTTTTTTTTTTTTTTTTGCCCAAAAAGCAGAAAAAATGTCCAAGAGCTCCCTATAATGTCCAAAACTCTTCTTTATTCAATCAAATATCAAACAATTCACAAAAATGCAATTTGATTTTAGGATTTATTCATCTACTACTAATGAATACAACATACTAACAACCAATCTTTACAAACAAATCAATATGAAATGAAAATCTACCTACAATGGCAACTCAAATCACTTATTAAACAAAACTAAAAGAGGAAGGAGAGAGTTTACCATGGTGGGGTGTCTCCCACCTAGCACTTTTAGTTTAAGTCCTTAAGTTGGACATTTTGAGGAGCTTATTGTCATGGTGGCTTACGTTTGTACTCATCCTTGAATCTCCAAGGATCCTTGCTTCTCAATTGGTTGACAGAATTTCCAACCATTTTCGTCAAGCTTGGGCAAAGTTCTACCCAAGATATGAGTCCCCATAGTTGGTCTTCACATAGTGAACCGGGATCCCATATCTTGTCTTCACACCCATCCGTTAGTTGAGTTTCATGGTTTTGTCGGATGAGCGGTTGACATAAAGGTGATTGACACATAGAATTCTCTTTACTCCACCAATGCTTCCTCCTAGATCCGTATAAAGTAATCCTTGTCTCAACATCATCCCTATACCTTGAGGCCTTGGCCTTGATAAGCTTAACACCTATTTTCCAACCACTACACAATTCTCTTTTTCCTTTAAGTCCACAAAGAGCTCTAAGTTGTCCATCCGTTTCAATCAAACCATATTCATGCGAGAAAGTAAAGCTTATGGATAAGAATTTTACCCACTTGAATGTTGTGTTGGATGGTGACTCGGGAAGGGAGACCTCCCCACACTTAGATAATGCAAGGTCTACTTCCTTGTGCTCTTCTTTGTGTATTTCCACCTCCTTGCGAGCTTCCTTGATTTCAACCTTTCCCCTTTTATCACATATATAGCTTGGTGTTGTCTTCAAGAACTTTGATTTCTTGCCTAATGGGAGGTGGTTCAATTTTGGATAGAAATTCATTGATGAATAGATCCATTTCTTGGTCAACCTCTTCATATTCTTCAATTTCGATATACACCATGTCAACGTTTTTCTCTTGGTAGCTCTCTTTCTCATTGCTCACCAAGGGTATGGGAGGTTGTGCACACTCTTTTATACTTTCAACTCCATGTCCAATGGGAGAGGATTCCATTGTAGAGAGAAATTCATCCATGATTGAATCCATCTCTTGATAAGCCTCTTCCAAGTCTCCAACGATGATATGCCTTGGAGGTTGCGCACCTTCTTCAACTTCAATATCAAGCTCCTTGGAAGAGTGCTCCATGAGACTACATTCCCTTGGACTTTCAACATCTCCTAAATCTTCAACCACTTCTTCCTTTTCTTCAATGATTATAGGTTCCTCTAGTTGCTCCAATACAAAATTTGACTCCTCTTTCTCCACCGAATTTTCCAATTTCACCTTCATACTTTGCTCTTCTTTTGACTTTTCACATGTGGTCACGGAAGTACCTTGAGTATTCAAGCATTGGTGGGCTAAAGTGTGCACCACCTTGGTCAAATTGGTCACAAACTCAAGTGTATCCCGCTTCATGGCTTCTTGTCCTTGGAGTAACAAAGTGAGAGGATCGTCTATTGGGGCTTGGGGTGAATAGGAAGGTTCATTATTTTGGAGGGAGGGTTCATGGTAGGAAGGTGGTTCTTCTTGGTAAAGGTATGGAGATGATGAGTATTGAGGTGGTTCTTGGGAGTAATCTTGATATGGTTGTGGTGATTCTAGAGGTTCTTGCTCATAATGGCCATAAAAATATGGTATGGATGATTGGTTATATGATGGATATGGATCATAGGGTGGTGCTTGGTGATGAAAGGCTTGTGAGAATGGTTGAGGTTCATGTTGAGGATGAGATTCATAGGCATATGATGGTGGTTGTTGAGTGTCACAAAAAGAATCATCATAGCCGCTAAGTTGGCATGCATTAGGATGGAAATTATACCTATAAGTATCCGGAGGTTGTTGCCAATAGGAGTGATCAATTCCTTGAGGCTCTTCCCATCTTTGTTGGTTCCATCCATGGTACATGTTGCCATTAAAGTCCACATTTCCTACAACACACTTAGAACCAAACACAAAGCCAAAGTGGTGAGAATTCATAATGAGAGAACAAAATAAAACTAACAAAAATTAAGAAACAACAAAAGATAAACCTATTCACAATATTCACATATGTACAATAGCCAATAACACAACACCATTGCAAATCCCCGGCAACGGCGCCATTTTGACAAATGGATTTTTGACGGTTTAGAATTTCACAAATGAAATCTCGTTGAAGTATAGTCTCTAAACCAACAATAATCCTTTCATGCAAAAATTTGTTTGTCACAAGTACAAACCCCTAAAATCTATAAACCGAAGTATTTAAACCTCGGGTCGTCTCTCAAAGGACTTGCAGGGTAGTGTTCTTGTTATTGGTTATGGACTTGTTTATTTTGGGGTTTTGGATGAGGAATGTGAATAGTAAATGGTAGGAAAACTTTATTCACAAAATGGTCTTGGCAAGGTTTGGTTGTCAAGGGTCTTCATCATTATCACTAGCCACAAGTATGGTAGTTGCAAGGGTTAATCCCACTTAGTCATCCTTAAATCGATTAACAAAGGAAAGTCAAGCGAGTTATATCAATCCTAGTCCATAAGTCCTAGCTTTCCACTAATTGGATTAATGAAGGCTAGAGTTAATGGCTATCAACTATCAATCAATTGGACACTAGTGACTCAAGAAATCCTAAGTTACCTTCTCAAGCCAAGAACATAAAATTCTAGTCTAACATTCTTCCAAGCATTTAATCAAACACTTGGAAGGCACAAAAGAAAAGTATAGTCAATCACAACAAGAATGAATTCTAACTACAATTGAATGTAAAGAATTAACAACAACAATCAAAGAAATCACAATTATCATGAATTACCTCAAATTGCATTATTGAAAGAAAATAAAGAGAACAAGAGTATCTCAATTACAAAACCTAGAAACAAAATAAGAGGAATTACAACAAGAGAATAGGGATAGAGAGAAGAACCAAAGTGTAGCAATCATCAATTGAAGGTAGAAGTAGAAGGAGACTTGAATTAAACCTAGAACTATGAGATCCTAATCTAACCCTAATTCCTAATCCTAATCCTAGAGAGAAGAGAGAGCTTCTCTCTCTAGAAACTAACTACAAAGCTAAACTAAACTAATTGGTAACTAACATATGTTTCCCCCTTCACTCCTTGGGTTAAATAGCATCAGAAATGAGTTGGATTGGGCCCACAAGGCTTTAGAATTTGTTGGCCACATTTTGCTTTAAGTGAACTAGGTGGCAGCAACGGTGCGTGCGCGTACTTTGCGCGTGCGCGCCACCATACGTGTAGCAACTATGGCAAATCTTATATCGTTTCGAAGCCCCGGATGTTAGCTTTCCAACCCAACTGGAACCGCATCAATTGGACCTCTGTAGCTCAAGTTATGGTCGTTTAAGTGCAAAGAGGTCGGCTTGACAGCTTTCCGGTTCTTTCATTTCTTCATGAGTTCTCTACCTTTTCATGCTTCTTTCTTTATTCCCTTGATCCAATCTTTGCCTTCTAAATCTGAAATCACTTAGCAAACATATCAAGGCATCTAATGGAATCAAGGAGAATTAAATTTAGCTATTTTAAGACCTAAAAAGCATGTTTTCACTCTTAAGCACAATTAAAGGAGAATATACAAAACCATGCTATTTCATTGAATAAATGTGGGTAAAAGGTGATAAAATCCCCTAAATTTAATACAAGATAAACCGTCAAATTGGGGTTTGTCAACCAACCATGTGGTGCAAGGGTAGTTTAAGCATGCAAGGAAGAAGCATGAGAAGCACACACCCTTATGGACCATAAATGGGGATGAATGGTTTGTGGAAAGTGGGGATGCACTCAAAAAGTGATTGGTTGAGAGGCAAGGTAGTCACAATAAGTCCAAAATTCAAGTGTGCCTTTCATCGAACACTTGGTGTGCATCCCTCACGTAGTATGTGATTATGTGAAAATGAGAGCAATGTAGCTTTCCACAATCCATTATTAATGATTATAATGCCTATTGAGTGCAAGAAAAGTAAGCAACACCATTCATCTACGCATGTAAGTGAGTTTGGGGCCTAGATGCCCATGAAGAATGGGATTGAAAGAGAGGGGAGAGCAAAGACATCCCAAGGGAGTAGCTAGAGAAAGAAGGAAGAGAGAAAAAGGAAGAAAGAAACTACCTAAAAGATGGTACAACTAAATGAATAAGAACCACAAGATGGACTAAGAGGGGGCTTAGTATAATACCTTGTGAGATGGAGAAGGATGTGGAAGAAGAAGAGAAGTGGACTGAGAATGAAGGGGTAAGTGTGCCCCTCTTAAAGGTGGCGTCGAGCACCGGCGCGTGCGCGCGCGGTGCGCGCTCGCGCAGAGAGTAAGGTGGCTAGGGGTGCGCGCGCGCGCACATGTCGCGTGTGCGTCCATGCGCTTGGGCTGGGGGCACAGGAGAGGCATAGGGGTGGCATAACTCTCTGGACGAAGTACCAGAGATTGCTTTAGCGTGTGATGGCGCGCGCGCGCACAGTGCGCGTACGCGTCCACGTGGTTGTGCCCCAGGCATGAGGGGGGCCTGGAGGGGGCTCAACTCTCTGTGAAATGGCCCAGAGAGGAGTGCAGAGTGAAAGGGCGCATGCGCGGCTGTGGCGCGCACGCGCATTCCGTGCTCGCTTTGTATGGACGCGTGCGCGCCAGGTGCGCGCACGCGGCAAGGGTGCTGGGCTGGTGGCTTAGTGTAGTCTTGAGAGAGGCTTAACTCTCTGTAAAATGTACTAGGGGGCAGCAAAGCAATCGGCGCGGACGCGCGCCATGCGCTTGCGCATCGATTGGCGGATTTCGCTCATGTGCGCGGACGCGCCATGTGCGCGCACGCGCAGAGGGGTGGGTTTTTTTTTCTAGATTTGCAAGTGGTTACCCCTTTTCAACATTTCAAACCCCCCTTTCCATACAGCCACTTAAGCACTATAGCAAATGAAGTCAACAAATGAAGGGGAGTTGTCATTAAAATCTAGCTAACAAACATGAAGTCAAGTGTCTATGTACAAGTCTCAAAGGAAGATCTTACCATGGTGGGGTGTCTCCCACCTAGCACTTTTGTTTAATGTCCTTAAGTTGGACTTTCAGCAGCTTATAGTGTTTATTCAAGAGTTGCATCCCTCAAGAGGAACACTTCAAATTCCTTGGCGTTCTTTCTTTGCTCACCATGATACAATTTGAGACGGTGCCCGTTTACCTTGAAGATGTCCGGGCTTGATGGGTGGCGCAAGTGATAGACTCCATAAGGTTCTACTTTTTCCACTTGGTAGGGCCCATCCCACCTTGATCTAAGCTTTCCGGGTAGTAATCTCAACCTTGAATTGTAGAGAAGGACTAGGTCACCGGGTCGGAATTCTCTTCTCCTAATGTCCTTGTCATGGATGGCTTTCAACTTTTCCTTATAAAGTCTGGAGTTGTCGTAAGCTTCCAATCTCATACATTCTAATTCAGCCAATTGAAGCTTTCTCTCTACTCCGGCCCCACCCAAGCTCATATTACACTCCTTTATGGCCCAATAAGCTTTATGTTCAATCTCTACCGGTAGGTGACATGCTTTGCCATATACAAGCCGGAAGGGGCTCATGCCAATGGGTGTCTTGTAAGCCGTTCGATAGGCCCACAATGCATTGGAGAGTTTAATGCTCCAATCTTTCCTATTCGGCTTTACAATCCTTTCCAATACATGCTTGATTTCCCGGTTAGAGACTTCGGCTTGGCCGTTTGTCTGAGGGTGGTAAGCCGTGGCGACTTTGTGGATGATGCCATATTTTCTCATGAGGCCGTCTATTCTTTTGTTGCAAAAGTGGGATCCTTGGTCACTTATGATTGCTCTTGGGGCGCCAAAGCGACAAATGATGTTGTTCCTCACAAAAGAATACACAACATTAGCGTCATCCGTTCGGGTGGGGGTTGCCTCAACCCATTTTGACACATAATCGACGGCTAGCAAGACGTAGAGGAAGCCATTGGAATTTGGAAATGGTCCCATGAAGTCGATTCCCCATACGTCAAAGATTTCGCAAAATAGCATATTTTGTTGGGGAATTTCGTCCTTCTTGGAAATATCTCCAAACCTAATACATTGGGGACAAGATTTGCAATAGAGAGAAGCATCTTGAGAAGAGTTGGCCACCAAAATCCGCAATCAAGGATTTTTCTTGCCGTTCTTTGGGGTCCGTAGTGACCACCTCCTTCGGAAGCATGGCAAGCGTCCAAGATTGCTTGGAATTTGGTTTGAGGTATGCACCGTCGCACTATTTGGTCTGCTCCACACCTCCACAAATAGGGATCATCCCAAATATAGTATTTGGATTCGCTTTTCAGCTTATCCTTTTGGTGTTTGTTGAGATTGGGAGGGAGAGTGCGTGAAACCAAATAGTTTGCTATTGGGGCATACCAAGGAACCACTTCCGAGATTGCATGCAAAGCATCTAAGGGAAAGGAATCATTGATAGGAGTGGTGTCGCCTTTTGTGTGTTTGAGGCGACTTAAATGGTCCTTCACTAGGTTTTGGGCACCGCTCCTATCTTTGATTTCCAAGTCAAATTCTTGTAATAAGAGCACCCAACGAATTAATCTCGGTTTGGATTCCTTTTTTGCCAACAAGTACTTTAGTGCCGCGTGATCCGAGTACACTACTACCTTGGAACCAAGAAGATAGGCTCGGAACTTGTCCAAAGCAAAAACAATAGCTAGAAGTTCCTTTTCGGTAGTGGTGTAGTTGGATTGGGCTCCGTCTAATGTTTTGGAGGCATAAGCTATGACATAGGGAATCTTACCTTCGCGTTGTGCTAACGCGGCTCCTATCGCATAATTCGAAGCGTCACACATGATTTCAAAGGGTTGAGTCCAATTGGGTCCTTGTACAATAGGGGCTTGTGTCAATGCTACCTTGAGTTTGTCATATGCTTCCATACATTCCTTGCTCATCTCAAATTCGGTGTCTTTTTGTAGTAATCGAGAGAGGGGTAAGGCCACCTTGCTAAAGTCCTTGATGAATCTCCGGTAGAATCCTGCATGTCCAAGAAAAGAATGGACTTCCCTCTCGGAGGAGGGGTAAGGTAAACTAGATATGACATTTATCTTTGCCGGATCTACGGAGATACCTTCCTTTGATACTATGTGTCCCAAAACAATGCCTTGTTTGACCATGAAATGACATTTTTCAAAATTTAAGACAAGGTTTGTTTTGGTGCATCTTTCTAAGACTTTTTCAAGGTTACCTAAGCAATGCACAAATGACTCACCATACACGCTAAAATCATCCATGAAAACTTCCATTGATTGCTCTAGAAAATCCGCAAATAGGCTCATCATGCATCTTTGGAACGTTGCCGGTGCATTGCATAGGCCAAATGGCATACGCTTGTAAGCATACGTTCCAAAGGGGCAAGTAAATGTGGTTTTTTCTTGGTCTTCTGGAGCAATATGAATTTGGAAGTATCCGGAGTAGCCATCAAGAAAACAATAGTATGATTTACCGGCGAACCGATCAAGCATTTGATCGATAAATGGTAGTGGAAAATGGTCTTTTCTTGTGGCCGCATTCAATCTTCGGTAGTCTATGCATACTCTCCAAGAATTCTGCACTCTTGTTGCTATAAGTTCACCACTTTCGTTTTTGATTGTTGTCACTCCGGACTTCTTTGGCACTACTTGGACCGGGCTTACCCATTCACTATCCGAGATAGGATAGATGATGTCCGCCTCAAGTAGCTTAGTGACTTCTTTCTTTACCACCTCAAGAATAGTTGGGTTGAGTTTCCTTTGAGGTTGTCGGACCGGTCTTGCTCCTTCTTCAAGAAATATGCGGTGCTCGCATACTTGGGGGCTTATTCCCACTAGATCCGCCAAACTCCACCCAATTGCCCTTTTGTTTTTCCTCAATACATTCAGCAATTTTTCTTCTTGTTGAGGAGTTAACTCTTGTGCAATTATCACGGGTAGCTTTTGGGCTTCATCAAGGTATGAATACCTTAAGTGAGGTGGTAGTGGCTTCAATTCCATCTTCTTGTCATTCCTTGAAGTTTGAGTCTCCGGATGGCTTGTATGATGTGTGGTATGTAGTTCGCTTGACTCTTCATTTGCCTCTTTGACCATGTACTTCTCATCTAATCTTGCAAGATGCACTTCGGCTACTATGTTATCGATTGGGTCACACCGAAATAGAGAATGGTTCTCCGGTGGATGCTTCATTGCTTCCTCTAGGCTAAAGCTTACAATTCTTCCATCAATTTCAAATGAGTAGTTCCCCGAGTAAGCATCAAGCTTAAATCTAGAAGTTCTCAAGAAGGGCCTTCCAAGTAGGATAGAGGATGCTCTCTCGGTTTCGCTTGACGGCATTTCAAGGACATAGAAGTCAATCGGAAACACCAACCCCTTTATATTCACCAATACATCTTCCGCAACACCCGCTACGGTTATTATGCTTTTATCCGCTAGGACAAATCTTGCCGTCGACCTTTTTAGTGGGGCAAGTTCAATACCCGATAAACGGAGAGCGGCATGATGCTAACACATGCTCCGAGGTCACACATACAATCTCTAAATTGAACTCCATTGACGGTGCAAGTGACCATACAAGGGCCCGGGTCATCACACTTCTCCGGTAATGTTCCCATCAAAGCGGAAATAGAACTCCCCAATGGGATGGTTTCCAATTCAAGAATTCTATCCTTGTTTATGCATAAATCTTTGAGGAATTTAGCATATCTAGGAACTTGATGGATGGCATCGAAGAGGGGGATGGTTACCTCAACTTTCTTGAACATTTCTACCATTTTGGGGTCGAGTTCTATGCGCTTTTTTGCTTTCTTTGCAAGTGTTGGAAATGGAAGTGGTTGAGCAATTTCTTCTTCCAAGGTTCTTTTGGCCTTGGTTGTCTCCCTTGTTGGTTGGGCTTCATCTTCAACTGTGGCTTGTGGTGTCTCCTCTTCCACTACCTCTTCTATATCTATTCTCTCTTCCCCTTGGGCGGTTGTGATAGGACTTGGGTCCTTTGCTTCCTTCTCTTTTAGTTGTGTACCGGATCTAAGGGTGATGGCATTGATGCCCCTTTTGGATTTGGTTGAGGTTGAGAGGGAATGGCACTTTGGATTGGGGGTTGAGGAGTGGGGGTCGATGGTGTGTCCATACGTGCAAGAAGAGCTTGTAATGTAGAGGTGAGGCCGGTGAGGCCGGAAGCAAGTGTGTTTTGTAATTCCTTTTGGCCTTGGATGATGGTCCGGAGTGTTTCGTCTTGGTTGGAGGGGGTGGTTGCATATGTGAGTTGAGGAGCTTGTGATTGATTGGGTGGTGGTCTTTGATGTGGTGGTTGATATGTTTGGTAGTTTCTTTGTGGGTTTTGTTGATTGTATGGTTGATTTTGTAAGTTGTATGGTCGATTTTGTGAGAAATTTTGCGAGTTGTTGTTCCATCTTTGACCTCCTCCATTGTTGTTGTTATCCCTATTCCCTTGTTGATGATTGTCTTTCCAATTTTGATTATTGTGTCCACTTCCTTGGTTGTAGCCTCCTCCTTGATAAGGGTGCCCTTGGTTAGGATTACCTCCTTGGTAGTACCCTTGATTGGGGCGGTCATAGAAATTATGGGTGGCCGCCAAAGTGTTGTCTTCTTGAAGGTTTGGGCACTCATCCGTGTAGTGAGAGTAGCAAGAGCAAATGCCACATACTCTTTGAGGGACCAATTGTTGTTGGTTGTGTTGTTGAGATGGTGGAGGGTGTTGTTGATATGATTGAGGTTGTTGTGGTTGTTGTTGATTCAATTGGAGTTGCCTCAAGACGGATGTCATCTCATTCAAGGATTGAGTTAGAGCGGTGGCTTCACTACTAGTTGATACCTCGTTCACGGTCCTTGGACGGTTGACTCTTCGCCTCATATGTTGATTGGATTCGGCTAAGTCAATAATAAGTTGCCATGCCTCCTCCGCGGTTTTATATTTGGACAAAGAACCATTGCTAGAAGTGTCCAAGAGGGTTCTATCTTGCTCTCGCATCCCTTGACATATGTATCCAAGCAATACTTGAGTGTCGAGCATGTGATTAGGGCACGCATCTAGTAGTTTGCGAAACCGTTCCCAATACTCATATAGTGGTTCCGTCTCACCTTGCACAATACAAGACATTTCTTTCCTTAGCCTATCCATCTTTTCCGGGGGCAAGAATTTATCCAAGAACCCTCTTCTAAGTAGGTCCCAATCGGAGGTAACTTCACTAGAGAGAGTGTAGAACCATTCTTTGGCCTTGTCCTCAAGAGAGAAAGGGAAAGCAAACAACCATATAGCAACTTCATCGGAACCTTCCCGTCTAGTGGTCGAGCATATGCGGTGGAAGTCCTTGAGATGTCGAATAGGGTCTTGTGCGGGAAGTCCGTGAAACTTGGGTAGGAGATTGATCAAAGCGGTCTTCAATTCAAAGTTCGCATTCAAATTGGGGTGAGTTACATGAAGGGGTTGAAGGACATAATCCGGTGCACCCGCTTCCTTGATGGTAACTCTCCTTGGAGCGTCCATGGTATTAGTACCTAAAACAAAAGAAGAATTGTTAGTGAGATTGATGGGAGTATGATTAATGCCTTCTTTGAGTGACGGTTCAATGTTCACTTGTAGTAAGGTGGTTGAGGTGGTGAAAACCTCTTCACCCTTTCCAAATCTTAGCCGCCTCCGAGCTTGCCTAATATGAAACAAAGTTCGTTCTATTTCCGGATCAAAAGGGGCTAAGCTCGGATTCGGTTGTGAGCGCGTCATGCAATGAAGGGGAAATGGAATTCATTGTAACGATGAGGAGTTAATCAATTGAGCAATTTACAATGAAGTGCAACTATGTACATATATACATACTTAATCCAAAACAATAACATGGCACACTAAGCAAATTCCCCGGCAACGGCGCCATTTTGACAATTGAATTTTTGCCGGTATAGAAATTATCAAATGATCAATCGTAGTATAGTCTAAACCGACGCAAAATCATTCATCAAACAAATCTACAATCTATATCCGAGAGTACTAGTCCCCCGAGTCGTTCTCCCTTGGAATTGCCAAAGTGTGCATCTTATTGATTTAGTAAGCCTTGTTGGAATTCTTTGAAGGTTTTAGCAAGTAATGAGAAACAAACAATCAATTATCAAAAGACTTGGCTTAGGGTTGGCATTAGAATTTCTATCCTTATAGTCCATTCAATATTGACAACAATTAGGCCTTACTTCATTTAGTTATCCCCTAGGTATAGAGGGAAGTCAAATGAAAGCAATCAACTTGAGTCACAAGTCCTAGCTTCACCTTATGGGAATCTAGCTTTAGTGCACTCCAAGCCAATTAGCAATCCCTAATTCCAAATCAACTATTGATACAACTATTCAACTTCTTCCAAGGAACAAACCCTATGCCAAGTGTGAACAATCTACTCCATAACTAGTGTTGTCATTTTATCAAACATGTGGTGAGCAAGAAGGAAAGTCATAGTAAAATGAGAAGAAAAGTTGAATTGAAAGTATTGCAACACAAAGATCTAACAACAAGTCTCAAAGAGTAGCAATGAAAATCTAAAATAGAGATGAAATCCAAAATTACAAAGTTGAATTCTAGATCTATGAGAATTGATCAATTGTATCTACTACTTGAAATTGGAGAAGAAAATCTATGACATGAACAAAGTGGAGTGAGAATTGTAATGGATCTCACCCAAAAAGTCATTGAAAATTCAGAAATTAGAAGAGGATGAACCCTAGTGAAGCTTGGAATCTCCCTCTTCTTCCTCCCAAAAGTGTAACTAACTTTCCTTTCTCCCCAAAAAAATCTAGATCTAGAAAATGAACTAAAAAATGTCCTTAACCCTTGTTCCTTTGGTCTTCTTAAGCTTTTCCCGCCAAGGTGTTTCTCCAAGAGTGGAATCCTTAACTGCCTCCACGCCTAAGTCACGTGACTTCTTAAAAAATCATATTCGCAAATCGGCGCGCACGCGCAAGGCACGCGCACGCGCCGTTGAGACGTCTTGTAATGTGCGCGGAGGCGTGATGTACGCGTGCGCGCCCATGAAGATCCTGGCTTAGCCGCTTCTCAAGCCGGCTCTTGGCTTCGGCTCCACGTTGCCCTATCCACGCGGGCGCGCAAGGTGCGCGCACGCGCCCGTGTGGAAATCTCCAAAGCTTAATCCTCATGCTTCCTTCCTTTGTACCCGTCTTCCTTCTCTCTTTCGGTCCATTCCTACTCTATATCCTGAAACCACTTAACACACAAGTCACGGCATCGAATGGCATCAAGAGAAGATTGGAAATGTATCTATTTTAGTGCGAAATAAGCATGTTTTCATTCATGAGGCGAAACTAGGAAAGGAATGCAAAATCTTGTATTTTCATATAGAAAGTGTGTGGAATCATTGATAAAACCCCTGAAATCAGCACAAGATAAATCAATTTTCATATTGACCCAGTTTTACTAGCCTTTTTCTTTATTTTTATTTAGTTTTATACACTTTCTTGCATCCTAAGAAATCAATTTGGAATGAAAATGCATAACTTCTCTTAATCAAACAACCACTATATAATTGATGCTAAATCATGAGGTTTAGGCCAAATTTAATTGCAGTTTTATGATTTGTAAACCTTGTGAATTTGGTGATACTTTGATTGGTTGTTTTGATTAATTGTAGGTGAAGAAAAGAAGAAAAGAAGAAAGCGTGGCCTAAGAAGTATGGCTCAAAGAAGAAAAAGCGTGGCCAAGAAAAGAGGAAGTATGGTGCAACAAAACCATGAAGCTCCCTCCAAAGCTCACTAAGTGAGCGCTACACTCACTACCAGGAGACCAAAGCATAAAGCTCAGCTCACTTTGTGAGCTGAGCACAACATGGGGTCAAGAGACAAGAAGAGAAGAACCAAGCTCTGCTCACTTTGTGAGCTGAGCACAACACAAGGCCAAGAAATAAGGAAATGAGGAACCAAGCTCAGCTCACTAAGTGAGCATTATCGAGAGCGCTAGAGGAAAAATTCAAAGGAAATGATTTGCAAATGCATGCTCCAAGGCTTTAACTCATGACCAAGGGGGATGGGGGAGGCGCTACTCACAAAGGAAAATAAGCAAAAAAATGGCCAAATGCACTCCTCAAGGTTCGAACTCACCACCATGAGGAAGCAAGGAAGCAAGGCATCACAAGAAAACCAAGGAAAAGCTCCAGCACATGCTTCCCATGGGTTTCGAACCAAGGACCTTTCCTTGGATGCCCCAAAGCTCAGCTCACTTTGTGAGCTGAGCGCTATCCATGGGCACATGAAGCACACCTTGACACGGTCCTGGGCAGCACAAGGCGCAACAAATTGGCACCAAGGCACTAGCGCTCAGCTCACAAAGTGAGCTGAGCTCTCCCCTGATGCATCCCAAGCAGCAAAGCAAGCAACAAAGGCCTCCCCACACTAAGTCTCCAAGCTCAGCTCACTTTGTGAGCTGAGCATCCCCCTGGAAGCAAATTTCTTCATGGGCTAAAATTCAAATTAAAAATCCAACTTAATTCATTTCTTCACCAAATCAAAAGCCCATCCAAATTCCAATATCCAAGAATAGAAAGTGTATAAATAGGACTTAGTTTGCTGTAATTAGAAACTTTTCTCTTGGACATTTTTTTGAGAATTCCCTTTTGAGCTGTAATTTTTGAATTGATTTCCTTAGAGAATTGGGAAGGAGAATTGATCTCTCTTCTTCCTTGTTCCTTGTTCTTACTTGAGCACTCTTTAATTTTCTTGCTTTGGATCTTGGGTGAAGAATTGAAGAACTTCTGTTTCAATCTCACCTTGAGATCTCTTGTTTACGTTTCTGCATAATTGAATTTGAATTTCACTCTCTGGTCATTGCATCTTCTTCTACTCTTCTGCAATCTATTTCTGCAATTTACTTTTCTTCATTTCTTTTGCAATTGTTCTTGTTGGATCAAGGAAGGATTTGAGATCTAGACTTGTTATCTAGTCTCTTCCACTCCTGAGATCTTGAACCATTTTTCATTTGCTGCAACTTAAGCATTGCTTTCTGTTTTAATTTCTCAAGCATTTCTACTTTGCTGTTTAGATCTACTTTGCTTTAATTCATCTTTCACTATTCTGTTTTGTTGCAATTTACTTCTGCTTGTTTAATTTCTGCAATCCCACTTCCTAATTCCCTTTTATCATTCAAGCAATTTACATTTCTTGCACTTTAAGATTCAGTCATTTACATTTCTTGCAATCTAAGTTTCTGCAATTTAATTTACTTGTTCTTTAAGATTTAGCACATTTACTTTCCTGCTCTTTAATTTACTGCACTTTACCCTTCTCCCTTTACGTTTCAAGCAATTTAGTTTCTGTTAATCACAAACCACTCAACCAACACTTGATTCGCTAGACTAAATCAACCACTAAACTAAAATTGCTCAATCCTTCAATCCCTGTGGGATCGACCTCACTCACGTGAGTTTTTATTACTTGATACGACCCGGTATACTTGCCGGTTATACATGAAAGAAATTTTTCGCGCATCAAGTTTTTGGCGCCGTTGCCGGGGATTGATTAGATTGACAATGATTAAGTGAAGTGGTGATCTAGATCTAGCATTTTTATTTTCTGTTCCTTTAATTTTTGACTAACCCACTAACTATTTGAATTTTTGCCTGAGATGACTGAAATTTTGCTTTAGCAACAAAGTAAAGTTTTTCGGGAAATTTCTGGCTCTATGCAATGCTCTTGCTTACACAAGAGAAGCAATTTCTGCCACTAATCTCCCAAGTCCATCAACTGTTTGATGCTTTGTGCCAGCTAACCTTCTGAATCACATTCTAAGCTTAAAAATATTCCATCATCACTTGAATTGGTTGTGACTGTGCAGATCATGGAAGGGAACTCAACAAATTCTAGCAATCATGAGAGTAATATCCCCACCTTGGATGATAATGTAACCCATAGTTCAAAGCAACTATCCATAGCCATGAATGATGTTGCCCAATGGTTTGAAGCTTTTCCACAAGGAAGCATTATCGGATGGGAAGAACTGATGAATGGACTCCTAGTCAAATTTAACCCATCACAGAGAGTTGTTAAGCAAGAGGCAGAAGTGCATCCATTAGAGAAAGAAATTGAAGGTGCTCGTGCAGTAATAAGCCAAAACAAGCAGATGCATCAGCAGACTCTACAACAACTAGATATGATGGCTAGAAAAATCACTGAGTTGAGACATGCTGTAGTACATACATACAACCTGACTCAAAGCTCATATGGGTGTAATCAAGCTGAACACAGCTTTGGGGCCATTAACCATGAGCAACAAAGCTATGAGCAATTACAAGCTCCAAGCAATCACTCTAGCATGCTCCAGCACAGGCCTCAGAATGATGTGTACAATCCACCTTGGAGAACTCATTCTAATGGGAGGGGGGTTGAGAACCAAAACCAAAGACCAAGGGACTTCAACTGCAACAATCCCAACTTCAAAAATCAACTTAAAACACACCCCCACAACAACAATCACATACACTTCCAACCCCGTCCTACCTCACCATTCGCTCAAAATGACCTTCATCAACCACCACAATTGACACAGCCACAACCACTTCCAACCTTTCAAAGAATCTATATTCTAGAAATGCTGATGGAGAGGTCCATAAAAATTCAAGAAATGATGGCAATAGAGCGGGAAGAAATAAAGAAACATCAAGAGATGATAAGCAAGAACCAGGAGGCTTCACTCAGAAGACTTGAAAGGCAGGTGGAACAATTAGTGCAAAACCTTGCTGAATTAGGTGAGAAAAAGGGGACTCTGAACCCAAAGAGCCATGAAAAGGATGCTGTGTTGAAAGAGAAGGGAGTCATGGAGGAAAATAAGAAGGCTATGGAAAGAGAAACAGAGGGAAGGAAGCCCATAGCAAGAGGAGGAAACCTAAGGCAACAGAAGCCTCAACTTCTATGAGCACAGAGTGAAGGATGTCAAGCTAGTGACAATAAAAGAGCGCTTGTTGGGAGGCAACCCAACCTGAGGTAGTTTTATTTTCATGACTATTTCAATAAAAAGGTCAATTAGTTTTGTCTACATTGCAAGAAGCTAAGTTTGGTGTTGCACACCAAAACAATCTAAGGGAGAGTGAAGGATTCTAAGTTTGGTGTCCCACCAAAGTCTCATCATAAAACGCATTCTCACTTTCTACATAATGCTAGCTTCAAGCATTTAGATAAACTAGTTAACTATTTACTGTTTCATAGTTTTTAGTTTTATTACCTTTAGCATGAAAAAAAAAAGATTTCACAGATAATTAATTTGCTGCATGAGAGACATTGGCAAGGAACTAAGTTTGGTGTTCACACACCAAAGTAAGTTCAAAAGCCCACAAATAAGCTTTGCATATTAACCGGGTACATTAAGGGCTTGAGAGGCAAGCCACTTTTGAGGATTATGCAGGAAATAGCCAACAAATTAAAGAACACTTGCATTATGACTCAGAAGGAGCAAACAGAAGGAAGAATGAAAAGCTGCAACCCAACAGGTTGTATTTATACTTGATCCTTGTTGTTATATAATGATTTAATTCAGAGATTCCTTTATGTCTGGCTGGAATGATTATTTAGTTGCAAGTGGAAGTACATGTTGAAAAAGAAAGCTATCTGCATAATTTTTGCTTGAAAGTTATCTGCATAATAATTGTCATCACTCATTAACTTGAATACTTTGTTTTGTTCCCCCTTGCTGTTTGAATAAAAGAGAGATGTTTGGTTTAGAAAAGTAATTGTTCAATGTCACAGAAGTTAGAATGAAAGTTAGTGGTAGTGTGTGTTTGATTAATTGTTAGCTCATAAAATAAAAGCTGCAAAATGACATGTTTCTTAAAGCCTAAGCTAGTTTGCTGCTATGATGTCTCAATCAATGAAAGTACCTTGAAAGTAAACCAAAATAGAAGAAGAAAAAGAAAGAAGAAAAGCCAAAAGTTGGCAAAGAAAAAAACAATAAGGCTAGACACCAATAGCTTGGACCCTAGGACATATGCCTGTGGTGTTTGTGTACTAGGATATGCTTGGACAAGTAAGTTCTAAGGAGTATTTTGAAACTTGGCAACTTAGATCAACTGATCTGGGATTGCCAACTGAAAGTCCACAATAAAGAGCAGCCTAGCTACAAAACATTTAGTGATCCAAAGAGATGTTGGGCATCAATGATCCTAGGAAGAACAAAGTGAGCCATGTGTCTGTGGTGAAGAAATGTTGAGTAAAATAAGGCCAAAGGCCACTGCAACATTTGACACCAAGCCTTCAATAAGAAATAAGTTCTGTAATGCAAAAGAAAGAAGAAAAGCGGACAAGGGAAATGAGCAAAAAGTGAGGATTCATAGCAGCAACCTTAATGAACCCTTAAAGGAACATTGTTTGTTTTGACAGCAAGTAATAAATGAGCTACTTTTGATCTGCATAAAGCCCCATAGACCAAGTTCAACTATCTGCTTAATAAGAACATATATACTTATCTATTTCATTCTATCTTCTCTTATGTTTGATGCTTGCTTGGGGACAAGCAAGTTTTAAGTTTGGTGTTGTGATGACAAGTCATATTGACCCAGTTTTACTAGCCTTTTTCTTTATTTTTATTTAGTTTTATACACTTTCTTGCATCCTAAGAAATCAATTTGGAATGAAAATGCATAACTTCTCTTAATCAAACAACCACTATATAATTGATGCTAAATCATGAGGTTTAGGCCAAATTTAATTGCAGTTTTATGATTTGTAAACCTTGTGAATTTGGTGATACTTTGATTGGTTGTTTTGATTAATTGTAGGTGAAGAAAAGAAGAAAAGAAGAAAGCGTGGCCTAAGAAGTATGGCTCAAAGAAGAAAAAGCGTGGCCAAGAAAAGAGGAAGTGTGGTGCAACAAAACCATGAAGCTCCCTCCAAAGCTCACTAAGTGAGCGCTACACTCACTACCAGGAGACCAAAGCATAAAGCTCAGCTCACTTTGTGAGCTGAGCACAACATGGGGTCAAGAGACAAGAAGAGAAGAACCAAGCTCTGCTCACTTTGTGAGCTGAGCACAACACAAGGCCAAGAAATAAGGAAATGAGGAACCAAGCTCAGCTCACTAAGTGAGCATTATCGAGAGCGCTAGAGGAAAAATTCAAAGGAAATGATTTGCAAATGCATGCTCCAAGGCTTTAACTCATGACCAAGGGGGATGGGGGAGGCGCTACTCACAAAGGAAAATAAGTAAAAAAATGGCCAAATGCACTCCTCAAGGTTCGAACTCACCACCATGAGGAAGAAAGGAAGCAAGGCATCACAAGAAAACCAAGGAAAAGCTCCAGCACATGCTTCCCATGGGTTTCGAACCAAGGACCTTTCCTTGGATGCCCCAAAGCTCAGCTCACTTTGTGAGCTGAGCGCTATCCATGGGCACATGAAGCAACAAATTGGCACCAAGGCACTAGCGCTCAGCTCACAAAGTGAGCTGAGCTCTCCCCTGATGCATCCCAAGCAGCAAAGCAAGCAATTAGAAAAATAGGACTTAGTTTGCTGTAATTAGAAACTTTTCTCTTGGACATTTTTTTGAGAATTCCCTTTTGAGCTGTAATTTTTGAATTGATTTCCTTAGAGAATTGGGAAGGAGAATTGATCTCTCTTCTTCCTTGTTCCTTGTTCTTACTTGAGCACTCTTTAATTTTCTTGCTTTGGATCTTGGGTGAAGAATTGAAGAACTTCTGTTTCAATCTCACCTTGAGATCTCTTGTTTACGTTTCTGCATAATTGAATTTGAATTTCACTCTCTGGTCATTGCATCTTCTTCTACTTTTCTGCAATCTATTTCTGCAATTTACTTTTCTTCATTTCTTTTGCAATTGTTCTTGTTGGATCAAGGAAGGATTTAAGATCTAGACTTGTTATCTAGTCTCTTCCACTCCTGAGATCTTGAACCATTTTTCATTTGCTGCAACTTAAGCATTGCTTTCTGTTTTAATTTCTCAAGCATTTCTACTTTGCTGTTTAGATCTACTTTGCTTTAATTCATCTTTCACTATTCTGTTTTGTTGCAATTTACTTCTGCTTGTTTAATTTCTGCAATCCCACTTCCTAATTCCCTTTTATCATTCAAGCAATTTACATTTCTTGCACTTTAAGATTCAGTCATTTACATTTCTTGCAATCTAAGTTTCTGCAATTTAATTTACTTGTTCTTTAAGATTTAGCACATTTACTTTCCTGCTCTTTAATTTACTGCACTTTACCCTTCTCCCTTTACGTTTCAAGCAATTTAGTTTCTGTTAATCACAAACCACTCAACCAACACTTGATTTGCTAGACTAAATCAACCACTAAACTAAAATTGCTCAATCCTTCAATCCCTGTGGGATCGACCTCACTCACGTGAGTTTTTATTACTTGATACGACCCGGTATACTTGCCGGTTATACGTGAAAGAAATTTTTCGCGCATCATTTTCCGACTCGGAAAAATTCACTGAATCCAAATATCATATTTGAATTATCAAATTCCAATTGCCAAATCTTCCAACCATATTCGCTCTTATTTAACTTATTATTTAATTAATTTTGGTTAGACCGGGTATTACATTCTACCCCCCTAACAGAAATTTTCGCCCTCGAAAATTCCATCCATCATTGCGAGTACGCGAGCGTAGTCTGCCTCTATATCCAACGCATAACAGTCCCAAGGTCCTTTTATTCTGCACGCTTCCGTTGCCGCGCTCTGATTTCTCTATATTCGAGGTTCTCGGTCATTTGTCCAACGCCGACCAATAGTCTCGTTCCTTACTTTTATCGTCTCATCAACTCACCCTATTAAATCTCAAATCATGTCATCAATAATATCACCATCGTCGTTAATCACAGCCATCGTCCCCCATCACTATAATCAATCAAAGATCATCACCACATCTTAATGATACTCCATCACTATCCTCTCTCTCTGCCAAGCCAATTACCACTAATCACAGCTCAACTCCAAGCATAAACTCCAAACTTACTTTCTTATTCTCAAACCCTCGAATTTCCACATGACTTGCTGTTATAAGGCCTCCGACTCATCAATCAAAAATCCCTTTCATTTCTGGAAAGCAAATGAGTTTGAAATAACAATTTAACAAAATTATAAGAATCCGCTTTCCTTTAATAATCTATAAAAGCATTCGAGACACATCTCTTTTGTTAACGTTACTCATATCAAAAATCATCCTCAAAACTATAACCAACGCTCTTTCAATTTCTTGGGAAAAATTTTCAACAGTACCTCCCCAAAAATTGGAGTTTACCACCCGTCACGGATTCCCTTAAACCAATCTCAGTACCGCATCAGCATTCCAATTTAGTGGTTTTCACATTCGTCTTTCAAAACCAATCATTATAAATCTCAATCTAATTCCAAGGTCACTATGACCAAACATCATGGTACTCATCTCTCAAACACGACAACTTGCACTCTCTCATCATCTAAATCCAATTATGCATCAATGATAATTTCCTCATCCGCTTTAGAACCATCAAAGCTCGCAGCCGCAATCAATTCCAACTATTGGGGATCATTACTTGCAGTAACCCGCTTAACCCTTCTAGTATTCAAACATAAGATACTATAGTAAACTTTTACAGCTCTTATTCGTAGCTATCCTGTGTTACTACTTCAACAAGTTTCCGCTGCTTTATTCTGATCTCTCGTCTAGTACGAGTTCTATCACTTACTTCCTCACAACCACAACTTAGCATGACTGGCATTCACTAGATTTCTATCTATGATAGCCAAAACCACATACCAACTTAATCATACTTTTAACACGTTGTTACCGATCTTTCGCTTACCAATTCCCAAACCGTCGGATCTAACGGTATCACCCGTTGTTGTAGTGAACACACGACCTTGTTGTTGGCCCTTGGTAGTATTCCGGTTGACCTTCTTAGGACATTTCCAGGACACGTGTCCAACTCCTCTACAACCATAGCAAAGTCCCAATCCACCTCGACACGGAGTTCCCGGATGATGGCTTTGACATCGCCCACCAGTCATTCCACTCTGAGGTTGCTTTCCGTTAAAGGCCTACCTAATCACTTATACTCACCAAACCTTCTATTAAGATAACTTAGGGTTATCTAGAACAGATCATAATTTTTCATTCGACCATGTATTATGAGTGAATACCAGCCTTCAGCATTATCTAAAGTGGTAAAGAATTAAGTTATCAGTTTTCTTATTACCTCAGGTACGAAAATCAGACCTGGCAGTCTCCCGGTCCTTCCGATGTGGGCAATCTCTGACCAAATGTCCTAGCTTTCCGCAATTGTAACACAAACCCGAACCATAACGACACGGTCTATTTGGGTGATGACCTCCACATCTCTGACAGCTCAAAACATCTGAAACAACCACTATTTGCTTTTCCCTACCTTTTCCTTGGGAATTCTTATTTGTCGCAAGGTCATTTCGCCTTTGGGGAAGACGTTGTGGGTATCCTCTTCTCTTAAACTCTTGACCCCTTGTTGAGTATTCCTGATTGTGCTCTCTGCGGTGGGACTCCTGACGGTCATTCTTCGTCTCAACGGCCTTCCTCACACATTCTTCAGCAATATGGCTCTTGTTCACAAGTTCGGAGAAGACCCTAATCTCCATCGGTCCAACGGAGCTCAGGATTTCACTTCGAAGTCCTCCCTCATACTTAATACACTTCCATTCCTCGAAGTCTCCCGAGATTCCTTGACACATACGAGAAAACCTGAATAACTCCTCAAATTTATTCGTATACTCAGATACGGACATTGTACCCTGCTTCACCTGCAGTAATTCAAGTTCCTTGACCGTTCTAGCAGAATTCGGGAAGTACTTCTTATAAAATTCCACTTGGAAGGTACCCCAGGTGATAGGATCATTCCCCTGCTGCAGGAGACGTCGGGCCCCTTGCCACCAATGCGATGCTTCCCCCGTGAGCAGATAGGTAGCAAATTCAACACACTGTTCTTCAGGCACCAACTGCGCTTGCAGTGCTCGCTCCATGGCCTGAAACCAGGTGTCAGCTTCAGTCGGATTAGTGGTTCCCTTGAACTTAGGTGGATTAACCTTTAAGAAAGTTGCCAGTGTCATCGGGCCCTGAGCTCCACTTCCGCCATTGCCATTATTGTTTATCTGTTGCCCAAGAGCCTCCGCAGTGGCCTGCATAGTAGCAGCCATATTCTCCAACACCGCCATAAAGTTTACCGGGTTATTCGGGTTGATTTCCGGTTCCTGAGTACTAGTACAATCTCTCTCACATCCCCGACCAGGTCCACGAGGCGCCATCTGGTTCCTATACACACCAAACAATCGATATCAAGTTGATCAGTCTCAATATCGGAAGTATAGTGCTTCAAAGTACCAAAAGTACACTCATGGACTTCATGCTAGTTGTATCGGTTAGATACCCTAACTAGCACAGGCACAGACTCAGAGTATGCATTGAAGCATAAGCAGTTCCATCCCTCAGGCTCACGAGGACGAACTGCTCTGATACCATAATGTAACACCCTAATATTCAAATCCTTATGCTCGAGTCATAAGTCAATGATATTACGGTGGTACGACTCTCAGGTAGATTTTTAATATATAAATATAGGTAATTTCGAAAAGTGTATTAATCGAGAAGCCTGAAAAGAGTAGAAATAAAATCGCAAAGACGTATCACTCACGTTTCGACAACAAAAGATAAACCGTGAAGCCGAAAATGATATACGGACAAGGCGTAGAGGAGATTAAGAGATAGATAACAGATAGATATATATAACATAAGTAAATAGCCACTAGTCGCGACCTGCGAAGTTTAGGCCGGCTAGGGTACAGTATGAAAGTAGATGACAACAGTATATCCTAATCTCTCCCAAAGGAAACATAAGAGCCTCTATAGGCAAGTTCCAAAAGAGTTCAATACATAATATAATCTTTTCAAAACATAGGTGGAGAGATTCTAATCAAACACAAAGTAGAGGAAATAAAGATCTTCGCCGTCTCTCAGATGACCCACAACTCACTTCTGAGCACCTGGACCTGTATCTGAAAAATAAGAGATATATACGGAATGAGAACCCCGGGCCCATGGGTTCCCAGTACGGTAAAAGTGCCAAATAAATACAATGCACTGCAATAAAAACTCACCAAGCATCCTAAACTCCTTTTCACCAAGTATCCAGCCTAGATTCTCACTAATCTATAAATAGGCATCTGTCGTAAGGGGATACTAAATCTAGATCACATCTCATATGACTCCCAACTCGCTGACTCTCCCACGAATCAGATTTCAGAATCATAAACAAACCCATCATCAGTCGTGCTGTCTCAGCAATTCTATATCAATATATCATGCCCTCCCTGGAACTAGTGAAACCACATCACTGCGTCTACCCAGGGAGCTCAAATCATCTCAACTAATGATCACCATCATCATGCAATCGCATCATCAATTCATCTCATCAAGAACAGCCCTCAACCTCCACCGACACCAACATGAGGGGTCTCTCAGTTGTACAAACACAAGCAATACAGGCAAGTAATACACAATTAGGGTACAAGTAGAACAAGTAGCACATAATCAGGTAACTTAGCATATATAATGTAGAAATCCAAAACAAATAGGCAAACCCAAACAATTCAAACATATGCAAATGATGAATGCCTGCCCTATGGCTGATGATATCATCTGTCGGTTATCAAGCCAACCCGACATGTCCCGTAGCTAACCCGGGCACAGTCTCTCTGTTGCGTATTAATATAATTAGAGGGAATATGTGCCCTGTCACCATTAGAGGGTATCTGTGCCCTGTCGCCATTAGAGGGTATCTGCGCCCTGTCGCCATTAGAGGGTATCGGTGCCCTGTCACCCTTACAACCAGAGAGAAAACACAAGCATGCTTACATTCAATATTTTTCATCATTATTCATTTATCATATTCGTTAATTTATCATATATGCCTTTATACTCAGCCATAATCCATAATGGCTTTGCCGTAACTCGGCAATAACTCAGCCACCCGGCTCACAATTCAATCCAGAACTAGCCAATTTATCAACATGGCTCCGCCGTATCCGGCAAGAACTCAGCCATCCGGCTCATGGTCCAATCAAGAACCAACCATTTATTAATAAATATAGCCCTTCGGCTCATGGCATACACGGTACTTCCACCGCCATCCTCCATATCTCATATAATCATATCTGATCATCATTGATCATAACCTTTTCCTTTGCTTCACTCGCAAGTTACCACATCCCCTAGCTCCTTCCTCATTGCTAGGCATACCATAATGATTTGATACATAAGGGGTGAGATCGGAGGCTTAAAAGTATGAGGTTTGGCTTTAAAAACTCAAAAATCAACTTTGGCATGAAAACAGGGCCACGCGTACGCGCACTCCACGCGCACGCGTGGATGGCCAAAAACTCATCGACGCGCAAGCGTCATACGCGCGAACGCGCGGGTTGAAAAATATCCAAACGGCGCGCAAGCGTCAGCCACGCGTACGCGTGGGTGCTCTTGCGCCCAGGCACAAAACTGGCACGACCCTGGCACAACTCTCTGGAAAATAGCTGGGCATTTGGTACAGCGCATCGACGCGCCCGTGCACACCACGAGCACGCGTGGATGGTGCTTTCTGGAAGAACGGCGTGCACGCGCCAGGTGCACCTACGCGCGTAGGGTCGTTCTGCTAAAAATTTTCTAAGTTAAAAGCTGCAGAATTTACAGATTCAACCCCCAATCTTCCGACGGACATAACTCTCTCATTTTAAATCGTTTTTCACCCGTCCTTCGAACGGCATGGACATCCCGGATCCAATTTTATTTCTAAACAGATTTGGCAGAAAACAGAGATCTGTAGTCCAGGTTATGTCCCGTCAAAGTATGCCCTAAAACCATGTTTCCATACAAAACCACAAAGTGCCATTTTCAAAACAAGCCATTTTCAACTCTTTTCAAAATCAATCAAAACATGCCAATTTCAGCCTTTTCTTTGAAATCAATCAAAATATACCAAAATCAACATCAAGCCTCCTCAACTCGCACGTTGACACTTTCTCAAACTCAAACACATTTACATATCATATACTCTTTCTCATGCCAAATTTCAACAACACTATTTCCAATCAACCATCATTATACATAATCAATATCATACTCACTATCACGTGGCTTTACCCACAAATCAACCTTAATCATTCCTCAAGCATATATCACGACAAACATATCTCTAATGCATCATCATACCATCAAGGCATCAATAATCATAATCACATATATGACCATATAATATATCTCAACCAAAACCAAACATACTTCATCTATATAATTGCACCCAAATTTACCAAATCCCACACCTCAACTCCTCAAACCTTATTATTCAATAACCAACCCAATCATTCATATATTCATTATCTGAAATTCATCCAATCACTTGTGTCATCATACAATGCACACATCAACTTACCTTTCTCACCTTTTTTCGGCCTCCGGCCCAAAATCCACGGCCTCCGGCCCAATATCATAATTTAAATGCATAAACTACAAATCAATACTCATTACCCAGTACATCAAATTCTCAATACACCAAGCATACAAGGCCACACAATTCTCAACCCAAATCATTAATTCACATTACATACCAACTATGCATATTAGCACCAACCATTTACACAATCCAAACTTAATCCTAGGGGCATCTAGCCTAGGAATTCTCATCACAACACACGGTACTTAAATGAAACTTAAACCGTACCTCTTGTAGCCAAACCAATTGAGCCTCTTCTTTGGAAGTCTTCACCAACCTTAGCTCCAAGCCTCACCAAAGCTCCTCAAGCAATACCAATCTCCCAATTGTGCACCAACATCACCAAATACACTAACATAACCAATATCACATACATACATCAACTAGGGCTCATAAAAATGACAAGTCACAAGGGTTTGAGCACTTCTTACCTCAGCCCATATGAAGTAGGGATAGAACCCACTTAGAATCCATGTTGGAGTATCCCTAAACACCCAAAATCACAAGATTTCAACACTAATTACCCAAAAACGTGTAACAGTAGAAAATTTCGAAAACTGGTCAGAGATGAATGGAATACTCACCACAAAACTTAGATAGAATTGTAGAGGATGAGAAGAGCGACGCGTGGCCGCAAACGGCTCGTCAATCGGAGCTCCGTAGCTCAAGTTATGGTGGTTTGAAGATCAAAGAGAGTTAGGTTTTCTCTCTTCTCTTCTCTCTTCCCAATTTCAGCGCCCAACACCCCTTCTTTAGGGCAAAATGAGCTGAAATGCTCATAACTAATGTTTATATATGTTGGGTCTTGGGCCCACTTAGGCCCGGTTCACTTATTTTTGCCCATTGGCCCAATTTTGGGCCAAAACCTTTAAGATTAGCGCTCTAAATTGCACTTTAAATATTTCTACCTTCCCTAATTATAGTTCCTCATTTATTAATCTTATTTACCCATAATCAATTTCCTCAACTGTAGTACCAGACAGATCTCAGCCGGTACTGCCGGTCAAAATTCCACTGCGCGCTTTTACGCAGAAAACTATGTTTTCCGACTCGGAAAAATTCACTGAATCCAAATATCATATTTGAATTATCAAATTCCAATTGCCAAATCTTCCAACCATATTCGCTCTTATTTAACTTATTATTTAATTAATTTCGGTTAGACCGGGTATTACAAGACCGGGGGGTGGGGGTGGGGTAGGGGTGGATGTTGGTGGGAAAGGGAGACCGGAGGGTGGGGGAGGGGGGAAGGAGAGACCGGAGGGTGGGGGAGGGGGGAAGGGGAGACCGGGGGGTGGGGGTGGCGGGAAGGGGAGACGGGGAGGGGAAACCGGGGGTGAGGTGGGGGTGGGGTGGGGGTGGATGGTGGTGGGAAGGGGAGACCGGAGGGGTGGGAGAGGGGAGACCGGAGGGGTGGGGGAGGGGAGAAGGGGAGACCGGAGGGTGGGGGAGGGGGGAAGGGGAGACCGGGGGTGGGGGTGGGGGTGTTTTATTTTTTTTAATTTTTTAAATTTTATTAAAAAGGAAGGGTAGTTTAGGAATAAAAATTAAAAAGGACGATTTTAATACAAAAAAAAAAACGTTAAGGATGATTCTAAATCGAAAATTAGATCGGGGACGGGTTCGATTCCGACCCTCAACGTGAGGGACCAAAACAATACTTATCCCTTCCAACTTCTACACGTGCAACTCACATGCTCAATGGGTGAATATGCCCAATTACAAATTTTAATTTTCTTCAGGGACCTAATTACAAACTTTGAAACTCTAGAGACCAATTTACAATTTCACTGAAAGTCTAGGGACTAACTGTGTAATTTAACCTATGTTAAATTGTCATATGTTATATTATATTCGGCCTGATCTAATATCTCTTTTTTTAAATGCTATAACAAAAATAATAATTCATATTTAATAAAATTTAATTTATAATTTATAATTTATAATTTATAATTTATAATTTAATCTTGATTTATTATTTAAATACTAAATTTAAAATTTATTAATATCTTTTTGTTATAAGTGTGTTTTATTTTTTATAAAATTTAAATTCTTTAATTAATAGATATATATTAAATAAAATATTTTATCTATTGTACAAAAGTTAATAGAAATTTTTATGTCATTGTTAATACATTTTGGTGCTATTTTTTACAAAAAGAAAAAAAATATGTAATTTTATGTGTATATCTATAAACGATTTTTATTAGATTCAGGTCAATTTAGTTGAATTTAATTAATAAAAATATTTAGATATGTAACTAAACTCTTTTCAAATATATGAATAAGTGATAATTTGAAAAGGGAAAAATACAAAAATAAAATGAATAAAGATTATTTATAAGTTACAATTTTATAAAAATAAATATATTTATGAATAGTTTTTATAGTATATACAACAATACATATGAAGATATAGAGCATAACTATATGAATTAAATATTAATATAAAAATTACAAAGAACAAAAAATATATAAGAAATGATAAGTATTTGTTAGAAAAAAGAATTTACATAAACAACTGATTTATAAACAACGGTGAATTTTACGGTGAAGAATGTAATTTTTTTTTACAATATAAAATTTATGTGGGAATTTTTAAAAATCGACATCTGTTGTACTGCACTACATGTTTAATTAGGTTTTGCAGTCTTTTAGCTTATTAATAGAATAGTTTGCAGGAATTTATCTTTTTATATTAAATATTAACTGAGATTAATTTTTTAATGAAAGTATTAATTAAGTGGGTTAGATTTTTTTGTAACAAGCCAATTAAAAATTAGACCATACTTTAATTTGGGTCAAAATAATCATTTTAAGTCCTTTAATATACAGAATAACTGTTCACCAAAAAAATATAAGATATAATTTTTTTAGGTTTTTTAACATAAATAAATTAATAAAGACAAAAATAAATAAATTAACAGAGCATTATTTCCAAAAGAACAATGAAATCAAATTAAATACTAACATACAATTTCGTTTTTCCTTGTTGGTTTATGAGAAACATAAGTGGCCACACCGATTTTGGTACAAATTTGAAATTATTCCAATTTAAATAAATAGTATGACCATACTTTTATTTTATTATATTTTAATCCTTATAATTATTATGCTTACGCACCAAACTTGTATGTATAATTATTTTTTATGAAAACTAAATGTTGAAATATTTTATTTTAATTTCTAAATGAATATTTTCTATCACATGATTTTATTTTTCTTAAAAAATATCTAAAATAATATTTATAATATAAGAGGAAAAGTGCAAGAAGGGAAGTTTTATTCAAAAATAAAGTCATATTGTGATTATTTTTTAAAATTAGATTTTTATTTTTTTAATATTTTATTTTATTTTATCTTTGACTAAAATAATAAAAAACGACTATTGGTATTTTTTCTTTTTTTAGTTACGGATAATTGATAAAGTTATAAACAACAAACTATAATAATTAATCAATTATAGCGATGAAAAGCAAGACTTATTTTAGCCCAAATTTAAGTATGGTCCAAATTTTTAATTGGCCTGCTACAAAAAAATTTAACCCACCTAATTAACACTTTTATTAAAAAATTAATTAAATTTAATATTTAATATAAAGAGACAAACCACCGCAAATTATCCTATTAATTAGCCAAGAGACTACGAGACTTGATTTGAGATCGGAAATATTTGGTAACTAAAAAAAATCAGTTAAAAACAGTCATAACTTACCTTATTTAGCATTCATTAATTGTTGTGACAATTAATGAATGCTAAATAAGACAAGTTCTCATTGTTTTTTTTTTTTTTTTGTCCTTAGCATTATTCATTTGAGATAGAGTGCAGTACAATAGGTGTCCATTTTTAAAAACTTCCACCTAAGTTCTATATGTGTAGAAAAAAAAATTATATTCTACACCATAGAATTTACCACAAACAAATACAACACACAGCTTATTTTATGACATATATCTACAAAAGAAATATTTTATTAGATTAAAAATTAATAATCAACTTCATTATCATGCAGTTATATATATATTTATATATGTTTCACTTTTTTTTAAATAAAATAATCAATTACTAAAACAATATCTCAGATAGCAAAATAATCAAATCTATTGCAATAAAATAATCAAATCTTTTTACAGAAATAAGATCAAATCTTTATGAACATCAATTATATATTTTTTTATATAAGTAACATTTTTTATTTTTGCATAAAATAGTTACATACATAAATGTAAATGGGTCAATAAAACAAATTGATTAGATTATTTTAAATAATCTATTATTGAAAGATATTGTAAAAATATATAACTAATTTGATTATTTATAAAAGATAAAAAATAATTTATGAATAAATATATAAAAAATAAATATTTATCACCCTAATTTACTATATATCAATATCATTTTGTGTTTTTTAAAATCCTTATATGAACTAAGGAAGCTTCTAGTATAGTGAAAGAATTTTAAGATTTTTAAAGGACTAGGACACATTATGAATTTTTTAAAATTTTGGGTATAATATAAAAATATACTAAGTTAGGATTAGGCTCATTTTTTTATGGAGAAGTATAGGATACTAGCATATTATCTGTCAATTTATTGTCAATAATAATTAATTATTATATTTTAAACATATATAAAGAGACACATTCAAAAAATATATCTATAAAGATATATATTTTTATTAAACACAATCATAAAAAAGACATTTTTATTAGACACATCCACAAAGACACTTCTATTAAACACAATTATAAATAAGAGTTGACAGAAATGTTGTTGGTAACATAACGGAATTGTTTTTTTTATTGAGATAAACAGTAAACTGCAATTGCTCAAACAAATTGCAATTAACATTAGAGAGAGAGCACGAAGACGTTAGAGAAAGAGCGGCGCCGCTTAAAGCAAGCATCTCTCTCCCAATCATAAAGTCAGCACACCACCATCCGCAACTAGCAATGGCAGAACTAGAAGGTCCTATCTAACACCCTGTTTCCAAGCCAGCAGCGGCATACTTCGAAGGAGTTCCATGCGCAGTAGTTGATCCTGTGCTTTTCTCCTCCGTCGTCAAGAATCATCATCATTGCAGATTGAAGGATCAAAGCCCCTGGTAGAATGTAATGTAGGTCTTGTACAAGTTAAATGAGTTATAAAATTACCAAGCATCTTTTGTTTGGACTTGATTGAAAAATAGGAGCCTCTATAGCATAAACATCAATTGGTCTAAATATAATTTACTTTTTTTTGAACATTTCAAAGTCATAGATGGTGGCATAAATAATCCACACAGCATAATGTATCTATGTATGTGTTTTCTGTATCACGTAAAAAAATTTACTGCTTCAGGAAAAAAAAACAACAGCTAACTCATGCATCAATTGCAATCATAAAAAATATTGAAGCAAATTCTCCAATAAAACACTATTCTGTATGAAGTTTAGCACATCCATTAACTTAACATATTCTCATACGGTCTTTAAAGGCTGATTGATTTTGATATGGAAAAGGGTTTAGTGATGTGCATTGAAATGGGTGTTTCACTAATTTTTGCACTGCTATGGGCCAGACAACAAACGCATGTTGCGTCTTTTATTTTCTACAACTAGTTTTTTTTTTTTTTTCGAAGCTAAGGAAAAACGTAAGTTGCGTTTTTTGCATGGAGGCACAACAAACGCATGTTGCATTTGTCAGATGGGCATCAAAATTTTTTTTTAACTTAAAACGCAGGATGCGTTTGTCAGACTGATGGGCTCAAATTTTTTTTTGGGCAGAGTAAATCGCATGTTACGTTTTATTTGGGCTGAAAAAAATTTTTTTGAAGTCCGTAAAACGCAGCTTGCATTTTATATGTAAAATAATATTTTAATGAAGAGCCTTGCATATAAATTGCTAACTCAGCTATATCTAACTCGTACCTCATTCCTAAATCCCTCACTTGTACTCCCTTTCACCTTTCATTCATTCATGCATCCCATAATTGTGAGATTTTTTGGGTATTAGAAGGGTAAAAAAAGTGAGATTATGAAAGGTATTGCAAATATACGAGTGTATTATAACGGTGAGGTTATACCGAACACACACGAAGGAGTGACTTTTGTTTGTGAATGTCCGTTTTTATTTGCTATTCCATACACCACGAGTTTTGTAGAGTTGCAAAATGGTCTTTGTGTCAACATACCAAGTCACATTTCGAAAAGGGTGAGCAATATTTTGTATAGGAGTGCTGTACAAGTATTTGGTGGGCTGATACAATTTCAAATAATGGCCATCACTGATGATGCAAGCATGCAGCAGATGTTCTGTATTTATCAACAAACCCGATTTCAGGTGCCGCTAATAGAGCTGTACGTTGAGTTTGAACAGCATACGGGGGTGGACGAGTTTAACGAGGAGGTCAACGTTAACGAGTTTGGGGATATAGGCTGGGAAGAAGATAACGACGACAGTGAAGAGGAGTTCGAAGCCAACTATGAAGTCGATGACGAAAACGATGATGGAGATTTGGCAGGCAATCCGGCGGTGCCAAATAAAGCGCATGCTGTTATAAGCCAGCAGCCGTTTGGTGTTCCGTCTTTTATGCGGACTCTGGATCTCGAAGCCATGCATGCCCCAGAATTTCTTGAGTATGCGAATATGGGTATGTTATATTATGGCTATTAATTCACGTTACCACTAGTGTCCATTTTATTTGCCTTGTCTGACTGATGGTGGTGCACTTGTCGTAGGTGAAGGCAACGTTGCGGCCGAAGATGGTGAATTCAGTGTCGGAATGGAATTTGGCTCTAGAGAGTCGGTGATATCTGCAATCAAAAGCTACACTATCTCTAGAGGAGTTGATTACACTGTGTTTGAGTCTGAGCCGCAAACATTCTATGCGAAATGCAAGGGTTATGGTGCCGGGTGCGATTGGCTTATCCGAGCTAGCTTGATTCGAAAGAAAGCTTGTTGGGAGATCAGGAGATACAATGGCAAACAACACGTGCACCATGGGAATGATCTCGCAAGATCATGCCAAGTTGGACTCAGACACAATTGCAGATGCCATTAGGCTGTTGGTCGAAGCAGATCCGTCGATAAAGGTGAAGTCTATTATTGCAGAAGTTCAGTCAAGGTTCAACTACACTATCAGTTACCGCAAGGCTTGGTTAGCAAAGCAGAAATCTGTCGCAAAAGTTTTTGGTGGTTGGGAAGTTTTTTACCAGACTCTGCCAGTTTGGTTAAAAGCAATGACTGCAAAGATGCCAAAGTCTCGTGTTCAAATAAAGACGCTCCCTGTTTACCGTGAGAGTGAGGAGGTTCAAGGTGTAAGAGTTCTTCATTGCGTTTTTTGGAGCTTCTATCCGTGTATAGTAGCATTCCGATACTTCAAGCCACTGGTGCAGGTTGATGGCACACACCTGTACGGAAAATATAAAGGTGCGCTTCTAGTTGCCGTTGCACAGGATGGGAACCAAAACATTGTGCCTATTGCGTTTGCAATAGTCGAGGGTGAGACGGCAGACGCGTAGGAGTTTTTCCTAAGCAACATGCGGAGATATGTTGTTACCATCGATGGTGTCGGCATTATTTCTGACCGCCATAACTCCATCGACGCAGCAATAGCTCGCAGCAACGGTGCATGGTCACCGCCAAGAGCGTGGCACATGTACTGCATCAGGCACATCGGTTCCAACTTCTTAAGAAGGTTCAAGCCTCCGTATTTGCATAAACTCGTGGTTAACACATGTATTTGATTTCGTTGTTATGGTTCTGTTCGTATTAATTTCGTGGAACTTGCTTATGATTAAATGGTTTCTCCAACAGGATATTCTAGGACGGAGCAAGAGTACAACAAAAACTACCAAAGGCTGAGAGAGCGGGGTGAGGCGTATACGCAGTGGTGTGATGAGATCGGTGTTCAGAGATGGGTGTTGGCATTCGACGGGGGTCATCATTGAGGACATATGACGACAAACTTGGTAGAGTGCATAAATTCTGTCCTTAAGGGTGCACGCAACCTTCCTGTGACTGCCATTGTTAGGTCTACTTTCTATCGGCTGAACGAATTGTTCACTCGGAAGAGCGCCGAGGCTCATGAGCGTGTCCACAACGGATTCACATATTCAGAATTTGCCACCAAAAGAGTCTAAGAAAGTTTTCGACGTGCAGGCAACATTGTGGTCAATATGTTTGACAGGCGCAACAAGATGTTTGAGGTTCACGAAATGCAAGATGGTTCCATTCACACCGTTAATCTCGCGCAACGACACTGAGATTATGGTCATTTCCAGGTCGAGCGACTCCCATGTCGCCACGTCCTTGCATGTTGCGCCAACCAACGTCTTGATTGGCAAAAATATGTGCATGACGTGTACAAGATGTCCGAAATTTGCAAGGTCTACAGAGGCGAATTTGTCCCAATGGGTGACCCATCTACGTGGGCTCCGTATGAAGGAGCGAAGGTGATCGCGAATTGGACATTGAGGCGCGCGACGAAAGGAAGACCCAAGTCAACCCGCTACTTGAATGAGATGGATTCGCGGGACATGCGTCGTCTTCGCCGGTGTACTATATGTGGACGGGAGGGACATAGCCAGAGTCGATGTCCGCAGCGCGCAGGTCCAAGCTCCGCCGGGGATCAATCATGATTAAGACTTTTTATGTAACTTTTTATGTAACTTTTTATGGACCTTTATATGTAACTTTTTATGTAAGCTTTTTTATGTCTTTGTGCGTTTTATTTATGTATGCAGTAAATAACTGGTGCGCAGAAATTGTGATTACACTTTAATTATGTAAAATTCATCGCTCTTTCTTTCCCTGGTAATGGCGCCAAAAATATGATGCCAATACCATGGTTCACAACTTCGCACAACTAACCAGCAAGTGCACTGGGTCGTCCAAGTAATACCTTACGTGAGTAAGGGTCGAATCCCACGGAGATTGTTGGTATGAAGCAAGCTATGATCACCTTGTAAATCTCAGTCAGGCGGATATTAAAATAGTAATGGAGTTTTCGAAAATAATTAATAAAATAGGGATAAAAATACCTATGTAAATCATTGGTGAGAATTTCAGATAAGCGAATAGAGATGCTTTCGTTCCTCTGAACCTCTGCTTTCCTGCTGTCTTCATCCAATCAGTCTTACTCCTTTCCATGGCTGGCTTTATGTGATACATCACCATTGTCAATGGCTACTTTCGGTCTTCTCTCGGGAAAATGATCCAAATGCCCTGTCATGGCACGGCTAATCATCTAGAGGCATCACCCTTGTCAATGACTTCATCTTATCCTCTCAGTGAAAATGGTCAACGCACCCTGTCACGGCACGCTATTCATCTGTCGGTTCTCGATCCTGCTGGAATAGGATTTACTATCCTTTTGCGTCTGTCACTACGCCCCGCAATCGCGAGTTTGAAGCTCGTCACAGTCATTCAATCATTGAATCCTACTCGGAATACCACAGACAAGGTTTAGACCTTCCGGATTCTCTTGAATGCCGCCATCATTCTAGCTTACACCACGAAGATTCCGATTAAGAAATCTAAGAGATACTCATTCAATTCTAATGTAGAACGGAAGTGGTTGTCAGGCACGCGTTCATAGGGAATGATGATGATTGTCACGTTCATCACATTCAGGTTGAAGTGCGAATGAATATCTTAGAAGCAAAATAAGATGAATTGAATAGAAAACAGTAGTACTTTGCATTAATCCTTGAGGAACAGCAGAGCTCCACACCTTAATCTATGGAGTGTAGAAACTCTACCGTTAAAAATACATAAGTGAAAGGTCCAGGCATGGCCGAATGGCCAGCCCTCCTGATCTAAGAACCAGGCGTCCAGAGATATAACTCAGGATCAAAAGATAATCCAAAGATGTCTAATACAATAGTAAGAGGTCCTATTTATAATAAACTAGCTACTAGGGTTTACAGAAGTAAGTAATTGATGCATAAATCCACTTCCGGGGCCCACTTAGTGTGTGCTTGGGCTGAGCTTTAACTTTTCATGTGCAGAGGCCATTTGTGGAGTTGAACGCCAGGTTTTGATCCATTTCTGGCGTTCAACTCTGGTTTTTGATCCTTTTCTGGCGCTGGACACCAGAATTGGGCAGAGAGCTGGCGTTGAACGCCAGTTTGCGTCATCTATTCTTGGCCAAAGTATAGACTATTATATATTGCTGGAAAGTCGTGGATGTCTACTTTCCAATGCAATTGGAAGCGCGCCATTTCGAGTTCTGTAGCTCCAGAAAATCCACTTTAAGTGCAGGGAGGTCAGAATCCAACAGCATCAGCAGTCCTTCTTCAACCTCTGAATCTGATTTCTGCTCAAGTCCCTCAATTTCAGCCAGAAAATACCTGAAATCACAGAAAAACACACAAACTCATAGTAAAGTCCAGAAATGTGAATTTAACATAAAAACTAATGAAAACATCCCTAAAAGTAACTAGATTCTACTAAAAACATACTAAAAACAATGCCAAAAAGCGTATAAATTATCTGCTCATCACAACACCAAACTTAAATTGTTGCTTGTCCCCAAGCAACTGAAAATCAAATAGGATAAAAAGAAGAGAATATACTGTAAATTCCAAACTATCAATGAAACAGAGCTTCAATCATATGAGCGGGACTTATAGCTTTTTGCCTCTTGAATAGTTTTGGCATCTCACTTTATCCATTGAAGTTCAGAATGATTGGCATCTATAGGAACTCAGAGTTCAGATAGTGTTATTGATTCTCCTAGTTCAGTATGATGATTCTTGAACACAGCTTCTTTATGAGTCTTGGCCGTGGCCCTAAGCACTTTATTTTCCAGTATTACCACCGGATACATAAATGCCACAGACACGTAATTGGGTGAACCTTTTCAGATTGTGACTCAGCTTTGCTAAAGTCCCCAATTAGAGGTGTCCAGGGTTCTTAAGCACACTCTTTTTTTGCTTTGGACCTTGACTTTAACCGCTCAGTCTCAAGTTTTCACTTGACACCTACACGCCACAAGCACATGGTTAGGGACAGCTTGGTTTAGCCACTTAGGCCAGGATTTTATTCCTTTAGGCCCTCCTATCCACTGATGCTCAAAGCCTTGGGATCCTTTTTATTTGCCCTTGCCTTTTGGTTTTAAGGGTTATTGGCTTTTTCTGCTTGCTTTTTCTTTCTTTTTTTTTCGCCCATTTTTTTTTTCCGCAAGCTTTGTTCTTTGCTGCTTTTTTTTGCTTCAAGAATCATTTTTATGATTTTTCAGATTATCAGATAACATGTCTCCTAATCATCATTCTTTCAAGAGCCAACATATTTAACATTCTTAAACAACAACTTCAAAAGACATATGCACTGTTCAAGCATACATTCAGAAAACAAGAAGCATTGTCACCACATCAATATAATTAAGCTAAGTTTAAGGATAAATTCAAAACTCATGTACTTCTTGTTCTTTTGAATTAAAACATTTTTCATTTAAGAGAGGTGATGAATTCATAGGACATTCATAACTTTAAGACAAAGTTACTAACTACTAATGATCATGTAATGAAGACACAAACATAGATAAGCGCATAACATAGAAAACAAAAAGCAGAAGAAATAAGAACAAGGAATGAATCCACCTTAGTGATGGTGGCATTTCCTTCTTGAGGAACCAATTATGTCCTTGAGCTCTTCTATGTCTCTTCCTTGTCTTTGTTGCTCATCCCTCATTGCTTTTTGATCTTCTCTTATTTCATGGAGCATGATGGAGTGCTCTTGATGTTCCACCCTTAATTGTCCCATGTTGGCACTTAATTCTCCTAGGAAGGTGTTGATTTGCTCCCAATAGTTTTGTGGAGGAAAATGCATTTGAGGCATCTCCGGGATCTCATGGTGATGAGCTTCCTGCGCCTCTTGAGCTCCATGAATGGGCTCTCTTGCTTGCTCCATCTTTTTCTTAGTGATGGGCTTCTCTTCCTTAATAGGAGTGTCTCCTTCTATGAAAGCTTCAGCTGAGTAACATAGATGGCAGATAAGATGAGGAAAAGCTAGCTTTGCCATGGGGGATGACTTTTCGGCTATTTTGTAGAGTTCATTAGAGATGATTTCATGAACTTCTATTTCCTCTCCAATCATGATGCTATGAATCATGATGGCCCGATCCACGGTAACTTCAGATCGGTTGCTAGTGGGAATGATTGAGCATTGAATGAACTCCAACCATCCTCTAGCCACAGGCTTGAGGTCCAATCTTCTTAGTTGAACCGGCTTGCCTTTGGAGTCAATCTTCCATTGAGCTCCTTCCAAACATATGTCCATAAGGACTTGGTCCAACCTTTGATTAAAGTTGACCCTTCTAGTGTAGGGGCGTTCATCTCCTTGCATCATGGGCAAGTTAAACGCCAACCTCACATTCTCCGGACTAAAATCTAAGTATTTCCCTCGAACCATTGTAACGTAGTTCTTTGGATCCGGGTTCTTACTTTGATCATGGTTCTTGGTGATCCATGCATTGGCATAGAACTCTTGAACCATTAGGATGCCGACTTGTTGGATGGGATTTGTTAGAACTTCCCAACCTCTTCTTTGAATTTCATGTCGGATCTCCGGATACTCATTTCTTTTGAGTTTGAAAGGGACCTTGGGGATCACCTTCTTCTTGGCCACAACATCATAGAAGTGGTCTTGATGGGCTTTGGAGATGAACCTTTCCATCTCCCATGACTCAGAGGTGGAAGCTTTTGTCTTCCCTTTCCCCTTTCTAGAGGATTCTCCGGTCTTAGGTGCCATCAATGGTAATGGAAAAACAAAAAGCTTATGCTTTTACCACACCAAACTTAGAATATTGCTCGCCCTCAAGCAAGAAAAGAAAGAATAGAGGAAGAAGAAGAAGAAAATATGGAGAAGAGGGGTGAAGTGTGTTTCGGCCAAGTAGAAAGGAGAGGGTTGTGTTGTGTGAAAATGAGGAAGAATGGAGGGCTATATATAGGGGAGGGAGGAGGGTTAAGGTTCGGCCATTTAGGGTGGGTTTGGGTGGGAAATTGGTTTTGAATTTTGAAGGTAGGTGGAGTTTATGAGGTAGGTTTATGGGGAAGAGTGGATGGATGTGAGTGGTGAAGAGGTGATGGGGAAGAGAGATTGAGGTGATTGGTGAAGGGTTTTTGGGAAAGAGTGTTTATGGGATTATGTGAAAGAGAGGTGAGAAGAAGTGAGTGGAGGTAGGTAGGGATCTTGTGGGGTCCACGGATCCTGAGATGATCCTGTGGGGTCCACAGATCCTGAGGTGTCAAGGCATTTACATCCCTGCACCAATTTAGGCATGCAAAATGCCCTTGCACACAACTCTGGGCGTTCAGCGCCAGGTTGGTGCCCATTTTGGCGTTCAACGCCCATTTGTTGGCCATTTCTGGCGTTGAACGCCAGAACCATGCCTGTTCTGGGCGTTCAGCGCCCAGACACTGCCCATTTTGGGCGTTCAGCACCAGAACCATGCTCTGTTCTGGCGTTGAACGCCAGACAGATGCTCCTCTAGGGTGTGATTTTTCTTCTGCTGTTTTTTATTCTGTTTTTGATTTTTTTGTTTATTTTGTGACTCCACATGATCATGAACCTATAAAGACATATAACTAAGAAAAATATAGTTAGATAAATAAAAATTGGGTTGCCTCCCAACAAGCGCTTCTTTAATGTCAATAGCTTGACAGTGGGCTCTCATGGAGCCTCACAGATGTTCAGAGCATTGTTGAGACTCTCCAACACCAAACTTAGAGTTTGGATATGGGAGTTCAACACCAAACTTAGAGTTTGACTGTGGGGGCTTTGTTTGACTCTACGTTGAGAGAAGCTTTTTATGCTTCCTCTCCATGGATGCAGAGAGAGATCCTTGAGTTGTAAACACAAGGTTGTCCTCATTCAATTGAAGGATTAATTCTCCTCTGTCCACATCAATCACAGCTCTTGATGTGGCGAGGAAAGGTCTTCCTAGGATGATGGATTCATCCTCTTCCTTTCCAGTATCCAGGACTATGAAATCAGCAGGGATGTAAAGGCCTTCAACCTTTACTAACACGTCCTCTACTTGTCCATAAGCCTGTTTTCTTGAGTTGTCTGCCATCTCTAATGAGATTCTAGCAGCTTGCACCCCATAGATTCCCAGTTTCTCTATTACAGAGAGGGGCATGAGGTTTATTCCTGAACCAAGGTCACACAGAGCCTTAAAGATCATGGTGCCTATGGTACAAGGTATTATGAACTTTCCAGGATCCTGTCTCTTCTGAGGCAATGTCAGTTGATCCAGATCACTTAGTTCATTGATGAACAAGGGAGGTTCATCTTCCCAAGTTTCAATACCAAATAATTTAGCATTCAGCTTCATGATTGCACCAAGAAACTTGGCAGTTTGCTCTTCGGTAACATCCTCATTCTCTTCAGAAGAGGAATACTCATCAGAGCTCATGAATGGCATAAGGAGGTTCAATGGAATCTCTATGGTCTCTAGGTGAGCCTCAGAGTCCTTTGGTTCCTCAGAGGGAAGCTCCTTATTGATCACTGGACGTCCCAGGAGGTCTTCCTCCTTGGGATTCACGTCCTCCTCTCCCTCATTGGGTTCGGCCATTTTGGTTATGTCAATGGCCTTGCACTCTCCTTTTGGATTCTCTTTTGTATTGCTTGGGAGAGTACTAGAAGGGATTTCAGTGATCCTTTTACTCAGCTGGCCCACTTGTACTTCCAAATTTCTAATGGAAGACCTTGTTTCATTCATGAAACTTGCAGTGACCTTGGATAGATCAGAGACTAAGTTTGCTAAATTAAAAGTATTTTGTTCAGAGTTCTCTGTCTGTTGCTGAATGGATGATGGAAAAGGCTTGCTATTGCTAAACCTATTTCTTCCACCATTATTAAAGCCTTGTTGAGGCCTTTGATCCTTCCATGAGAAATTTGGATGATTTCTCCATGATGAGTTATAGGTTTTTCCATAAGGTTCACCTAAGTAATTCACCTCTGCTATTGCAGGGTTCTCAGGATCATAAGCTTCTTCTACATAAGAAGCCTCTTGAGCACTGTTGGATGCAGCTTGAATTCCATTCAGACTCTGAGAAATCATATTGACTTGCTGAGTCAATATTTTGTTCTGAGCCAATATGGCATTCAGAGTATCAACTTCAAGAACTCCCTTCTTCATAGGCGTCCCATTACTCATAGGATTCCTCTCAGAAGTGTACATGAACTGGTTGTTAGCAACCATGTCAATGAGTTCTTGAGCTTCTGCAGGCGTTTTCTTTAGGTGAATGGATCCACCTGCAGAGGTATCCAATGACATCTTTGATAGCTCAGATAAACCATCATAGAATATATCCAGGATGGTCCACTCTGAAAGCATGTCAGAAGGACACTTTTTGGTCAGCTGCTTGTATATTTCCCAAGCTTCATAGAGGGATTCACCTTCTTTCTGTTTGAAGGTTTGAACATCCACTCTAAGCTTGCTCAGCTTTTGAGGAGGAAAGAACTTGGCTAAGAAAGTCGTGACCAGCTTATCCCAAGAGTTCAGGCTGTCTTTGGGTTGAGAGTCCAACCATATTCTAGCTCTGTCTCTTACAGCAAAAGGGAAAAGCATGAGTTTTTAGACTTTAGGATCTACTCCATTAGTCTTAACAGTATCACATATCTGCAAGAATTCAGTTAAGAACTGAAAAGGATCTTCAGATGGAAGTCCATGAAACTTGCAGTTCTGCTGCATCAGAGAAACTAATTGAGGTTTCAGCTCAAAGTTGTTTGCTCCAATGGCAGGAATGGAGATGCTTCTTCCATGTAAATTGGAATTAGGTGCAGTAAAGTCACCAAGCATCCTCCTTGCATTATTATTATTTTCGGCTACCATCTCCTTTACTTGTTCGAAATTTTCAATAAGGTTGTCTCTGGATTGTTGTAATTTAGCTTCTCTTAGTTTTCTTTTCAGAGTCCTTTCAGGTTCTGGATCAGCTTCAACAAGAATGCCTTTTTCTCTGTCCCTGCTCATAAGAAAGAGAAGAGAAAAAGAAAAGAAGAGGAATCCTTTATGTCACAGTAAAGAGGTTCCTTATTGTTAGTAGAAAAAGAAGAAGAAGAAAAATTCGAACACAGATAGAGAGAGGGCACTACAAAAAATTCTGGTTAAAACGGCGGTGTTTTTGGGTATTTACGGCGGTTTGAACCGCCATTATTACCAAGAACGGCGGTTTTAGGAAGTGACGTAATTCTGGGCGCCATTCTGGTTATTACGGCGGTTTTCAGAAAACCGCCACAATTTCCTGGGTTAAAACGGCGGTTTTTGGATAGGTTAAAACGGTGGTTCGAACCGCCATTATTTCCAAATAAAACGGCGGTTTTTTTGGTTGGTTAAAACGGCGGTTCAAACCGTCGTTATTTCCAGGGTAAAATGGCATTTTTGGTTGGTTAAAATGGCGTTTATGAACCGCCGTTTTTACCCTAACAGAGTAGTGTTTTGTTGGTTAAAATGGCTTTGAAACCGCCATTTTTACTGGATTAAAATGGCATTTTTAGTTGGTTAAAATGGCATTTTGAACCGCCATTTTTACCCTGACAGTGGCATTTTTATTGGTTAAAACGGCGTTTAAAACCGCCATTTTTACCGTGTTTAAAAGACGTTTCATGTTGTTTAAAATGGCAGTTACAAGCCGCCATTTTTACCGGATGAAAGTGACATTTTTTATCGTTTAAAAATGTAGTTTTAACCGTCGTTTTTACCGTATTAAACAAATAAATTTTTGGCCTGCACGGGCAAGAAATTAAATTTCCTTTGGTAGTGTTGGTAGATGGGATTGCCTCTAATAACACCATGCATCATTCATATGATGATTATGCTTTCATTATAACAAATATGACAAATCACGCATGTTAATAAAGGGGCCCAACAACATAATCAAAGTCAGGATACACTAACTGCACAATATTATCTCAGTCTAGATACATAACCTATAGTGGGCTGCAAAGTGCAAAACCCGTGTGAATCTACACTAATACATCTCCTACCATTAAGGACAAGAACACATGACTTGTGTTCCCATTTTCATAAGGAAAGAGTTTAACAAGTGCTTTTGCATCTCTTAACAAAACAAACACATTACAAGAAGAAAATAGTACTCGATAGCTTTGCAGAAAAAGACAAAAGACTAACTGAAAGACACATTCTTATATTTGTATGTAGGGAACTTAACATACCCTCATAGATATTGGGTGTTCCTCATGGAAGCTCCAAGATTCGCTATGGCATCTGAAACTTTCTCCTTGGCAGCTTCGTAACGATCCTTGGCCTCCCTGGACATGGTATCCTTTGCTGACTGGTATGCCTGATCAACTTCTTACTTAGCTTGGTCAAAAGTTTCTGCCATTTTTTGTCTTCCATATTCCATTGCCCCACCCATCTTGTCTCAAGCATCATAGGCCCTATCTCCAACCACGTTCATTTGCTCCTTGGCTCCATAATAGGCATCACCTGCGTTATCTCTTCCATACTCCATTGCTCCTTTTACTTTATTCTTTACATCATAGGTTCTCTGTGAAGCCATCTTCATTCTCTCTCTGGTTCCATCATAAGCATTGTTTGCTTTGTCCTTGGCATATTCCATCGCCCCACCCATCGAGTCCTTGGCATCATACAATTTTTCTGACATCATATCTGAAGCCATGTTTATTTTCTGCTTACCCTCCTCATAAGCATTGGCTGCTCTATCTCTTCCGTAACTCATGGACTCGGCCATGTTATCTTTAGCATTTTGTGCCATGGTTGAAGCCTTGTCCGACGCGGAGGACATCGTCTGCTTAGTATTCTCATAGGTATCTGCCATTCTTTCTCTAGCATTACCCATGGCTTATTGCATCATGATTTTTGCATCAGTTTCTCTATCTGTTGGCATTCTGATGATCTTGCCATCTCCGTCATAAGCCTGGCCAGCATTTTCCCTTCCATACCCCATGGCTCCTGAAACTGCTTCCCTAGCATCTGCTACCCTTTGAGATGCATACTCTGAAGCTCCTAAATAAACAAGACAAAGGCCATTCTAGGATTAAGTGTGAGAGACTTAACCATATATACTGTATACTATGTAACACAATATGATGATTGCATCAAAGTTGAATTCACAATAGAATCATAAATAGAAAGTGCAAAGATCGAGCAAATACCGGATGCCGTAGATTTGAATGACTCTGTAGCCCTCGAGGCAGCATCTTTAGCTTTATACTTCATGTCATTAGCCACTTGTCCAAGATCATTTTGACCACTTGATTTGAATTCCTGCCATGGCACGAAGTGCCCATGCCCGGACCAATGGATTTGTGTCCCCCAGGTCCTTCTGGAAACAATTAATTGATAGCTATTCTTCATTTGGATGCCTAAAGAATGAAACAGAAAAAGCAAGAGAATGATGGCCTCATAACAACAATTCATTATCTAACAAAATTTAACATTCTATAATACTACATCTCATGAACTGGGGTATAATTACTTGAGGGTCAATAGGACATTTTTCTAGGGTCAATAGGACTATTGATCAATAGGGTCAATAGTACATGTGCTTCTTCACTTCCAATGATTGAGAAGCAACATTTTTAACAACCTGCAATTTTTCATTCAATGGTAAATGGAGGGAGAACAGAACGTGAGAAAGAGTAAATGATTGGAAAAAAATGAATAATGGAAATTACGTTATTGTGCTTATTTTCCTTCCCCTACCAAAACAAGAAGATTATAGTGCCACTTTAAAAGCCTCAAACTTCATCTAATTGGCTTGGCTAAAAGAGATTAGAACAGAACCAATAGGAACATATGTGACATGTAACAATGAATCAAAGAAAAATTCTCCCTATAATTTATATTTACATTGCAGTTGAAGAGGCATAGCTTTCTAGTGATAAGGATTAATCCCCTCACCAAAGACTAATAAAAGCCTTTCTAGTGACAAGAAATATAATATGATACTTTTCATATACCAAACACATAAGAAACATTCAATCAAGAGGATCTCCAAACAAAATGAAAAGGCTTTTATTTGGTATTATTTAATAGATTGATACAACAGATATAGAAAAGATAAAGATCAAATTTGCATCAAGTTGAATCAAACAAAGTTAGGGAAACATAAAACTTAGTCTCCACCAATGGGTAATTTATAATACGAACATTCCTTTAGAATATAGGTTGAGGAACAAGTCAGACCCTATAGAATAACTGTCTTACTCAAATTTACATAGTTTATTAAGCACCTGATAGAAGTGTTCGTGCTTTGATACCACATCACATGAAGTAAGTTTTTCTGCTGAAAAAAAGAAGATAAATTGAGAATCATTAAAATGAAAAATCAGGGAGAGGAACAAACATAAAATAGGAAGTGTAAGTAACAAAAACAAACCTAGATCGGAGAATCCCCAACCGAGAATGTCAAAGGCCCAACCTAGGAAGAGTAAATAGGATATATTAGAGAAGCAGATGAGACCTGTGTGCAAATGTCAAGATTAGTTTCAAACTTGAAAATATTAAAACTTGAAACTTTCAAAGTAAAGTAGCTAGCAACAAGCGTTGAAGAAGATCTAAAGCTTATTTCACATGAAAAATTATCACCAACACATTCATTAAAATCAATATAATCACTCAACAGTTTTATCAAAGGGTATATATTACTAGCATTAACTAACACCCAATAATCAGCTATCAAAGGAGTAGAAGAAAATTATTAAACAATAACAACATTAAAAGCCAATTCCTTCTTGATGCCGTAACAAGTTTAATGTCTTCCAAACAAACCATACACTAAAATATCTCTTCATTATCCCACTCGGTAATGCTATCATCAAACACTTTCTTATAGTGATAACTCAAAATCTGCCCAATAACTCAAATGGAACTCAGAGATTTACAATAACGTTGCTAACCTTAGAATTCAATGCTTCGTTGGCTTCGATTCTATCATGCTCTGCAGAATGGAAACCAAAAAATAAATAAATAAAATGAAAGAAGAACAAAGTTGAGCAATAGATCAAGAATTTGAAAGAACCAAAGTATGTACCCAACTACAATCAAACATAAATGTAAATCAAAGTGCAAACTTATGTTGTAATTAAACAATTCTATTTTATTATGAATCTATTTTATCAAAATCCTCAGTCCACTTTCAGAACCTAACCTGATTAAACGCATGCAATTTGCCTTTAATGGCAGCAGCACCAGTTGTCACTTGTGTCATCCTCTGCCATTTGTTGATTGACTTGTCTCTGAAAGATGCTATTCTACAAGATACAATACAATAATGAACAGAATCAGCCAAATAAACATGCATGAAGATTGTATCACAATGTTGTGAGAAAAATTCAAAATACTAAAACTTTTCAATTATATATACATGAAAAAAAGAGCTAAGAATCTTAATAATGCACCAAATTGAAAAAAAATATGGGATAACCTCTAGCTAGATTTTTAATTTGGATTTTAGAATTGAATTACTTATTATTACTCTCAATATTCTAATAATTAAAATAAAATTTGTAATCTTCTAAAATAGTTTATTTGATCTAGGTATATATAGGGGATCCATTTTTTATACATAAAATCAGTCACACTCAATATTCTAATAATTAAAATAAAATTGAAATCTTATAAAATAGTGTATTCTTAATAATTATTATTAGATCTAGTTATAGGATCTATTTTTGTATACATAAATAAAGTCACTGATCATCAATTCATGAAACTATAAATACACACTTGTTGATGGAGTCTCTTTTTGTCTTTTTCAGCATTGTTGGAAGCAAAAAAAGAAAACCAGAGGAGGCATGATGACACACACAAGTGAAAATTTATGAGCATGATGAATTGAAAGCCAATATAGAATCTAAAGTTGTATTCTTTTTTATCTTTCATATGTAAGTTCCAAGTCAAGAAACACACCTCTTGGAGTTCCAATATAGAATCTAACATTTTCATCTGCTTCACAAAATGAAGACTTGACTGGATCCTACAGGCAATATTCCGTGTTACCATCAGTCATGAAACTCAAATCTGCATGAAAATCTCTCAATCATTGAACAGAATTCAAAATTGACTATTATTTTCTTTCTTGTGATAAAAAAATTATGCATTAAGTGGCCTCAAATGTTCTGGTACTAGACTAAACAAACCTCTCATTTTGCAGTGTATTGTAAGTGTAATGCTCTTTCCACAGCTAACCGGACCATCTAACACAACTTGCTTCCTAACTTTAACACCTAAAAAAAGAAACAGACACGCAAATCACACTGAACCTCACTTTAAAAAAATCAAGCCAAAGACACATCACCATCAGCCTCAAGCATGCACCGATTTGAAAGATTTAAGCTATAATTTATAAACTGAAGCTGGAAAAAGAAGAAATAGTACTCACATATATGAAGCTATTCTCCTGCACTTGGTTTCCATCATCAATCACTGTCATTATCAAAATTTACATCACATTTATCAAACATAATAAGTATTCATTCACACAGCAACGAGTTAAATAAAGAAAATCTAAATAATGTACTTCTTGTTCAATTTAACTATATTCGTATTCAAGAAGAGACTCATCACAGTATCAAAGAGCAGAGAATCGCACTTTTGAACCCTAGAATGTAGAAAGATAGAAAATTGACCTGCCGATCTAGAACTAAAGGGAGGCACTGAGGATTTTGGCGGAGAAGACACAGAAGATGGCAAGGAGGAAGCTGGAGGAGGAATCACCGGAAAAGATCGCGACTGGAGATGTCGTCGAAGGAGATTGCCGCTGGAGGAGGTGTTGCCGGAGAAGATCGTCAGGAGGAGATGTCGCGGAGAAGATCGTCATTAGAGGATATCGTCACAGGAGGCGAATGCAGAAAGAGATCGCCGCTGGAGAAGCTGTCGCTGGAGGAGATGTCACCGGAAGATCGTCGAGATCGTTGAAAAATGCAAGATGTCATACCTTCGTTTTGGAGAACGCCGCTGAAGATCGTCGGAGAACGCCGCTAAGAAGATCGTCATCGGAGCAGTCGTTGGAGCAGTCACTGGAGAGTGCCGTTGAGAAGATCGCTGGAGCAGCTTCACTTTTTCGGGTTTCACTTTCACCAGATAAGATAAGTGTTAGGGTTTCCTTGCTTTTGGGCTTTTGGCTCTTTTTTTTTTAAAATACTGGCTTCGATAATGGCGGTTGAAAACCGCCAAAATCACCAACAAAATGCCATTTTAAAAAAATTAATTATGGCAACATCATAAAATGCCATAATATCCGAATATAATGGCAGTTCTTTAAAGTTGCCATAATATAAATGCCATTTTAAACTCTTTTTTTTGTAGTGGGGTTCGGATTTTTGGTGGTGTGAGGAAGAGATGTTAGTAGATAAATAAATAAATAGAAGGGGATGAGAGAGAAGGAATTTTCGAAAATAATTTTTGAAAAAGAGTTAGTGATTTTCGAAAATAGTTTTGAAAAAGGTTAGTAGTTTTTCGAAAATTCAAACAAAAAAATAATTAGTTAATTAAAAAGAAATTTTTGAAAAAGGGGGAAGATATTTTCGAAAATAAGAGAGAGTTAGTTAGGTGGTTTTGAAAAAGATAAGAAACAAACAAAAAGTTAGTTAGTTAGTTGAAACGAATTTTGAAAATCAATTTTGAGAAGATAAGGAGTTAGGAAGTTAGAAAAGATATTTTGAAATCATATTTTTGAAAAAGATAAGATAAGAAGATATTTTTGAAAAGATGTGATTGAAATTAGTTTTTGAAAAAGATTTAATTTTTAAAATCTCAATTAATGACTTGATTCACAAGAAATCACAAGATATGATTCTAGAACTTGAAGTTTGAATCTTTCTTAACAAGTAAGTAACAAACTTGAAATTTTTGAATCAAAACATTAATTGGTGATGTTATTTTCGAAAATATGATGTAAAATTAAGAAAAAGATTTTTGAAAAATATTTTTGAAATTTTCGAAAATAACTAAAAAAATTGAAAAAGATTTTGAAACAGATAAGATTTTCAAATTGAAAATTTGATTTGACTCATAAAAACAACTAGATTTTAAAAATTTTTGAAAAGGTCAAATCTAATTTTCAAAATTTTGAGAGAGAAAAAGGGAAAGATATTTTTTTGATTTTTTAATTTTTTATGATGAGAGAGAAAAACACTAAAAAGATGCAATGCATGAAATTTTTAGATCAAAACATATGATGCATGCAAGAATGCTATGAATGTCAAGATGAACACCAAGAACACTATGAAGATCATGATAAACACCAAGAACATATTTTTGAAAAATTTTTAATGCAAAGAAAACATGAAAGACACCAAACTTAGAATTCTTTAATGCTTAGACACTAAGAATTCAAGAATGCATATGAAAAACAAGAAAAGACTCAAAACATGCAAATGCAAAGATCAAACAAGAAGACTTACTAAGAACAACTTGAAGATCATGAAGAACACTATGAATGCATGAAAATTTTCGAAAAATGCAAGATGCACATGCAATTAACACCAAACTTATAACATGACTCAAGACTCAAACAAAAAAACACAAAAAATATTTTTGATTTTTTATGATTTTCTAAATTTTTTTTTGGAATTTTATTTTTCGAAAATTATTTGAAAAACAAAAATGAGGATTTCAAAATCTTTAATATGAATTCCAGGAATCTTGTGCTCTTTAGTCTAAAGCTCCAATCAAAGGGTCAGACATGGCTTAATAGCCAGTCAAGCTTTAGAATAGATTTACATCCATTGAGGTGATTAGTTGAAGACCAATCCCAAAGGAGTTTGGGTATGGCTTTTCAGCCAGATAGGATTCAACATGTTACCATGAAACTCTAGAATTCATTCTTGAAAGTTTTGAAGCCATAGAATAATTTATTTTTGAAAACATTTTTATTTTAAATTTTTTTTTTCGAAAACAAAGGGGAAAATTTTGAAAGATTCTTGAAAAATTTTTGAAGAGAAAACAAAAAGAAAATTACCTAATCTGAGCAACAAGATGAACCGTCAGTTGTCCATACTCGAACAATCCCCGGCAACGGCGCCCAAAAACTTGGTGTTGTTGCCGGATCAAACTTGGCACTGATGTTACCGGACCAAAAGCTTGCCGAAAACTCGAACAATCCCCGGCAACGGCGCCAAAAACTTGGTGCGCAGAAATTGTGATTACACTTTAATTATGTAAAATTCATCGCTCTTTCTTTCCCTGGTAATGGCGCCAAAAATATGATGCCAATACCATGGTTCACAACTTCGCACAACTAACCAGCAAGTGCACTGGGTCGTCCAAGTAATACCTTACGTGAGTAAGGGTCGAATCCCACGGAGATTGTTGGTATGAAGCAAGCTATGATCACCTTGTAAATCTCAGTCAGGCGGATATTAAAATAGTAATGGAGTTTTCGAAAATAATTAATAAAATAGGGATAGAAATACTTATGTAAATCATTGGTGAGAATTTCAGATAAGTGAATAGAGATGCTTTCATTCCTCTGAACCTCTGCTTTCCTGCTGTCTTCATCCAATCAGTCTTACTCCTTTCCATGGCTGGCTTTATGTGATACATCACCATTGTCAATGGCTACTTTCGGTCTTCTCTCGGGAAAATGATCCAAATGCCCTGTCACGGCACGGCTAATCGTCTGGAGGCATCACCCTTGTCAATGGCTTCATCTTATCCTCTCAGTGAAAATGGTCAACGCACCCTGTCACGGCACGGCTATTCATCTGTCGGTTCTCGATCCTGCTGGAATAGGATTTACTATCCTTTTGCGTCTGTCACTACGCCCGGCAATCGCGAGTTTGAAGCTCGTCACAGTCATTCAATCATTGAATCCTACTCGGAATACCACAGACAAGGTTTAGACCTTCCGGATTCTCTTGAATGCCACCATCATTCTAGCTTACACCATGAAGATTCCGATTAAGAAATCTAAGAGATACTCATTCAATTCTAATGTAGAACGGAAGTGGTTGTCAGGCACGCGTTCATAAGGAATGATGATGATTGTCACGTTCATCACATTCAGGTTGAAGTGCGAATGAATATCTTGGAAGCGAAATAAGATGAATTGAATAGAAAATAGTAGTACTTTGCATTAATCCTTGAGGAACAGCAGAGCTCCACACCTTAATCTATGAAGTGTAGAAACTCTACCGTTAAAAATACATAAGTGAAAGGTCCAGGCATGGCCGAATGGCCAGCCCCTCTGATCTAAGAACCAGGCGTCCAAAGATATAACTCAGGATCAAAAGATAATCCAAAGATGTCTAATACAATAGTAAGAGGTCCTATTTATAATAAACTAGCTACTAGGATTTACAGAAGTAAGTAATTGCTGCATAAATCCACTTCCTGGGTCCACTTGGTGTGTGCTTGGGCTGAACTTTAACTTTCCATGTGCAGAGGCCATTTGTGGAGTTGAACGCCAGGTTTTGATCCATTTCTGGCGTTCAGCTCTGGTTTTTTATCCCTTTCTGGCGCTGAACTCCAGAATTGGGTAGAGAGCTGGCGTTGAATGTCAGTTTGCGTCATCTATTCTTGGCCAAAGTATGGACTATTATATATTGCTGGAAAGCCCTGGATATCTACTTTTCAACGCAATTCGAAGCGCGCCATTTTGAGTTCTGTAGCTCCAGAAAATCTACTTTGAGTGCAGGGAGGTCAGAATCCAACAGCATCAGCAGTCCTTCTTCAACCTCTGAATCTGATTTCTGCTCAAGTCCCTCAATTTCAGCTAGAAAATACCTGAAATTCCAGAAAAACACACAAACTCATAGTAAAGTCCAGAAATGTGAATTTAACATAAAAACTAATGAAAACATCCCTAAAAGTAACTAGATCCTACTAAAAACAATGTCAAAAAGCGTATAAATTATCCGCTCATCAATGAACAAGGGAGGTTCATCTTCCCGAGTTTCAATACCAAATAATTTGGCATTCAGCTTCATGATTGCACCAAGAAACTTGGCAGTTTGCTCTTTAGTAACATCCTTATTCTCTTCCGAAGAGGAATACTCATCAGAGCTCATGAATGGCATAAGGAGGTTCAATGGAATCTCTATGGTCTCTAGATGAGCCTCAGAGTCCTTTGGTTCCTCAGAGGGAAACTCCTTATTGATCACTGGGCGTCCCAAAAGGTCTTCCTCTTTGGGATTCACGTCCTCTCCTTCCCTTACAGGTTCGGCCATGGTGCTTATGTCAATGGCCTTGCACTCTCCTTTTGGATTCTCTTTTGTATTGCTTGGGAGAGCACTAGGAGGGATTTCAGTGATCCTTTTACTCAGCTGGCCCACTTGTGCTTCCAGATTTCTAATGGAAGACCTTGTTTCATTCATGAAACTTGCAGTGGCCTTGGATAGATCATAGACTAAGTTTGCTAAATTAAAAGTATTTTGTTCAGAGTTCTCTGTCTGTTGCTGAGTGGATGATGGAAAAGGCTTGCTATTGCTAAACCTGTTTCTTCCACCATTATTAAAGCCTTGTTGAGGCCTTTGATCCTTCCATGAGAAATTTGGATGATTTCTCCATGATGAGTTATAGGTGTTTCCATAAGGTTCACCTAAGTAATTCACCTCTGCTATTGCAGGGTTCTCAGGATCATAAGCCTCTTCTGCATAAGAAGCCTCTTGAGTACTGTTGGATGCAGCTTGCATTCCATTCAGACTCTGAGAAATCATATTGACTTGCTGAGTCAATATTTTGTTCTAAGCCAATATGGTATTCAGAGTATCAACTTCAAGAACTCCCTTCTTCATAGGCGTCCCATTACTCACAGGATTCCTCTCAGAAGTGTACATGAACTGGTTATTAGCAACCATGTCAATGAGTTCTTGAGCTTCTGCAGGCGTTTTCTTTAGGTGAATAGATCCACCTGCAGAGGTATCCAATGACATCTTTGATAGCTCAGATAAACCATCATAGAATATATCCAGGATGGTCCATTCTGAAAGCATGTCAGAAGGACACTTTTTGGTCAGCTGCTTGTATCTTTCCCAAGCTTCATAGAGGGATTCACCTTCTTTCTGTTTGAAGGTTTGAACATCCACTCTAAGCTTGCTCAGCTTTTGAGGAGGAAAGAACTTGGCTAAGAAAGCCGTGACCAGCTTATCCCAAGAGTTCAGGCTATCTCTAGGTTGAGAGTCCAACCACACTCTAGCTCTGTCTCTTACAGCAAAAGGGAAAAGCATGAGCCTGTAGACTTCAGGATCTACTCCATTAGTCTTAACAGTATCACAGATCTGCAAGAATTCAGTTAAGAACTGAAAAGGATCTTCAGATGGAAGTCCATGAAACTTGCAGTTCTGCTGCATCAGAGAAACTAATTGAGATTTCAGCTCAAAGTTGTTTGCTCCAATGGCAGGAATGGAGATGCTTCTTCCATGTAAATTGGAATTAGGTGCCGTAAAGTCACCAAGCATCCTCCTTGCATTATTATTATTTCCGGCTGCCATCTCCTCTTCCTGTTCGAAAATTTCTGAAAGGTTATCTCTGAATTGTTGTAATTTAGCTTCTCTTAATTTTCTCTTCAGAGTCCTTTCAGGTTCTGGATCTGCTTCAACAAGAATGTTCTTGTCCTTGCTCCTGCTCATATGACAAAGAAGAGGGCACAGAGAAAATAATAATAATAATATGGATCCTTTATATCACAGTATAGAGGTCCTTGTGTTAGTAGAAGAAAAGAAGAAGAAAATCTGAACTCAGAGAGAGAGAGAGGGTTCGGATTTTTGGTGATGTGAGGAAGAGATGTTAGTAGATGAATAAATAAATAGAAGGAGATGAGAGAGAAGGATTTTCGAAAATAATTTTTGAAAAAAAGAGTTAGTGATTTTCGAAAATAGTTTTGAAAAAGGTTAGTAGTTTTTCGAAAATTCAAATAAAAAAATAATTAGTTAATTAAAAAGAAATTTTTGAAAAAGGGGGAAGATATTTTCGAAAATTAGAGAGAGAGAGAGAGAGTTAGTTAGGTAGTTTTGAAAAAGGTAAGAAGCAAACAAAAAGTTAGTTAGTTAGTTGAAACAAATTTTGAAAAGATAAGAGGTTAGGAAGTTAGAAAAGATATTTTGAAATCAAATTTTTGAAAAAGATAAGATAAGAAGATATTTTTGAAAAGATGTGATAGAAATTAGTTTTTGAGAAAGATTTGATTTTTAAAATCACAATTAAAGACTTGATTCACAAGAAATCACAAGATATGATTCTATAACTTAAAGTTTGAATCTTTCTTAACAAGCAAGTAACAAACTTCAAATTTTTGAATCAAAATATTAATTGTTATTGTTATTTTCGAAAATTTTGTGATAAAGATAAGAAAAAGATTTTTTTGAAAAACATTTTTATAATTTTCGAAAATAACTAAGAAAAATGAAAAAGGTTTGATTTTTGAAAAAGATTTTGAAAAAGATAAGATTTTCAAATTGAAAATTTGATTTGACTCATAAGAAACAACTAGATTTTAAAAATTTTGAAAAAGTCAATTCAAATTTTCGAATTTGATGAGGAGAAAAAGGGGAAAAATATTTTTTTTGATTTTTGAAATTTTTATGATGAGAGAGAAAAATAATGAAAATGATGCAATGCATGAAAATTTTAGATCAAAACAATGAATGCATGCAAGAATGCTATGAATGTCAAGATGAACACCAAGAACACTTTGAAGGTCATGATGAACATCAAGAACATATTTTTGAAAAATTTTTAATGCAAGAAAAACATGCAAGACACCAAACTTAGAATTCTTTAATGCTTAGACACTAAGAGTTCAAGAATGCATATGAAAAACAAGAAAAGACACAAAACATGCAAATGCAAAGATCAAACAAGAAGACTTACCAAGAACAACTTGAAGATCATGAAGAACACTTATGAATGCATGAATTTTCGAAAAATGCAGGATGAATATGCAATTGACACCAAACTTATAACATGACTCAAGACTCAAACAAGAAACACAAAATATTTTTTTGATTTTTATGATTTTATAAATTTTTTTTGTATTTTCTTTTAATTTTTTTCGAAAATATTTGGGAAAAAGGAAGCAATGAATTCATAGTCCTCAATCAAAATCCTGGGAGTTAGACATGGCTTAATAGCCAGCCAAGCTAAAACATGTTATATGAAACACTAGAATTCATTCTTAAAAATTTTGAAGAAAAATATATTTTTGAAAACAATTTTTTTTTTTGAAATTTTTCGAAAACAAAGGAGAAATTTTTGAAAGATTTTGAAAAATTTTTGAAAGATTTTGAAAAATTTTTGAAAATAAAACAAAAAGAAAATTACCTAATCTGAGCAACAAGATGAACCGTCAGTTGTCCAAACTCGAACAATCCCCGGCAACGGCGCCAAAAACTTGGTGCGCAGAAATTGTGATTACACTTTAATTATGTAAAATTCATCGCTCTTTCTTTCCTTGGTAATGGCGCCAAAAATATGATGTCAATACCATGGTTCACAACTTCGCACAACTAACCAGCAAGTGCACTGGGTCGTCCAAGTAATACCTTACGTGAGTAAGGGTCGAATCCCACGGAGATTGTTGGTATGAAGCAAGCTATGGTCACCTTGTAAATCTCAGTCAGGCGGATATTAAAATAGTAATGGAGTTTTCAAAAATAATTAATAAAATAGGGATAGAAATACTTATGTAAATCATTGGTGAGAATTTCAGATAAGCGAATAGAGATGCTTTCGTTCCTCTGAACCTCTGCTTTCTTGTTGTCTTCATCCAATCAGTCTTACTCCTTTCCATGGCTGGCTTTATGTGATACATCACCATTGTCAATGGCTACTTTCGATCTTCTCTCGGGAAAATGATCCAAATGCCTTGTCACGGCACGGCTAATCGTCTGGAGGCATCACCCTTGTCAATGGCTTCATCTTATCCTCTCAGTGAAAATGGTCAACGCACCCTGTCACGGCACGGCTATTCATCTGTCGGTTCTTGATCCTGCTGGAATAGGATTTACTATCCTTTTGCGTCTGTCACTACGCCCGGCAATCGCGAGTTTGAAGCTCGTCACAGTCATTCACTCATTGAATCCTACTCGGAATACCACAGACAAGGTTTAGACCTTCCAGATTCTCTTGAATGCCGCTATCATTCTAGCTTACACCACGAAGATTCCGATTAAGAAACCTAAGAAATACTCATTCAATTCTAATGTAGAACGGAAGTGGTTGTCAAGCACGCGTTCATAGGGAATGATGATGATTGTCACGTTCATCACATTCAGGTTGAACTGCGAATGAATATCTTAGAAGCGAAATAAGATGAATTGAATAGAAAACAGTAGTTCTTTGCATTAATCCTTGAGGAACAGCAGAGCTCCACACCTTAATCTATGGAGTGTAGTAACTCTACCGTTAAAAATACATAAGTGAAAGGTCCAGGCATGGCCAAATGGCCAGCCCCTCTGATCTAAGAACCAGGCATCCAGAGATATAACTCAGGATCAAAAGATAATCCAAAGATCTCTAATACAATAGTAAGAGGTCCTATTTATAATAAACTAGCTACTAGGGTTTACAGAAGTAAGTAATTGATGCATAAATCCACTTCCGGGGCCCACTTAGTGTGTGCTTGGGCTGAGCTTTAACTTTCCACGTGCAGAGGCCATTTGTGGAGTTGAACGCCAGGATTTGATCCATTTCTGGCATTCAACTCTGGTTTTTTATCCTTTTCTGGCGCTGGACGCCAGAATTGGGCAGAGAGCTGGCGTTGAACACCAGTTTGCGTCATCTATTCTTGGCCAAAGTATGGACTATTATATAGTGCCGGAAAGCCCTGGATGTCTACTTTCCAACGCAATTGGAAGCGCGCCATTTCAAGTTCTGTAACTCTAGAACATCTACTTTGAGTGCAGGGAGGTCAGAATCCAACAGCATCAGCAGTCCTTCTTCAACCTCTGAATCTGATTTCTGCTCAAGTCCCTCAATTTCAGCCAGAAAATACCTGAAATCACAGAAAAACACACAAACTCATAGTAAAGTCCAGAAATGTGAATTTAACATAAAAACTAATGAAAACATCCCTAAAAGTAACTAGATTCTACTAAAAACATACTAAAAACAATGTCAAAAAGCATATAAATTATCCGCTTATCAATAACGAATAATAACTACGAATATAGATAGTAATAGAGACGATTACAAATAGAAACATCTAAAAATACTATACGATATCCATCACTGAATAAAAACATCTAAACATTTAAACATAGTAACAGAGACGATTACAAATAGAAACATCTAAACATATAGTAATTGAGACGATTACTAATACAAACATCTAAACACATAGTAATAGAGAAGGTGACTAACAGAGACATCTAAACATACTATACGATCTACATCACTGAATAAAAACATAAACTCAAACGGACTGAACTAAACTGCATCAACCTACTTCCTAGGCACCTTCTTCGCGTACTGAGATGGGGTGTATTTGTCCGGAGGCGCAATCTGTGTCCGTAAATTATACGGATGACCTTGAGTACTACTGGAGTCACCAACACCGACATCTGGCATGCTGGCACCTCCAGTGTCATAAGCACTGGATCTACTCATGCCCCGAGCACTATATCCACCAGAATGAGACTTATGCTGGAGGGCATCTCCCAGAAATCCCTCTTCCGGCTGTGGGCATTCATTCAAGTCGAACAACGCAGTGCGTGGTGGTGCGGACAGACGAGTAGGACCTACATGACCCGGCGATCGATCCATACTGAAGTCACTAGCATGACCTGACGTGGTCCGACGACCAACAGACGGCTCACTACCAACAGGCCCTTGCTGCTCTCGCGCTGGAAATAGCTGAGATGTCTCTCTCATGAGTCGAGAGAAGCTTATCGAATCAAGCCCAACAAATGGAATTAACTGACTATCTGTTGGAATGAGCAACTGTGGTATGTAGGGCTCAGCTGCCTGATGTTGTTGTGGTTCCTGAACGTGCTGCTCATATGCCGGCACCTGATAATGCTGCTCATACCCTGGCATCATGAACTGGGGGTCATATGCCAGCGCCTGGAACTGGGCTCATATGCAGGCGCCTGGAACTGGGGCTCATGTGGCGGCACCTAATTGTAAATGAATGACGCTAATCAATAACGGTAACATTAAAGCTTATAATTAACAACGGTAATATTAACACCAATAAACCTTAACGATACCTGAAACCCTTGATTATAGGCCGGTTCCTGATGCTGAGGTCCAGCTGGTTGTGGTGGACCTTCTTGCTGTGTGTTCGCGTCGGCCTCTTCACCTGCAACTCTATCTGACAGTCGTAGGTGACCCCCATATTGCTGTGTGTACCAGTCATAGTACAATGGGAGGGGATGGAAGTTGACAATCTCCTCCCCTACCTGCAGTGTATCATAGCGGCCAGAACATCACATGTCAAGACATTCCTTGGTCCGGTCTCTCCAGTCATGATGCTGGGCACCGCTCAAACACCTGCAATAAGAACTACCGATCTAAAATGCCGGGTCTGGTGGAAGCTGCTGCAACCCGAATTGTCGATGAACTCGATCTGTTGGGTGCCATTCTATACATTCGAACGACACTAACGGCGACTTCGTGGAGCACATAAACAAATTTAGGCCGAGGTCGACCGGAACATCCACTTCAATATACGGCCACCATGTAAACTGCACACCAGTAACCACGAGACCTATTAGTAACATTATTTTTCTTAACAAAGACGCTAACCTAAATGGTTAAAATTTACATCGTTGACTCCCATGTCATCGAGTCCTCGCCTAAACTGCGCCGTAGACCTCCGTGTATATCGTGTATGCCGGCGCCAATGACTCCACCTAAGCACAAGTAGGATGACCTCAACAACAACAACAACAACTACAACAACAACAATTATAATAATAATAATAACAGTAAAGTACAATACCATCGCGCAAGTAGAACACCAATATCGAGAAGCTGATTGCGCGGTATAGGGGCCATGAACGGCATACACTCCCACGCCCAAATAAAAAGCAAAATCAGTGGCCCATCCATCTCTTTACAGTTGTACCGCGATGCACGACACAACAATCTGTATAGATGTGCCAGACTAGCTGCCCCCCAACTGTATCGTGAGATCTGATGAAAATCCTGAAGTAGAGGCAAAAAATTCAAGTTCAAAGACGTGGTGGACTTATCTGGAAACACCACTGTACCAAGCACGCAAAAAATGTGAGCCCTGACGTACCGCTCAATAGACTCCTGCGTGTCACACGGTTCACTGTCTCTGCACTGCCGGACCCAATGGAGATTTACCTTGCCCAACACGTGATCGTCCGGACCCGGTTGCCGACCAAAACAAGCAACACAGTTATCTACCAAAAACTGGTAACTGCTATCCGATCTAACCGTGACGGGTTCTCCGTTAACCTGGAGGCCAAGTATATGTATCACGTCTTCCAGCGTCACCATCACTTCACCCACTGGAAGGTGGAACGTGTGGGTTTCTGGCCTCCATCGTTCCACCAAGGCACTTAAGAGTACAGAATGACCTCTCATTTCACCAATTCGCAAAACGTGTTGAAACCCAGTTAATGCTAGTGCCTCTGCAGCTCTCTCATTAAAGGTATCCGGCGGATCAAGTTTTCTAGGCAACAAATTTATGATCTCCTGCAAAAAAAAAGATAATATTCATTGAAATTAACAACAACTAACACAATAATATTAATCCAACAACAACAACAACAACAACAACAACAACAACAAGAATAATAATAATAATAATAATAATCCGGTTACTACTACTACTACTACTACTACTACTACTACTACTACTACTACTACTACTACTACTAATAATAATAATAATAATAATAATAATAATAATAATAATAATAATAATAATAATAATACAGTTATTACTACTACTACTATATTGATAACAACAAAAATAATAATCATCATAATAATAATAACTATCATTATTATTATTATTATTATTACTACTACTACTACTACTAATAATAATAATAATAATAATAATAATAATAATAATAATAATAATAATAATAATAATCCGGTTATTACTACTACTACTACTATATTGATAACAATAATAATAATAATCATCATAATAATAATAACTACTATTATTATAATTAGGGGAAATATAAGGTAAAGAGCAAAATTTAAAGATGTGCTTAGGTGGCAAAATCCAAACCACACATTCTAAAACCTCACTTTTCACTTAAAACCGTAACTCTTCACAAAAGCGTCACCTAATGGAAAAAAATAAATTAGAAGATTTAAGAGAAGAAATAATTAAGTTATCAAAATTAATAGATCAAAAATTAATGATTTTAACTAATGTTAACTGTAATGACACTGAATTCTTAAAATCAATACAAAATGATTTTTCTCAAAATCTTTATTTTACTATAAGTTTTATTGAAGGATTTCAAAAACCTGAAAAAACTTATTTTTCACATGGAATTTCTAAAAAATGTTACCATGGAAATGATTCACCACATCTTCATCATACCTTTAACCCACAATTAAATTCTATAGTAGACATGCTTGAAGAAATATTAGTATCTATAAAATTTCAAATAAATAAGGAAAAAGAGAACCCCAAAGAAGAAAAATTTCACAATATAATCAACATAACAGATTTAAAAGTAAAACCACCACTAAAATTATGAATATTGAAGAAAAATTAGAAGAAGTTACAATGCTTTTTAAACAATTAAAGATGGCTCAAGAAAATAATATTATGGAACAAGGATTTCAAATAGCAGAAGAATTAGTAAACCCTGAAAATATAAAAAATGAAGAACACATCCTAGATTATTCAAGCGACGAAGAACCAGCAATTCCAATACAAGTAAAAAATGAAGCTGGAACATCTAAGGATAATCAATCTCAATTTAAATGGGAAACAGGTTTTGATAATTATGCTTTTAAAAAAGGGTTTATAAATAAAGATTCAAAATATACAAAAATACCATCAAAATACGTTCCTAAAATCCAGGAAATGGAAGGAGATAGAATGCTCGATTTAGACTGTAAAAAGAATGAAAAAGAAATTTTCGAAAATTGGTTGAATTCCTTTTTATTAGAAGCTTTTACTAATCCAAAGCTTAGTGAATTGTCTGGAAGAGATATTTGGAATTACATAGGGTTTCATACTAAAGGAACTATAAGAGATTATATGACATCAATAGAAAACCAAATAATAGAAGATTTAGCAATAAAAACAACAGCTTATGATAAGATATTATATATAATGATGATTCTATATAAAGAATTTTTTGGGAAAAATATTATAGATCATAGACAAGAAGTCTATAATAAAGAATATCAAGAAGCAAAAAACCATTTAGCTAATATTCAGATATATGATCTATGTAATGTGGAATCTTATATATGTGAATATAGAATACATTATTACAAATTAAAAGAAGAAGATAAAAATCATTATCTTAGTATGTATATAACAAAACTTCCATATCCTGCTAATGAATTTATAATGGGAAGATTTATAAGAGAAATAAATAGAGGAACAATTGAAAATAACTTTGGTGGAGCAACCTCTGCAATAAGAGAGGAAATAAAAGAACGTTGTATGCAAGAAGCAACTCAAAAAAGATTTGCAAACATAATTAGAATTTGCTGTCAAGATAATGAAGAGATACCTCAAAAATATGGTCTTAATAAAAATTTTCAAAGAAAAAGAAAATATCAATTTAGAAAAAGAAAATACTATCCAAACTGGAGAAAAAAGAGATATTTTAGAAAGGAAAATAATAATAAAAACAAAAGACAAAGAAATAACTATTGCCCGAATAAAAAAGAAAATTGTAAATGTTGGTATTGCCAAGAAGAAGGACACTATGCAAATGAATGTCCGAAAAAGAAGGATAAAAAGGATCTTACTAAACAAATAGAAATTGCCAAGTCTTGTTTCATGGAACCTTTAGAGGAATCTGATGATAACTTAGACTATATTTTTGAATATGTCTCGGAAACAGACTCAGAGACTGAGTAATAATGCTATATTTATTACTATAAAAATAACAGAAAAGATTATAAATGCTTTCATAGATTCTGGAGCAACACAATGCTTTGCTAGTTCAAATATAAAATTTGATTGGAAAAAATTAAAGAAACCATTAAGAGTTAGAATAGCTGACAAATCAATACATAAAATTAACCAAAAAGCAGAGATGGTTGAAATTTTTATTCAAAATTATAGGTTCATTGTTCCATCTATATATAAGTTAGATTCTGGAATGGATTTTATCATAGGAAATAATTTTTTAAAGCTATATCATCCATTCATTCAAGAATTAACATATATAATTTTAAAAGCTCCACACGATTCTTCAATAAATCAAAAATCAAAACGTATAAAAATACCGACTACTACTATAGATAAGATCTTAAAATTTAAAATATTTTCTATATTAGAGACATGTTATTTAAATTTATACTTTCAGATAAATATCCCAAAAAATAATCTTGAAATAAAGATAGAAAAACTTTTGGATGAAATTTGTGCTGAAAATCCTTTAGATATTAAAAATACAAATAACGAATTAGTAAGTATTAAATTAAAAGATCCTACAAAAGAGATAAATGTTCCAAATAAAATTCCTTATTCCGCAAGAGATAGAGAAGAGTTTTCACTAGAATGTAGAGATCTTTTGGAAAAAGGAATTATAAGATTAAGTAAAAGTCCTCATGCGGCTCCAGCCTTTTATGTCAAAAACAATAATGAAATTAAAAGGGGAAAACGAAGAATGGTTATTAACTATAAGAAGATGAATGAAGCAACTATTGGTGATGCTCATAAACTTCCAAGAAAAGATTCTATTTTAGAAAAAATCAAAGGAGCAACTTGGTTTTCATCTCTTGATGCAAAATCAGGATATTGGCAACTTCGTTTAGACGAAGAAACAAAGAAATTAACTACTTTTACTTGCCCAACAAAAGAATCAACAAGTGTGTTGCTCTATGAATGGAATGTATTACCATTCGGATTAAAACAAGCCCCAGGTATTTATCAAAGATTTATGGAAGAAAATCTAAAAGAGTTAAATGAATTTGTTTTAGTATACATTGATGATATACTAATTTTTACAAAACAGGATAGAGAAGATCATCTTCAAAAATTATTAATAGTTTTAGAAAGAGGTAAAGAAAAAGGATTAGTTCTTAGCAAAAAGAAAGCAAGAATAGCAAAACAAGAAATAGAGTTTCTTGGATTAATTCTATCCACTCAGGGAAAGCTAAAACTTCAGCCAAATGTCCTAGAAAAGGTAAATTTATTTCCTAATAAAATAGAAGATAGAAAACAATTACAAAGATTTTTAGGGTGTATAAATTATATTTCTGATCAAGGATTTTTAAAAAATATAACAGAATACACTAAAAGCTTATTTCCAAAAATAAGTACTAAAAAAGAATGGAAATGGGATGAAAAAGATAGTATGCAAATTCAAAGGATTAAAGAATTATGTGAAAATCTTCTAGAACTTTATATTTCAGAAGAAAATGACTACTTAATAGTAGAAACAGATGCTTCAGACATAACCTGGTCAGGATGTCTAAAAGCTAAGAAAGCTATAAAAAGTTTGGAACAAGAAAAAGAATCACTAGATTCTAAAGATTCCCCAAAGGAATTACTTTGCAGGTATATTTCAGGGACTTTTACTCCAACAGAATAGAGATATACCACTCATGAAAAGGAAACTCTAGCAGCAATTAAATCTCTTAAGAAATGGAAAATTGATTTACTACCCAGAGAATTTACATTAAGAACAGATTCAAGTTACCTAACAGGTTTCATACGATATAATTTAAAAGTTGATTATAACCATGGACGATTGGTAAGATGGCAATTATTTTTGTTACAATATCCAATAAAAATTGAATATATTAAGGGTGACAAAAATGTTATTGCAGATATATTAACAAAAGAATGGAGTTCGTCTACAACATATTAGATCAAGAAATTCAAAAGTATGAGCAAGAACTCGAAAAATGCAAGCATTGTCAGCAAATAAGGACACAGATCCAATCTCTCAAGAAGGCCATCGAAGCAATGAAATCAACACAACAAGCAAAACCATCAGAGTTCAGCCAGCTAAGCATGGTGGACAAATCAGGTGAAGAAAAAATTTCAGAAAATAAAACAATTGCTGAAATCATTAAAAAATCCACCCAAGATAAAAAATATTATGTAATTTATAATGGCCCCATGAAAGGAGTATATGATGCCTGGGAAAAAGCAGCACCATTCACACATCAATCAAGGATAATTCATAAAGGAGGGTTTCTAACACTGGAAGAGGCAAAGGAATCCTTCAGGGAATATGAAGCTCTCCATCCAGAGCAAACCTTAAAAAGAGCAGATAAAGCTCCAGTTCAAACCCAGAGAACAGGGATAATAAGAAACATTCCTACAAGGGCTGAAATCAAGGAAAAGAAAAGGGTCTGTAGATCAAATCTCAGAGAAACCCTTAATATAGTCCTGAATTGAACTGAAGAAAAAAGGACAATTTTGGAATATTATCCTATTGCCAAAGAACAGCTAACAAAGCTGGTTATATTCCCAGATGCTTCCCCATCTGATACCTATTAGTTTTTCCAATATGGATTAATTGATACAATTTTAATTTTTAATGATCTAAAAATTATTAGTGAGTTTCCTGCAGGATTCATTGATGCAGTAAAGAGATTTAAAAATAAGATTGACAATGTAAATCCAAGGGATATATCCTTAAAATTTACAAACAGTCAACCTATTTTTAATAAAGAAGAAGAATGCTTGGTTCCAGCACACCAAGTAATATTCATGTCCGTCTTCCCAGGAAATTTTCAACCAATTGATCAGATTCAAGATTTAACGATTTACAGTCATGAAGGAAGGTTAGCCAGCACATTAGCTAGGGTCTTTGAAAGAACTCAAAAAATAACGAAGGAATCTCACACAAGGATTAATTATAAAAGTAGAAATACTCTGCTTGTGTCCAGTAAAAGAAATGAAATTGAAGAAAGAGAGATGAGACTCTTGGTGGAATTTGAATCAGCATTCTACAACTTATCTGGACTTTTAGAAAAGCTCCCTGAAGGGATAAAGAGGAATCTCTGCTATTTAATAAAAGACAGAGAAGACCACAAGTGCCAGCTATGTGCCTCAGAGATATCTGAAGAAAGCAATAATGAAACGGAATCAACTCACATAATGAAGGAAGGAGACAATGCATCTGAGGGTCACATGATAAAAGAGGAGGACAGTGCATCTGAAGCATCTCTCAACATTATTGCATAGTGACGTAAGCACTTAGGTCATAGAGCACCAACAATGTAGCTGGTGCAAAAGAACAAACAATGACGTAAGCAATAACGTCATAAGAAGGGTAAGGATGGGAATTGTCCATTAAACCCAACTATTATAAATAGGTTGCTTAGGCAATTATAGAAGCATCAGACAATAGAAAGCAGGAGGCTAAGAGTACTCATATGCTAGGAGAGCAAGGAGGAAGCTGCCAAGGTGATTCTATAGTCTGAGGAAGAATTCCCTTTGGGAAAAATAATTCTAAACTCCCCTCTGGAGTTAGCATCTACAATCTCCCCTCTGGAGATAAAAACACCCTATGTAAAATATACTAAATAAAGGAAGTTTTTCTCCAGAAAGGTACATCTTCATCTTAATCTTTAAATTATGAATTATTTAGAAAGTTTAGAATTAACAGAAGAATCTGATTATTATAGATTAACTGCTTTATTAGATAATGAAAAATAGGCTATTCTAAAAACAGAATTAAATCTCAAATCAAATGAAAACTTTAATAAACAAAATCTCTTAAAAGAAGTTTTTAATAGAAAAAATATAATATACTATGGAAAAATTCAACTTGAAGTCCCTATAAAGATAAAATCCGCCAATGGAGAACTTGAAATAGCTTTGATAAATGATGAAGAATTGAGTAAACAGATTGAGAAAATTAAGGATCAACAAAAAAGATCTAAAATTGGATGGATTCATATTAGTACTATACAAGTCTTAATCAAATCTACATATATGAAAGGAATTAATTCACCAATAAGCTTAGCAATCTGTGACAAAAGAATTACTGATGATCCGATAGATCAAATATTTGGAATTGTTCATGGAAACTTGGCAAATGTAAATGTTAAATTCAATGCTCATCTTGGATATGCTATACCTTTATCAACTGAAAATCTTGGAAGATCTATAAGTTTAGCTTATAAATTTCACAGAAAGAATCTAATGGAACAAGACGATGAACCATTTTCAATTACATATGCAATAAATTATGCTTTAACAAATAGCCATCATAGTATAATATTTAAAAACAAAGAAAGAATTTATGTCGATGAATTATTTCAGAAAATTGTAAAAACAGAAATACCAAAATATAAAGCTATTGAAAACCCAGTTCTATTATTAAAAGAACCATTAGGAAAATTAGTTTCATCGAATTTCCAAATAAGAGAATCTAAAATTAATAGTCCTTTAAGTTTATCTAAGTTAAAAATTAAAGAAGAAAATTCTGAAATAAAAGATTAACAAAAAAGGTCGAAAAGTTAAATGAAACCCTAAACACTAAATTATGACAATAAATAAAGAAGAAATATATGTAACTTATCAAGACAAGAAACAAGAGCTCTTTGAAAGAGAAAATCGTTTAAATTATTTACAGTTTTCTGGAATAAATCAAAGGGCATTTGAAGCTCTAAAAATAATTTATGACAAGTTGAAAAGAGAAGTTGAAGAGTTAGAGAAATTAATAGAATCTCTGGAAAATAGTGATGAATCGATGATAGAGTTTGCAGAAATTCTAAAATAAATAATGAAGCATAAAAAGATTGAAAAACCAGAAAATAAAATAAAAAGAAAAAGGGCGGAAAAATTAAAAAGTAAAATAAAGGAATATAAAAGGGAATTAAATAATCTTCAGATCGAAATTGATGACCTTATAATAAAAAGGATAGAAATAAGAATAAATATAAACAAGTTGGAATTAAACTTAAAAAATTTATAAATGCCTGAAAAACCATATTATGACTTAAAAGAATTAAAACTGTTGAAAGAAAAAATGGAGAATGAAGTTGAAAAATTAAAAAGATATTTAGAAACAACAGAAAGTGTAGAAATAAAAGAAGTTCTTGAGGATTTGAGAAATTATATTAAAGAAAAAGACAAACAGATAAAAGATTTTATATACAATAATCCATGCAAAAAAGAATATTATAAACTAAAACAAGATTGAAAAACTATAAAAATCAGAATCAAGGACTAATAATAAAGAAAAATAATAGAAATGGTCAATACCTTAGATTATAAATTTGCACCACCAATTGAATCTATACAAATTATAATCTTATTTGAAGTAAAATATGAAGAATTAAATTCGAAAAAGAAAGAAAAGTCGAATGTTAAAAATTGGTATCAGAGCCAAGTTAACAATTAAGGGTAACACTTTCTCTTTAAGCAACACTTTTTAGTGACACGCTATTCTGTCACAAAAGACAAAAATCTATAAAGATGCATCTTTACAGTAGATGGCACCTTATAATAATAATAATAATAATAATAATAATAATAATAATAATAATAATAATAATAATAATAATAATAATAATAATAATAATGCAACTAACTAACAATAATAATAATAATAATAATAATAATAATGTTGTTACTAACTAACAGTAATAATAACAATAACACTATTTAAATAAAAAAATAAATTAAAAATAAATATATTTATTTATCATAAAATTAAAAGAAAAAATATTACCTATTGAGGATGATCCAAATACTCAATAATGTGTTCTTCAGGTAACGTAAAATCACGAACCATTTTTTTTTACTCATAAACTTAAATCCAGTCTATTATTTCTTCTTCTTCCTCCCACAACGACACTGCTATGCTCCTCTACCGCAGCTTCAACTCTCTTCGTTACACTCTCCCTCCTCTCCATCTGCGTTTGGAATTTTGCATTTTTAAAGCCCTCTCCAAACCCATTCAACGAACATGCGTCGAACATGCAGCAAGGGTCACTGACAATCGCAAGTTGCGATTATGGAGTGCAGCTTGCAGGTTGACCAAGACACGTACCATCCATGCATTGGTTTCATTTCTGTTCATGAATAAAACGCAACTTGTATTTTTCAGTGTGCAGCAGATACACGTCTCATCCATGCATTGGTTTCATTTTTGTTCATGAATAAAACACAAGTTGCGTTTTTCAGAGCCTGTTTTTGGCAGATCCACATTTCGGGATAACACGCCATGTTACAATAACCTTGCATAACACTATTTTTGGTTCCATTCATAAATTATTTTCTGGTCTTTAAAGGACTAGATATATAACTTTTTTCACGATAGACGATTCCATAAAATAAATTAAATTAAAAATAAAATATAACATTTTGGTGCTCGATAAACAATTTCTTGTTCGACCAAGTTCTCAAGTACATATTTCAAAAGAACATACAAAAAATATTAAAAAAATAGCCGCATTACAATTCTTCTACTTTTCATTTTGTGATATGCATTATGCTCTTTTTTTTTCTCTTCTTTCTTCTTCTTATTCTTCTTATTGTGATGTAGAGAAGTAAAGAGATAAAAATTATAAAATTTGTGTTTCTAAAAAATTGTTACATTTTCCCCCTGTTTTATGTTTTTTTTTCTATTTTTTGTCCTTCTTGTTCTTGAGAGCAAAAACATAGAATAGAAAAAAATACAAAAAAAAATCAAAAATAAAAAATAAAAGAGAAAAAAAAGACTAAATTTTTTTAAAGTAAAAAATAATAAAATAAGAGTAAAAATTTTATCATTTTTAAATTAAGGTAGTAAAGGCCAATTAGTTATAACTCAAATGGCATAGTCTCTTCATATTCAACTAGAGGTTGCGGGTTCGCGTTTCACTCCTAACTTTAGAATTATATTATCGTCGTCGTCGTCTTCTTCACTCAGAAATTAACCGAAATCACAAATTGATTGCAACACAATTAACTCAGAAATAAAGCGAAATTACATAATAAAGAAGAAAAAGAAGAAGCAATAGAAGATGAGGAGGAAGAGGAGAAAGAGTTTTGAATTGTGTAGGACAACGAGTCCAAATACAGCTTAATTCACTCAGAAATGAACCGAAATTATAAGAAATTGTGTTAAATTTGAGTAAATGAAGAAGAATTTTAAAAAAATGAAATAAAAAAAAAGAGAAGATGAAGAAGAAAAAGAAGAAGAAGAAACAGTAGAAGACGAGGAGGAAGAGGAGAAAGAGTTTTGAATTGTGTCGGACAACGAGTCCAAATGCACCTTAATTCACTCAGAAATGAACCAAAATTATATAATGGATTGCGACATAATTGACTCAGAAATAAACCGAAAATTACATTACAATTGCGACACAATTAACTCAGAAATAAACTGAAATTTACTATAATGATTGTGAAAAATAAACTCAGTTCGAAAACAAGCACACAAACAAGATTGAATCATGAAAAAAATACATCCAAAATCAATTTTGGATCAGACGTCAGTAATATGTTTCTTTTTCTTTTTGGTTTGATATTTTCTTCTCTTTTTTGATTTTATTCTTCTCAAGATAGTAAATCAAAAAGAATTTTGAGAAAATGAAATAAGAAGGTGAAGATGAAGAAGAAAAAGATGAAAAAGAAGAAAAAGAAGCAGTAGAAGATGAGGAGAAAGAGTTTTGAATTGTGCAGGACAACGAATCCAAATGCACCATAATTTACTCAGAAATGAACCGAAATTATATAATGATTGTGACACAATTAACTCAGAAATGAACCGAAATTACATAACAATTGCGACACAATTAACTCAGTTCAAAAACAATCACACAAACAAGACTGAATCATGAACAAAAACACATCGAAAATCAATTTTGGATCAGACAACATCATCAACATGACATAAATTCAACAATAACAATAACAATAACGACGATAACGATAACAACGATATGTACAAAAAGAAGATAATGATAACGATAACGATGATGATCATAATGTTGGAGGAGGAGAAGAAAAAGAAAAAAGAAGAAATTCAAATTAGAAAAGAAGGAGGATGAGGTGGTGGTGGTGTTGATGATGACCATAAAAAAAGAAGAAGAAGAACCATGCATCCAAAGATTGTATTTTTTTTACCAAAAATAGAAAAACTAAAACTCGTAACCTCTAAGTAAGTAGGAGAAGACTATACCATTTGAGTTATAGCACATGCACTTCCAAAGATTGTATTTGGTTTTATAAAAATTCTTGTTTATATTATTGAAAAAAATAGATTAAATATTTGGTTTTTTTAAGAGCTTAACACAATCGAGGGTATAGTACATCGGCGGAACTTGAAACAAAATTTTGGGAGGGTCAGATAGAAAATAATTGTCAAAATGTTTTTGATATGGACTCCATTTAAGATAAGCTCGTCTAATCTTATCTCTCTGGTTTAGGTGATATTGCCAAATTTAAAGCCGTTTTTCAAGATTTCGTTCCAAAAAGTTAAGGTTAAAGTCATCAGATGTAACTTTTTGAACTTTTGAAGGTTATATCTCACTTTCTTTGTGATTCATTAAAGTAGAAGAACTATTTACAGGTGTTGATATTGTAAAAGTTATATGTTCTCCTTCTTAAATATTAGCATTCCTCTTAAAAAATGTATCAATTCTTTGATTTTTCATTATTATTTTATATAAAAATTTGAATATATATCCTGTAAAATATGTAAAAAATAAGTTAGAAGGACAAATATTAAAATTTATAATATTTAGTGAATTTTTTTATCAATTTATACAAATACAATAATATTAATACTTATTGAATATTTTATTATTTTTTATCATATAAAAAATTAAATTAAATAAATAGTAAAATATAAAATAATATTAAATTAAATAAATAAAAAATATCTAATTTTTATATTTGAACTTAAAGATAGAGAGAGTGTTATTTATTGAACTTATTAGATATTTTAAGTCATAGTAAAATATTTAAGTCAATTGAACTATTTTTTATCTTTTAAAAAAGTACTACTAAATTTTTTATAATCCGCCACTGGTATAGTATATAATATAGGAAACTTTTCACATGTTCCAATTACTTTATTGGTATACCGATATGACATGTACGGTTTGGTTGATGGTCATTATTTTGTCGTGGTGTGTGTTTGAAAATACCAAAAACATCCCTATTTTGCAAGTTAAAATTACATAAAGGGTTAGATTCCGTGAACAACTTGTTTTAGCCAAGTGTAGCCAATAATGGTGAAAGTGGCTTGAGCTAATGGTTACTGGTTAGAGTGGATGGGCCATTTGTTCTTTTAGGCTATGTGTTTCTTAAAATAAGATAAAACAACATAATAAGAACAAAATATAAAAGACAGAAATATAAAATTTTATATTTTTATTTTTTATTTAAAAAAGTTGAGAAGAAAAATATAATTATAAAAAATTTATAAGAATAATAAAAAATAAAAAATAAGTTGTATCTTTTGTTATTGTCTTCATATTTTTTCTGTCAGGATGGACAAAAAATACACTAATTCAATGTTTTTAAATATAATATTTCTATCCATGTCTCTTCTATCAAACACAATTTTATATCTATTTTATCAATTTTTAGCAAATCAAAGGTGATTCGATATCTATTATCTGGGAGCAAAACCTACTCATCTTTGTGAGTACCAGTTTTCTTAAAGTGCATCAAAAACCTTTTGATTGAATAGAAACTTAAGAAAATATGAAAAAATAAATAAAAGACTTTGAAAATAAATTGACTGAATTTGAAATGAATTGCATTGAATTTAAATAAAACAGTAAAATGTCCTCGATTAGATCAAAGGACTTTTGAAATGAAAAATAAAAATACTGGAATGTAAAGTTTGAACAGAGAAAATAAATATTGCTTGAATGATAAACTTGCAAGAAAAGTAAAATTTGCAGAAAGTGTAAATGAAAAAGTTAAAATAGTGGAAAGAATCCTACAGAAAAGTAACTCGAACCCAAACTCAGTAAGTCGCTGGGATATGAGTGTGCTTGAGTATTTTCTGAAGCAAAATTCCAACATTTATTCCTTCTATTCTTCTCTTATTTATAAGAATCTTCCACCAATTGGGTTGAAATGTAACCTCCATGTTCATTAATTCATCAGTAAACGTTCTTGCTTCTTTTGCTTGACAAAAGTAACCACCAGGAATAGCTTTCGAAACTTGGACCCTTTGATTTAACATTTCGAGCAGCTTGCTGAACAAACGTGATAGTTCTGACTTCTGACTCTTGTCTCGCATTCCTAGCCATAAACTTTTTCGATGCAAACCTTTCTTTGAAGACACGTGCTTACTGACTCTCAAATACACCTTTTTTCGAAATAAATTATTTTCGACTAACTATTTTAGTATCTCTATCCCAGTATTATGTCTCTCTAAACAAACACAATAATAGATTTTTACTAAATCTTGCAAAAGATCAAAGTGGGTAATAGACAAACTTTGAGTATTTTTCATCACTATGTGCTCTTGTCAAGGGAACGTACAATATAAAATTAAAGACGACTTAGGATAAAATATGGTATAACTGTAATCGATTATATATATGTGTATTTTTTAAGATTGATAGTAATGATTGATGAATATTATTAAATATTAAAAAAAGTACTGCTACACATATAATAAGTCTTTTTGGTATATAAGTCATACAAGCATAGTTGTCAGAACCGAACCGGTGATCGAACCGGTCAGGTCACTGGGTCATTGGGTTACTGGTTCAACTGCTGGGTTACTGGTTCAACTGGTTGACCCAGTCCTATGTAAATAAAAAATAAAAAAAAAATAGTCAAAAGTTTAAAATTAAAATTTAAAATACATATTTTTACTAACATTTTAAAAATATCAAGTTATTTTAAAACAATATGGAACATGAACAATAAATATTTTATTATTTTTACTCTATCATAAATATTTTTATTTTGTTTTTATATTAAAATAACTATTATTTTAAAATTTTAATAATTTATTAATTAGTTTATATCTTTTATACTACAAGTATTTATTAAAAAATAATATTAATAGATATTATATAATTATAAAAAAAATAAGTGAGTTTATAATTATTGTTAAATAAAAATATAATTAATTTAAGAATGAGTGAATTTATAATTAAAATTAAAATAAATTAAATAAAAGTAAACTATTTGATGAAAGATATCTATATGTATTATAATTTGCATATATTTTAATAGGAAACATAGTGGTTTGGTGGTTGTGGAGTGTTTTTATTTCCATGAGGGCAGGAATTCAAACCGGTTTACACTGGTTCATTCTGGATTTGACCGGTTCACACCGGTTCGATTCCTTTTACAGTTTGAACACCGGACCGGATCAGTATAGGGTCCGATTCACTGGTTTTCTGGTCGAATCGGCCGATCCGGTCCATTTTTACAACTATGCATACAAGTTAATTCTAATTCGAGTACTGCTAGGGAGCCAATGGTCTAAGTATACAATGTGTACAATGACCTAAATCTTTGGTCCAAACCTTTCGGATCTAGAGCTCTAATACCATGTAATGGAACCACTCATCCCAAAAGCTTAACCTGATAGAAAAATGTAACACTAATGGTTATATCTCTAATACTTCATAAACCTCTATTGTACACATTGTACAAAATTTCCATTGACTCCCTATACTTTCTCTTCTAATTCAACAAGATTCACTTACATAATGCGTATCTTTGTATCGTATGTTCCTCCTCCTGCTCCTCTTCTTTCTTCTCTTTTTTTTTTTTCGTTTCTCATCCTTTTGCAATTTGATGTGGCTGAAGTCATTGGACACAAATATAGTAAGAGGACTTGACCAAAATAAAAAGGCGTTATTGTTAATTATATTTATTTTGTATTCAAATAAAATAAAATATGTGACAAAAATATAATTATTATATATTTGTGTATATTACACGCAAAAATATTTTATAAAGATAAATAATCAACTACTATATATATTTATGTATAAATATATATGTTATTTTACTCAAATTTTTAATGAAATTATGGACAAATCACTATATTAAGCCAAGAGAAGCAAAAAATTACACAAATCTGCCAAACCAAAAATTATTTCGTGAATCAACCAATGCACATTTCTATATAGTTTGAATTAGATTGTTTCGAACTTGATTTGCATGTAATTCGAATCACATTGATTCGAATTACACACACATACACACACCCACTAATTCAAATCAACCTTATTCGAATTACATGCATACTATAATTCGAATCAGGGTGATTCAAATTACATCCTGATTTATTAAAAAAATTAATAATTTTTTAAAAAATTTATTTAAAAAAATAATAATTTAAAATTAAAAAAATATATATTTTATTTCATGCATTAAAAAAAAGATAACAAAATATTTAATTATGAGACTTTTTTAAAATATTAATGAGCTATCAATTCGAATTCCATACAATACTCTTTTGTCCTTTTTTTTTTAAAGAATTTTGTCCATTTTTAATAGCTCATGAATATTTTTTAATAAATTTTTTAAATTATATGGTGAAATATTACATGATTCGAATTACGCATGGGGAAGTTCAATCACTCTTATTCGAATTATATGGTGAGTAATTCGAATTCTATACAATACTCTTCTGCTCATTCTTGATAGCTCATGAATATTTTTTAATAAAATTTTTTAAATTATATGGTGAGATATTACATGATTCGAATTACGCATGGGGAAGTTCAATCTCTCTGATTCAAATTATATGGTGAGCAACTCAAATTCTATACAATACTCTTCTGCCCATTCTTGATAGCTCATGAATATATTTTAATAAATTTATTTTAATTATACCACAAAAAATAATTTTATTCTATGCAAAATAATTTTAAAAATGGCTTAAAAGATGTTAGGAGTACTATACAAATTTGTAATGACTTAAGACATTAAAGAAATACTCTACATAGTCGATAATAATTTAGAAATTAAAGAAAATATATTTTTATCATGTATTTACCTAAATCACTAGAATATTACAAACTTTTATAGTACTCATAACATCTTTTAAGCTATTTTTTTAAATTATTTTGTATAGAATAAAATATATTTTTTAATTATTTTGGATGAAATAAAATATTTTCTTTAATTTCTAAATTATTATTGACTATGTAGAGTATTTTATTTAAAATTTGTGTACATGCATGTATTTACCTAAGTCATTAGAACATTACAAAATTCCCTTAGCTTATTACAAAATTACATGTAAACCAAATTCAAAACAACCTAATTCGAACTATATAGAAATGTGTATTGGTTGATTCATGAAATAATTTTTGGTTTGGCGGATTTGTATAATTTTTTGCCCCCTTAGCTTATTTAAGTGATTTGCCCTGAAATTATTATCTTCTGAATAATTAAATTTAGCATAAAAAAAATCAAATTTGTTATAATAACCAAGTAATTAAATTTTTTCATAAATACTAAATATGTATTCTTATATAACTAGTGGCTGATTTTTTATTTTTGTATTTATGTAATATAGTTAAAAATAATTTGACATACTTTTTTTATATATCAAAATTAATATCAGTATACAAGTTTATAACTTATATGAATTTAAGCCGAATATAAAGCACATGGATACAAAAATAAATTTATGTATACAAATATTCTTTTATTTGAATAGAGATTTTTTTTTTCACTTCAAAATACTCATTTTATCTTAATATGCATTATCTGTATTATTTTATTTTATTTTTATGTCTTTAGTAAATATTTTCTTAACAATGAATAATATTAATAATTTAAAATTATTGTTTATACTATTGTTATTTAAATATTCTCTTACTAATGAATACTAAAATTCAATGCTACAATTTATATAAGAAAAATTAGACACAGATGTATTAAATTTAATTTATAAAAATTGTATAATTATATATTTATTTTTATTTTTATTTTTATTTTATTTTATTTAAATAAAAGAATTCATTAACCAATAACTCAAGCTCAATTGACATCTACTTCTAACACTATATTTAGCCGGTCCAAGTCCAACACTAAACTTTCCACAACACCACAATATGAGCTGCTTTGAATGTACAACAAGGGCATCAAGCCACATTTTAAAAAAATCCATTTTTCGGTTAACAAAATGGCTGGTACTCATCTCACGGTGTTCAACATCTACGCATATACACATCAAAAAATGTCTTTATAATCTTCACCACCAACTTATTTTATTCATTATATCCACGGTGAAAAATTAAAGAATACTAGTATGCCAGTAAAGTACAATGGCATATGTGAAAGTCTTCCTATAATATAAGATAAGATGCGGGGCAGGTGTTGATGGAAGTGACCATGATATTTTCTTTCTAATTTCCTTTTCTTATTGTCTTGTTTCTCATTCCCCGTTTCTCTTTGCGTTGTTGTTCCGCTTTGTGTCCGAATCACACATCCCCCTCTCTCTTCTCTTCTCTGCTGTCACCCTTTCGTTACTCGATAGTCATTACTCATTATAACATAAAAGCCCTTCCCTACTTCTCCCTCCTCTATCTCATTCTCATTCATTCCTCTCTTTCTCTTCGGAACCTTCTAGTGCTGTCTTTGATGGGAATCAGCTTCTCTTCCTCTCACTCGTCACCACCGTCACCGTCACCGACGTGCGGCATGGATGAGTTGCCGGAGAGCTGCGTGGCGCTGATCATGGAGTACCTGGACCCTCCCCAGATTTGCAAGCTCGCCACCTTGACCCGCACTTTCAGGGCTGCCTCCTCCGCCGATTTCGTTTGGGAATCCAAGCTTCCTTCCAATTACCACGTTCTTGTTCGCCAAATCTTCAATGGTTTACCCACCGATTTCGAAAATGGAAAGAGAGGCATCTACTCTGCACTCTGCAGAACCAATACCTTCGATGGAGGCACCAAGGTAATCAACCTTCTTTCACTTTCATTATTCTCTTTTGCTGCACAAAAAAGCTTTTTTACTTTATTATTGTTATTGTTATTATTTATTTATTTATTTATTTTGGTGAATCACTTCTTTACTCCTTTGTTGTAGAAACCACTACTTTAGCACAAGAAAAATATTGAAACGTTGTTCTTTCTCTGGTTTACTGGTTAAATGGTCATGATTTGCAACCAACTTGGTTGGTGGAGTGGGTAGCACACTAGTTGGCTTAAACAAGGGTTGGGGTTTGAATACCAGCGACTTATTGGCTAGCCGCAAATTCTTAAATGTAGCACTGATCCACTGCCGTGGGAAAATAAAAAGTGATCATGATTTGGTTGCTTTTTCCTTAATGTAAAAGAAGAGTAAATAAAAAAAAGATAATTCTAGTTCTTAATTTTTTCCTTTTTAAGTCTTAGATCCCTAAGAGTGAGAGGGTTTTGCATCTTTTTCGGTTTGTCAAATGAGGTTTTGTGTTTGCTACCATGCTCGTCACGCTGGATTGCTGGAAGATAATTTTTTTTTTCTTGATGGAAGCAGAAACTTTGGCTGGACAAGAACATAGGGAAGCTTTGTATGTGTATAGCAGCTAAAGGACTGTCAATAACGGGTATCAGTGACCGAAGATATTGGAATTATATACCAACTGAAGAATCTAGGTAAGCTTCTTCACACTCATCGATCTTCTTACCTTGAAAGATTTTTTGTATCAAATGGGAACAGCTCTTTCTTATGCTTGCTATGTAGTTGATGGCTTATGAAAAGCTTTCAAGTTTCAAACCGTTGCAGAGGATGCAAAACGTCAGAGTATGTTATATGGTTCTTATATTATAATTCCCATTCTTTTTCTTCTTTTTTTATTATTATTGTTTTAAAAAAGAAATTTAGTGTTACATATAGATAAGTCAGGGGTGTTGAGGTTATGTCTCACTGTGTTTCGAGGGAGTAAAGTGAAAAAGAAAGAGGCCACAAAAGAAAGTTATAGAAGAAATAAATTTCTAGTGAAGGATGCTTTTAAGTTTTAAAAAATGGTAAATTCTCATAGAAGAAATGAGTTTTTTGATGATTTCTATGTATTTGAATTGACAGAAAATTTGAACTTTTACCATTTAGCAAAACACAAGAGGGAGTGGGATAGTAGACTGAGGACAGAGAAACTGGAATTGAGGGATTATTTCACTTCTTATTTTAAATCCAAAGTTTTGCTTGGTTGAAAAGGTGAACCAACAAGAAGGTCAAACATTTTGGTGAAGATCCGATTATACTTGGTGTGACAACTTCAGTTGAAAGTCGTTTTCACTTTGTCCTGAATGTTCCACCTTCCCATGTTCTCCCTACTTAAACCAAGAAGACTTATAATAGGGATCCAGAACCCAGAACATAGCAATCCTTAGGAAAACCAAAACCCAGCTTTGATACCAAGCAATTTTAGGTGGTGGTTGAACTAGTAGTTTGTTTTATTTTGTAGCAATCCAAACAACACGGCAACATGGTTTGTGGCCTTGCGTAGATCAGGCAGCGCTTTAGTGAAATCTGCTGATGTAAATATTCTATATTTGTCCTTTCAGTAGAGTTTATTAGTACTTTTATATGTAATGCTATTATTTAGAGTAAAGACCCAATCCGGCCCCTGTCTATTTTCACGAAGGACAAGACGCCCCTTGTCCAAAAAAAAAAGAGACACTTCAGTCCTCAACCTTTTCATTTTAGGACAATACGACCATTCTATTAAAAAATCTATTAAATAGTAACGAAAATTAATTTTGTGGGAGGATTATTTGTAATTCGTGGGGGTTTTAAACCTTCACAAAGTTTTTTTTAACAATATAACCAATTTATTCTCATCATTATCACTGCTATCTCTATTATTTCTATTGTGTAACCATACTTTATCACCATCGTTATATCCTTCATTGTCATCATCACCAATACAAATATCATCAACATTAATGTTATCTTATTTCATTTCTTGTTCTATGCTATTTTTTCCCTTTAAAAGGTCTTCGTACTGCAATTATTTGCTTTTCCTGCAATATCATTTCCAACAATGGTCTTTCTCTATTTAACCACCGCCGGTGAAGGAATTTTTCGAAAGTAAACATACTAATAGTTTGTGGGAGTTTAAAACCCCCACAAATTACAAATAAAACCCTCACAACACTAATTTTCATTACTATTTTACAGATTTTTTAATAAAGGGGTCGTATTGTCCTAAAATGAGAAAGTTGAGGGCTGAAATGTCCCCTTTTTTTTTGGACAAGGGGCTCCTTGTCATTCGTTAAAATGGACAAAGGGCGGGTTGGGTCTTTACTCTATTATTTATGTTTCATATAAACATTGGATCTGATATATATGTGTGACTTTCTGGATTAGCTTCAATTTTCTGTGCAATCTTCTTGTTAAGGAAGAACATGCATATTGGTGAAAATAGTTGAATCGTTCCCCTTTTGTTATTCTCGTTGATGATGAAATTAAAGTAATGAACCTCAAAATCATCTAGTTTAACTGTCAAAATAGTAGGTCTTGTTTTAAATGGTTAATCACTTCAATGCACTTTTGAGTAAATCTTGGGATTTTGTCCATCATTTTTGCAGATTCAGTACCGTCGCATTCCTTCAGCAAATCTGGTGGTTTGAAGTGGACGGAGAAGTGGAGTTCCCATTCCCAGCCGGAACATACAGCTTGTTCTTCAGACTACATCTAGGGCAACCCTCCAAGAGATTTGGCCGACGGGTCTGCAACACTGAACATGTTCATGGTTGGGATGTAAAGCCTGTAAGGTTCCAGCTATGTACTTCGGATGGCCAGTTTGTTACATCCCAGTGTTTTCTGAGAGAACCTGGCAAATGGAGCTTCTACCATGGTGGCAATTTTGTTGTGGAGGATGGAAATACATCAACAAAAATTAAATTCTCCATGACTCAAATTGATTGCACACACACCAAAGGGGGGCTATGTGTAGATTCTGTGCTGGTGTATCCAAGTGAAGTCAGAAAGGTTAAATCGTTTTTAAGCTGCTCTTAACCTTTATAGTGAAAGTATATGTAGTAGTTAAAAATATGGGGACATATATTTAGATAGAACTTAGGTTGGGGTCAGGAGGTATAAAGAATCAAGTTTTTAGTATGGTTCTTTAAGGGGTTAGAATTTTTGAAGCTGATGTATATAAATGTGGAATCTGGTGATGAGTCTGTAACATTCTATCATAGTCTTTCTTGTAAAATGCAGAATATTGTATTTTGTGGCAGATGAAGTGAAGAATGAATATTAGCGAGGAGGGAAATGAATGAAGTTAACCTTTCTAGTCATATTTTATTTTTATGATAAGAAAAATTTAAGTGATGAATTAAATTTAAGTGATGAATTTAGCATTAGTCAGCCCATCAAAATTAAAGCATTATTTTGTTTATTTATCTTTTTCAATACAATGATTATTGTTTTAATTCTGTAAAATTTGTCTATTTAAAATAAACGATTGTTTTGTTTATTTTCAAGAAATTCTTATCTTTATCTTTTTAGTGCAGGTTTAAATAATTATTAGTTAATTTTTTTCTAAACAAAGGATTTAGTTAATTTTTGTCTTAAGAACATATTTTAAAAATATAATAATAAATCTGTTTTAATAGTTTGAATATATTTAATATATTAAAAATATATATTTTTTATTAATTTTATAAAATAATTGTTTATAATATTTTTAAGACATAAATCAGCAAAATTTTTAAATAAAAGATACCCTGAGAGACTTCCAAAAGAAAAATAGTTTATAATTTTGTGAAATTTTTAATTAAAATACTCTGAGAGACTTCCAAAAGAAAAATAGTTTATAATTTTGTGAAATTTTTAATTAGATTTTATATTTTTTTTAATTAAATTTTTGTATCATTTTTTTTAGTTGAGTCCTTATATAATTAAACCAATTATTTCTTAGAGGAATCTAATTAAAAAAAGAAGAATTTGGTGTAAAAACTTAATTAAAAAAAATATATATAGGGATCTAATTTAAAATTTTACAAAACTATAGATACCAACAAAGTAATTAAACCAAAAAAATACTATTATTCTTTTAAAATTAGGAGAAGTGCTAGGGGTCAACAATTTTTGTGATTTGTAGCCATCAAATAGTTATTAATGATAATTTTAATAGTGTGTAATTGATGTGAAATTTTATTCAATGGCTCACTTTTCTTTGTTGGTTACATGCTGTCCAGAATTTAAAAAAATTACTGGCCTATACTTTCCCTAAAATTAGTTGTATCGAAGAAATCACCGTATCTTAAACTTTTCTATGATAACTTTTGTATTCAGATTAAACTAGGACAAAAAATGAGACATAAGTTGTGATCTAAGAATTAGACAATGCATCCCTCTTACGTATTATAATTAAAAATCAATGACGGATTATAAAAGTCACTGTCTTTTCTTATGCTAACTAAATTAAGCTAATTAAACACAACATAGCCTCCTCTACAGTGATTTAGAGCCACTTCTTTTCCTTGCACTTGGTTTTACCAAATTTCTTCTTTGCACGTGTTCATTGTATATTTGGTGTCTTAAACTAAATATAAGAGAATATAACATTGGGATCAGATGATAAATTAATAAGATTTGCTCATGGCGGTTCAAGGTCTTTGTTTGTTTGTCTGTTTGTTATTTTAAGTTTTTTTGACGCAGGGATTTTGTTTGTTCTATTTATTTGGTGTCAATACGTATATAAGGTTAGTGTACTGATGAGGATGAGGATGTTTACTGGAAAGTTGGTTTGGGCCATGTGTTTGTTGCTGGTTTTATACAATTGATAACATGAACTATGTTGATTAAATAGTAGTATAGGTAATCAATTTAAACTGATCCAATATGATCTAATAGTTAATTCATTAATTTGTTTAAACAAATATCAAAAATATAAATTTTGTGTTTTTGTATGTAACAATTTATTGATCAATAACAAATCAATAAAAGATGCTGTAAAAAAAAAAATATTAAGCATATGTACAAGAAAAATTATAAGTCAAGCAAATATTTTTCGTTTGTGGAATTAACTTATTGGTAACCCATGTTTGTTTGGTTCCATGTGTTGATTGTTAGAGAAAAATCAGAGTCGAAGCGAAAACGAGTCAAATAATTTATGTGAAGAGTGACAGGATTAATATACCAACAACATAGGCCAAGAAAGAAAGAGAATAATATTTGTTCATACCCTGATCCAAAACATAAAGTCATGCCCATTAAGTATAAAGTCCCACAAAGGGCCTTCTTTTACCCGAACTCCTAAGAGGTCGGACACAACAAGAAGGTCCAATTTCACTTATCCAAATAAGTAATTGTCTCCACGAATCTCTCATACTATCTCTATTTCTCCTAAAAAATAGATTCTAACAAACTCCCAAGATAAAGGGAATAGTTATCCCCCAACAAAGGTGGAACTACTCCAAAAGGTAGTTATCGACTCTACTATAAATACATTGACACCCTTCAGGTATATACACGTTTTAATCTACTAAAAACCTGCCTAAATCCCTTGCTAACTTGAGCATCGGAGTCTCTTGCAGGTACTAACCCCCACATCCTCACGAGAAACTTGGACGGCAGCACCTTGACACTAGAACAAGTCGGATGCTGCCTCATAAAGAATCTGGGCCTCACGTTCAGACCCAAATCACCGTTTCAGGTAACCCACCGAACATTGGCGCCGTTGTCGAGGACCTGAGATCAACCCTTGATAAGGGCGTATAATTAATATGAAGACGGTCACACGGCGTCTGAGTCAGAACCAGAGCCCTACCACGATGACCTCACACTAGTACTACCTCTACCTCGAGAAAGAACACCTGTTCCCCATGGAGAAGGAACCTTGGAAAACCCTCAACCGAGGCAGATTCAATCAGAGATCCAATCCACCAAAAGATGAAGAACCTTCTCATCGAACAAAAATACTAGCGTTAGTCCATGACTACTGCAGACGATTAGAACAACTCGAACTAGAAGCTGAACGACAACGTGAAGCAGAATGGGAATTGCGTAGGGAGGTACGACGATGAAAAAAGTTGGAAGAAAAGCTGTTAAGGTTGGAGTCTGACCTTCAAAGGCGAAGCAATCGAACAGATCGGGAGGAAAGCCCTCAAGGAGGTGAAGATATGTTAGTTGAAGAGATCATGCGAGCCAAGGTTCCAAGAAATTTGAAAATCTTTGACATAGATCTCTATGACGGAACGATCGACCCGAGGCATCATCTTAGCAATTTCAAAAGTTGGATGTACCTAGCCAACGCCTCTGATGCTACTCGTTGCAAAGCCTTCCCGACAACTCTGACCAAAACTGCGATGAAGTGGTTCGATAACTTACCACCCAGGTCGGTAACTTGCTTTGATGATCTGGCGAGGAAGTTTCTCACTAGATTCTCAAATTAGAAGGATAAGGTGAAGCATGCCTCGAGCATGGTAGGAGTTAAATAAGAAATCAGAGAGACATTCTGAGATTATATGGAAAGGTTCAACAAAGCATGCTTGGAAATACAAAACTTACCTACTGAAGCAGTGATAATGGGATTAGTTAATGGCCTTAAAGAAGGGCCGTTCTCGCAATCCATATCCAAGCAACACCTGGCTTCTTTGTACTAAGTACAAGAACGGGCAGAAAAGTACATCAACATGGAGGAGAACTCGCGACTAAGAGATCCTCTCCCAAGGCCCAGCTTGTCCTATCCACCTCAGGAAAAAGAGAAAGAAGCCAAGAAAAAAGGAGTACAACTCGAAAAAATCTCGAAGGTATCATAATTATACTCTACTTCGAGTCTCTCTTGTAGATGTTTACAGGGAGATATGCCATATCGACAAGCTTCCACCTCCTCGTCCAATCAAACAGAAAAGGCAGAAATTCAGACAGAATATTGCGAGTACCACAAAATTTACGGGCATTCTACCAACGATTACTATTATTTAAAGAATGTCATTAAGAAGTTGGCCAAGGAAGGTTGACTAGACAGGTACTTGGCAAAGAGGTCAGATGACCAAAGGAAAAAAAAGAGAGATGAAGACGGGGGATGGCAAGAATGTCCCCCACAAACCCCTGAACGACACATACACATGATTAATGGCGGGTTTTCTGGAGGAAAAGATAACAACACTCCTGACTTGCCAACTATCTCGTTCACTAAAAAAGATGCTCAAGGAGTAACACCTGGTCACGACGACCCAGTGGTGATAACAATGATCCTCGCTAATGCAAACCTCCACAGAATCCTAGTGCATCAAGGCAGCTCGGCAGATATATTATTTAAACCCGCCTTTAACAAACTCGGGTTGGAAGAAAAGGATCTAAAGGCTTACCCAGATAACCTCTTCGGACTGGGGGACACGTCGATCCAACCTCTTGGATTTATCTCTCTATACACCACTTTTGGAAAAAGGTACTAAGTCAAGAACGTTAAGCGTTGACTATATTGTGGTCGACATCATGTCAGCATACAATGCCCTAATAGGACGAACTACTTTAAACCGACTTACGGCAGTGGTTTCTATACCTCACTTATGTATGAAGTTCCCTACTCCAGAAGGAATTGATACCATAAAGGGAGATCAAAAGTTGGCATGAAAGTATTACAATGAAAGCCTTAACCTGAAAGGCAGCCCAGGAGGTATTCGAACTCAGGAAGAGCTACGACCTCAATCTGGAGGAAAGGTAGAGGAGGTCCAAATCGGAGATCACCCTAAAATGACAATGAATATAGGAACTAATCTAGAAGAAGGTCTGAAAGCACAACTAGTTGATTTACTACAAAAAAATTTCGACCTTTTCGCTTGGAAAGCATCCGATATGCCTGGTATAGATCCTGACCTGATGTCTCATAAGCTCACCGTTTATCTAGATTCCATACCCATTCAACAAAAGCATCAGAAACTCGGGCTTAAAAGGACTCAGGTCATGGAAGAACATGTGCAAGCATTATTGGAAGCCGAATTCGTGAGAGGTAAAATACCTATTATGGCTGGCCGACGTGGTCTTTGTAAAAAAGCAGAATGAAAAGTGGAGGATGTGCGAGACTACACAAACCTCAACAAAGCTTGTCCCAAGGATCCTACCCTCTCCCAAGCATTGATGCTTTGGTCGACTCGGCTTCAGGTTATCGGTACTTGTTCTTTATGGACGCATACTCGGGATATAACTAAATCTTGATGTACAAGTCGGACCAGGAAAAGACTTCCTTCATCACTCCTAGGACTAACTATTGCTACGTAGTAATGCCTTTTGAGTTAAAGAATGTTAGAGCCACATACCAACGACCAATGGATAAGGTGTTTTCCTCCCATTTAGGAAAGCTCATGGAGATATACGTGCATGACATGCTTGTAAAAACCAAGGATGATTTGGCTCTCCTATCTGACCTGTCAGAAGTATTCTCTAGAATAAGGAAGCATGGAATGAGATTAAACCCCTCAAAATGCACCTTTGCAGTAGAAGCCGAAAAATTCTTAGGTTTTACGCTAACTCAAAGAGGCATAGAGGCAAATCTGGATACATGTAGAGCCATACTAGATATAAAGAGCCTGACTTGTCTCAAAGAAGTCCAACAATTAAACAGAAAGTTGGCGGCACTATCCAGGTTCTTAGCAGGATCAGTGTTGAAGTCCCTACCATTATACTCGATCCTTAGAAAGGGGAATCAATTTGAAAAGACCTAGGAATGCGAACAAGCCTTTCAAGATTTCAAAGCATTTCTAGGCCAACCTCCCCATACTAACTCAACCTATTGCGGGAGAAGAGCTCGTCCTCCACCTGGCAGTGGCGAGCCGAGCTATCGCCTCAATCTTGATCCGAGAGGATGAGAATGGACAACAACCTATTTACTTTGTCAGTAAAGCCTTACAAGGAACCGAGATGAACTATCAAAGGATAGAAAAGTTTGCGTATGCTCTTATCCTTACCTCTCGAAGGCTCCGACCTTATTTCCAGGCTCACATTATAAAACTCCATACTAATCAACCAATAAAGCACATTCCACACAAAACAGACCTAACAGGAAGGATGGTACAATAGGTTGTGGAACTGTCCGAGTTTGATTTGAAGTATGAAACCCGGACAACGATTAAGTCCTAGTATCTTGTCGACTTTATAGCCGGATACACTAAAAGTCGGGGAAGCCCGACTAATTGGAGCTTATACGTAGATGGGTCATCCAACAAAGCTGGCAGTGGAGTAGGTGTTATCTTGAAAATTGAGCAAGGAACTCGAATAGAACTCTTGTTAAGGTTTGAGTTCCTTGCTTCTAATAACCAAGCAGAATATAAGGCCTTGCTTGCTGGATAAAGAAGTGGGGGCACAAAGGTTGATAGTGTTTAGTGATTTTCAAGTGGTAACTTCACAAATTAATGGCACTTATCAAGCCAAAGACCCCAATATAAAGAAATACCTAGATGCAGCACAGGAACAACTATCACAATTCCCGAAAGGAGAGGTTCGACACATAACTCGGGATTCAAGTGCCCGAGCAGGTGCCCTCTCCAAGCTAGCCAACACCAAGCTAGGGGCAACAATAGAAGCCTCATCCAAGAAACTCTCCACGCACCATCAATATCAAAGGGAGATGACAGCTCGGACATAATGGCTATATCCAATAAAAATTTAGGATGGATGACCCCCATAGTCAACTACCTTAAATTTGATGTCCTCCCTAAAAATGAAAAGGAGGCTCGAAGACTCATAAGGGAAGCACAAAATTACACAATAGTCTGTAATATTCTATACAAAAGAGGGATATCAACACCTCTCTTAGAATGTATCCCGATGACTAATACAAAGGAGGTCCTAGAGGAAGTACACAATGGCATATGCAGGAACCATCTGGGAGCCTGGTCACAAGCTAAGAAGGTGATCTGGATTGGCTTCTTTTGGCCAACCTTGTAAAGAAAAGCACCCGAATTTGTCAAAAAATGCTCGCCTTGCCAAAAGCATGCCAACTTCTATGTCGCACCTTCCAAAGAGCTTATCAGCGTCACCTCATCATGGCCATTCACAAAATGGGGTCTCAATCTACTCGGACCATTCTCTTAAGCTCTAGGGCAAGTAAAATATCTCATAGTAGATATTGACTATTTCACTAAATGGATTGAGGCGAAACCACTAGCAACTATCATTGCCCAGAGAAGTCGGAAGTTCCTCTACAAAAACATTGTCACAAGGGTGATCAAAAGCTTGGATCAAAGAAGAAGCACTAAAGCAACGGATGGCCCTAAGGTATTATCAGAAGGTGATCAAAAGAAGCTTCACCGCAAACGACCTTATACTGATCCAAAATGACATCGGAATTCAGAAGTCGGGCGAAGAAAAGCTAGCTACCAACTGGAAAGGACCCTACAAAGTTATCGAAGTCTTAAGGAAAAGTTATTACAAAGTGTCTGACCTACAAGCAAGGGAACTCTAGAGATCGTGGCACACGTGTAACCTAAAGAAGTACTATAGTTAGGTAGCGCACCTTGTTCCCTTGTGTAATCTTTTTCCTAACCTTAAGATTTTTTTCCAAGAAGGGTTTTTTTCTGAAGGGGTTTTAACAATGCACCATAACAAGGGCTAAGGGTAGTTCAAATATTTAGGGGCAAATTTATGTAAAGGAACCTTTCATTTATCAATGAAAACTCCATTCTTTCATTAAAGTTTTCTATAAAATCGCATTAATTTAAGCTCGACAAATCGCAAAAATTATTGCCCGACTTAAAATGGTCGGCAAGATGAAGTGACGAGGTACAAATTAATGTAAGAAGTTTTGAAAATAATTTGTGATAACCGACCTCAAAATCAAGGTGGAATAAAAACGAAGCTTAAAAGTAACTTAATAAAGTCCGATTACACAAAGTCGGAACTTATAAAAGGAAATTAATATCACAATAAACTAGCTGACATCACCTTCAAACTTAGCAAAAAAACCAGCGTTAAAAGTCGTCGAAGCATAACCTCAAACCCGCAATTGCATAGGCTAAGAGATAATTCAACAAAGACCTATAATCGTTATTAAGATGAAGAAAGATTCTTCAATAAAATTCTAAAGTTGTTTGACTACAACTTAAAGCAAAACAAAAGTGTTCAAAAGCAACTAGCTATTACAAAGTAGATTCTTCATAAAGACCCACACATTGGGCCATTCAAAATATAAAAAACATAGAAAAAACTACTACAGCGGATTGAGTTTGTCACCAGTAACTACGTCCTTAGCTCAGGCAGAAGGGGTCGGGTCATACTCAGACACGGGCATGGCCGGGATAGGCCAGTCGGCGAAGGAGGAAGCTCAACGTTAACGACCTCAGCGAGAACCTTGGAACATTGGCACCATTTCTGGAATTTTGAGGGGTCTGATCGACCTCGGCCCCTGAAGTCTTCGGGTCGGGCAAAGGAACCTCTTCATTATCCTCGGGAGCCGGGACGATCTTCTCATCTACCACAATATTATCTTGACTAAACAAGGAAAGATCCACCTCGGGAGTGATGATTTGGATCTAAGCTTTCAGGTTTGCAAACATTTCATCTATTCCCTCATCCACAGACTTCTCAAGTGTTGCGTAGTTATCCTGGGCCTTATCCAACTTCTCTTCAAGGTCAAAACTCTCCCTCAAAACACAGGTATTGATGCATGAGCATTTTAAGTACTTTTATTGGGTATTTCTAGATGAAATTTATGGCTTTTTGCTTGTTTATCATGTGCTTTTATATGATATTTCATTAGTTCTTTGAGTCCTTTGATTTCTTGTTAAATATAGGAAAAATATAGCAAAAGAGAAGAAAAGCACAAGCAAAAGAAAGCAACCAAAAAAGCATCTAACAAGAGGCAGAGAGCTAGCATTTTACACGCCAGACAGGGCGTGGCATGCCAAGCCAAAGCTCCAGGAAGGAGAAGGTGGTTGCATACATGGCGTTTCACACGCCATTTGCTTGGGGTTTCAAACGCCCAATGAATGCACTCCCAGGATTCCCATCCTTGGCATTTGACACGCCTAGAAACCAACATTTTAAACGCCCAATGAAGAACCCAACGTGCAAAACACCAAGACAATTCATTGCACGCTCGGCCAACTTTCCAGAAGATTAGAACTAAGGCAACTTGAGCAAGAAATGGACGTGCAACACGCCAAGGAAGTGGCGTGTCACGAAAATGCAACACAAATAGGACGTGTTATGACAAGTCATCTTAGCCTAGTTTCACTAGCCTTTTTCTTTTGTTTTCAATTGAATTATGCACTTTCTTGAGCCAAAAGCAAGCCAATTGGGTAGATTTTCATGTTTCCTTTGATTTAATCAACCATGTATGAATTCATGCCATTTCATGAGGTTTTATGCTATAAATGTCACATATTATGAAAGAATGAATATCTCATGATTTTGAGCATAGCTTTGATGTGTTTGGTTGATTAATGATAGGTGAAGAAAGCTTGGAGAAAGGTTGATGCAAGAAGGAATGGCTAGGAGGAATGACTTGAGTCTTGAATTAATTATGAACCAGGAAGCAAAAGCTGGAGCAAAAGTTAGCCCCTAACTTTTTGGCTAACTTTTGGGCAAAAGTTGGAGCAAAAGTTAGCCCCTAATTTTTTTGCTAACTTTTGGCATGAAAAATACTCCCTGGATGCACCAAAAGTTTGCGCCAACGTTAGCCCCTAACTTTTTGGCTAACGTTGGCGCTTGAAAACTCCCTGGGCTAGCAAAAGTTTGCGCCAACGTTAGCCCCTAACTTTCTGGCTAACGTTGGCACCATGAATAACTAAAGGGAGGCCAACGTTGGAGCAAAAGTTAGACCCCTAACTTTTGCCCCAACGTTGGTATCAGCAAAACAAGGGTGCTGATGTGAAAAGTTGGAGCAAAAGTTAGGGTCTAACTTTTACTCCAACTTTTACTCAAGCTTTCATGATTCCAATCCGGTTCAATTCGGTTCTTCTCCAAACTCCAAGAGCAATCAACCAAGGCCTCTCTCAACCCAATTCCACCAAGAGCAAAGGCCCAATTGAAGGCTTGAAGACCATTTGAAGAAAGTGTATAAATAGATTAGAATTTAAGTTTTAAGGGAGCTTCCCTTGGAGTTTTCAGAGAGCTTTCTTTTCTGGTTTGATTGAGAGCTCACCTTTACATTTCTTAGCATTGTTGTTTTAATTCAAGAGAATTTGGGAGGAGAATTGATCTCTCTTCTTCCTTGTTCTTGCCCAGCACTCTTTACTTTTCTTGTCTTGGATTTTGGGTGGAGAATTGAAGAAATTCTGTTTCAATCTCACCTTGGAATCTTGTTTAATTTTCTGCTTAATTGAATTTCAGTTTCGGTTAATTGTTCTTCATCTACTTTCTTTGCAATTTACAATTTCCTTTGCAATTGTTCTTGTTGGATCTAGGAAGGCATTGAGATCTAGACTTGGTTTTCTAGTCTTTTGGGTCCTGAGATCCGGATTTCCCATTTCCCATTCCCTGTTTACTGTTTTCATGCTCATTTACAATTCTGTTTCTAGATCTGATTCAATCCAAGTGTTCTTTTATTCCTCTGCTTGTTGAATTTTAATTTCCCTTGTTTAATTCCTGCAAATCCAACTCCCAATTCCCTTTACAATTCAAGCCATTTACATTTCTTGCACTTTAAGATTCTGCAATTTACATTTCTTGCGTTCTAAGTTTCTGCCATTTAATTTCTTGTTCTTTAAGATTCAGCACTTTAAATTTCAGCTCTCTTTAATTTCATGCCAATTACCCATTCCCTTTACTTTCTATGCAATTTAAATTCTGCAAATCACAAATCTCTCAACCAAATCTTGATTCGCTTGACTAAATCAACCACTAAACTAAAATTGCTCAATCCTTCAATCCCTGTGGGATCGACGTCACTCCCGTGAGTTATTATTACTTGATGCGACCCAGTGCACTTGCCGGTTAGTTTTGGGTGTTTTGGAGAAATTCGTTTCTCCGCGAAAATATCCTATCAAGTTTTTGGCGCCGTTGCCGGGGATTGATTAGATTGACAATGATTAAGTGAGGTGGTGATCTAGATCAAGCACTTTTTCTTTTCTGTTTCTTTAATTTTTGACTAACCCACTAACTGTTTGAATTTTTGCTTAAGTTAACACTAACTTCACTCTAGCAATAGAGTGCTTAATTTTAGTTCCTGGTTCTGTGTTTATGTCAGGAGGAAAAAGCAATGAATCTACACCTTTTGATCCTGAAACATTTTGGAGGTTGAGAACGAAACCAAGAAATGGAAGAAAATCCAACAAATCCACAAGTGGGAGTGGCCAACGACAATGGTCAACCCCAAAGGAGAGTATTGGCTTCATACACCTTTGCAAATGCTAGATATTGTGGAAGCAGCATTCTCACCCCTAATGTCAATGCAAATAACTTTGAATTGAAGCCACAACTCATTACATTGGTCCAAAACAACTGCTCGTTTGGGGGAGGACCATTGGAGGATCCAAATCAACATCTATCTACCTTCTTAAGGATTTGTGACACTGTCAAGTCCAATGGCGTGAATCCTGAGACCTACAAGCTTCTGCTGTTCCCGTTCTCATTAAGGGACAAGGCTGCACAATGGCTTGAAACTTTTCCTCAAGGAAGCATCACTAGCTGGGATGATTTGGTGACTAAATTTCTAGCCAAATTCTATCCACCTCAAAGAGTCATCAGACTGAAAACTGAAGTGCAAACATTCACACAATTGGATGCTGAAAATCTGTATGAAGCATGGGAGAGATACAAGGCTCTACTGAGGAAATGTCCACCAGAAATGTTCACTGAGTGGGACAAGCTACAGAACTTCTATGAAGGACTCACTCTAAAGGCTCAAGAATCACTTGACCACTCAGCTGGAGGATCATTGCAACTGATGAAAACAGCAGAAGAAGCTCAAAATCTTATTGACATGGTGGCCAACAATCTATATTTCTTTGCTCACCAAAGAAATCGCCAAACATCACAAAGGAGAGGAGTAATGGAGCTAGAAGGAGTAGACATCATCCTAGCTCAAAACAAGATGATGCAGCAGCAAATTCAACAACAATTTGATCAAATGGCCAAGAAGATTGATAGTCTCCAAGTTGCAGCAATCAACACAAGCCAATCATCAACCAAATGGGGGCAGAATGAGGAGAACCAAGAAGAACAACAACAAGAACAACCTCAATATGTGCACAACCAAGGCTCAGGTCAAAATGAAGTTTATGGTGACACCTACAATCCATCCTGGAGGAACCACCCCAACCTGAGATGGGGTGATAATCAAAATCAGTGGCAGAAAAATAACAACTCCAACCATTCCCGCAACACACACAACCAAAATCATTCATCTAACAACACTAACCAATACAAGAAACCACAAAACACATATCAACCACCCCACAATAATTCACAAATTCACCAAAATAACTTCTCCACACCACCATTCAACTCACAAAATGCCCACCTCAATGCTCCAAACAATTTCCAGCCACAACAATCATACCCTGCCATACCACCCACTGACCATCATGAAACCAGGATCTCAATTCTTGAAACAGCCTTGCAAACCCTTACCCAAAACACACAGTCACTTGCCCAGACCACTCAAGGTTTAGCCAAGGGGCAAGAGATTTTGCTCAAAGGACAAGAGAGACATGAAGCCACCATGAAGAATCTTGAACGGCAAGTGGGACAATTGGCCAAACAAGCTGAACGGCCAACCAATGTTCTCCCAAGTGATACAATCTCCAATCCAAAGGACACAGAAAAAGCCATAAAATGGGAGGAGTGCAAGGCAATCACAGTGGGAAGTGAGAAGACTGGAGGAAAAGAAGTCATCAATCAGGAAGAACACAACAGAGAAGTTCCACAAGAAGAGACAGAAGAGAGAAGAGAAAAGGATAGAAAGACCAAGAATGCAGAAAGCTCAAAGAGAGACAAGAACATCCTTAAGCCACAGCTACAAGAGAAGAAGGAAGGGGTGAAGCCATATATCCCCAAACTTCCATACCCTCAGAGGTTCAAAAAAGAGAATGAGGATAAGCAATACTCAAAGTTCCTGGACATATTCAAGACACTCAGCATCAATATTCCTTTCTTAGAAGCACTTGAACAGATGCCATTGTATGCCAAATTTATGAAGGAAATGCTGACAAAGAAAAAGTCTCTAAAAGAAGGACAAATTGTTGAGATGACAATGGAATGTAGTGCTATTCTCCAAAGAGAGTTGCCAGAGAAGAAAGATGACCCTGGGAGTTTTTATATACCCTGCACCATAGGAGACATAACAATTGAAAAGTCATTCTGTGACCTTGGTGCAAGCATAAACTTGATGCCTTTGTCTCTAATGAGGAAACTTCAAATTTGTGAGCTGAAATCCACACGAATACTCCTTCAAATGGCTGAAAAATCCATCCAGCAAGCAGTTGGAGTTGTAGAGAATGTACTGGTACAAGTGGGGAAATTCCTTCTCCCAGCTGATTTTGTCATCCTGGATATGGAGGAGGACCCTAACACTCCCATCATTCTGGGGAGGCCTTTCCTAGCTACGGGCAGAGCATTGATAGATATTGAAAAAGGGGAATTGTTGCTGAGAGTGCATGATGAGCACCTAGCATTTCATGTTTTTAAAACCCACATGAGCCCACTCAAGAAGAAGAGTGTATGGAGGATAAGGCCAGAGATCAAAGTTTGAAGGAGGTAGTCAATGAGTTAGCTCCAAAACTTCCAAATCCATGCTTGAAAGAAGTAGAGATGGTGCAACAGACCAAAGAAATCAAGGAGGAACTAGATCCAAAACCTCCAGATGAGAAATTCAACATCTCAGATAAGGAACCACCAAGGCAGGGAGTATCTTTTGAGAAAGAAAAGAAGAAGAGGCCAAGAGGGTGGAGAAACAAGAAGATCCCTACTGAAGGCTTTTCACCAGGGGATAAAGTAGTGTTAAACACCCAACCAATGAAGGTGTTCCCACAATCATCTGAATACTACACTGTGAACCGGGTCCTTTCACTTGAACACCTAGAGATCATCAAAGAGGAGACCGGAAGAAAGTTCACAGTAAGAGGAGAAAAGCTGAGGCATTATGATTTTCAACCTCCATGATCAAAGAACAAGATGTCAAGCTAGTGACATTAAAAGAGCGCTTGTTGGGAGGCAACCCAACCTGAGGTAGTTTTCTTTTCATAGCTTTTTCAATAAAAATGTTGAATAAATAAGTATGTATTGCAAGGAGCTAAGTTTGGTGTTGCACACCAAAACAATTTAAGGGAGAATGAAGGATTCTAAGTTTGGTGTTCCACCAAAATCTCATTTAAAAGCATACTCTCACCTCTTGCATAATGATAGCTCCAAGCAATCAGACAAATTATTCAACCAGTTAATTGCTTCTTAGTTTGGTTCCATAACCTTTAGCAAGGCCAAAAGAATTCATAAATGTACAACCTGCTGCATTAGAGATAGTGGCAAGGAATTAAGTTTAGTGTTCCCAAACCAAATTAAATCCAAAAGCCACACTCAATTCATGCATACTAACCAGTCACCTAAGGGCTTGAGAAGCAAGCAACTTTTGAGAATTGTGCAGGAAACTAACCACCATTTGAGGACATTATGCATCATAACTCAAAAGGGGCACAACAGAAGGAAGGATAAAAGAACTGCAAACCAATAGGTTGTACCTATACTTAACTCTTACTATCGAGAAATTCTTTGATTTATGTCTTGCTAAAGTGTTCATCTAGTACAAGTAGAATCATTTTTCTTTGCAATAAGTAAGCTAGTCCAAGTATGTGCTTGTGTGTTTACTTTCACTTAACTAACTGCATGTTTTGTCCCCTGCATTTTCAATTCAATAAAAGAAATGTTTGAATGTGAAGTGAAATAGTTCTCTGTTAGATAGAAGTAAAATAAAAGTAAGTGGTGGTATGTGTGTGATTGTATAATAGCTCACCTTTAATGAATAAGAACACTAGGATGTCTCCTCTTAAGTAGAAAGTAGCTACTGTCTATGAATCTCAATTGAATAAAACTCCTTGGTTAGAAAGAAAAACAAAAAGAAAGAAAAAAAAAGAGGGGAGAAAAAGAAATAGCCAAGAAGTGGCCGAACAAAAGAAAAACAAAAAGAAACAAAGCTGGACACCAATAGCTTGAACCTTAGAATATATGCCTGTGGTGTCTTTGTATTAGGATCTGCTTGGATTATTAAGCTCTTTGGAGTGCATCAACACTTGATGACTTGGGTTAACTAACCCGGGATCATCAGCTGAAAGTCCACTATCAAGAGCAACCTAACTACAAGGCATTTAGTAGCCCAAAGAGGTGCTGGGCATCAATGTTCTAAGAAGGAATGTGAGCCAAGTGTCTATAGTGAATAATGTGTCAAGTATAAAGAAAAGGAAATGAACTTGCTACACATGACACTCAAATAAAGCTCATGAACAAGATAATAGCCAAGGATAAAGGAATAATGAGAGGTCATAGCAGTATGTTACTTGAAGCTTGAAAGAGGCTTTCTAGGCTTAAGAGTCAATAAGAGGTGAGTGTGTACATATCCACATAAAACCCCATGAACTATCAATAACACTCTACTAGCATGAACATCCTCTCCCATTTCATTCTTTCTTCTCAATAAATCATTTCTTGCTTGGGGACAAGCAAGCTTTAAGTTTGGTGTTGTGATGACAAGTCATCTTAGCCTAGTTTCACTAGCCTTTTTCTTTTGTTTTCAATTGAATTATGCACTTTCTTGAGCCAAAAGCAAGCCAATTGGGTAGATTTTCATGTTTCCTTTGATTTAATCAACCATGTATGAATTCATGCCATTTCATGAGGTTTTATGCTATAAATGTCACATATTATGAAAGAATGAATATCTCATGATTTTGAGCATAGCTTTGATGTGTTTGGTTGATTAATGATAGGTGAAGAAAGCTTGGAGAAAGGTTGATGCAAGAAGGAATGGCTAGGAGGAATGACTTGAGTCTTGAATTAATTATGAACCAGGAAGCAAAAGCTGGAGCAAAAGTTAGCCCCTAACTTTTTGGCTAACTTTTGGGCAAAAGTTGGAGCAAAAGTTAGCCCCTAACTTTTTGGCTAACTTTTGGCATGAAAAACACTCCCTGGATGCACCAAAAGTTTGCGCCAACGTTAGCCCCTAACTTTTTGGCTAACGTTGGCGCTTGAAAAACTCCCTGGGCTAGCAAAAGTTTGCGCCAACGTTAGCCCCTAACTTTCTGGCTAACGTTGGCGCCATGAATAACTAAGGGGAGGCCAACGTTGGAGCAAAAGTTAGACCCCTAACTTTTGCCCCAACGTTGGTATCAGCAAAACAAGGGTGCTGATGTGAAAAGTTGGAGCAAAAGTTAGGGTCTAACTTTTACTCCAACTTTTACTCAAGCTTTCATGATTCCAACCCGGTTCAATTCGGTTCTTCTCCAAACTCCAAGAGCAATCAACCAAGGCCTCTCTCAACCCAATTCCACCAAGAGCAAAGGCCCAATTGAAGGCTTGAAGACCATTTGAAAAAAGTGTATAAATAGATTAGAATTTAAGTTTTAAGGGAGCTTCCCTTGGAGTTTTCAGAGAGCTTTCTTTTCTGGTTTGATTGAGAGCTCACCTTTACATTTCTTAGCATTGTTGTTTTAATTCAAGAGAATTTGGGAGGAGAATTGATCTCTCTTCTTCCTTGTTCTTGCCCAGCACTCTTTACTTTTCTTGTCTTGGATTTTGGGTGGAGAATTGAAGAAATTCTGTTTCAATCTCACCTTGGAATCTTGTTTAATTTTCTGCTTAATTGAATTTCAGTTTCGGTTAATTGTTCTTCATCTACTTTCTTTGCAATTTACAATTTCCTTTGCAATTGTTCTTGTTGGATCTAGGAAGGCATTGAGATCTAGACTTGGTTTTCTAGTCTCTTGGGTCCTGAGATCCGGATTTCCCATTTCCCATTCCGTGTTTACTGTTTTCATGCTCATTTACAATTCTGTTTCTAGATCTGATTCAATCCAAGTGTTCTTTTATTCCTCTGCTTGTTGAATTTTAATTTCCCTTGTTTAATTCCTGCAAATCCAACTCCCAATTCCCTTTACAATTCAAGCCATTTACATTTCTTGCACTTTAAGATTCTACAATTTACATTTCTTGCGTTCTAAGTTTCTGCCATTTAATTTCTTGTTCTTTAAGATTCAACACTTTAAATTTCAGCTCTCTTTAATTTCATGCCAATTACCCATTCCCTTTACTTTCTATGCAATTTAAATTCTGCAAATCACAAATCTCTCAACCAAATCTTGATTCGCTTGACTAAATCAACCACTAAACTAAAATTGCTCAATCCTTCAATCCCTGTGGGATCGACGTCACTCCCGTGAGTTATTATTACTTGATGCGACCCGGTGCACTTGCCGGTTAGTTTTGGGTGTTTTGGAGAAATTCGTTTCTCCGCGAAAATATCCCATCAACGTGCATGCATGGCGTTTCACACACCAGGGAGAGTGGGCGTGTAGAATAAAAATGCCTTCGATATGGCATTCATGCGTATGCATCACCCATGCGTACGCACAACACACCTAAAAATTTGGGATTCATGTGTACGCATGGTACATGCATATGCACAAAAGTTGAAAAATTGAAGATTCATGCGTATGCATGCTCTATGCATACGCACAAGTGGAAATTTTTGCATTGTCATGCGTACGCATGCCCTATGCGTATGCATGACCCCATGAATAGTGGGCGTTTCACACGCCAAAGAATATGGGCGTGCAGCAATTAAACGCCTTCGATACTTATCTTTTGACACATTACAAGGGTGTTTTGGACACCACACATTGGCATGTCACATGCCAATATCGCACCTCCTAGGACATGATTTGCTTGTGGCATTTCACACGTCAAGATACAACGTTACACACTGGGACAACTTTTCAGAAGATCACTCTAAGCACCATTTGGGCATGCCACATGCCACAATAAGGGCGTGTCACACGCCAAGAAGAGGGAGTTCCAAAGAAATTCAGGGTGTGGCGTTTCACACGCCACCTAGAGGGTGTTCCAAATGGCAATTATGGCACCTCCCAGGGAAGAAAGCAAGTGGCGTTTTGCACGCCATGGAGTGGCATTTTACACCTCCTTGGCCCAGCCTCCATAAGTCATGTTGCAACTCTCTAGGCCCACTAAGAATGCCAAACTTGGGACCACTAAAGCATTAAAGAGAAGACATAAAGCTGAAGATTAGATTTGATTTGTTTTTTTTTTAATTTAAGTTTGAATTTAATGATTAGGTTTTGTTTTTTTAGGTTTAATATATAAGGTTGTTGGAAACACTTTGAAAAGGACCTTCAGGCCTTTTGCCGTTTTTGATACCCTATTTTTATTTTTGAAGCATGATTCATTAATCTCCTAGGTTAAGGTTAGGAACTCTGTTGATTCCTATGGATTAATATTATAGCTTTTCTATCTGGATTAATGCATTGATGTTTTCTTAAGAAAAGTTTTTGTTCTTCATACCAAAGATTTGAATGTGTTGGAAAACTATTCTCTTCTTACTTGAATTTTGTTAATATCATGGAAAAGTTAATTAATTGAACTATGTTTGAAAACTTCTTCTCATGGTTCTTAAGTTTTGAATTTGGACTTGATGAGTGACATCGAATCAACCAAGTTTGGTTCTTGAGAATTGTGTGGTTTTTAAATTAGTGAACGTTCTTAACCTCTTGTCACAATTAGTTAATCAAAATATTGATAATTGATTAGGATTAGAGAAATTGAATTACCAAGGAATTGAAGTTCAATTACTTATAGTTTTCCATAAAAACATCATTGCTTGATCAAGGTGGAGAGTGAAAAATGTTTTTCCAGAAGTTTCAACATCTCTGAAACCTTAACTTTTTTTAATCATATTTTTTTCTCAATTACTTATGACTTGCTTTTATTCAATTCACAATCTTTTTATGCAATCGCTATTAAAAACCCTTAATTTTGACTGTCTGACTAGAATAATCGATTGACCATTGTTTGCTTAATCCGTTAGTCTTCGTGGGAATGATAACCCTCTCCCGTGGTATTACTTGATACAATCTGGTGCACTTGTCAGTAGTTTGTGGTTTGTAAAATTTTCATCAAGTTTTTGGTGTCGTTGCCGGGGGATTAATTGTGGTTAAAAACTACCAATCAATTGGTTACCTTGATTAGACCTTTTTTGCTTGGAGTCATTTACTGTTTTTGTTTGATTCCCCCCTGGGAATTCCCTTCATCACTATGAAGGGAGTTTCAATTTGATTTTCTTATTGTTTTTGTGTCTATGCAGAATAACAGGAATAAAGAGCCTTTTCACTATGATCCTGAGATAGAAAGAACACTTTAGTGACAAAGAAAATAAGCTAGAGATCAAAGGGTTGAAGAAGAGATTGAAGAAGTAGTTGAAGAAGAGCCTGAATATACCATGGCTAAGAATGAAAACCACAATGCTAATGTTCCTCAACCTAGGAGGACTCTTGGATCTTTCACTATTCCTAATCCAGGGAGTTGTGGAAGTAGCATTGTGACACCTATTGTCAATGACAACAACTTTGAATTGAAGCCCAAGCTTGTCACACTAGTGCAACAAAACTGTCAATTCAGCGGGAGCTCATAGGAAGATCCTAACTTGTTCATCTCAAACTTCGTGTAAATTTGTGATACTGTCAAGACAAATGGCATCCCAATTAAAGTTTATCAATTGTTGCTATTCCCTTTTTCTATAAGGTATTGGGCTAAGTAGTGGCTAGTTCCTAACCCAGTTCTTCCTACCTTAGAGGCTAACCAAGCTCAGAACCCGCATTCAAACTTTCCGACAGCAAGAAGGAGAGTCCCCTTATGAAGCTTGGGAGAGGTATAAAGAGATGCTGAGAAAGTGCCCTCTAGACATATTTGCCGACTCGGTCCAACTCCAAATCTTCTATGATGGGATTACCTCTGTTTCACGGGTCTCACTGGATAATTCGGCTGAGGGGATCTTTGCATATGAAGAAGACCACTGATAAAGCATTGGAGTTGATTGAAATGGTGGCTAACAATTAATACCTCTATTCTTCCGAAAGATCAATGAGGAAAGGGAGTGATGGAATTAGATTCTTTCGACACCATTCTAGCTCAGAATAAAGTCATGTCACAATAAATAAATGCAATTATCCAATAGTTTGGAGGAATGCAAGTCTCAGCTGTGAGCACGCAAGAGAATTCCTATGACATGAGTAATGGAGTGTCTCACGTTGAAGGTTTTGAGTATGGCCAGTCTTTTTTGGAAAAAGTAAATTACATGGAATACCCTTCAAGGCCACCTTACAATGACCTCTTCTCCAAAACCTATAATTATGCATGGAGAAATCACCCAAATTTTGGGTGGAAAAACCAAAGCCAGAAGCCCAATAACTTCAATAATAACCATCAACAAAACCACTTCAATCACCAACATAACACCTTCAATGCCCATCAACACAACAACCACCACAACAACCAAAATACACCACAACCAACCTAACCTTCACAACCTCCTCAAACACCTTTCCCCTGGAACTTGCATTGCAAATCTTCATGCATGAAACTAAGTCTTCAATCAGGAACTTAGAAATTCAAATGGGATAATTGGCAAAGCAAGTGTCTATGAACCCTACCAGTGGCCTTTTGATAAACCCCATTTGTAGGATTTACCTTGTGCTTAATTTAGGGGATTTTATGACCTTTTACCCACATTTATTCAATGAAATAGCATGGTTTCATGATTGTCTCCTAACTTGTGGTTAAGTGTGAAAACATGCTTTTTAGGCCCTTAATTGTTTAATCTTAATTTACCTTTGATTCCATTAGATGCCTTGATATGTTTGTTAAGTGATTTTAGGTTTAGGAAGCAAAGATTGGATCAAGGGAATGAAGAAAAAGCATGTAAAAATGGAGAACTCATGAAAGAATGAAGAGATCGCAAAAGCTGTCAAGCCGACCTCTTCGCACTCAATTGACCATAACTTGAGATACAAAGGTCCAAATGATGCGGTTTCAGTTGTGTTGGAAAGCTAACATCTGGAGCTTCGAAATGATATAAAATTTTTCATAGTTTCATCGTGATTAGGGGTGCGCACATGCACTGTACGCGTACGCGCCGATGGTTGCACATGATTCACTTAATGCAACTTGTGGCCAGCAATTTTAGAAGACTTGTGGGCCCAATCCAACTCATTTCTGATACTATTTAAGCCATGGATTGAAGGGGAATTAATAGACTTTTGATCATTAGTCTAGTTTAGATTAGTTTTGGAGGAAAAGTTAGTTTCTAGAGAGAGAAGCTCTCACTTCTCTCTAGAATTAGGATTAGGTTTTAGATCTAGATCTAGTTCTTCTTCTCTCTTCTAATTTCCCTTTTCTTTCCTTAATTGTTCTCTTGTAGTTGTAGAATTCTTCTTCTCTTGTAATTTCTTTGTATTATTAGTTGTAGTTTATGAACTTTCTTTTGTAGATCTACATTTCTCCTTCAATGCAATTGGTAAGTTCTTTGTTGTTTCATAATTGTTTTCCTTTCTATTGTTGATCTCTTGCTATTTTAGTTAGATCTCCCTTTAATTCTTGCAATTCCTGTTGTTTACTTTTATTGCCTTCTATGTGTTTGATGAAATGCTTCTTTTAGTTATTAGTTTAGATTTTGTTCCTCTTGGCTTTGGTAGAGTAATTAGTGACGCTTGAGTTATCTAATTCCTTTGTTGATTGATAATTAGAAGTTGCTAATTGATTTGGATACCACTAAAGCTAGTCTTTCCCTTGGGAGTTGGCTAGGACTTGTGGAATCAAGTTTATTCATCCACTTGACTTTCCTCCATAGTTAGAGGTTAACTAAGTGGTAGCAATGAACAATTCTGATGACATGTCATCATGTCATTTTTTTCTATGCTTTTTCATACAAGAAATTTATGATTAGTGATTAAATATTACATTCTCTGGTGCTTAAATGGTATATTTCTTTGATCTTTTGATTTGATAAACTTTGTAGGAAATAAGAAGAAAAAGAAGCAAAAAGAGCACAAAATAAGCTAAAAAGAAGAAAAGAGGAATTTTGGGCACACTTTGAAGTTGGAGCACACTTTGGGGGCTTAGGCCATGCTTCTAAAAGCGTGGCCCATGACCAAATCAAGGAAGAGAAGCGTGGCCCAAAGGAAGAGAAGCGTGGCCCAAAGGAAGAAAAGCGTGGCTCAAAACAAAGAGCAAGAGAGGACAAAAAGCTTGAGCCAAAGTTTGCCTCAAACTTTAGCTCAAACTTTTGGGAGAAAAGCTTGAGCCAACGTTTGCCTCAAACTTTTTGGCAAACGTTGGCATCACAAAACAAACACCCTGGAGGAAAAAGCTTGCGCCAACATTTGCCTCAAGCTTTTTGGCAAACGTTGGCGCCACACCACAAGGCATACAAGGGGTATACTTCCAACAAGAATAACTTGAGCTACAGAGCTCCAAATGAGATGATTCAAAAAGCAATGGAAAGTAGGAATCAAGAGCTTTCCAAGCATATATGGAACTGCATGGTGGACACTAAAATTGAGGGAGAAAACTGCCCCGCAATGAGCATAAACGAACATGGTGGCAACCTGCAGTGAGGCCAACTGACCTTTGCACCTTCGACGGAGTATAACTCGAGCTGTAGAGCTCCAAATGATGTGCTTCCAACAGCATTGGAAAGTAGACATTCAGGGCTTTCCAACAATGTATAATAGTATGGGGTGGACAATATGTTTGAGCTTCCAGAACTGGCGTTTTCGACCACGTTTGAGGCAAACTTTACCTCAAACGCTGCACACCAAGGCCAGCGACCTTGTCCTCTTCAAATGAGCATAACTTGAGTTGTAGATGTCCAATTGAGGTGATTCTAATTGGGTTAGAAAGCTGACATTCAGAGCTTTCTAACCATATATAATAGTCTATAGTGGGCATGAAATCTGCAACGTTGACAAGCAGACAAAGTAGTACCCCAACATGCATGCAAAAAGGCCCAACGTTTGGCTAAAAGTTTGACCTCAAACTTTAGCCCAAACGTTGGTAGCAGCAAATAAGGGCAGCTGGTATAAAAAGTTTGAGTAAAAGTTTGTCTCAAACTTTTACTCAAACTTTTACTCAAACTTTTATGATTCATGGCCCGGTTCACAATGGGTTTCTCTCCAACTCCAAGAGCAATCAACAGAGGCTTTTGTCAACCCAATTCCATCAAGAGCAAGGGCCCAATTGACACCACTCAAAGGCACAAGAGATAGTTAGAATAGAAATTTCATTTTAATTGTAATTTGTTTTGAATTTCATTTTCATTTTGTAGAAATGCCTATAAATAGGCATCTGTTTCATTTTATTAGGGGAGGCGAGCTCCACTAGGGAGCATTAGGAATACAAAACTCTCTCTCTTTAGTTTTTCTTTTTGTTTTAAATCTTGGGTTGAGAATTGAAGAAATTCTGTTTCAATCTCACCTTGAGAATTCTCTCTGTTTTCTTCTTATGCAATTTTAATTTCTCCTCTACTACAAGTTCCTTTGCTGCAAGTTTACAATTTAATTTACATTGAGCTTGATTTTGATCTTTGGTTCTCATTGCTTTCTGTTCTCACTTAATTCAATTTACATTCAAGCAATTTAATTCTTCTGCAAGTGCTCTGCATTTTACATTTCTGTTCATGATCTGATTTACTTTTCCTGCAAGTTTAATTTTCTCTAAGCTTTGATCTATTGCTCTCTTTAATTTCCAGCACCCACTCCCCTTTACATTTAATACAATTTTACTTTTCTTGCAATTTAAGATTCTTGCAATTTACATTTCTTGCTCTTAAAGTTACTTGCCAATTTACATTCTGCAACTTTAAATTCATTGTCCTTTACTTCCTGTTGGTTACAATTTCACACAATTCACATCAATGTTAGCTTGACTAAACTAATCACCCACTAAAGTTGCTTGATCCATCAATCCCTGTGGGATCGACCTCACTCACGTGAGTTTTATTACTTGATGCGACCCGGTGTACTTGCCGGTGAGTTTTGTGTCGGATCGTTTTCCGCACATCAAATTCTCATCACAATTGAGGAGGATAATAAGGATAGGACTTCCAATTCTCATAACCTTGCCAAGAGCTTTCATAGTTGGTAGTTTATTTTCATTGACATTTACATTTCATACTTCTTATCCAAAACCCCAAAATATACAACTCATAACCAATAACAAGAACACTTTATTGCGATTCCTAGGGAGAACGACCCGAGGTTTGAATACTTCGGTTATTATCTTAGGGGTTTGTTAGTTATGACAACCAAATGTTTGTATGAAAGGATTATTGTTGGTTTAGAAACTATACTTGCAACGAGGATTCAATTGTGAAATTCTAGACCACACAAAAATCCGCTCATCAAAATGGCGCCGTTGCCAGGAAATTGCAATTGTGTGCCTTCTTATTGGTTATTGTACATATGTGAATATTGTAAATATGTTTGTTTTTCGCTTGTTTGTTAGTTTTTGTTAGTTTTAGGACTCTATTAGTTTTGTTTTTATTTGTTACTATGAATTCTCGTCCTTGTGGTTTTGGATATGATTGTGACTATGTTGTAAGTGATGGAAACTTGAATGATGGCTCACATTATGGGAGAGATAAATTTTTGAGAAGGGAGCCACATTCATATGAGCACTCATCATGGCAACCTCCTCATTCAAGCTACTATGATGGTAATTCCTCCTACAATGCATATCATTCCAATGGATATGATGGTCCTTACCATGATTATTCCACTCAACCACCATCATTCCATGCACCATACTCTCAATATAGTCCTCAAACACCATCATTCTAACTACTATATTCTCAATTCACATCCTATTTCCACCAATTGCCTCCACACAATCCTAATCCATATTCTCCCTATGCATATCCTTGTGATAATTATGAACAAGCAATCATTGAATCACCACCACTCCAAAATCTTTACCCTTCAAACCAAGTTTCCATGGATGATACACTTGGTATCATTCCTCAAGAGCAAGAAGAGCTCCAAACCGCACTCACTAGTTTCACCTCTACCCTCCAAGAACTTATGTCCCGTATACTTCCACCTTCTACCAACAACCAAAACACCTTTCAACCTCCGAGCTTTGGTGAACCTCCTTTCCAACCACATGATGAATTCTCCTTTCCATCACAACCCTCCATGGAAGAATATCCATGGCCATCAATCCAAGAGTTATATGATCCTACTTATGTTAGTGAAGAGGAACAAGAGTCAAATGATCATCTCAAGAAAGCAATGGATCGGCTTCAAGCAACCATCTGTCAAAAGTTGGACTCGTGGGATTCATGCCACAAGCAAAATATGTCCACGGATGATTGTGAAAAAGTGACCGAAGAGGGAAGTATGAGGGAGATTTTAGAGTCTCAAGTTGAGCACAAGGAAATGGAGCGTGTTTTGCAACAAGTGGAAGAGATGGAGATTGTTGAAGAAGAAGAAGTGGAAGAAGACCTAGGGGAGGTTGAACAAGAAGGACGTTCCATCATTGAAGACAACTCTACATCAAGTGACAATGGTGATCTTGTTGAAGCTTCTTCCATGGGATGTGAAACTGATGTTGAGGATGCATGTGCACAACCTCTAATGCATGTTTTGATCAATGAAGAAGAGTTGGAAAAAGTTAGCAAACAAGAGAAAATTGAAAAGAGTTGTCAAAAAATGAAAGTCATCAAGGAGGAGCCAAAGGAAGTAGAACCTATAATGTCAAGACCATTGGATATCTTCCTTGCTAAGTCACCATCCAAATTACAAATTGAGTGGGTAATCATCTCACCCTTTAATTTCCTTGGCCCATATCAATATGCATTGTTAGAAACGGATAGTCAACTTAGAACTATTTGTGGGTTAGAAAGTAGAAAATAGTTGGATGTTGGTTGGCAACAAGAATCAAGGTACATAGTGGGTAGAAACTCAAATTTTAGGATTCAAAGGTGGAGTGGAATTCAAGTCAATGGAATTAGGATGATGAGAAGGAGTTACAAAGATAATTCAATAAGTTTGTCACCCTATTAGAAGCATGAAGATAAAGAAGAAAGGGGGTTGACAAACAAAGTATGGGACCCCAGAATATACATAGACAACCATCAACTTTGGGGCCTTGTCACTTGCTTAAGCCTCCTTGAAGGCCTTGTGCACTTAATTTGGGATCCCGGTGGTCATTGGAGATGCAAACAATGGTGGGAATTCGAGGATGAATTCAAGCATAAGCCACCATAGCAAGGACCCCATCAAATGTCCAACTTAAGGACAATAAATAAAAGTGCTAGGTGGGAGACACCCCTCTATGGTAAATTCTTTTCATTTTTTTCTCTTTTGTACATACTAATAGAATTAGCTTATTTTCATGTTTTGTTGAGTTTGTTGAGTCTAATTGGTAGTTTAGTATGTTAAATAAGATTTTATGGTGTTTTGGTAGCTGTTTGGAGGTTTGGAATGCTTGGATTGGTGCAAAAATATAGAAATTTTTTTTTTGAAAAACAGAGCAACATCTGCGCGTACGCGTACTGCGCGCGTGGTGCACGAAATTACGATCGTTAACATTGGTGCCAAATACTCGGTGCTCTCAAATGTGAATCACACTTTGTCACAACTTCGCACAACTAACCAGCAAGTGCACTGGGTCGTCCAAGTAATAAACCTTACGTGAGTAAGGGTCGATCCCACGGAGATTGTCGGCTTGAAGCAAGCTATAGTCACCTTGCAAATCTCAGTCACGCGGATTCAAATGGTTGTGGTGAATTGATAATAAAAAGATAAATAAAATATAAACTAGGATAGAGATACTTATGTAATTCATTGGTGAGAATTTCAGATAAGCGTATAGAGATGCTTTTGTTCCTCCTGAACCTCTGCTTTTCTGTTGTCTTCATCCAATCATTCCTACTCCCTTCCATGGCAAGCTGTATGTAGGGCATCACCGTTGTCAATGGCTACATCCCATCCTCTCTGTGAAAATAGTCCAATGCGCTGTCAATGCATGGCTAATCATCTGTCGGTTCTCGATCATACTGGAATAGGGTTTACTATCCTTTTGCGTCTGTCACTACGCCCAGCACTCGCGAGTTTGAAGCTCGTCACAGCCATCCCTTCCTAGATCCTACTCGGAATATCACAGACAAGGTTTAGACTTTTCGGATCTCAGGAATGGCCATCCATGGGTTCTAACTTATACCACGAAGACTCTAATATCTCGGACTCGGTCCCCTGTATTAGATATCTAAGAGATACTCATTCTATCTCATCTTTATGTAGAACAGAAGTGGTTGTCAGGCACGCGTTCATAGGTGAGAATGGTGATGAGCGTCACATAATCATCACATACATCATGTTCTTGGGTGCGAATGAATATCTTAGAAAAGGAATAAGCTTGAATTAAATAGATAAACAATAGTACTTTGCATTAATTCATGAGGAACAGCAGAGCTCCACACCTTAATCTATGGTGTGTAGAAACTCTACCGTTGAAAATACATAAGAGCAAGGTCCAGGCATGGCCGAGAGGTCAGCCCCCATGATCTAAGAACTAAACGTCCCAAGATGTCTAATACAATAGTAAAAAGTCCTATTTATGCTAAACTAGTTACTAGGGTTTACAAAGATAAGTAAATGATGCAGAAATCCACTTCTGGGGCCCACTTGGTGTGTGCTTGGGCTGAGCATTGAAGCTTTCACATGGAGAGGTCTTTCTTGGAGTTGAACGCCAGTTCATAACCTGTTTCTGATGTTTAACTCTACTTTGCAACCTATTTCTGGCGTTTAACTCCAGAATGCAACATGAAACTGGCGTTGAATGCCAGTTTGCATCATCTAAACTCAGGCAAAGTATGGACTATTATATATTTCTGGAAAGCCCTGGATGTCTACTTTCCAACGCAATTTAGAGCGTGCCATTTGAAGTTTTGTAGCTCCAGAAAATCCACTTTGAGTACAGGGAGGTCAGAATCCAACAGCATCTGTAGTCTTTCTTCAACCTCTGAATCTGATTTTTGCTCAATTCCCTCAATTTAAGCCAGAAAATATCTGAAATCACAGAAAAATACACAAACTCATAGTAAAGTCCAGAAATGTGAATTTTATTTAAAAACTAATAAAAATATACTAAAAACTAACTAAATCATATTAAAAACTATGTAAAAACAATGCCAAAAAGCGTATAAATTATCCGCTCATCACAACACCAAACTTAAATTGTTGCTTGTCCCCAAGCAACTGAAAATCAAATAGGATAAGAAGAAGAGAATATACTATAAATTCCAAAATATCAATGAAACTTAGCTCTAATTAGATGAGCGGGACTAGTAGCTTTTTGACTCTTAAATAGTTTTGGCATCTCACTTTATCCCTTGAAGTTCAGAATGATTGGCATCTAGAGGAACTTAGAATTCAGATAGTGTTCATACCCTGGGTCGAGCTATTCGACCCAGGATATTTAGCGACATGGCGACCGACCTCTTCAGATCCGACTATCCGATCTCTTCTTAAAGAGATCGGCCAAATCAACAGGAAAGCCCAATAAAGGGCCCAAATAGAGGAACACGACCCAAATCCAAAGGCAATCCAAGCCTACAGAGATAAAGGCGTTCCCTTGAAGATAAGCTGACTTCACCCAAAATAAGATAAGATAAGACAAGATAACTAACTTATCTTATTAGAAAGGCCAGCCCACACTACTATAAATACACTGGAGCATCCAGGTATAACTCATACTCTGATTCTACAAAAAACCTGCTTAATACCCATGCTAACTTAAGCATAAGAGTCTCTTGCAGGTACCCCCCATCCTTCGGTGACCAAGGATCAGAAGTGCAGCCAGTCCAACAAGTCGGACACAACAGCTCTGGCCGCCACCAGCCAGCCGGACACGTCATCTCCGACCAGTACAGAAGATCTCATCCGAGATCGAGAAAAGGTTTTCTCGGATGCACTATTTTTTCTGAAAAGGTTTTTTAATGAGGCACCAAGTCGAGATTCAGAAATTATCCGATTTAAAGGGATGAAAAACTCCCGCATGTATATATTTGCACTTGCTTTTGAATAAAATATATTTTTAGATATTCTACAAATTCTCAAGACGCATTAATCTGAAGCATTCATCGTCCGATTATAAAGCAACAGATCGGCAGAAAGTGAAAAACAGATTCACTGCACGATCACGATAAAGACCAATAGAGATGAAAACGCAATTCATCTAAAGGTCGAACAAACAAAGATAGAAACCACCTTCTACAAATCGGCAAAGATGAACACAGAATAATGCAAGAAGTTATCGAAAGTGATCCAGAAAAAGAACCTGACGAGGTCTTATGGATTGCTAAATAATAACTTAAAGACTGGCCGACGTTAAGAAGTCGGACCGAGTCAACCCAAGTTATCAGCAAATCCCTGGAAAGAGGTCTGGCCAACCCTATAAAAGAGGAATTGCTATAACTTAGAAGAGATCGACCTAACGAAGTCGGTCTCCTACAAAAATAAGTTATATAAGTAATCCCTGAAAGAGACCTGACAAAGGTCCAAGAAAGAGGATTACAAAATAACTTAGAAGAGATTGACCTAACGAAGTCGGTCTCCTACAAAAATAAGTTATATAAGTAATCCCTGAAAGAGACCTGACAAAGGTCCAAGAAAGAAGATTACAAAATAACTTAGAAGAGATCGACATAAAGAAGTCGGTCTCCTACAACAGACAAGTTATAAAAGTAATCCCTGAAAGAGACCTGACAAAGGTCCAAGAAAGAGGATTACAAAAATAACTTAGAAGAGGACGACATGAAGAAGTCGACCTCCTACAAACAAGTTATATAAGTAATCCCTGAAAGAGACCCAACAAAGGTCCAAGAAAGAGGATTACAAAAATAACTTAGAAGAGGACAACATGAAGAAGTCGACCTCCTACAAACAAGTTATATAAGTAATCTCTGAAAGAGACCCAACAAAGGTCCAAGAAAGAGGATTACAAAAATAACTTAGAAGAGGACAACATGAAGAAGTCGACCTCTTACAAACAAGTTATATAAGTAATCCTTGAAAGAGACCTGACAAAGGTCCAAGAAAGAGGATTACAAAAATAACTTGGAAAAAGACGACGCAAAGAAGTCGATCTCCTACAACCAACAAGTTATAAAAGTAGTCCCTGAAAGAGACCTGACAAAGGTCCAAAAAAGAGGACTACAAAAATAACTTGGAAAAGGACGACGTAAAGAAATCGGTTATGGATAAATACAAGTAAGAGCAAGCAAACCCAAATACGAATTGGATCCACGCATCTACGACCTCCAAGTACAAAGCAGTTCAAAGAGGCCGAGCAGCAAGGCTCCAGTATTCTAAAAACCCAGAAAGGTTCCAAGACAAGTGTAAACAAGCATGCCATAGAATACAATATTATAAAGCTTTAGGGTCAAGCCCAAAAGCTTGAAAGCTACTTGGTTTTTAAAAACAAAAGTTGCTAAACAAGCAACCAAAGGGAGTACCAGCAGTCAGCAAAGTATTCAACTATACAAAATAAAGAGTTTTAAAGCCCACAAGCCGGGCCAACTACGCAAATATCCAAAGAAAACTCAGCTAAAGATTAGAAGACTTTTTAGCAGCATCAGTCTGGGGTGAAGGAGGGCGAGCCTGGAGAGGCACAGCATCCACGGTACCATCATCCCGGCTCAAGATCTGACAGTCCGGATCAGAAACAGAATGACCAACCTCAACCGGAGGAACTGTAGAAGCGGACACCTTGGCAGGGGGTGGATCAACATCATCATCATCTTGGTCGTCGGGGACAATCTTACCATCCCTCACAACATTGTCCAAGCTAAAGAGAGTAAGGTCAACCTCAGGAGCAAGAACTTGAACTTGCTCTTTTAAATTATCATAGGCAGCGTTCACGTTGCCGACGAGGTGACCTTGGAGCTCGGAATAATCAGCTCGGGTGTTCTCCAACTCCTCCCTCAGACGCACCACCTCCCGATAAGATGTAACGTAATTGTCCTTATGCCTCAATGTCGTGTCCTCGGCCAACCGCACAGAAGCCGCCAGAGCAAGGGAACTCGCCTTTTTGTTCTCCAGATCCTTCTCCAACTTGGCTACCTTTACCTCAAGCTCTTCCTTCAGGCCCTTCATCCGGTCGAACTCCTGTTTAGCCTCCTCCATAAATTCTTTGGTGGCATGAAAAGGAAGATTCTGAGCAGTTCGGTACAGGGCAGCCCCCATATATGCCATTTTAACACTGTTTCGGGTCATAAAATCTAGATGGAGAAGGATTGATACATCATCCATGGGGAGGGCACCGTAGGGACCGATTTGCTGATCTACGAACTCGATTGCATTAAAATCAGGGGCGTCAAGATTAAATGCCTCAATTGTTTTTTGTTTCTTGTTGGGAGGAGCATCAGAAGTAGTAACAGAAATCTGTGGAGGATAAGTCAGATGAACTCGAGGAGTGGGGATCACCTTCCTCGGCCCAGGAGAACTCGGCACGGGTGGCTTCACTGGAACTTGAGAAGATCCCTCTCCGGCCGCCTTGGCCAAGATGTTTTGAGCAGCAGCAGCCTTCTTCGCCTTCTTGTAGGCCTTCATGGAATCATTGTTTTTCGACATCTCTGAAAATACAGAATCAACCATAATGACGAGTTACAACCTATGAGAAGAAAAACTAAGAAACAAGTATAGAAACAAGTCAGACAGTACCCAAAGCAGTTCGAACCAAAGATGGATCCCTCAAAAATCTTTTTGTATCCAGATGGAGTGGTTCCCCCCACAAATCTTCAAGAACAACTACAAAGGCCTGCTCAACCTCATCAAGCATCTCCCATGTATAGCGAGACACTCTCACATTCTTTTGCCACTCTAGAGGGAAAACAGGCTCGTCATTCTCATCAAGAAAAACGGGGCGGACCCCCTCAACAGCACGGACTCGGAAGAAATAATTCTTAAAATCTTTAAAAGACTCATCATACATGGCAAAAACTTTATGCCCCTGGGCCGACCTGAACGAAACCCAGGAAGCTTTCTTTTTGGAGGAACCTCCAGGCTTGGCAGATACAAAAAGATAGAGGAAAAAAGTATGGGAAGGTGTTATGCCTAACTCTTGGCAAAGCAGCTGAAAAATCTTGATAAAACCCCAGGAATTCAGATGAAGCTGGGAGGGGGCAATATTACAAGACCACAACAAATCGGTTTTGAAAGCAGTAAAAGGAAAGGTAATGTCCAACTGGCTGAAGAAATATTCATAGGCATAGAAAAAGGGACGCTCCCTCTCGACGGAAGTAGGAAAACAAGCCCTCTCATCAGAGTCAGGAGCTACACGCTCATAATCCCTCTCCCGAGCACTGTTACCACAAATCCTATGATGTTTCCTTAGCTCTACACAAAATTCAGCATCCACGACAGAGACACACATTAGGACAAGGGAGTCCAGCCAATCGAACATCCCCTCGGGAACTTTGGAAGACATCTCTACAACGTTATTACGAGAAGACATGAGGCCAACTAATCCTACAAAAAGAAAAAAAGATTGGATTACTAAAAAACATCTCAGAGGAGGGGCAAAGCAACTTGACTAATATGATACAGACAAACAAACAGAAAAGGAAAACCCCAAGACTCAAACCAAAGTCCTGGGGCATCCTTTGGAGGAAGTGGCAAAGTAAGGTTTCAGGAAAAATCTACAGCTTACGTCTCGGCATCCCCCAAGCAAAAAAAGAAGATTTCAAACAGCAAGCATTTTCATAGGAGAAAGACAAAACACAAAAAAATACAAAAATTCATCAAAGCCACTATCTTTTTACAAAAAGCTTCAACAACACCAAACATGCCAAGCAGAGAATCATCAAAGACACAACCTTTTCTCCAGAATCAAACAAAAACCATCATCGAAAGCACAAGCAGAAACGGTGATAACATGCAAAAGCCCTAAAAGCATCAGCAACAGGAAAGGCGAAAAAGTTCATACGAAAGACGAAGAAACTCCCAATACAACAGCAATTAGGCGCAACAAAAATAGAAAGATCCAAACTTTCTCCAAGCAAAATCAAAACTTCGCCACAAAACCAAAGCCAAAGCAACGAAAGAAAAAAGTAATTGAAAAATGGAACTAACCTGGAGAAATGAGAAGCTCCGGAAGAAGTAGAAAGGAAGGAATCGCTGGATCGCTGGAAGATACCGCAACGCAAGAAAAGACAGAAACAGAGAGAACGAAGGAGTTACAAAGAAAAAGAAAGAAGAGAAACCGTTTTTCTGAGGAAGCAAAATTCAAAATAAAGCAACGGGGCAATTAAAACCAATTAATTCAGGTATTAAACCCTCGCACGTTCCCTAGAACAAAGCGCTAATACAAAAGCACACGTTTTTAGAGGAAAAACTTTCTACATTCAAAAAGCTCTACAAAGAAAGGAATCGACAAAGGTGCTCGAGTTTGGGTTCGCTATAAAAAGTTCGAAGTCAAAAAACTCGACCTCAAAGCAGAAGACCGAGCTCAAGCAGGGGCACTGTTCATACCCTGGGTCGACCTCTTCAGGTCCGACTATCCGATCTCTTCTTAAAGAGATCGGCCAAATCAACAGGAAAGCCCATTAAAGGGCCCAAATAGAGGAACACGACCCAAATCCAAAGGCAATCCAAGCCTACAGAGATAAAGGCGGTTCCCTTGAAGATAAGCTGACTTCACCCAAAATAAGATAAGATAAGACAAGATAACTAACTTATCTTATTAGAAAGGCCAGCCCACACTACTATAAATACACTAGAGCATCCAGGTATAACTCATACTCTGATTCTACAAAAAACCTGCTTAATACCCATGCTAACTTAAGCATAAGAGTCTCTTGCAGGTACCCCCCATCCTTCGGTGACCAAGGATCAGAAGTGCAGCCAGTCCAACAAGTCGAACACAACAGCTCTGGCCGCCACCAGCCAGCCGGACACGTCATCTCCGACCAGTACAGAAGATCTCATCCGAGATCGACCTACAGTTTCAGGTAACCCTTGGAACAGATAGTGTTATTGATTCTCCTAGTTCAGTATGTTGATTCTTGAACACAGCTACTTTATGAGTCTTGGCCGTGGCCCTAAGCACTCTATTTTCCAGTATTACCACCGGATACATAAATGCCACAGACACATAACTGGGTGAACCTTTTCAGATTGTGACTCAGCTTTGCTAAAGTCCCCAATTAGAGGTGTCCAGGGTTCTTAAGCACACTCTTTTTTTTGCTTTGGACCTTGACTTTAACCGCTCAGTCTCAAGTTTTCACTTGACACCTACACGCTACAAGCACATGGTTAGGGACATCTTGGTTTAGCCGCTTAGGCCAGGATTTTATTCCTTTAGGCACTCCTATCCACTGATGCTCAAAGCCTTGAATCCTTTTTATTACCCTTGCCTTTTGGTTTTAAGGGCTATTGGCTTTTTGCTCTTACCTTTTGGTTTTAAGAGCTTTTGGCTTTTTCTGCTTGCTTTTTTTTTCTTTTTCGCCATTTTTCTTTTCTCTCTCTTTTTTTTTTCTGCAAGCTTTTGTATTCACTGCTTTTTCTTACTTCAAGAATCATTTTTATGATTTTTTAGATTATCAAATAACATGTCTCCTTTTTCATCATTCTTTCAAGAGACAACATATTTAACATTCATAAACAACAATTTCAAAAGACATATGCACTGTTCAAGCATTCATTCAGAAAACAAAAAGTATTGTTACCACATCAAAATAATTAAACTAGTTTCAAGGATGAATTCGAAACCATGTACTTCTTGTTTATTTGTTTTTAGAATAGTTTTCATTTTAAGAGAGGTGATGGATTCATAGGACATTCATAGCTTTAAGACATAGACACTTAAACACTAATGATCATATAGTAAAGACATAAACATAAATAAAGCATAAAGTATAGTAAACGAAAAATAGAAAAATAAGAACAAGGAGATTAAGGAATGGGTCCACCTTAGTGAGGGTGACGTCTTCCTCTTCTTGAAGAACCAATGGTGCTCTTGAGCTCCTCTATGTCTCTTCCTTGTCTTTGTTGCTCCTCCCTCATAGCTCTTTGATCTTCTCTAATTTCATGGAGGATGATGGAGTGCTCTTGGTGCTCCATCCTTAGTTGTCCCATGTTGGAGCTTAATTCTCCTAGGAAAGTGTTGATTTGCTCCCAATAGTTTTGTGGAGGAAAGTGCATCCCCTGAGGCATCTCAGGGATTTCATGATGAGGAATTTCCTCATGCTCTTGTTGAGGTCCATGATCTCTTGTTTGCTCCATCCTTTTCTTAGTGATGGGCTTATCCTCTTCAATGAGGATGTCTCCCTCTATGTCAATTCCAGCCGAATTGTATAGGTGGCAAATGAGGTGAGGAAAGGCTAACCTTGCCAGAGTGGATGAACCTCTACTTCCTCCCCAATCATGATACTATGGATCATGATGGCCCGGTCTATAGTAACTTCAGACCGGTTGCTAGTAGGAATGATTGAGCGTTGAATAAACTCCAACCATCCTCTAGCTACAGGCTTAAGGTCCAGTCTTCTTAATTGAACCGGCTTGCCTCTTGAGTCAACTTTCCATTGAGCTCCTTCTACACATATGTCCATGAGGACTTGGTCCAACTTTTGATCAAAGTTGACCCTTCTAGTGTAGGGGCGTACGTTTTCTTCCATCATTGGCAAGTTGAATGCCAGCCTTACATTTTTCGGACTGAAATCTAAGTATTTTCCCCGAACCAAGGTAAGCCAATGCTTTGGATTTGGGTTTACACTTTGATCATGGTTCCTAGTGATCCATGCAATTGCATAGAACTCTTGAACCATTAAGATCCCGACTTGTTGAATGGGGTTGGTGAGAACTTCCCAACCTCTTCTTTGGATCTCAAGTCGGATCTTCGGATACTCATTCTTTTTGAGCTTGAAAGGAACCTCAGGGATCACTTTCTTCTTGGCCATAACTTCATAGAAGTGGTCTTGATGGACCTTTGAGATGAATCTCTCCATCTTCCATGACTCAGAGGTGGAAGCAATTGCCTTCCCTTTCCTCTTTCTTGAGGATTCTCTGGCCTTAGGTGCCATTGATGGCTATGAAAAAACAAAAAGCAATGCTTTTTACCACACCAAACTTAAAATGTTTGCTCGTCCCCGAGCAAAAGAAGAAAGAAAGAAGGAGAAGAATAAAAAGGAGGAGGAGATGGAGGGAGAAGGTGTATTCGGCCAAGGGGGAGAAGAGAGGGTTGTGTTGTGTGAAAATGAAGAAGGAATGAGGGGTTTATATAGGAGTGGGGGAGGGATTAGGGTTCGGCCATTAGGGTTGGGTTTGGGAGGGAAAAGATTTTGAATTTTGTAGGTAGGTGGGGTTTATGGGGAAGAGTGGATGGATGTGAATGGTGAAGAGGTGATGGGGAAGAGTGATTGAGGTGATTGGTGAAGAGTATTTGGGGAAGAGAGATATGAAGAAGGTGTGAAAAGGAGAGAAGAAGGTGGTGGGGATCCTGTGGGGTCCATAGATCTAGTGGGGCCAAGGACATAACATCCCTGCTCCAATTAGGCGTGTAAAACACTCTTGCTGTGCAATCCTGGCGTTTAACGCCAGACTACTGCTTGTTTCTAGCGTTAAACGCCCAAATGTAGCCTATTTCTGGTGTTTAACGCCAGGTAGATGCTTGTTTCTGGTGTTAAACGCCAGCTTGGTGCTTGTTTCTGGCGTTAAACGCCAGATAGATGCTTGTTTCTGGCGTTTAAACGCCAGAATGCTCCTCCTCCAGGGTGTGCTATTTTTAATGCTGTTTTTCATTCTGTTTTTGATTTTTTAGTATTTTTTGTGACTCCACATGATCATCAACCTAATAAGACACGAAATAACAAAACAAAAAATAAAATAGATATAATTAAATAACATTGGGTTGCCTCCCAACAAGCGCTTCTTTAATGTCAATAGCTTGACAGTGAGCTCTCATGGAGCCTCACAGATAATCAGAGCAAGGTTGAAACCTTCCAACACCAAACTTAGAGTTTGAATGTGGGGGTTCAACACCAAACTTAGAGTTTGGTTGTGGCTTCCCAACACCAAACTTAGAATTTGACTGTGGGAGCTTTGGTTGACTCTGCAGTGAGAGAAGCTTTTCATGCTTCCTCTCCATGGTTACAGAAGGAGATCCTTAAGTCTTAAACACAAGGTTGTCCTCATTTAGTTAAAGGACTAACTCTCCTCTGTCCACATCAATCACAGCTCTTGCTGTGGCTAGGAAGGGTCTACCAAGGATGATGGATTCATCCTCGTTCTTCCCAGTGTCTAGGATTATGAAATCAGCAGGGATGTAAAGGCCTTCAACCTTTACTAACACGTTCTTTACTGGTTCATAAGCCTATTTTCTTGAGTTGTCTGCCATCTCTAATGAGATTCTGGCAGCTTGCACCTCAAAGATCCCAAGTTTCTCCATTACAGAGAATGGCATTAAGTTTATTCCTGACTCCAGGTCACACAGAGCCTTCTCAAAGGTTATGGTGCCTATTGTACAGGGTATTAAGAATTTGCCAGGATCCTGTTTCTTTTGAGGTAATTTCTGTCTATCCAATGCATTCAGTTTATTGGTGAGCAAGGGAGGTTCATCTTCCCAAGTCTCATTACCAAATAATTTGGCATTCAGCTTCATGATTGCACCAAGGTACTTAGAAACATGTTCTTCAGTGACGTCTTCATTCTCTTCAGAAGAAGAATACTCATCAAAGCTCATGAAGGGCATAAGGAGGTTCAATGGAATCTCTATGGTCTCTAGAGGAGCTTCAGATTTCTTTGGTTCCTCAAAGGGATACTCCTTATTGGTCACTGAACGTCCCAGGAGGTCTTCCTCACTAGGATTCACGTCCTCCTCCTCCCTTGTAGGTTTGGCCATGATGGTTAAATCAATGGCCTTGCACTCTCTCTTTGGATTTTCTTCTGTATTGCTTGGGAGAGTACTAGGAGGAGTTTCAGTGACTCTTTTACTCAGCTGGCCTACTTGTGCCTCCAAATTTCTAATGGAGGACCTTGTTTCATTCATGAAACTCACAGTGGCCTTAGATAGATCAGAGACTATATTTGCTAAGCTAGATGGATTTTGCTCAAAATTCTCTGTCTGTTGCTAAGTGGATGATAGAAAAGGCTTGCTATTGCTAAACCTATTTCTGCCACCATTATTAAAGCTTTGTTAAGGCTTTTGTTGATCCTTCCATGAGAAATTTGGATGATTTCTCCATGAGGGATTATAGGTATTCCCATAGGGTTCACCCATGTAATTCACCTCTGCTATTGCAGGGTTCTCAGGATCATAAGCTTCTTCTTTAGAAGATGCCTCTTTAGTACTATTGGATGATTCTTTCAATCCATTCAGACTCTGAGAGATCATATTGACTTGCTGAGTCAATATTTTATTTTGAGCCAATATGGCATTCAGAGTATCAATTTCAAGAACTCCCTTCCTCATAGGCATCCCATTACTCACAGGATTCCTTTCAGAAGTGTACATGAACTGGTTATTTGCAACCATGTCAATGAGTTCTTGAGCTTCTGCAGGCGTTTTCTTTAGGTGAATGGATCCACCTGCAGAATGGTCCAATGACATTTTAGATAATTCAGACAGACCATCATAGAATATATTCAGGATGGTTCATTCTGAAAGCATGTCAGAAGGACACTTTTTGGTCAATTCCTTGTATCTCTCCCAAGCTTCATAGAGGGACTCACCTTCTTTCTGTTTGAAGGTTTGAACATCCACTCTAAGCTTACTAAACTTTTAAGGAGGAAAGAACTTGGCTAAGAAAGTCGTGACCAGCTTATCCCAAGAGTTCAGGCTGTCTTTAGGTTGAGAGTCCAACCATATTCTAGCTCTGTCTCTTACAGCAAACGGGAAAAGCATAAGCCTGTAGACCTCGGGATCAACCCCATTGGTCTTAACAGTATCACAGATTTGCAAGAATTCAGTTAAGAACTGAAAAGGATCTTCTGATGGAAGTCCATGAAACTTGCAGTTCTGTTGCATCAGAGAAACTAATTGAGGTTTCATCTCAAAATTGTTTGCTCCAATGGCAGGGATTGAGATGCTTCTTCCATGTAAATTAGAATTTGGTGCAGTAAAGTCACGAAGCATCTTCCTTGCACCTCCACCATTGTTATTGGTTTCGGCCATCTCAACTTCTTTTTTGAAAATTTCAGTAAAGTCCTCTTCAGAGTGTTGTGTTTTAGCTTCTCTTAGCTTCCTCTTCAGAGTCCTTTCAGGTTCAGGATCAGCTTCAACAAGAATGTTCTTATCCTTGTTTCTGCTCATACGAAAAAGAAGAGAACAGAAAAGAAGAGGAATCCTCTATGTCACAGTATAGAGATTTCTTTATGTGAGTAGAAGAAGAGAAGAATAGGAGAGTAGAATGGAGAAGAGAGAAGATGAAGAATTCAAATTTCAAATTAAAATAAAAGGAAAATATTTTTGTTTTTATTAAGTTAATTAATTAGAATTCGAAAATATAAAAAGAAATAAAATAAAATTGAAATTTAAAATAATTAGTTAATTAAAAAGAATTTTGAAAAAAAGTTAGTGATTTTTGAAAATTGGAGAGAGAAAAGTAGTTAGGAGTTTTGAAAAAGATATGATTGAAATAGAAAACTTTTAAAATCAAACAAAAAGTCAAGTAGTTAATTGAAAAAGATTTGATTTAGAAGATATGATTGCAATTTATTAAAAAAAATATGATTGAAAAGATATGATTGAAGAAGAAATTAAAAAGATTTGATTTTGAAAAAGATTTTGAAATTAGCAATCAAAAAGATATGATTTTGAAAATTAAAGTTGATTACTTGACTAACAAGAAACAAAAAGATATGATTTTAAAATTTAAAGATTGAACCTTTCTTAATAGGCAAGTAACAACTTGAAATTTTTGAATCTAAAAAATAAATGTTAGTGAGATTTTCGAAAATATGAAGTAAGAATAGGAAAAAGATTTTGAAAATCAATTTTTAAAAAAAATTTCGAAAAAATATATAAAAGTAAATGAAAAAGATTTGATTTTTGAAAAATATTTGAAAAGATAGAATTTTGAAATTGAAATTTATGAGTAAAACAAGGAAAGATATATTTTTTATTTTTGAATTTTTAATGATGAGAGAGAAAAATACTAGATTGAAATAAAACATAAGAATTATGAATCAAAACAACTAATGCATGCAAGAACACTTTGAATGTCAAGATGAACACCAAGAACACTTTGAAGATCAAGATGAACATCAAGACTTATTTTTGAAAATTTTTAAGAAAAGAAAAACATGCAAGACACCAAACTTAAAGATTTTTCATGTTTAGACACTATGAATACAAAAATGCATATGAAAAATAACAAAAGACACAAAACAAGAAAATATGGAGATCAAACAAGAAGACTTGTCAAGAACAACTTGAAGATCATGAAGAACACATGCATGAGTTTTCGAAAAATGCACAAATTTTAAAAACATGCAATTGACCCCAAACTTAAAATTTGACTCAAGACTCAAACAAGAAACACAAAAATTATTTTTGGTTTTATAATTTTATAATTTTTTTGGATTTTCGAAAATTATTTTGGGAAAAACGAAAAAGAAATTTTTTTTGTATTATTTTTGAAAATAAAATAAAAAGAATAAAAACAAAAACTTAAAATTAAAATAAAATTACCTAATCTGAGTAACAAGATGAACCGTCAATTGTCCAAACTCGAACAATCCCCGGCAATGGCGCCAAAAACTTGGTGCACGAAATTGCGATCATCAACAATGGCGCCAAAGACTTGGTGCTCTCAAACGTGAATCACACTTTGTCACAACTTCGCACAACTAACCAGCAAGTGCACTGGGTCGTCCAAGTAATAAACCTTACGTGAGTAAGGGTCGATCCCATGGAGATTGTCGGCTTGAAGCAAGCTATGGTCACCTTGCAAATCTCAGTCAGGCGGATTGAAATGGTTGTGGTGAATTGATAATAAAAAGATAAATAAAATATAAACTAGATAGAGATACTTATGTAATTCATTGGTGAAAATTTCAGATAAGCGTATAGAGATGCTTTTGTTCCTCCTGAACCTCTGCTTTCCTGCTGTCTTCATCCAATCATTCCTACTCCCTTCCATGGCAAGCTGTATGTAGGGCATCACCATTGTCAATGGCTACATCCCATCCTCTCTGTGAAAATGGTCCAATGCGCTGTCACTGCATGGCTAATCATCTGTCGGTTCTCGATCATACTGGAATAGGATTTACTATCCTTTTGTGTCTGTCACTACGCCCAGCACTCGTGAGTTTGAAGCTCGTCACAGCCATCCCTTCCCAGATCCTACTCGGAATACCACAGACAAGGTTTAGACTTTTCGGATCTCGGGAATGGCCATCCATGGGTTCTAACTTATACCACGAAGACTCTAATATCTTGGACTCGGTCCCCTGTATTAGATATCTAAGAGATACTCATTCTATCTCATCTTCATGTAGAACGGAAGTGGTTGTCAGGCACGCGTTCATAGGTGAGAATGGTGATGAGCGTCACATAATCATCACATCCATCATGTTCTTGGGTGCGAATGAATATCTTAGAATAGGAATAAGCTTGAATTGAATAGATAAACAATAGTACTTTACATTAATTCATGAGGAACAGCAGAGCTCCACACCTTAATCTATGGTGTGTAGAAACTCTACCGTTGAAAATACATAAGAGCAAGGTCCAGGCATGGCCGAGAGGCCAGCCCCCATGATCTAAGAACTAAACGTCCCAAGATGTCTAATATAATAGTAAAAATTCTTATTTATGCTAAACTAGTTACTAAGGTTTACAGAGAGAAGTAAAAGATGCAGAAATCCACTTCTGGGGCCCACTTGGTGTGTGCTTGGGCTGAGTATTAAAGCTTTCACATGGAGAGGTCTTTCTTGGAGTTGAACGCCAGTTTATAACCTGTTTCTGGCGTATAACTCCACATTGCAACCTGTTTCTGGCGTTTAACTCCAGAATGCAACATGGAACCGGCGTTGAACACCAGTTTGTGTCATGTAAACTCGGACAAAGTATGAACTATTATATATTTCTACTAGATGTCTACTTTCCAACGCAATTGAGAGCGCGCCATTTGGAGTTCTGTAGCTCCAGAAAATCCACTTTGAGTGCAGGGAGGTCAGAATCCAACAGCATCTGCAGTCCTTCTTCAACCTCTGAATCTGATTTTTGCTCAATTTCCTCAATTTCAGCCAGAAAATACCTGAAATCATAGAAAAACACACAAACTCATAATAAAGTCCAGAAATGTGAATTTTATTTAAAAAGTAAAATATACTAAAAACAGACTAAATCATATTAAAAACTATGTAAAAACAATGCCAAAAAGCATATAAATTATCCGCTCATCAGCGCGTACGCGTGCATCAAGCATTTTTGCCTGCCCACGTGGACGCGCCATGTACGCGTACGCGTGGATTGAGAAATTCCATCCCCAAGCTAAAAACCCGAGAGTTGTGCGAACGCTGCGTAGCATTGTGCCTTTCACACAAACCAACTCGCGCGTACGCGCACATGACGCGTACGCGCCACTCTCGAAATAAGCCATCGACGCGGACGCGCCATGTACGCGTACGCATCACGTCCATTGCACCACTATCCGCGCGCGCGTCATGCGCACGTACGCGTGGGTGCCTTTCTTTCAGCACATTTCTTTTCTTCTCCTCTTTCCATTTCTTTCCTTCTCCTTTCTTCTTCACTTCTTCTACCCTTCATCCATTACTTCCAAACACCATTGATAACCATTTATTTTAGTTAGTTAATTAGTTAGTTAGTTAGTTGTAGTTAGCTTTAGTTTAGCTCTCATTTTTCATTTTTCTTTTTTTCATTATAAGTGTTGGATTGTTAATTTTGTTTACCATTAATTGTTGCTGAGTACTAAACGGGATGTTATCTCAACATCATTGTGTTTATAATCATTGTTGGATTCCTTGATTGAGGTTATATGGTGCTACTTGGTTTTAAGTACTACATGCTTACCTTTTGAAAATACCAAGTGAGGAGAATCGCCTTTGAGCTTGTAACTCTTCTTGAATTGCATGATTTGGCCAACATGTAATTTCAATCCTTTTCCTCGATTAGGCAATCTCTTGATGGAGGTTGTGTATTTACTTCAATGTATTGTATTCCATGATCATATGCATCCATACGCTTTTAGATTGAATGCTCTTATGCTTCTTTAATGCTTGTTTTACCTTACAAGCTTACTTAAAGCATCTCAAGCATATCAGAATGAGTAAAGTGCATGCTTCTTTTCCATGATCATATGCATCCATACGCTTTTAGCTTGAATGCTCTTATGCTTCTTTAATGCTTGTTTTACCTTACAAGCTTACTTAAAGCATCTCAAGCATATCAGAATGAGTAAAGTGCATGCTTCTTTAGTGACATAGCTTTTATGCTAATGTGTGTTCTAAACCGTGCGTAATTTAGAATTTACACACTTATTTGTCATTAATGTCACACTAATTCACTCACTCAATTCTAGTGATTAGTCCCTCATTCCAACAATGTATGCTTCCTTGCTTTTGTTTTCTCATCTTATGGTGTTATATTTTTGTTTTTCGTGAATGATGCACCGCAAGCAAAAATGAAAGCGGAAGAAAGAACACGCAGTAACTGGTTGACCTACCAGCTGAAGGTGGCAATCCGGAGAGTCGCCGTACCCCCTTTGCTCATCTTTGAGTGCACCAACGACGGTGCAAATTTTTAAGTGTGGGGAGGTCGTCCGACCGGTCGACGATTTTAGGTGACAAGTTTCTAATCTCAACACTTTTGCATTTCATTTTTTTTAGGTCTTTTAGGATTTTTTTTTAATTTTCTTATTTTTGCATATATATACATATACACAATATGCTTAGTCAAAATAATGAGATTAATTTTTCAAGAATTCTATCTATAAGGCACCAATTGATTTGAGTAAAAACTTTTCATTAAACTTGCATGAATTATATATATTGTGATCATGTTTTTGAGCTACGAACACAAGCAAGTGAGATTTGAGCCTAATTGTGTGGTTACATTATATATCCACTTATTTTTCCTTCTTGTGTGCATTATTCTCTTTCTATGATTGTAATCTTTGATTTGTTTGATTCTCTATGTCCATTATTTTGTGTATTCATGCACTTATATGATTGAGGCTATCATTTCATTTAGCTCACTTACCCAAATAGCCTACCTTTTATCTTCCATTGTTAGCCACTTTGAGCCTACGATTAACCCACTTTGTTCTTAATTTTAGCACATTACAAGCCTTTAAGTGAAAAAATAATAAATGTCCTTTATTTGGATCTTTGATTAGCTTAGGCTAGTAGTGAGTGTGAGTATCATTCAAGTGTGGAAGATTTGGGACATTGGGTGAATAAAAGGGTAGTTTTGTATTTTTATTGTAAATATTGGGAATTAGGTGCATGCTCATATAGTAATCAAATGTTAGACCTTATGCATTGATGTTCTTGTATATAGAAAGAAAAATGAGAACAACAAAAGAAAAAAAGAAAAAAATTAATATGGAAAAGAAAAGAAAAAAATAGAAAAAGAAAGAAATAAAGAAAAAGAAAGAAATAAAAAGGGGATAAAATTCCCCAAAGCAAAGCTCAATAAGGATTAATGTATAAGTGTTGTGAAATGAAAAGAAAATGTACGAGTATGTTAAAAAGTGAAGAATGGGTAGTTAGGTTAGCTTTTGAATTGTATAGGATGTCATAGGCTAGGTGGGAAGTCTAAGCTTATCAAAGATTCAAATTTCAAGCTCACTTAACCATATATGCATCCTACCTTGACCCTAGCCCCATTACAACCAATGAAAAGACCTCATGATACTTGTATGCATGCATGAAATAAATGTCGATTGTTAGAAGAAAAATAAATCTTAGAAAGCATGATTAGCGGAGAATTGAGTGAATCAACCCTAAACACTTGAGCGAATAGAGTGCAAACACTACCGGTGAGGGTTCGATTGCTCAATTACATGTTTTTCACCTATGATCATCACTCCTGATGCAAGTTTGTAAAAATATTTAATAGCTCAATTCAATTGTGGTTTGGCATGGTTGTTAATACCCTTAGCCCTTGTGCATATATGTATTCTTGGGAATTGATTTATTTTGACCAAGCAATTGCATTCATGTAGATAGTTTCATATAGGTAGTTTGCATTTAGATTAGCTTACATTGAATAAATGTTGATACCCTTTATTCTTTCTTGGTTTAAGCATGAGGACATGCTTGGTTTAAGTGTGGGGAGGTTGATAAACCCCATTTGTAGGGTTTATCTTGTGCTTAATTTAGGAGATTTTATGACCTTTTACCCACATTTATTCAATGAAATAGCATGGTTTCATAATTGTCTCCTAATTTGTGCTTAAGTGTGAAAACATACTTTTTAGGCCCTTAATTGTTTAATCTTGATTTGCCTTTGATTCCATTAGATGCCTTGATATGTTTGTTAAGTGATTTCAGGTTTAGGAGGCAAATATTAGATCAAGGGAATGAAGGAAAAGCATGTAAAAATGGAGAACTCATGAAGGAATAAAGAAATCGTAAAAGCTATCAAGCCGACCTCTTCGCACTCAATTGACCATAACTTGAGCTACAGAGGTCCAAATGATGCGGTTCTAGTTGCGTTAGAAAGCTAACATCCGGAGCTTCAAAATAATATAAAATTTGCCATAGTTGCATCGCGATTAGAGGCGTGCACACTCACTGTACGCGTACGCGCCGATGGTTGCACTTGATTCACTTAATGCAACTTGTGGCCAGCGATTTTGTAAGCCTTGTGGGCCCAATCCAACTCATTTCTGATGCTATTTAAGCCAAGGATTGAAGGAGAATCAACAAACTTTTGATTATTAGTCTAGTTTAGATTAGTTTTGAAGGGAAAGTTAGTTTCTAGAGAGAGAAGCTCTCATTTCTTTCTAGAATTAGGATTAGGTTTTAGATCTAGATCTAGTTCTTCTTCTCTTTTCTAATTTCCCTTTTCTTTCCTTAATTGTTATCTTATAGTTGTAGAATTCTTCTTCTCTTGTAATTCCTTTGTATTGTTAGTTGTAGTTTATGAACTTTCTTTTGTAGATCTACATTTCTCCTTCAATGCAATTGGTAAGTTCTTTGTTGTTTCATAATTATTTTTCTTTCTATTGTTGATCTCTTGCTATTCTAGTTAGATCTCCCTTTAATTCTTGCAATTCATGTTGTTTACTTTTATTGCCTTCTATGTGTTTGATGAAATGCTTCTTTTAGTTATTAGTGTAGATTTTGTTCCTCATGGCTTTGGTAGAGTAATTAGTGACGCTTGAGTTATCTAATTCCTTTGTTGATTGATAATTAGAAGTTGCTAATTGATTTGGATACCACTAAAGCTAGTCTTTCTCTTGGGAGTTGGCTAGGACTTGTGGAATCAAGTTAATTCATCCACTTGACTTTCCTCCATGGTTAGAGGTTAACTAAGTGGTAGCAATGAACAATTCTCATCACAATTGAGGAGGATAATAAGGATAGGACTTCCAATTCTCATAACCTTGCTAAGAGCTTTCATAGTTGGCAGTTTATTTTCATTGCCATTTACATTTCATGCTTCTTATCCAAAATCCCAAAATATACAACTCATAACCAATAACAAGAACACTTTATTGTGATTCCTAGGGAGAACGACCCGAGGTTTGAATACTTCGGTTATTATCTTAGGGGTTTGTTACTTGTGACAACCAAATGTTTGTATGAAAAGATTATTGTTGGTTTAGAAACTATACTTGCAACGAGGATTCAATTGTGAAATTCTAGACCACACAAAAATCTGCTCATCACCTTCCTAGTGATACAATCCCAAATCTCTAGAAAGAATGCAAGGCCATTAGTTTGAGAAGTTAAAAGGTGTTGGGAGAAGAAGTCAACGGAGATGCCATTGACGAACAAGGAAAAGAAGCCCACGAAGACATCAATTCCCAGGAGAAGGACGTGACTACCACCATTCAACAACAACCAATTCAACCCTCACAAGATGCACCAAAAGAGAAGATTCAAGTGCCAGAATATAAACCAAGAATTCTATACCCTCAAAGGTTGCAAAAAGAGGCCAAGGACAATCAATTCTCTAAGTTCTTGGAGGTTTTTAAGAAACTACAAATCAATATTCCTTTTGCTAAAACTCTTGAACAAATTCCTCTATATGCGAAGTTTATGAAGGAGTTGACTTCTAAGAAGAGGAGTTGGAGGGAGAATGAAATTGTGGTGATTACAAAGGAGTGTAGTGCCACAATTTAAAAGAACCTCCCTGAAAAATTGAAAGATCCTGGGAGCTTTGTCATCATTGTGCCATTGCTAAGGTGATAATTGAAAGAGCCTTATGCGACCTTGGAGCTAGCATCAAATTGATGACATTATCCTTGATGAAAAAGTTACATATTGAGGAGGTGAAACCCACCAGAATTTCTTTACAACTTGTTGATCGCTCCATTAAATTCCCACTTGGTGTTGTTGAGAACCTACTAGTGAAGGTGGGAACCTTCATATTCCCTGCAAATTTTGTTATATTGGACATGGAGGAAGATATTAATGCATCTATTATTCTAGGGAGACCTTTCCTTGCTACTGGGTGGGGCTTGATTGATCTAAAAAATGTGAATTAACATTGAGGGTTAATGATGAACAAATTGTGCTCAATGTATTCAAGACCGTGCAACACCCCAATGACTATAAAGATTGCACGAAAATTAATGCAATTGATACCTCAGTGGAAGAAGCATTAGAAGAAGATGAGTCCAATGATTCACTTGAGCCCTCTGTTGAGGTAGAGGTGGGTGAAATTGAAGATTGTCCACTAATGCGTGAGCATCTTTCTTATCTTTTCTTAGTGAATTTGCATGTGAAATTATTGAATTAAATCAAGATTTAGGTGTTTTAAGCCACCATGAATGCTACTTTAAGTTGTTTTGCATGATTAATTACAAGTAGCATTCGGGCGAGTTTGACAAAGTTCGTGTAGAAGAAAAGGAAGAAACTTAATGTTGTCAACCCTGACCTCTTTGCACTCCAACGAGCATAACTTGAGCTATAAAAATCTAATTGATGCAGTTTTAGCGGCATTAGAAAGCTAACTTCCAGGGCTTTCCAATGATATATAATAGTTTATACTTTTCTTCTAGCATCACAGTATCGAATGCTACAATCTGAAGTTTGGCCCCAGAAGCCCACTACTAGAAAATTACTTATTACAGATGGATATTTCTGACATATTTTATCCCACAAAAATACAGACAGATTTTGTAAGGGAATTTTTGTCAGAAACAAGAAAAAATGAATTACCCTGAATTACAGACGGAAAAGAGAATCTATCGATAATTCTGTCGGAAAAATTATTTTTTTTCGTGGAAAATAATTACCGACGGAAAATCCATCTATATTTAAATAAAAAAATGCTATGTTTTATTACATTATTACAGAGAAAAAAATCTATCTGTAATTTAAAATTTTCTTTCAGAAAAATTAAAATAAGGGTTTGTTACATACGTTCTCTTCCTCATTTCAGAACACTCCAAATCGGCGCCTCCTCACCCATCCCCTCCAAATCTTTCATCGGCGATGCCTCTCACCCGAAGCTCCATTACACCCCTTCCCCAACCTCTCCGTCGCACTGGAACAGAAATGGTAGGTAACCTAATCTGTTCGTGGATTTTTCATTGATGTTCTAGGTCTTGCATTGTTGCTATTTCTGTTTTCGTGTCACATGAATCTGATATTGTTCTTCTTATCGTTCTCCGATGAGGCATGTTAGCTGAAAGCATTAAAAGAAAAGGAATGATTATTCTTTGAGTACATTCTTCTTATCGATCTCCGATGAGGCTGTTTGGGAAAACTCTTGGAGAAATGAGTACAAGCAAATCTATCGTTCTAGTTCCTATGTTTTGTTTTCTTTCATTCACTTCCATTGCTAATAAGGCATAGTGATTAGTTTATTTTATCTGAAATTGCTAGGTTTTGGACTTTTGGAGAAGGATTTTCTACAAAGGAAACTTAAATATTAATCATGTGATGCTTAATCCACTCATAATTACTCATAATTGTTGATTCGTAGCTTAAATTGTTCCAATTCCATCTGCAATATTAAGCTAATTGTGATTATGATTCCTTGCTTTGTGTGATTTATGATATTTGGTTTTCATGAACCATGTTTATTTCCATTGTCATGATAAAATTTATTCACGTACTGTATGCGATGGGGTATTCTTCCCCCCTACAAGAAAGTTAAGGGAATGTCAATGGAAAAAGTTATATATTCAGGTAATTGCTTATTTTTCTCATTTTGTTTGATATCTATTCTTCAACATTTGTTTTTCTATGTATTTATAATAATCATATTTCATCATTTCTCTTATGGAAGCTTGAGATGAGTTATTCATACATTTTGTTTGTTCATGCGTGTTTGTGGATCTTTTCATTTATCTTATCATTGTGCAGCGCGATGGAGAGGATATGGTTAAACTTGTCAAAAACTACCAAAATGAGTTTAAGGAGTATTACATTCAAATGCAAGCAGCTAAGCAGAATCAAACCCCTCATCCTTCGTAGGTAATGGGAGCCTCCATTATTGTGGAAATATCTACTGATATATTGAAAATGATCTTAGGGAGATAAATAGTTATGGTCCTTGATGAGCGGATAATTTATACACTTTTTGGCATTGTTTTTACATAATTTTTAGTATGATTTAATTAGTTTTTAGTATATTTTTATTAGTTTTTAAATAAAAATCATATTTCTGGACTTTACTTTGAGTTTGTGTATTTTTCTGTGATTTCAGGTTATTTCTGGCTGAAATTGAGGGACTTGAACAAAAATCAGATTCAGAGGCTGAAGAAGGACTGCAGATGCTGTTGGATTCTGACCTCCCTGCACTCAAAGTGGATTTTCTGGAGCTACAAAACTCTAAATGGCGCGCTCTCAATTGCGTTGGAAAGTAGACATCCAGGGCTTTCAAGAAATATATAATAGTCCATACTTTGCCTAAGTTTAGATGACGCAAACTGGCGTTTAACGCCAGCTTTATGCCCTATTCTGGCGTTAAACGCCAGAAACAAGTTGCAAAGTAGAGTTAAACGCCAAAAACAAGTTAAAAACTGGTGTTCAACTCCAAAAAGAGTCTCTACATATAAAAGCTCAATGCTCAGCACAAGCACACACTAAGTGGGGCCGGAAGTGGATTTCTACATCATTTACCTATCTCTGTAAACCCTAGTAACTAGTTTAGTATAAATAGGACTTTTTACTAGAATTTTTGGATCATCTTCGAATCTTTGGACGTTTAGTCCCTAGACGTTGGAGGCTGGCCTTTCGGCCATGCCTGGACCTTGTTCTTATGTATTTTCAACGGTAGAGTTTCTACACACCATAGATTAAGGTGTGGAGCTCTACTGTTCCTCATGAATTAATGCAAAGTACTATTGTTTTTCTATTCAATTCAAGCCTATTTCTTCTCTAAGATATTCATTCGCACACAAGAACATGATGAATGTGATGATTATGTGACGCTCATCATCATTCTCACTTATGAACGTGTGCCTGACAAACACTTCCGTTCTACATGCAAACAAGCTTGAATGCATATCTCTTAGCCTCCTGATCTACGATCAGAGTCTTCGTGGTATAGGCTAGAATTATTGGCGGCCGTTCTTGAGATCCGAAAATTCTAAACCTTGTCTGTGGTATTCCGAGTAGGATCTGGGAAGGGATGGCTGCGACGAGCTTCAAACTCGCGAGTGCTGGGCGTAGTGACAGACGCAAAAGGATTACTGAATCCTATTCCAGCATGATCGAGAACCGACAGATGATTAGTCGTGCGGTGACAGCGCATTTGGACCATTTTCACTGAGAGGACGGGATGTAGCCATTGACAACGGTGATACCCAACATACAGCTTGCCATGGAAAGGAGTATGAAGGATTGGATGAAGTCAGTAGGAAAGCAGAGATTCAAAAGGAACTAAGCATCTCCATACGCTTATCTGAAATTCTCACCAATGAATTACATAAGTATCTCTATCTTTATTTTACATTTTAATTATATTTTAACTATTAAAATTCTATAACCATTTGAATCCACCTGACTGAGATTTACAAGGTGACCATAGCTTGCTTCAAGCCGACAATCTCCGTGGGATCGACCCTTACTCACGTAAGGTTTATTACTTGGACGACCTAGTGCACTTGCTGGTTAGTTGTGCGAAGTTGTGACAAAGAACTAAGATTATGAACGTGCGTATAAATTTTTTGGCGCCGTTACCAAGGAATGAGCAATCACGATTTCGTGCACCAAGTTTTTGGCGCCGTTGCCGGGGATTGTTCGAGTTTGGACAACTGACGGTTCATCTTGTTGCTCAGATTAGGTAATTTTATTTTAATTTTAAGCTTTTTATTTCTTATTTTCAAAAAATACAAAAAAATTTTTTTCTTCTTTTTCGTTCTTGCCAAAATAATTTTCGAAAAAAAAAAAACAAAAAAATTAATAAAATCATAAAAACCAAAAATTTTGTGTTTCTTGTTTGAGTCTAGTGTCAAATTTTAAGTTTGGTGTCAATTGCATGTTTTAACTTTTCCCTAAAAATTTTCGAAAACTCATGCATGGTGTTCTTCATAATCTTCAAGTTGTTCTTGGTAAGTCTTCTTGTTTGATCTTTAAAATTTCTTGTTTTGTGTCTTTTCTTGTTTTTCATATGCATTTTTGAATTATTAGTGTCTAAAGTTTGAAAATTTCTAAGTTTGGTGCCTTGCATGTTTTTCTTTTCTTAAAAATTTTCAAAAATAAGTATTGATGTTCATCTTGATCTTCAAAGTGTTCTTGGTGTTCATCTTGACATTCAAAGTGTTCTTGCATGCATTAGTTGTTTTGATTCATAATTTTTATGTTTTGTTTCAATTTAGTGTTTTTCTCTCTCATCATTAAAAATTCAAAAATAAAAAATATATCTTTCCTTGTTTTACTCATAAATTTCAATTTCAAAATTCTATCTTTTCAAATCTTTTTCAAAAATCAAATCTTTTTCATTTATTTTTATATATTTTTGAAATTTTTTTTTTAAAAATTGATTTTCAAAATCTTTTTCCTATTCTTACTTCATATTTTCAAAAATCTCACTAACATTTAATTTTTAGAATAAAAAAATTTCAAGTTGTTACTTGCCTATTAAGAAAGGTTCAATCTTTAAATTTTAAAATCCTATCTTTCTATTTCTTGTTAGTCAATTAATACACTTTAATTTTCAAAATAATATCTTTTTAATTTTCAATCATATCTTTTTGATTGCTAATTTCAAAATCTTTTTCAAAATCAAATCTTTTTAATTTCTTCTTCAATCATATCTTTTTTTAAATAAATTGCAATCATATCTTCTCAATCAAATCTTTTTCAAAAAAATTTCAATCATTTCAATCATATCTTTTTCAAAAATCAATTTTCAAAATCTTTTCTGACTTCCTATCTTTTCAAATTTTATTTTCAAATATTTTTTTTCAATTACCTACCTGACTTTCTATTTGATTTTAAAAATTTTCTATTTCAATCATATCTTTTTCAAAACCACTTAACTAATTTTCTCTCTCTAATTTTCGAAAACTCCTTCCCCCTTTTTTCAAAATTTTTTTTATTAACTAATTGTTTTAAATTTTAATTTAATTTAATTTTTCTTTTTTAATTTTTGAATTCTAATTAATATTTAAAATAAAAACAAAAATATTTTTACTTTATTTTAATTAATTTTGGAATCTTTTTCTTCTCCTTCTTCTATTCTCCTCTTTTTCTACTCACATAAAGGAATCTCTATACTGTGACATAGAGGATTCCATATTTTCTTTTCTGTTCTCTTCTTTTTCATATGAGCAGGAACAAGGATAAGAACATTCTTGTTGAAGCTGATCCTGAACCTGAAAGGACTCTGAAGAGGAAGCTAAGGGAAGCTAAAGCACAACTCTCTGGAGAAAACCTGACAGAAATTTTTGAAAAAGAAGGAGACATGGCCAAAAATAATAACAATGGTGGAGATGCAAGGAAGATGCTTGGTGACTTTATTGCACCATCTTCTAACTTCTATGGAAGAAGCATCTCACTTTCTGCGATTGGAGCAAACAATTTTGAGCTAAAGCCTCAATTAATTTCTCTGATGCAACAGAATTGCAAGTTTCATGGCCTTCCATCAGAAGATCCTTTTTAGTTCTTAACTGAATTCTTGCAAATCTGTGATATTGTTAAGACCAATGGGGTTGATCCCGAGATCTACAGGCTTATGCTTTTCCCGTTTGCTATAAGAGACAAAGCTAGAATATGGTTGGACTCTCAACCTAAAGATAGCTTGAACTCTTGGGATAAGCTAGTCACGGCTTTCTTAGCCGAGTTCTTTCCTCCCCAAAAGCTTAGCAAGCTTAGAGTGGATGTTCAAACCTTCAAACAGAAAGAAGGTGAATCCCTCTATGAAGCTTGGGAGAGATACAAGCAACTGACCAAAAGGTATCCTTCTAACATGATTTCAGAATGGACCATCCTGGATATATTCTATGATGGTCTGTCTGAATTATCTAAAATGTCATTGGACCATTTTGCAGGTGGATCCATTCACCTAAAGCAAATGCCTACAGAAGCTCAGGAACTCATTGACATGGTTGCAAATAACCAGTTCATGTATACTTCTGAAAGGAATCCTGTGAGTAATGGGACACTTCAGAGGAAGAGAGTTCTTGAAATTGATACTTTGAATGCCATATTGGCTCAGAATAAAATATTGACTCAACAAGTCAATATGATTTCTCAGAGTCTGAATGGATTGCAAGCTGCATCCAACAGTACTAAAGAAGCATCTTCTGAAGAAGAAGCTTATGATCCTGAGAACCCTGCAATAGCAGAGGTGAATTACATGGGAGAACCCTATGAAAACACCTATAATCCCTCATGGAGAAATCATCCAAATTTCTCATGGAAGGATCGACAAAAGTCTCAACAAGGCTTTAATAATGGTGGAAGAAACAGGTTTAGCAATAGCAAGCCTTTTCCATCATCCTCTCAGCAACAGACAGAGAATTCTGAGCAGAATCCATCTAGCTTAGCAAATATAGTCTCTGATCTATCTAAGGCCACTCTAAGCTTCATGAATGAAACAAGGTCCTCCATTAGAAATTTGGAGGCACAAGTGGGCCAGCTGAGTAAAAGAGTCACTGAAACTCCTCCTAGTATTCTCCCAAGCAATATAGAAGAGAATCCAAAAAGAGAGTGCAAGGCCATAACCTTACTTGGTGTGGCCGAACCCAGAGAGGAGGAGAAGGACGTGAATCCTAGTGAGGAAGACCTCCTGGGACGTTCACTGACCGATAAGGAGTTTTTCTTTGAGGAACCAAAGGAATCTGAGGCTCATCTAGAGACCATAGAGATTCCATTAAACCTCCTTTTACCATTCATGAGCTCTGATGACTATTCTTCCTCTGAAGAGGATGAAGATATCAGTGAAGAGCAGGTTGCTAAATATCTAGGAGCCATCATGAAGTTGAATGCCAGTTTATTTGGTAATGATACTTGGGAGGATGAACCCCCCTTGTTCTCCAATGAACTCAGTGCATTGATAAGGCAGACATTGCCTCAGAAGAAACCGGATCCCGGAAAGTTCTTCATACCTTGTACCATAGGCACCATGACCTTTGAGAAGGCTCTGTGTGACCTTGGGTCAGGGATAAACCTCATGCCACTCTCTGTAATGGAAAAATTGGGAATCTTTGAGGTATAAGCTGCAAGATTCTCACTAGAGATGGTAGACAAATCAATGAAACATGCTTATAGATTAGTAGAGGACTTGTTAGTAAAGGTTGAAGGCCTTTACATCCTTGCTGATTTCATAATCCTAGACAATGGGAAGGATGAGGATAAATCCATCATCCTTGGAAGACCCTTCCTAGCCACAGCAAAAGCTGTGATTGATGTGGACAGAGGAGAGTTGGTCCTTCAACTAAATGAGGACAACCTTGTGTTTAAAACTCAAGGATCTCATTCTGTAACCATGGAGAGGAAGCATGAAAAGCTTCTCTCATTGCAGAGTCAACCAAAGCCCCCACAGTCAAACTCTAAGTTTGGTGTTAGGAGGTCACAACCAAACTCTAAGTTTGGTGTTGAACCCCCACATTCAAACTCTAAGTTTGGTGTTGGGAGGTCCCAACAATGCTCTAAACATCTGTGAGGCTCCATGAGAGTTCACTGTCAAGCTATTGACTTTAAAGAAGCGCTTGTTGGGAGGTAACCCAATGTTATTTAATTGTATCTATTTATTTTCTATGTTATTTTATGTTTTTTTTAGGTTGATGATCATGTGGAGTCACAAAAACTATTGAAAAATCAAAAACAGAATGAAAAATAGCATTAAAAATAGCTCACCCTGGAGGAAAAGCTTACTGGCGTTTAAACGCCAGTAAGAAGCATCAAACTGGCGTTTAACGCCAGAAAGAAGCATCAAGCTGGTGTTAAACGCCAGAAACAAGCAGCAAGCTGGCGTTTAACGCCAGACATGCATTCTAAGGGCGTTTGCACGCATAAATGGAGCAGGGATGTTAAGTCCTTGACCCCTCTGGATCTGTGGACCCCACAGGATCCCCACCTACCCCACCTCTTCTTCTCTCTTCTTTACACCTTTTCATAACTCTTTTCCCCAAATACCCTTCACCAATCACCTCCATACCTCTTCCTCAAATACCCTTAACCACTCACATCCATCCACTCTTCCCCATAAACCCCACCTACCTCCAAAATTCAAATTCTTTTCCCTCCTAAACCCAACCCTAATGGCCGAAACCTACCCTCCCCCACCCCTATATAAACCCCTCAACACTACTCCATTTTCACACATTACAACCACCACTCCTCCCCCTTGGCCAAATACACCTTCTCCCTCCATCTCCTCCATTTTCTTCTTCTTCTACTACTTCCTTTCTTCTTTTGCTCGGGGATGAGCAAACCTTTTAAGTTTGGTATGGTAAAAGCATTGCTTTTTGTTTTTTCATAACCATTAATGGCACCTAAGGCCAGAGAAACCTCAAGAAAGAGGAAAGGGAAGACAATTGCTTCCACCTCTGAGTCATGGGAGATGGTGAGATTCATCTCAAAGGTCCATCAAGACCACTTCTATGAAGTTGTGGCCAAGAAAAAGGTGATCCCTGAGGTCCCTTTTAAGCTCAAAAAGAGCGAATATCCGGAGATCCGACAAGAGATTAGAAGAAGAGGATGGGAAGTTCTCTCTAATCCTATTCAACAAGTCGGGATCTTAATGGTTCAAGAGTTCTATGCAAATGCATGGATCACTAGGAACCATGATCAAAGTGTGAACCCAAACCCAAAGAACTGGCTTACCATGGTTTGGGGAAAATACTTAGATTTCAGTCTGGAAAATGTAAGGTTGGCGTTCAACTTGCCAATGATGCAAGAAAATGCACGCCCCTACACTAGAAGGGTCAACTTTGATCAAAGGTTGGACCAAGTCCTCATGGACATATGTGTGGAAGGAGCTCAATGGAAAGTTGACTCAAGAGGCAAGCCGGTTCAATTGAGAAGACCGGACCTTAAGCCTATAGCTAGAGGATGGTTGGAGTTCATCCAACGCTCAATTATTTCTACTAGCAACCGGTCTGAAGTTACTGTAGACCGGGCCATCATGATCCATAGTATCATGATTGGGGAGGAAGTGGAAGTTCATGAGATTATACCTCAAGAACTCTACAAGGTGCCTGACAAGTCCTCCACTTTGGCAAGGTTAGCCTTTCCTCACCTCATTTGCCACCTCTGCAATTCGGCTGGAATTGACATAGAGGGAGACATCCTCATTGAAGAGGATAAGCCCATCACTAAGAAAAGGATGGAGCAAATAAGAGATCATGGACCTCAACAAGAGCATGAGGAAATTCCTCACCATGAAATCCCTGAGATGCCTCAAGGGATGCACTTCCCTCCATAAAACTATTGGGAGCAAATCAACACCTCCCTAGGAGAATTAAGTTCCAACATGGGACAACTAAGGATGGAACACCAAGAGCACTCTATCATTCTCCATGAGATTAGAGAAGATCAAAGAGCTATGAGGGAGGAGCAACAAAGACAAGAAAGAGACATAGAGGAGCTCAAGAGCACCATTGGTTCTTCAAGAAGAGGAAGACGCCACCCTCACTAAGGTGGACCCGTTCCTTAATCTCTTTGTCTGTTTATTTTTCTCTGTTTTTCATTTACTATGCTTTATGTTTATGTTTGTGTCTTATTACATGATCATTAGTATTTAACTGTCTATATCTTAAAGCTATGAATGTCCTATGAATCCATCACCTTTCTTAAATGAAAAATGCTTTAATTACAAAAGAACAAGAAGTACATGAATTTCGAATACATCCTTGAAATTAGTTTAATTATTTTGATGTGGTGACAATACTTTTTGTTTTCTGAACGAATGCTTGAACAGTGCATATGTCTTTTGATATTGTTGTTTATGAATGTTAAATATGTTGGCTCTTAAAAGAATGATGAAAAGGAGAAATGTTATTGATAATCTGAAAAATCATAAAATTGATTCTTGAAGCAAGAAAAAGCAGTGAATACAAAAGCTTGCGAAAAAAAAGAAAAGAAAAATGGCGAAAAAAGAAAAAAGAAAAAAAAAGAGAAAGAGAAAGAAAAAGCAAGCAGAAAAAGCCAAAAGCTCTTTAAACCAAAAGGTAAGAGCAAAAAGCCAATAGCCCTTAAAACCAAAAGGCAAGGGTAAAAAGGATCCAAGGCTTTGAGCATCAGGATAGGAGGGCCTAAAGGAATAAAATCCTGGCCTAAGCGACTAAACCAAGCTGTCCCTAACCATGTGCTTGTGGCGTGAAGGTGTCAAGTGAAAACTTGAGACTGAGCGGTTAAAGTCGAGCTCTAAAGCAAAAATAGAGTGTGCTTAAGAACCCTGGACACCTCTAATTAGGGACTCTAGAAAAGCTGAGTCACAATCTGAAAAGGTTCACCCAATTATGTGTCTGTGGCATTTATGTATCCGGTGGTAATACTGGAAAACAAAGTGTTTAGGGCCACGACCAAGACTCATAAAGTAGTTGTGTTCAAGAATCAACATACTGAACTAGGAGAATCAATAACACTATCTGAATTCTGAGTTCCTATAGATGCCAATCATTCTGAACTTCAAGGGATAAAGTGAGATGCCAAAACTGTTCAGAGGCAAAAAGCTACTAGTCCCGCTCATCTGATTGGAGCTAAGTTTCATTGATATTTTGGAATTTATAGTATATTCTCTTCTTTTTATCCTATTTGATTTTTAGTTGCTTGGGGACAAGCAACAATTTAAGTTTGGTGTTGTGATGAGCGGATAATTTATACGCTTTTTGGCATTGTTTTTACATAGTTTTTAGTATGATTTAATTAGTTTTTAGTATATTTTTATTAGTTTTTAAATAAAAATCACATTTCTAGACTTTACTATGAGTTTGTGTGTTTTTCTGTGATTTCAGGTAATTTCTGGCTGAAATTGAGGGACTTGAGCAAAAATCAGATTCAGAGGCTGAAGAAGGACTACAGATGCTGTTGGATTCTGACCTCCCTGCACTCAAAGTGGATTTTCTGGAGCTACAATAGTCTTAATGGCGTGCTCTCAATTGCGTTAGAACGTAGACATCCAGGGCTTTCCATCAATATATAATAGTCCATACTTTGCCCAAGTTTAGACGACTCAAACTGGCGTTTAACGCCAGCTTTATGCCCTATTCTGGCGTTAAACGCCAGAAACAAGTTGCAAAGTAGAGTTAAACGCCATAAACAAGTTACAAACTGTTGTTCAACTCCAAAAAGAGTCTCTACACATGAAAGCTCAATGCTCAGCCCAAGCACACACCAAGTGGACCCGGAAGTTGATTTCTACATCATTTACCTATCTCTGTAAACCCTAGTAACTAGTTTAGTATAAGTAGGACTTTTTACTAGAATCTTTGGATCTTCTTCGAATCTTTGGAAGTTTAGTCCCTAGACATTGGAGGCTGGCCATTCGGCCATGCCTGGACCTTGTTCTTATGTATTTTCAACGGTAGAGTTTCTACACACCATAGATTAAGGTGTGGAGCTCTGCTGTTCCTCATGAATTAATGCAAAGTACTATTGTTTTTCTATTCAATTCAAGCCTATTTCTTCTCTAAGATATTCATTCACACACAAGAACATGATGAATGTGATGATTATGTGACGCTCATCATCATTCTCACTTATGAACGCGTGCCTGACAAACACTTCCGTTCTACATGCAAACAAGCTTGAATGCATATCTCTTAGCCTCCTGATCTACAATCAGAGTCTTCATGGTATAGGCTAGAATTATTGGCGGCCATTCTTGAGATTCGGAAAGTATAAACCTTGTCTGTGGTATTCCGAGTAGGATCTGGGAAGGGATGGCAGTGACGAGCTTCAAACTCGCGAGTGCTGGGCGTAGTGACAGACGCAAAAGGATTACTGAATCCTATTCCAGCATGATCGAGAACCGACAGATGATTAGCCGTGCGGTGACAGCGCATTTGGACCATTTTCACTGAGAGGACAGGATGTAGCCATTGACAACGGTGATGCCCAATATACAGCTTGCCATGGAAAGGAGTATGAAGGATTGGATGAAGTCAGTAGGAAAGCAGAGATTCAGAAGGAACTAAGCATCTCCATACGCTTATCTGTAATTCTCACCAATGAATTACATATGTATCTCAATCTTTGTTTTACATTTTAGTTATATTTTAACTATTAAAACTCTATAACCATTTGAATCCGCCTGACTGAGATTTACAAGGTGACCATAGCTTTTTTCAAGCCGACAATCTCCGTGGGATCGACCCTTACTCACGTAAGGTTTATTACTTGGACGACCCAGTGCACTTGCTGGTTAGTTGTGCGAAGTTGTGACAAAGAACTAAGATTATGAACGTGCGTTTAAAGTTTTTGGCGCCGTTACCAAGGAATGAGCAATCACGATTTCGTGCACCAGTCCTTGAACCACTGTTCGTGCTCCCCTGCTGATGAGTGGATATTTTATACGCTTTTTGGCATCATTTCCATATAGTTTTCATTATGTTTTGTTTAAATTTTATTAAGTTTTCATAGGTTTTAGTGCAAAATTCACATTTTTGGATTCTACTTTGAGTTTGTGTGTTTTATTGTGATTTTAGATATTTTCTGGCTGAAATTAAGGAGCTTGAGCAGAAGTCTGATTCAGGGACAGAGAAAGGACTGCAGATGCTGTCAGGATTTGACCTCTATACACTCGAAGGAGCTTTTATGGAGCTACAAGGGTCCAAATGGTGCGCTCTCAACGGTTATGGAAAGCAAACATCTAGGACTTTCCAGAAATATATAATAGTTCATACTTTGTTTTGGAAATAAAGGCTCAAAACTGGCGTTCAATGCCAGCCACCAGCCCTATTCCTGGCGTCCAGCGCCCATAGGAGAGCAGCTCTGCAGCTGGCATCCAACGCCCAGGATGGAGTCCCTAGCCAGCGTTCAACGCCCCTAAGGGGTACTAGCTCATGGGAGACACTCTAGCTCAGCCCGAACACTCACCAAGTGGGCCCCAGAAGTGGATTTTCGCACTATAAGACTAGTTTATCTTATTTTCTGTAATCCTTAATTACAAAACTAGTATATATAGAACAAAGATCACCCTTGTTAGAGATATTTGCCCATTCGAACCTTTCATTATTATTTTCTGTACAGTATGAGTCACTAACCTCCTAAGGTTAAGGTTAGGAGCTTTGCTGAGTTTCATGAATCAATAATATTACTGTTCTAATTCAATATGTCTGATTCTATTCTCTTATGCAACCTCGTTCTTCATCTTATGAATTGAGGGTGACCCGTGACAATCACCCTTGTTCTACATGGGTTCCGTGTGATTTCTGACCTGGATATCGTTGAACTAAAGCTAGAGATTACATTGCGGATTCCAATAGAGCATCTGAGCAACTTTGGATATTATTCCGAGGGTTACCTGAAACTGTAGGTCAATCTCAGACGAGATCTTCTGTACTGGTCGGAGATAACGTGTCCGGCTGATGAGTGGCGGCCGGAGCTATTGTATCCGACTTATGGACTGGCTATGCTGCTGATCCTTCGTCACCGGAGGGTGGGGGGTACCTGCAAGGGACTCCGATGCTTAAGTTAGCAAGGGTATTAAGCAGGTTTTTGTAGAATCAGAGTATGAGTTATACCTGGGTGCTCCAGTGTATTTATAATAGTGTAGAGTGACCTTCTTAGATAAGATAAGTTAGTTATTTTTATCTTATCTTATCTTATCTTTGAGTGAGGTCAGCTTATCTTCAAGGGAACCGCCCTTATCTCTATAGGCTTGGGCTGCCTTTGGATCTGGGTCGTATTGCTTGAGTTGGGCCCTTTTTGGGCTTTCCTGTCGATTTGGCCGAGCTCTTTGGGAAGAGGTCGGATAGTCTGACCTGAAGAGGTCGGTCGCTTTGTCGCTAATCATCTCGGGTCGGATAGCTCGACCCAGGGTATGAACAGTGCCCCTACTCGAGCTCGGTCTTTCTTTCGGAGGTCGAGTCTTAGTTTTAGGACTTCGATCCTTCTCTGGTGAAGCCAAACTCAGGCATTTTGTCGATTTTATCTTTGTAGAGTTCTTTTTTGAATGTGGAACGTTTCTTCTTTCGTTTCCTCTGAAAGCGCGCGCTTTTGTATTAGCGTCCTAGCCTTTGGAAATGTGCGAGGGTTTAATGCCCTCATTAATGCATTTTTAATGCTCCGTTTCTCTTAGCTCTTTTATTTTGAATTTTGCATTCAAGAAACGGTTTTCTCTTTTTTGTAACTTCCCCTCTTTTTTCTCTGTTTTTTTGTTTCGCCTCATTTTTCTCTGCGACGCTTTGTCTTGGTACTTTGTTGGTGCTTCGCTTGATAGACGATTTCTGCAACTTCCTTACTCTGGCTTTCAACTTTCTTCAGAGCTTTCCTCCTTTCTCCAGGTTTGGTTTCTACTTTCTGCTTCTTTACTTCTTTCGTTGTTTTACCTTCAGTTTTTGATAAAGCTTTGATTTTTTCGTTTGAAATGCATGCTGGAACGTCTGAATGCTTTTTGCGTCGTTATGCCCAATTTGTTGTTGTGATGCATGTTTCTGGCATTTCTTCCGATGATTGAGGTTTTGTTTGTTTGCATGTTTGCTTATTGTTTCTGACTGTCGCCTTCGTATTTTAGAATTTTGGGTCGATGAACTGCTTGATAATCTTTTGAAAAAGACTGCGCCTTTTGTAGCTTTCTTTACTGACAGACTTTGTAGCAAATAATGTTCTTTCTTATATTTGCTTTGTCTTTCTCTTCGTGTTGTTGTTTGTCTAGAAGGGGGGGGTTTTTTCTTCATCGAGGGTTTTGTCAAGATGTTAGCCTCGTAGATTTTTCCTGAGTCCTTACTCTGTCACTGCCTCCAAAGGATGCCCCTGGACCTTGTCTTGGGGTTTTCTTTTTACCTGTTTGTATGCTTGAGTCATGTTCTGCTATGAGTCAATTTTGACTTTGTCCGAAATATTTGGGTTAGTAATCTATTTTTTTCTTTCTTGCTGTAGGACTAGTTGACCTCATGTCTTCTCGTAAGAACACTGTTGAGACATCTTCCCAAGTCCCTGAGGGCATGGCTGATTGGATGGATTCGATGGTTCTTTTGTGTGTTTCCTTGGTTGATTCTGAGTTTTGTCAGCAGCTTAGGCAATTTCATAGGGTTTGTAGTAGTGGTAGTGAAGAAAAGAACTATGAACTTGTACCTCCCGATTCTGAAGAGAGGGTTTGTTTTTCTACCCGAATTGTTGGAGAGCGCCCCTTTTTCTATGCGTACGACTTCTTTTTTAGTCAAATGAATATTACTCTTCCTTTTACCCCCTTTGAGACCAACCTATTGTGGTCTTGTAATGTAGCTCCATCCCAGCTTCATCCCAACTCCTGGGGTTTTATTAAAATCTTTCAGTTGTTATGTTATGAGTTTGGTATCCCTGCTTCACAATCCCTTTTCTTTTATCTCTTTGTTTTGACAAAGCCTAGGGTGGTTAAGAAGAAAGCCGCTTGGGTTTCTTTCCGAGCTTCCCAGGGAAAAAAGGTTTTCTCCATATTTGATGAATCTTTCCGTGACTTCAAGAATTACTTTTTTAGGGTCCGAGCTGTTGAAGGAGCTCGGCCCTTTTTTCTGGATGAAAATGATGAGCCTGCCTTTCCTTTGGAATGGCAAAAGAACGTAATGGTGTCTAAATATACGTGGGAGATGTTAGATGAGGTTGAGCAAGATTTTGTGTCTGTGCTGGATGAAAACTGGGGGCAGCCTCCCCATCTCGACACCAAGAAATTTTTAGTCAACCCCTTTCTCCTCCAGCTGAGTTGGGTAGTGGTCAATTTTTTATTTTGATTGTTTTGTCGATTGTATCTCTTGTAAGCTCTTTTCTGATTCATAACTTGGTTTTCCGCTGTTGTGTTTTGTTTACAGAGATGATCAAGAATAATGAATCCATGAAGGCCTTTAAGAGGGCAAGAAAGGCTACTACAGCTCAAAACGTCTTGGCTAAGGCGGCCGGTGAGGGATCATCTCAAGTTCAGTCGAAGCCGGCCGTACCGAGCTCGCCGGGGGTGAGGAAGGTAATCCCTACTCCCTGGGTTCATTTGGCTGATCCTCCTCAAGTTTCTGTTGCTGCTTCTGGTGCTCCTTTAAAGAAAAAACTAAAAAAAAATGAGCCTTTCGACCTTGATGCCCCTGACTTTGACATGGTTGAGTTTGTTGATCAGCAGATTGGTCCTTACGGTACCATTCTTACCAACGATGTCTCTCTCCTTTGCCACTTGGATTTTATTACTCGGAGTAACGTCAAGATGGCATATATGGGAGCTGCCTTGTACCGAACTGCCCAAGACCTCCCTCTTCATGCTACCAAAGCTTTTATGGAGGAGGCTAAGCAAGAGTTCGACCGTATGAAGGGTTTGAAAGAGGAGTTCCAAGTGAAAGTAACCAAGCTGGAGAAAGAGTTGGAGACCGAAAAGGCTAGTTCTGTTGCCTTGGCGGCTTCTGTGAGGTTGGCTGAAGATACCGCATTGAGGCACAAGGATAGCTATGTTACGGCCTATAGGGAAGTGATGCGTCTCAGGGGGGAGTTGGAGTCTGCCCGGGTTGATTATGCCGAGCTCCAAGGTCACCTTGTAGGCAGCGTAAATGCTGCTTATGAGAACCTGAAGGAGCAAGTTCGAGTTCTTGCTCCCGAGGTCGACCTTACTCTCTTCAGCCTGGACAATGTTGTAAAGGATGGCAAGATTGTCCCTGACGACCCTGATGACGATGATGTTGAACCTCCCTTTGTTCTTGCTGCCAAAGCCTCCGTGGTGCCGACTTCTTCAGCTCCTTCAGCTGAGGCCGGTCATCCTGTGTCAGATCCTGACTGTCAAATCTTAAATCGGGATGATAGGACTGTGAATGTTGTGCCTATTCAGACTCGCCCTCCTTCACCTCGTGCTACCGAGAAGCCTTCTGATAAATAGTTTTCTAAATGTTTGTGTAGATAGCCCGGCTTGTGGGCTTTTAACTCTTTATGATGTTTGCTGATTGTTGACACTCTTTTGGTTGCTTGTTTAGCAACTTTATTTGAAAAAAAATAGTTTCCAAGTTCTTGGGGCTGGTTTTGGTAGCCTCTTGAGCTTGTTACTTTATATCATGTCTGTTTGCATCTGCCTTGGTTTCTTTTTAGGCTTTTCGGAGTGCTGGAACTTTGCTGACCTCTTTAGATTGCCTTCATACTTGTGGCTTGATTCCTCTGAGGTTGTAGTTGCTTGGATCCAACTTGTATGTCGGCTTTTTGAAGTTATCTCTAACAACCCTATTTGTTGGGACCTTTGTGAGGTCTCCGTTAGTAATTACCTTTAAGGTTTTTGGGAAGCCGACTTCGTTATTTCAGTTACTTCTAGTAATCCTTTCTTTTGGACCTTGTTGGGTCTTATTTTAGGAATTACTCTTGCAACTTGTTTAGGGGAGGCCGACTTCCTTGTGTTGGTTCCTTCTAAGTTATTTTTGTAATCCTCTTTCTTGGACCTTGTTCAGGTCTCTTTCAGGGATTACTTTTATAACTTTATGTTTTGGGCCAACTTCTTCATGTCAGGCCCTTCTAAGTTATTTTTGTAATCCTCTTTCTTGGACCTTGTTCAGGTCTCTTTCACGGATTACTTTTATAACTTGTTTGTAGGAGACCGACTTCGTCATGTCGATCTCTTCTAAGTTATTTTTGTAATCCTCTTTCTTGGACCTTGTTCAGATTTCTTTTAAGGATTACTTTTATAACTTTATGTTTTGGGCCGACTTCTTCATGTCGGGCCCTTCTAAGTTATTTTTTGTAATCCTCTTTCTTGGACCTTGTTCAGGTCTCTTTCAGGGATTACTTTTATAACTTTATGTTTTGGGCCGACTTCTTCATGTGGGGCCCTTCTAAGTTATTTTTGTAATCCTCTTTCTTGGACCTTGTTCAGGTCTCTTTCAGGAATTACTTTTATAACTTGTTTGTAGGAGACCGACTTTGTCATGTCAATCTCTTCTAAGTTATAGCAATCCTCTTTTATAGGGTTGGCCAGACCTCTTTCCAGGGATTTACTTATAACTTTGGTTATTGTAACTGGTCCGACTTCTTTATGTCGGTCAGTCTTTTAAGTTATTTTTTAGCAATCCATTTTATTAAGACCTCGTCAGGTTCTTTCTAGGGATCACTTTCGATAACTTGCATTATTCTGTTTTCATCTTTGCCGATTATGTAGAAATTGGGTTTAATACTCGTTTGGTCGACCTTTTAATGAATTTGGTTTTCATATCTGTTGGTCTCTATTGTGATCGTGCAGTGAATTTGATTTTCACTTTCTGCCGATCTGTAGCTTTGTAATCGGGCGATTAATGTTTCAGATTAATGCGTCTTGAGCCTTTGTAGAAGATCTGAACAGATTTTATTCAAAAGAAAATACAAATATATACATGTGGGAGCTTTATCCCTCTAAGTCGGGCAATTTATAGGTCTTGGCTTGGCGCCTCATTAAAAAACCTTTTCAGGAAAAAGAGTGCGCCTTATCCTAAGATCCTTTATCGTCCCTAACTATAGTACCTTCTTAGGTTGCAGGCGTGCCATGACCTAGGAAGCTCTCGCCCCTCTAGTTCGGACAGTGTAGTAGCCGTTTCCAAGTACTTCTATGACTCGGTAGGGTCCCTTCCAGTTTGCTGCCAGCTTTCCTTCTCCAGGTCGAGTTGTTCCGATATCATTTCGGATTAGGACGAGGTCGTTCTTAGAAAATCCTTGCGGTACCACCCTTTGATTGTATTTCGAAGCCATTCGTCGTTTTAATGCCTCTTCCCTGATCCGAGCTCTTTCTTGGACTTCTGGGAGTAGGTCGAGTTCTTCTCTTAGAAGTTGGGAGTTGGCTTCTTCGTTATAGTGGATCACTCTAGGCAACCCTTCTTTAATCTCCACTGGGATCATTGCTTCTATTCCGTGCGCTAATCAGAAGGGTGATTCCTTTGTGGTGGAATGCGGCGTCGTTCGATACGCCCACAGGACTTGTGGGAGTTCTTCAGCCCATGCTCCCTTTACGTCCTGTAATCTTCACTTGAGCCCCGCCAGTATGACTTTGTTGGCAGCTTCGGCTTGTCCATTGGCTTGGGGATGTTCTACGGAAGTGAACTGGTGTTTTATGTTCAGGTTGGCCACTAGCTTTCTGAAGCCTACATCTGTAAATTGAGTGCCATTGTCTGTGGTGATGGAGTATGGAACCCCGAACCTTGTGACAATGTTCCTATATAGGAATTTTCAACTTCTTTGAGCAGTGGCATTAGCTAGGGGTTCTGCCTCGATCCACTTTGTGAAATAGTCTACCCCTACTTTGAGGAATTTAACTTGTCCCGATCCCTGAGGGAAGGGTCCGAGAAGGTCGAGTCCCCATTTTGCGAATGGCCAAGGTGAGGTCACGCTGATGAGTTCCTCTGGCGGGACGATGTGAAAGTTGGCATGTTTCTGACATGGTGTACATGTCTTTACAAACTTCGTGGCTTCTTTTTGTAGAGTTTGCCAATAGAACCCTGTCTGGAGTACTTTTTTGGTAAGTGCTTACGCTCCGAGATGATTGCCACAGGTGCCACTGTGTATCTCTTCTAGGACTTCTTTTGTGTTGGAAGTCGGTACACGTTTTAACAATGGTATTGAGATCCCTCTTTTGTATAGGGTATTGTTTATGATAGTGTAGTATTGTGCCTCCCGTTTTAACCTTTTTGCCTCCTTTTCATCTGTAGGAAGCGTTTCTATTTTGAGGTAGTTGATTATGGGAGTCATCCATCCTTAATCCAAGCCTATTATGGCTAGGACTTTTTCTTCTTCCGAGATTGATGGGTTCTGCAGCATTTCCTGGATGAGGCTTCTGTTGTTGGCCCTTGGTTTGGTGCTGGCTAGTTTTGAGAGTGCATCAGCTCGGGCATTTTGTTCGCGGGGTATGTGACGAATCTCATATTCCCTGAGTTGTCCGAGCTGTTTTCTGGTTTTATCCAAGTACATTTTCATGGTGGGATCCTTGGCTTGGTAGCTCCCTGTTATTTGTGAAGTAACTACTTGTGAGTCGCTGAAGATGATAAGCTTTTGAGCTCCAACCTCCCTAGCCAGCTTCAAACCAGCTAGTAGTGCCTCATATTCCGCTTGGTTGTTTGAGGCGGGGAACTTGAATTTGAGGGAGAGTTCAATTTAGGTCCCTTGGTCGCTTTCAATTATCACACCCGCGCCGCTTCCAGTTTTATTTGAGGAACCGTCCACATAGAGATTCCATTTTGTGGGGAGTTCTGGGGTGTCTGTAAATTTTGCAATGAAGTCGGCTAGGTATTGTGATATGATGGCTGTCTGAGCTTCATATTGAAGATCAAATTCGGACAATTCGATTGCCCATTGCAAGATTCTGCCTGCTAGGTCTGTTTTCTATAAAATCCCTTTTATGGGCTGGTTGGTCCGAACCTTAATGGTGTGAGCCTAGAAGTATGGACGAAGTCGTCGAGATGTCAGTATGAGTGCGTAGGCAAATTTTTCTATTTTTGGTAGTTCAACTCGGATCCTTGTAATGCTTTACTAATGAAGTATATGGGTTGTTGCCCATTGTCGTGTTCTCGAACTAATGCTGAGGTTACTGCCCGACTTCCTACCGCGAGGTATAATATGAGTGGTTCTCCTTCTCGTGGTCGAGATAGGATAGGTGGTTGTCCCAAGAATCTTTTGAAATCTTGGAAGGCTTGCTCGCACTCGGTGGTCTATTCAAACTTCTTTCCTTTCCTTAGGGTGGCGTAGAAGGGGAGAGATCTTATTGCCGACCTGGCTAGAAATCTGGACAAGGCTACTAACCTTCCGTTGAGTTGTTGTACTTCTTTGACACAAGTCGGATTCTTCATGTCGAGTATGGCCCGGCATTTATCAGGATTTGCCTCAATTCCTCTTTGTGTGAGCATGAAACCCAGGACTTTGCCAGCTTCTACTACGAAGGTGCACTTTGCCGGATTAAGTCGTATGCCATGCCTTCTTATGGTGTCGAATACTTGGGTGAGGTCAGACAGCAACATCTCTTCACTTTGTGTCTTTATTAACATGTCGTCCACGTAGACTTCCATGATTTTTCTGATGTGATCTGTGAAGACTTTATTCATTAATCTTTGGTAAGTAGCTCCCACGTTTTTAATACCAAAAGGCATGACGATGTAGCAATAGTTTGCTTTTGGGGTTAAGAATGAAGTTTTTTCTTGGTCGGGTGGATACACTGAGATTTGATTGTATCTCGAGTATGCGTCCATAAATGAGAGGTATTTATATTTGGAGGATGCATCTACCAGAGCGTCGATACTTGGGAGTGGATAAGGATCTTTTGGGCAGGCTTTGTTGAGATCAGTGTAGTCGGTGCACATTCGCCACTTCCCATTTGATTTTTTCACCAAGACAATGTTAGCTAGCCATAGTGGGTACTTGACTTCTCTTATGAATCCTGCCTCCAGTAGAGCTTGTACCTGCTCTTCCACAGCTTGGGATCGTTCTGGTCCGAGCTTTCTTCATCTCTGTTGTACCGGCCGAGATCATGGGTAGACCGCCAGATTGTGGCACATTAATTTGGGGTCTATGCCTGGCATGTCTACAGCCTTCAATGCAAAGAGGTCGACGTTATCTTGTAAGAACTGTACGAGTGATTCTCTTATGTCTCCTTTTAGGCTCGTACTAATATTGGTTGTTTTATCCGGGATGTCTCTGATCTGGACTTTCTCTACTTCACCTTCAGGTTGTGGGCGGAGTTCTTCCCGCCTCTGAATTCCACCGAGTTCAATTGTCTGGAATTCTTCTCTTTTGTCTCTGAGGTTTAGATTTTCGTTGTAACAGCGGCGCGCCATCTTTTGGTTTGCTTTTATTGTAGCTATCCCTTCTGTAGTTGGGAATGTCATGCACAGATATGGAGTCGAGACTATTGCGCCGAGCTGATTCAATGTTGTCCGGCCTATTAAGGCATTGTAGGCTGAACTCACGTCGACCACGATGTAGTCTATCTTGAGTGTTCTTGACTGGTTTCCTCTTCCGAAGGTTGTGTATAGTGAGATGTATCCAAGTGGTTGAACTGGCGTGTCTCCCAGTCCGAATAGGTTGTTTGGGTATACTCTAAGTTCTTTTTCTTCCAGGTCGAGTTTGTCGAAGGCAGTTTTGAACAAAATGTCGGCGGAGCTCCCTTGGTCTATTAGTGTGCGGTGGAGATTTGCGTTTGCCAATATAATAGTGATGACCATGGGATCGTCATGTCCTGAGATGATACTGGCTGCGTCCTCTTTGGTGAAAGTGATTGTGGGGATGTCGGGTGCTTCCTCCTTCCCCTCGACATGATACACTTCTTTAAGATATCTTTTGCGAGATGATTTGGAGATTCCTCCTCCCGCAAATCCGTCGTGTATCATGTGGACATGTCTTTCTGGTGTATGAGGTGATCGCTCGGTTCGTCCGACATCTTCGTCCCTTCTTCTTTTTTTTTTGCTCATCGTCTCGGGTGGCCAGGTACCGATCTAATTTTCCTTCTCTTACTAGTTTTTCTATGACATTCTTTAAGTCAAAACATTAGTTGGTAGAATGCCCATAGATTCGATGGTATTCGCAATATTCAGTCTGATTTTCTCCTCCTTTTTTGCCTTTGAGTGGTCGAGCTGGGGGTATTTTTTCAGTGTGGCAGACTTCTCTGTAGACATCCACAAGAGACACCCGAAGAGGGGTGTAATTGTGATATTTTTTTTTATTTTCTCCCCATGTCGATCTTCCTTCTTTTTGGATTCCTTGTCCTTATCCCGGGAGGGGTAGGTGAATCCGGATTTTGAGGTCTCTCCTAGTCGGGAGTTTTCCTCCATGTTGATGTACTTCTCTGCTCATTCTTGTACTTCATTCAGGGATTCGGGGTGTTTTTTTGATATAGATTGGCTAAAAGGTCCCTCTCGTAAGCCATTGATGAGGCCCATAATGGCGGCCTCTGTTGGTAGGCTTTGTATGTCCAGGCATATTTTGTTGAATCTTTTCATGTAGTTGCGAAGACTTTCCCGATCTCCTTGCTTGATTCCTAATATACTTGGGGCGTGCTTAGCATTATCTTTTTGGATGGAGAATCTGGCCAGAAATTTCTTAGCTAAGTCGTCGAAGCTTGAGATGGACCTCGGAGGTAGATTGTCGAACCATCTGATCACTGTCTTTGTTAAGATAGTTAGAAAGGCTTTGCAGCGAACTGCATCTGAGGCGTCGGTGTGGTACATTCTACTTCTGAAATAGCTGAGATGATGACCGGGATCTGTAGTGCCATCATATAAAGGCATATCCGGGAGTTTAAAGTCCTTAGGGATTTTGGTCTTCATGATCTCCCAAGTGAATGGATCTTGATCCTTGCGAGAGCTGTCCTCATAGATGGATCGAGTAGCTTTGGTTTTAAGATCGGCTTCGAGTTTTAGAAGTTTATCTTCTAATTCCCGACGCTGCCTTATCTCCCTTTGTAGATCCTTCCCAGCTTCTCGCTGATGTTGGGCTTCTTTTTCAAGTTGTTTTAAACGATCTTGAAGCGCCTCTAGAGCTCCCGGGTTGGGTGAGTTTTTGTCCCCGTTAGATTTCGGGGTATCTTTTGGTATAGTCTCCGCGTTTTTGTGCGGCGTTCTATCTTCTAGATCTGAATCATGGTCGTTGTCATGGTCATCCGCCATGGTGATGGGATGACTTCCAGATTCCCCGGCAACGGAGCCAATGTTCCGAGGGTTACCTGAAATTGTAGATCGATCTCGGTCGAGATCTTCTGTGCTGGTCGATGCTGACGTGTCCAGCTGATGGGTGGTAGCTGGAGCTGTCGTGTCCGACTAGTGGGACTGGCTGCACTGCTGATCCTTCTTCATTGGAGGGTGGGGGTACCTCCAAGGGACTCCGATGCTTAAGTTAGCAAGGGTATTAACAGGTTTTTGTAGAATCAGAGTATGAGTTATACCTGGGTGCTTCAGTTTATTTATAATAGTGTGGAGTGACCTTCTTAGATAAGATAAGTTAGTTATTTTTATCTTATCTTATCTTATCTTTGAGTGAGGTCAGCTTATCTTCAAGGGAACCGTCCTTATCTCTATAGGCTTGGGCTGCCTTTGGATCTGGGTCATATTCCTTGAGTTGGGCCCTTTTTGGGCTTTCTTGTCGATTTGGCCGAGCTCTTTGGGAAGAGGTCGGATAGTCTGACCTGAAGAGGTCGGTCGCTTTGTCGCTAATCATCCAGGGTCGGATAGCTCGACCCAGGGTATGAACACCTGTCGATTTGGCTGAGCTCTTTGGGAAGAGGTCAGATAGTCTGACCTGAAGAGGTCGGTCACTTTGTCGCTAATCATCCCGGGTCGGATAGCTTGACCCAGGGTATGAACAGATATGTGACATGAAAATCACGTTGACTATAGGTGCGTGAGGTCTCTGTGGCGTTAAGGCTAGAGTCAGAGAAGTAGCACCTTCTGATCCAAAAGATCTGCCTTGTCTGTGGCACCTTGAGTAGGATCGTGAAGGGGAGTGGATTGCTTAGAGCTTCATCTTCTACTACAGTGAGAAACCTAGAGCTGGCTTGATGAGAGGATATGAGTCATCTCAACATGGTGGATTACTATAGTGGAGGAGGTTAGCTTGATAAGAGGACATGAGTTAATCATGTACGGCTGCCATTGAAGGAATCAGAAGGTTATTGAAGAAGACAGTAAGAAAAGTTAATCCGGAAAGACAAAGCATCTCCGAAGCCTCAACCATTCTATCATCATTGATTTCTCATCTATCTAGTAATGTTCTATTTATCAGTTTTATATGTTTTTCGTGACAAACTATAATTTCTATCCGCCTAACTAAGATCTACAAGGTCTCCACTATAAGAACCAGAGTTTTCACGTAAAACCGTTTTAATAAAATAATAATTCTTAAGTGCCCGGAGTAGATTCAAAATTTAGAAATTTTAATTTGAAAATTTAAAGGTGAAATTTGATTTCAGTGAATTTTTCTGAGTTGGAAAATGTATCTTTTTCAAAAAGTTTTTGAAAAAAAATGCGCATTGGCGCTTAAGCCGACAGTACCGGCTCTAGTTTGTCCGATATTGTGTTTTGAGAAAAATAAGATTTTGAAAATTGATTTATTATATGGAAAGGACAAAAATAATTTAGAATTGAAAATCGGGAACTAATCTTAAAGGATTTGGCCCAAAGTGGGCCAAACGGACCAAAAACACTTAGCGGGTTGTACTGGGCCCAAGTCCATCATATATATGCCCTAACTAATGAACTTTGAGCTCATTTTCAAGCCCAAAGAGAGAGAGAGAGAGAGGCATGGTTTGAGAGAAGAGAGGAGAAGAGGTGATGTTACTATTCATCACCACCTTCTGGGAGCCATATCTTGAGCTACGGAACTATGATTGACGAGCCGTTTGCGGCCACGCGAAGCTCTCGTCGATGTTGTTGGAATCAAGCTTTTAGTATTTTGTGCATATTGGGAATCAGCTAAGGTATGGTTTCGGTTTCTATTCCGAGGGTTACCTGAAACTTTAGGTCGATCTCGGACGAGATCTTCTATACTGGTCGGAGATGACGTGTCCGGCTGGTGGATGGTGGCCGGAGTGGTCGTGTCGGACTTGTTGGACTGCTGCGCTGCTGATCCTTTGTCACCGGAGGGTGGTGGTACCTGCAAGGGACTCCGATGCTTAAGTTAGCAAGGGTATTAAGCAGGTTTTTTAGTAGAATTAGAGTATGAGTTATACCTGGGTGCTCCAGTGTATTTATAATGGTGTGGAGTGACTTTTCTGGAGATAAGATAGTTATCTTATCTTATCTTATCTTTAAGTGAGGTCATCTTATCTTCTGGGGAACCGCCTTTATCCTTCTAGGCTTTGGCTGCCTTTAGATTGGGCTGTGTCCCTTCGTTTGGGCCTGCTTGGGCCTCTTATGGTGATTTGGCCGAGCTCTTTGAGAAGAGGTCGGTAATGGGCCAACCTTCTAAGAGGTCGGACATGGGCCAACCTTCTAAGAGGTCGGATAGTCTGACCTAAAGAGGTCGGTCGACTTGTCGTAAAACATCCCGGGCCGGACAGCTCGACCGAGGGTATGAACAGTTTCCTTTATGTAAAATGTAATGTTTCTGGACACTTAGGCTAGTTAATCCTAAGATAGGATTGTATGATATTAGTGTATGAATAATTATATGTGAATTGACATTAATTGTTGGTTGTATTGGATTATTGTGGTTGATGATGATTGTTGGAAATTTTTTGTGTTAATGAGTATTGATGGTGATTAGTTATATTGATGAATAATGAGAATTATGAAAATTTTAGGTAATAAGTTAATGTAAAATGTTTTTGATGGGTTGGAATGAAGGATATTGATGATTATGATGTGTGATGATATATGTTGATGATGATTTTGGATTTTGAATCTTGTGGTTAAGGTTGGTGGATTATTAATGGTGTATAAGGTTGGTGTTGGGTGACTTTTATGATAATAATGGGTGGTGAGTGATGGATCTATGTATGAGAAATTATTGAGGTTTAATATTGCTGTGTAATGTTTGGGAGCTTGATGATTTGATTGATGAATTGGGTATGGAAATGATGAAAATGTGAATTTTAGATTTGTGGAATGAATTGGAAGATATGTGAATATGATATAGGTACATTAGGATTGTTTTGAACATGGAATAAGTAATTTTGGATTGAGAGTTGGTAAAATTAAGATTTAGAGATTTTGGTAAAAATGGATTTTTGGTGAATTTTGACGGATTATAACTTGAGCCTTAGTTTTCGAAACTTGTTGAAATTTGATTTAAATTAAAGTTCATTGAAAAATCGTTAAATGGATATAAATTTTGTAAGAAATGGATTTTTGTAGAGGAAGTTATGATCATTCAAAGTTTGGTGTTCAAATCTGAATTATGTGAATGCTGCAGAATTTGTGGTTTCTGGTTTGTGTGCGCATGCACAGCCTTGTGCGAACGCACATCCTATATATTTTTTAAAGTGTGCGGACGCACAGCCTTGTGCCCTGTTTTTCAATGAAAATCATGTTTTTAACTGTTTTACCTACCCGGTAAGCTTGCAAACTTCCGTAACACTTGTTTAAAACCTTTTTGCTAGTTTTAAGGTCTTGAATCTAGGGAGAAAATAATAAAGGAATAAATAGGGGTATTGTTGGTTATGGGTTTAGAAGACGGAGACTTAGGTTCCTGAAGTTGTGGGTGAACTAGTGAAGTGTTGTATTGGCAATGGCTTGAGAACTTGTGAATGGATGGTAACTTGTGGAATTAAGAACTTATGATGGATATTGAAGGAAAGTGTGCCAGGGACTATATCCTTGGAATGTTAAGGATTGATAATTGAAAGTGATTTGAGATGAGAAATGGTGATGATTGGTGATGATTTGAGGTCGATGGACTTGTTGGATATGGATAGTGTGCCAGGCACTATATCCTTGGAAATGAATGATTATGGTTGGTGGAATGAGTATGAGTGGAAGTGTGCTATGAGGAGTGGCCTCTGAGATTGAATGTGTGATTACGATATGCATTGTTCTCCGTCGTAGGGGCTGTGGCAGTCTCCCGCCTACGTTCGGATGTGAGGCTTGAAGCTGGGCTTTTCACTCAAATTTATCGCTCAAGAGGACGGTGGTAGGGCACTCTCCCTCAGAATGTTTACCTCTGAAAGGAGAAGGTGGTAGGGCACTTATCCCTCGGAATTATTCCTCCTGAGCATGTGTTTCTCTCTGATTGCAAGGTGGAAGGGCACTAACCCATGGAATCATGCGACATCCAGAGGAAGGTGGTAGGGCACTCTCCCTCGGAACGTTTCCCACTGAAAAGAGGAGGTGATAGAGCACTTATCCCTCAGAATTATTCCTCCTGAGTATGCGCAACAGAGAGACTAATCTGGGAGTTGCCGTCCGGATTTTGTGTCGGGTTTGGCACTATAACCGACATGTGATATCATAGCCAATAGGACAAACATTCATCATATGCATCTTCTTTATACTTGCTTGCTTTGATTACTTGAGTTTGCCTAATTGTATAACATGCTGATGAATCCATATTTGACGATATATTTTAGTTTGATTTGAGTGGATTTCATCACATAAACCCACATTTATTCATCCAAATAGCATGCTTTTGTGTTCTCTCCCTTAATTGAGCCTAATTGTGAAAACATGCTATTTTGTGTTTAATTTAATAATTTTTATCCCACTTTTATCCCATTCGATGCCTTGATGGTTTTGATGAGTGATTTCAAGTGTAATAGGTTGGAATGGCTTGATGAGAGTCGAAGAAAATAATGGAATTGGGAGAAAGCATAAAGAAAACAAAGGAGAAGCACACATTGGAGTGTGCGTGCAGACAACCTACTGTGCATACGCACAAGCTACTGTCCGTTGATGAGCGGATAATTTATACCCTTTTTGGCATTGTTTTTACATGGTTTTTAGTATGTTTTAGTTACTTTTTATTATATTTTTATTAGTTTTTATGAAAAAATCACATTTCTGGACTTTACTATGAGTTTGTGTATTTTTCTGTAATTTCAGGTATTTTCTGGCTGAAATTGAGGGACCTGAGGAAAAATCTGATTCAGAGGCTGAAAAAGGACTGCAGATGCTTTTGGATTCTGACCCTCTTGCACTCGAAGTGGATTTTCTGGAACTACAGAAGCCCAATTGGCATGCTCTCAATTGAGTTGGAAAGTACACATCTTGGGCTTTCCAACAATGTATAATAGTCCATACTTTGCTCGATATTTGATGGCCCAAACTGGCGTTCAAACGCCCACCAGAGACCCTTTTTTGGCATAAAATGTCAGAACTGGCACCAGAACTGGAGTTAAACGCCCAAACTGGCATCCAAGCTGGCGTTTAACTCTAGAAATGGCCTATACACGTGTAAAGCTCAATGCTCAGCCCAAGCACACACCAAGTAGGCCCCGCAAGTGGATTTCTGCACTATCTGCACTTAGTTACTTATTTTCTGTAATCCCTAGTAACTAGTTTAGTATAAATAGCACTTTTTACTATTGTATTAGAGGATTATGATATTATCATCCTTGGATTTGAAGGCTGGCCATGCCTAGACCTTTTTCTCTTATGTATTTTCTACGGTGGAGTTTCTACACCTCATAGATTAAGGTGCGGAGCTCTACTGTTTTTCATGAATTAATACAAGTACTATTGTTTCTCTTTCAATTCACGCTTACTTCTTCTCCAAGATATACCCTCGTACTTAATTCAGTTAAGTCAGAATGAAGGGGTGACCCATGACAATCACCCACTATCTTCGTTACTCGCTTAGCCAAGATCCGCGTGCCTGACAACCACAAGCGGTCTACATGATGTTCAACGTAGTCATTGGATGATAGCCGGAGTATATTCTCTTGGGTCTCTGATCTACGGACCGAGTCCGGGAGATTGGAACCTTCTTGGTATAGGCTAGAACCAATTGGCAGCATTCCTGAGATCCGAAAAGTCTAAACCTTGTCTGTGGTATTCCGAGTAGGATCTGGGAAGGGACGACTGTGACGAGCTTCAAACTCGCGAATGTTGGGCACAGTGACAGTGTGCAAAAGGATAGAGAGATCCTATTCCGATGCTAGTGAGAACCGACAGATGATTAGCCGTGCGGTAGCTGTACCTGATATTTTTCATCCGAGATGAGAAATTCGACAGTTGATTAACCGTGCAGCAACCGTACCTAGTATTTTTCATCTGAGAGGATCATACAGCTTGCCATGGAAGGAAGCACGCATGATTGGAAGAAGACAATAGGAAAGCAGAGGTTCAAAAGCAACAAAGCATCTCCAAAAGCTTATCTGAAATTCCCACCAATGAATTACATAAGTATCTTTATTTTATTTTAAGTTTTGTTTATCTTTTAATTATCAAAACCTCATAACCATTTGAATCCGTCTGACTAAGATTTACAAGATGACCATAGCTTGCTTCAAGCCGACAATCTCCGTGGGATCAACCCTTATTCACGTAAGGTATTACTTGGACGACCCAGTGCACTTGCTGGTTAGTTGTGCGGAGTTGTGAAAAGTGTGATCACAATTTCGTGCACCAAGTTTTTGGCGCCGTTGCCGGGGATTGTTCGAGTTTGGATAACTGACGGTTCATCTTGTTGCTTAGATTGGGTAATTTTGTTTTATGTTTAAGTTTTTTATTTTTATTTTCGAAAAAAAAAAGAAAAAAAATATTTAGTTTTCGAAAAACTAAAAAAAAAAATTTTTAAGAATGGATTCTAGAGCTTCTTGAGATATGTTGAAGCCTGGCTGGCTATTAAGCCATGTCTAATTCTTTTGGATCGAGGTTTCCGCTTTCCATTGTAGAAAGGATATGTCTGTATCTGTTATGCTGAAGCTTGGCTGGCCATTTGGCCATGTCTAATTCTTTTGGACCGAAGCTTTAGACTAACATTGCATGAATCCTGGAATTCTTATTAAAAATTTTGAATTTCTTTATTTTTTTTCTAAAATAATTTCAAAAAATACAAAAAAATCATAAAAACCAAAAAAAATTTTATGTTTCTTGTTTGAGTCTTGTGTCAAATTTTAAGTTTGGTGTCAATTGCATTCTTTTAAATTTCTTAAAAATTTTTCAAAAATTCATCATGTGTTCTTCATGGTCTTCAAGTTGTTCTTGATGATTTTCTTTGTTTGATCTTTACATATTCTTGTTTTGTGTTTTTTATTGTTTTTCATATGCATTTTCGAATTCATAGTGTCTAAACATTAAAAATTTCTAAGTTTGGTGTCTTGCATGTGTTTCTTTTCTTAAAAATTTTCAAAAATATGTTCTTGATGTTCATCATGATCTTCAAAGTGTTCTTGTTGTTCATCTTGACGTTCAAAGTGTTCTTGCATGCATTATTTGTTTTGATCTTAAATTTTTATGTCTTGTGTCATTTTGTTGTTTCTCTCTTTCTTCATTAATTCAAAAAAAAAATAAAAAATAATATCTTTCCCTTATTTTACTCATAAATTTCGAAATTTTAGGTTGACTTAGTCAAAATTTTTAAAATTTAGTTGTTTCTTGTTAGTCAAGTCAAAATTTCAATTTAAAAATTCTATCTTTTCAAATCTTTTTCAAAATCAAATCTTTTTCATTTTTCTTTCATGTTTTTCGAAAATTCTTCAAAATAAATTTTCAAAATCATTTTCTTAATTTTATTTCATATTTTCGAAAACTTTACTAACAATTAATGTTTTGATTCAAAAATTTCAAGTTTGTTACTTTCTTGTTAAGAAAGGTTCAATCTTTAAATTCTAGAATCATATCTTTTAGTTTCTTATTAGTTAAGTCATCAACTTTAAATTTCAAAATCAAATCTTTTTAAATTTCTTTTTCAAATATCTTTCAAAATAAATTTCAATCATATCTTCTTAAAAATTTAATTTCAAAATCTTTTTCTAACTTCTTATCCTTTCAAAATTGATTTTCAAATCTTTTTCAATTAACCACTTAACTTGTTTGTTTTACATTTAAAAAGTTTACTATTTCTTATCTTTTTTTTTCAAAACCACCTAACTACCTTTCTCTCTCTCTAATTTTCGAAAACCACTAATCACTTTTTCAAAATCCTTTTTAATTAACTAATTGTTTTAAATTCTAATTTTATTTTATTTCTTTTCTTAAATTTTGAATTCTAACTTAATTAATTAAATAAAAATAAAAATATTTTTCTTCTCCCTCTTCTTAAAATTTGAATAACTCTCTCTCTCTCTCTCATCTCTTTCTATTTATTTTATTTATTTACTAACACTTCTCTTCTACTCATAATTCGAACCCTCTCCCTCTCTCTGTGTTCGAATTCCTCTTATTCTCTCTCTACCTCATTCTTCTATTCTTCTACTCACATAAAGGAATCTCTATACTGTGACATAGAGGATTCCTCTTCTTTTTTGTTCTCTTCTTTTTCATATGAGCAGGAACAAGGATAAAGACATTCTTGTTCAAGCTGATCCTGAACCTGAAAGGACTCTGAAGAGGAAGCTAAGAGAAGCTAAAGCACAACACTCCGGAGAGGACTTTACAGAAATTTTCGAAAAAGAAGAAGACATGGTAGCCGAACACAACAACAATGGTGGAGATGCAAGGAAGATGCTTGGTGACTTTACTGCACCAACTTCTGACTTCTATAGAAGAAGCATCTCAATTCCTGCAATTGGAGCAAACAACTTTGAGCTTAAGCCTCAATTAGTTTCTCTAATGCAGTAGAATTGCAAGTTTCATGGACTTCCATTGGAAGATCCTCATCAGTTCTTAGCTAAATTTTTGCAAATCTGTGACACTGTTAAGACCAATGGGGTTGATCCCGAGGTCTACAGACTTATGCCTTTCCCCTTTGCTGTAAGACACAGAGCTAGGATATGGTTGGACTCACAACCTAAAGAAAGCCTAAACTCTTGGGAAAAGTTGGTCAATGCTTTCTTGGCCAAATTTTTTCCACCTCAAAAGATGAGCAAGCTTAGAGTGGAAGTCCAAACCTTCAGACAGAAGGAAGGTGAATCCCTCTATGAAGCTTGGGAAAGATATAAGCAATCGATCAGAAGGTGTCCTTCTGACATAATTTCAGAATGGAGCATCTTATGTATATTCTATGATGGTCTGTTTGAATTGTCCAAGATGTCATTGGACCACTCTGCTGATGGATCTCTTCATCTGAAGAAAACACCTGCAGAAGCCCAGGAACTAATTAAAATGGTTGCAAATAACCAATTCATGTACACTTCTGAAAGAAATCCTATGAATAATGGGATGACTCAGAAGAAAGGAGTTCTTGAGATTGATACTCTGAATGCCATATTGGCTCAGAATAAAATATTGACTCAGCAAGTCAATATGATTTCTCAGAATTTGACTGGAATGCAAGCTACATCCGGTAGTACTAAAGAAGCCTCCTCTGAAGGAGAAGCTTATGACCCTGAGAATCCTGGAATGGAAGAGGTGAATTACATAGGAGAATCCTATGGAAACACTTATAATCTTTCATGGAGGAATCATTCTAATTTTTCATGGAAGGATCAACAGAAGCCACAACAAGGCTTCAATAATAATAATGGTGGGAGAAATAAGTTTGGCAATAGCAAGCCTTTTCCATCATCTTCTCAGTAACAGACAGAGAATTCTAAGCAGAGCCTCTCTGACTTAGCAACCATAGTCTCTGATCTATCTAAGACCACTATCAGTTTTATGACTGAAACAAGGTCCTTTATCAGAAAATTGGAGGCACAAGTGGGTCAGCTGAGTAAAAGAGTTACTGAAATCTCTCCTAGTACTCTCCCAAGCAATACAGAAGAGAATCAAAAGAGAGAGTGCAAGGCCATCAATATACCCAAGATGGTCGAACTTATAGAGGAGGAAGAGGTAGTGATTTCCAGTGAGGAAGACCTCAATGGACATCCACTGACCACCAAGGTGATCCCTAATGAGGAACCAAAGAAATCTGAGGCTCATACAAAGACCATAGAGATTCCACTGAACTTACTGTTGCTATTCATGAGCTCTGATGAGTATTTCTCCTTTGAAGAGGATGAAGATATTGTTGAAGAGCAAGTTGCTCAGTATCTAGGAGCAATCATGAAGCTGAATGCTAAGTTATTTGGTAATGAGACTTGGGAGGACGAACCTCCATTGCTCATCAATGAACTGAATGCTTTGGTACAACTGAAATTACCTCAGAAGAAACTGGATCTCGGAAAGTTCTTAATACCCTGTACCATAGGCACCATGACCTTTGAGAAGGCTCTGTGTGACCTGGGGTCAGGTATAAACCTCATGCCACTCTCTGTAATGGAGAAACTAGGGATCTTTGAGGTACAAGCTGTAAGAATCTCACTAGAGATGGCAGACAAATCAATGAAACATGCTTATGGACTTGTAGAGGATGTCTTAGTGAAGGTTGAAGGCCTGTACATCCCTACTAACTTCATAATCCTAGACACTGGAAAGGATGAAGATGAATCTATTATCCTTGGAAGACCCTTCCTAGCCACAGCAAGAGCTGTGATTGATGTGGACAAAGGAGAGTTAGTCCTTCAATTGAATGAGGACTACTTTGTGTTTAAGGCTCAAGGATCTTCTTCTGTAACCATGGAGAGAAAACATGAAAATCTTCTCTCAATACAGAGTCAAACAGAGCCCCCACACTCAACTTCTAAGTTTGGTGTTGGGAGGCCACCATTAAGCTCTAAGTCTCTGTGAAGCTCTCTAAGAGCTCACTGTCAAGCTATTGACATTAAAGAAGCGCTTATTGGGAGGCAACCCAATGTTATTTAATTATATTTATTTTTATAGACATTTGTTTTCCATTGTCATGTTATGTTTTCTTAGATAGATGATCATGTGGAGTCACAAAAACAGCTGCAAAATTAAAGCGGAATCAAAAACAGCATCAAAAATAGCACACCCTGGAGGATAGGCTTACTGGCTATTAAACGCCAGTAAGGATAGCAGAATGGGCATTTAACGCCCAGTCTGGCAGCATTCTGGGCATTAAACGCCAGAATCAGCAGACAGACTGGCGTTTAATGCCAGAAAAGGGTGTCTGGTTGGCGTTAAACGCCAGAAAAGGGCATTAGCCTGGCGTTTAACGCCAGAAAAGGTAGCAGAGATTCCGTTAAACGCCAGAAATAGAACACAGAAGGTGTTTAAACGCCAAAAAGGTGCAAGGACCAGAATTCCTTGACACCTCAAGATCTGTGGACCCCACAGGATCCCCACCTACCCCACCTCTCTTTCTCTCCTCTTCACACCTCTCCATAACACCCTTTCCCAAATACCCTTGACCAATCCCATCAATACCTATTCCGCAAACACCATTCACCTATCAAATCCTACCTTCTTCCCCACAATCTCTTCACACTCACATCCATCCACTATTAACCAAAAACCCATCATCCCCCACCTACCTCACCATTCAAATTCAAAACATTTCCCTCCCAAACCCAACCCCTTCATACACGACTTCCCCCTCTCTCTTACCCTATAAATATCCCTCCTTACTACCTTCAATTTCACACATCATAAACACTTAAACCCCCACTGGCCGAATCCAAAACACCCCTCTATCTCCTCCATTTCTTCTTCTTCTCCTCCTTTCTTTCTTCTTTTGCTCGAGGACGAGCAAACCTTTTAAGTTTGGTGTGGGAAAAAGCTCTACTTTTTGTTTTTCCATAACCATTAATGGCACCTAAGGCCGGAGAAACCTCTAGGAAGAGGAAAGGGAAGGCAGTTGCTTCCACTTCTGAGTCATGGGAGATGGAGAGATTCATCTCAAAAGACCATCACTAGAAAGAGGATGGAGCAAACAAGAGAGACCATTCACGGACCTCAACAAGAGCATGAGGAAGTCCCTCATCAAGAAATCCCTGAGATGCCTGATAAACCCCAATTTTGTGGTTCATCTTGTGCTTATTTTTGGGGGATTTTATCAACTTTTCTCACATTTATTCAATGAAATAGCATGGTTTGTAATTCTCCCTTGATTTGGGCTTAAATGTGAAAACATGCTCTTTAGGCCTTAAAATAGCTAAATTTAATTCACTTTAATTTCATTTGATGCCTTGATGTGTTTGTTGAGTGATTTCATGTTCATAAGGCAAGTATTGGATGGAAGAAGTGAGGAGAAAAGCATGCAAAGTGGGAGAACTCATGAAGAAATGAAGGAACTGTAAAGCTGTCAAGCCTGACCTCTTCGCACTCAAACGATCATAACTTGAGGTACAGAGGTCCAAATGAAGCGGTTGTAGTTGCGTTGGAAAGCTAACATCCGGGGCTTCGAAATGATATAAAATTCGATATATGTTGCTTCACGTTCAGGGGCGCGCACACGCACTTTGCGCGCACGCCGATGCTGTCCGTGGCCCACTTTAATGAAATCGCCCCCAGCGATTTTGCAGCTCATTTTGGACCCAATCCAACCCATTTCTGATGCTATTGAACCCAAGGATTGAAGGGGGAATGAAAAAAGTAGTCATAGTTTTAGTTTTCATCATGTTTTAGGGTAGAATTCTAGAGAGAGAAGCTCTCCCTTCTCTCTAGAATTTAGGGTAGTTTATGTTTAATTTTCTTAAATCCACTTTCAATTCTTGTTTTGATTTAGTTCTCCTTTTAATTTCTTGTTGCTACTACTCTATTCTTCTTAGTTCTCTTGTTAATTTTACTTTTATGTCTCTTTTATGTTTATGAATGCTCATGTTGAATTTGTTTACATTCAATGAAATTTAATGTTTGATGTTCTTTTATTGATGATTTGAGTTGTTGATTTACTTTTCTTGCAATTGGTAGTTGGTAGATTTTACTTTTCTTGCACATTTTACTATGCTTTCCTTTTGTACCCACCAAGTGTTTGATAAAATGCTTGGTTGGGCTTTAGAGTAGATTTTGAGCATTCTTGGCTTGGAAAGAGTAATTAGGCAATCTTGAGTCATGAAAACCCAACTTATGTTGGTGATCTAGAGTTGTTAGCTAATATTGTTTCCATTGACGCTAATCTTTTGCTAATTTAATTAGTGAGTTGATTAGGACTTATGGAATATTGTTTCCATTGACGCTAATCTTTTGCTAGTTTAATTAGTAAGTTGGTTAGGACTTTTGGATTGAGATTAGCTAGTTTTGTTAGACTTTCTCTCATGAGATGACATAATGAGATAAATCCTTGTTATTATTGTGGTATGATTAATTAGTCTTGTTTGACATTCTCCCTATTTGTTGGAGTTAACTAAATAAGATGAATTAATCATTGCATGACTAGGATAGAAAGCCTATGATCTCAATCTTTCTCATGAATGTCTCTCTTTATTAATTGCTTTCTTTAATTGCTCTCTTTACTTTTCTTGTCATTTATTTTAGTGTCCCCTTATCAATCAAAAACCCCCTTACCCCTTCATAGCCAATAATCATACATTTCATTGCAACTCTTCGTGAGACCACCCAGAGTCCAAATACTCCGGTTAATTCTTATTTGGGGTTTGTTAATTGTGACAACTCAAATTTTTGATGTGGGAATTTTTTGTTGGTTTAGAACTATGCTTACAACGAAGTAATTCTTTCTATAAGAAGAAAATCTAAACCGTCGAGCAAAACTCGTTCATCAAAATGGCGCCGTTGCCGGGGAGTTGCAATGGTGTTATGTTATTGGTTATTGTATATATGTGAATATTGTGAATAGCTTGATTTTTGGATTGCTTGTTAGTTTTTGTTAGTTTTAAGACTTTGTTTCATTATTTCTTGTTAGCTTTTGTTTCTTATTTTTACTTTTCACTATGAATTCTCACTTTGGCTATGAGTGTGATTACAACTATGTTGTAGGAAATGAGAACTTCAACAAAAAATTTTTGTTTGCTAGCTTTTGCTTGTTTTAGGAGTTAGTTTTTATTAGTTCTTACTAGTTTTGTTTTTATTTTCTCTTGCTATCATGAATTCTCACCCTTTTGGCTATGAGTTTGGCTCAAATTATGTTGTAGGGAATGGGAGCTATAATGAGGATGTGCATCAAGGATGGAACAATCAAAGGTGGGAGGAGCCTCAAGGGATTGATCACCCTTCTTGGCAACAACAACCTCTGGATTCTTATGGGTATAATTCTAATCCTAATGCATATCAATTTAATGGATGTGGTGACCCTTATTGTGATTGTCAACAACCACCACCATATGCCTATGAACCACCTCCTCAACATAATTTTGCACCACCTTACTCACAAGCCCCTTTTCACCAAACACCTCCATATGACCCCAACCCATATCCACCATACCAACCACCTTGTGAATCATATAAACCATATGAAGAACCACCCCAATTCCACCACCAATACCCTCAAGAACCACCACCTCACTACCCTTACCAAGATGAATCACCTCCCATGTATGATAACTTTCAACCACATAATGAATTTCCCTTTCCACCATAACCCTCCAAGGAAAAACACCCACATCCATCCATCCAAGAGTCAATGGATCGTCTCAAGGAAGAAATAGATCGACTTCAAGCAATAATCTGTCAAAAGGAGCAAGAGGAAGCCCAAAGGAGAAATTATGAAGCTATTGAGGCTAACCTTGCCAAAATTAAAGCCAACTTGGACTCATGGGACTCATGCAACAAGCAAAGCATCTCCACAGATGAATGTGAGAATTCAACCGATGAAAGGAGCATGAAGGAAATTTTAGAATCTCAACATGAGGACAAGGAGATGGGGTATGTCTTGCAACAAGTGGAGGAGGAAGAGATTGTTGAAGAAGAAGTGGTTGAAGAGTTAGAGGAAGTTGAACAAGAGGTGGATTTCAAACTTGAGAGCACTTCCACACTAAGTGACATTGTTGATGATTTTGTGGAAGTTGTTGAACCTTCTTCCAATGAGCTTGAAGGCGATGTTAAGGAGGGTGCGCAACCTCCTAAGCATATAATGAATGATGAAGAATTGGAAGAAGGTGAGCAAGCAACAAATCTTCCTCTTAAAGATGAGCCCACACCAACACATGATCCTTTGGTATTTGAAGAATCTTCTCCTCTTGAAATTGAGGTGGATGTTGAGACAAGTTCTACATTACCTCCAAGTTGTGATATGAAGAATGGAGGAGAGCTAGAAGAGGTTGGTGAGGAAGTAATTGGACATGAAGAGCCTTGTCAAGAGGTGAACATGGAAGAAGTTTGCCAAGAGGTGGAGGTATTCAAAGAAGAGCACAAGGGAATAGAACTTACACGACCATTGGAGACGTCCCTTCCTGAGTCACCATCCAACACAACATTCAAGTGGGTAAAACTCTTATCCCTAAGCTTTAATTTCTCACTTGAATATGGTTTGCTTGAGACGGATGGGCAACTTAGAGCTCTTTGTGGGGTTAAGAGCAAAAGAAAATTGAGTAGTGGGTGGAAATGCCAATCAAGGTTCTTTATGGTTGGAAATTCAAAGTTCAAGTGCAACGATTGGTATAATTCTCAACTAAAAGGGTCTAGGAAGATGCTTTGGTGTTCACTTGAGAATTCAGATCACTTCTCACCCAATTGGAATTGTGATGATCAACTTGAAGATGGGTGTAGAAACAAGATTTGGGATCCGGGAATAGATGAAGATCAATTTTGGAAGCCCTTAGCTTGTGTGGAACTTCATCAAAGCTTGGTGCCATTAGTTTTGAATTTTGGAGCTTACTTGAAGTCCAAGCATTGGTGGAGGTTCCAAGATGAATTCAAGCACAAGCCACCATAACAAGGAGCTTCCCAAATGTCCAACTTAAGGACTTAAACTAAAAGTGCTAGGTGGGAGACACCCCACCATGGTAAACTCTTTCCACTCTCTTTTAGATTTGGTTAATAAGTGATTGGAGTTGCCATTGTAGGTAGTTCTTCTTATTTTCTATACTCTTATACATTTTTCTTTGATTGATTAGTTGTTTCTTAGTTTGTTTTGATTAGTATAGTTGTTGATGAATTGCATTTTGCTTGTAGTATAAGTTTTGTTTTTAGTATGTTTGAAAATTTTTCAAAAACTTAAAGATTTTTGTTAAATTTGAATTTTGGTTGCTTTGGAATGTTTATAGGTTAGGAGAGTGTTAAATTCTGTTTTTATGCTTCTTAAAAAAAAAAAAAACGGGCATCGGCGCCCAAGCGCGCAGTGCGCGCGCGCCGCTGTGGTTTCACAACTCCTAGTACTAAAACCCGAGAGTTGTGCCCACTTTATGCCTACTTTGTGCCAGGCGATCCGCGCGTAAGCAAGCATGGCGCGCGCGTGCCGATTGTCCCTGCTGCATCCGCGCCTGAGCACGCATAGCGCATATGCGCGGATTTGCCCCCTGTTTTTCTCCTTTATCCTTTCTCCTTCTTTCCTCTTTTCTTCTTCTTTCTTTCTACTTTTTTTTTCTTTTTCTTCTTCCTCTCTTGAAAAAAAAAATTTTTTTCTCTCTTTTATAATAAAAAAAAAAAGAAATAAACTTTTTTTCTTCCATCCTCTTTTATTGTATTTGCTTATTTTCACTCATTGCATTTTAATTTTGTTTTTATAATTTGTTCTTATTTTCTTTTCTAAGTTTCTCATTTTAATAATGGTGTTGGATTCTTATATTCAATTGTTGAGAATTTCTTAGTTCATCTTGGTGCTTTGTGACTTGTCTGACATTAATTGTAATATTTGCTCTACACACAAGATTAGTGCTTTAGTCCTTCCTAACTCATGATCCCTTGTTTTTATACCTTATTATCATTGAGTTAGGATGGGACCAAATGCTCTCATGCTTATCACTAATCTTGTTCGTGTCAATTGTTGATTAATCTTGATGCAACATGCTTTTCATCTCATGTGCCTATGCTTTGACTTTACTCTTGCATCAAGTATTAGTTGATATGTCCTTTGCCTATATTGCTTTCTCACTTACATGCGTAGCTAACATGTAGTGAGAACCTTACTCTTATTTGGCATTAGCCCCTGCCTATGTTCTATTTGCTTTGATATCTTTGATGTAGGCTTAATTATCCTTCTTTTTCTTTCCTTTTAGGTTGGCCACCAAGAAGGAAAGGAATGGAAAGCTTCTAATGGGGCAACAAACAAGCTCACCCACACAACCTTTTGAAGAAGCTCAACAAGTTGAAGCAACCCATCCACCTTGCCCTTCTTTGCATGCACCGAGGACGGTGCAAATTTCTAAGTGTGGGGAGGTCGTCCGACCGACCTCCATGGGTAACAACTTCCTTTTTCAACACCAATTTTTTTTTTCAATTTTTGTCTTTGTTAGGTTAGTTGTTGCATTCCATGATAGGTTGCATGCTAGTTAGAAATTGTACATATTTTACCACTTCTTTTTATGTTAGGACTACTTGGTTAGGGTGATGATTTCTTTTCCAAGAAACTGTTTTTAGGGCACCCTACCAATTTAAAAATTTTTTCTTGTTGAACTTGCTTGAAGAATTTATTTTGGAACATGGTTTTTGAGTTAAGAACACAAGCATGTAAGTTTTGAGCCAATGGTGTGGTTACATCTTATAACCACTTATTTTCATTCTTGTGTGCATTATTCTCTTTCTATGATTGTAATCTTTGATTTGTTTGATTCTTTATGTCCATTATTCCATGTATACATGAATTTATATTATTGAGGCCATCATTTCATTTAGCTCATTTACCCAAATAGCCTACCTTTTATCAACCATTGTTAGCCAAATTTGAGCCTATTAAATCCCTTTTGTTCTTGATGTTAGTACATCACTACCCCTAAGTGAAAAACAATAAATGTCCTTGATTTGGATCTTTGATTAGCTTAGACTAGTGAGAGTTTGTATCATTTGGGTATGGAAAACTTGGGAAATTGGTTGAGGTAAAAGTGTATTTTGTATTTTTGTTAAAAATATTAAGAATTGGGTACATATTCATGCACTATATGTAAAACCATATACATTGGTACGTTTTTATATACTTAAAAAAAATGTGTAAAGAAAAAAAAATATAAAAAAAAAAAGAGAAAAGAAAGCAATTAAAAGGGGGACAAAAATGCCACAAAGTAAAGTTTAATAAAAATCAATGCATATGGAATGTGAATTAAAAAGAATGCATGAGTATGTGAAAAAAGTGGGAATCATGGGTAGCTAGGTATTGTATTAGAATTGTATAGGTTGTTATATGTGTTTGGTGAGAGCTTAGGCTAATCAAAGATGCAAATTTTAAGCTCACTTGACCATATGCATCCTTACCTTGACCCTAGCCCCATTACAACCTATGAATAAGTCCTCATGATGAATATATGCATGCATTGAATAATTGTTGATTGTTAGATGAAAAACAAATCTTGGAAAGCATGATTAGAGGAGAATTGAGTGAATTGATCCTATACACTTGAGCGAGTAGAGCGGATACACATCCGGTGAGAGTTCGATGCTCAATTCCTTGTTCCCAGCTTTCATGAGCTTTTTTCTTGCAAGTCTATTTGAACTTTATTTTGATATTTGAATTGGTAGAGTTTGTGAGTCGTCATATGACCTTTGCCCTACTTGCTCATATATGTTCTTGGGGACTGATTTGCTTTTAACCAAGTAGATAGAGTCATATTGCATTTAGTAGCATTCATGTAGATAGGTGCATATAGTTTATTTGCATTGAATAAATGTTCATACCCTTTTCTTGTCCTTCTTTATTCTTAGCATGAGGACATGCTTGGTTTAAGTGTGGGGAGATTTGATAAACCCCGATTTTGTGGTTCATCTTGTGCTTATTTTGGTGGATTTTATCAACTTTTCTCACATTTATTCAATGAAATAGCATGGTTTTGTAATTCTCCCTTGATTTGTGCTTAAATGTGAAAACATGCTCTTTAGGCCTTAAAATAGCTAAATTTAATTCACTTTAATTTTATTTGATGCCTTGATGTGTTTGTTGAGTGATTTCATGTTCATAAGGCAAGTATTGGATGGAAGAAGTGAGGAGAAAAGCATGCAAAGTGGGAGAACTCATGAAGAAATGAAGGAACCGTAAAGTTGTCAAGCCTTACCTCTTTGCACTCAAACAACCATAACTTGAGCTACAGAGGTCCAAATGAGGCGGTTCCAGTTGTGTTGGAAAGCTAACATCCGGGGCTTCGAAATGATATAAAATTCAATATATGTTGCTTCGTGTTCAGGGGCACGCGTGCCGATGCTGTCCGTGGCCCACTTTAATGAAATCGCCCCCAGCGATTTTGCAGCTCATTTTGGGCCCAATCCAACCCATTTCTGATGCTATTGAACCCAAAGATTGAAGGGGGAATGAAAAAAGTAGTCATAGTTTTAGTTTTCATCATGTTTTAGGGTAGAATTCTAGAGAAAGAAGCTCTCCCTTCTCTCTAAAATTTAGGGTAGTTTAGGTTTAATTTTCTTAAATCCACTTTCAATTCTTGTTTTGATTTAGTTCTCCTTTTAATTTCTTGTTGCTACTACTCTATTCTTCTTAGTTCTCTTGTTAATTTTACTTTTATGTCTCTTTTATGTTTATGAATGCTCATGTTGAATTTGTTTACATTCAATGAAATTTAATGTTTGATGTTCTTTTATTGATGATTTGAGTTGTTGATTTACTTTTCTTGCAATTGGTAGTTGGTAGATTTTACTTTTCTTACACATTTTACTATGCTTTCCTTTTGTACCCACCAAGTGTTTGATAAAATACTTGGTTGGGCTTTAGAGTAGATTTTGAGCATTCTTTGCTTGGAAAGAGTAATTAGGCAATCTTGAGTCATGAAAACCTAACTTATGTTGGTGATCTAGAGTTGTTAGCTAATATTGTTTCCATTGACGCTAATCTTTTGCTAATTTAATTAGTGAGTTGATTAGGACTTATGGAATATTGTTTCCATTGACGCTAATCTTTTGCTAGTTTAATTAGTAAGTTAGTTAGGACTTTTGGATTGAGATTAGCTAGTCTTGTTAGACTTTCTCTCATGAGATGACATAATGAGATAAATTGTTGTTATTATTATGGTATGATTAATTAGTCTTGTTTGATATTCTCCCTATTTGTTGGAGTTAACTAAATAAGATGAATTAATCATTGCATGACTAGGATAGAAAGCCTATGATCTCAATCTTTGTCATGAATGTCTCTCTTTATTAATTGCTTTCTTTAATTACTCTCTTTACTTTTCTTGTCATTTATTTTAGTGTCCCCTTATCAATCAAAAACCCCCTTACCCCTTCATAGCCAATAATCATACATTTCATTGCAACTCTTCGTGAGACGACCCGGAGTTCAAATACTCTGGTTAATTCTTATTTGGGGTTTGTTAATTGTGACAACTCAAATTTTTGATGTGGGAATTGTTTGTTGGTTTAGAACTATGCTTACAACGAAGTAATTCTTTTTATAAGAAGAAAATCTAAACCGTCGAGCAAAACTCTTTCATCAATGCCTCAAGGGATACACTTTCCTCCACAAACTATTGGGAGCAACTCAACACCTCTTTAGGAGATTTGAGTTCTAACAAGGAGCAACTAAGAATGGAGCACCAAGTGCACTGCATCATCCTCCATGAAATCAGAAAGGACTAAAAGGCCATGAGAGAGGAGCAACAAAGGCAAGGAAGAGACATAGAGGAGCTCAAGCACTCCATATGATCTTCAAGAGGAAGAACTAGCCGCCGTCACTAAGGTGGACCCGTTCTTTAATTTCCTTGTTCTTATTTTTCTGTTTTTCGGTTTTTTTATGCTTTTATATTTTGTCTATGTTTTTGTCTTTATTACATGATCATTAGTGTTGAGTGTCTATGTCTTAAAGCTATGAATGACTCAATGAATCTTTCACCTTTCTTAAAATGAAAAATGTTTTCTGAAAAAGAAAAAGAAGTACATGAATTTTGAATTCTATCTTGAATTTAGTTTAATTATTTTGATGGGGGGGCAATACTTTTTGTTTTCTGAATGAATGCTTAAACAGTGCATATTTTTTATAGTGAATTTAGGAATGTTAAAATTGTTGGCTCTTGAAAGAATAATGAAAAAAGAGAAATGTTTTTGATAATCTGAAAAATCATAAAATTGATTCTTGAAGCAAGAAAAAGTAGTGAAAAAACAAAAGCTTGCGAAAAAAAGGGGCGAAAAATAAAGAAAAAAAAGAGAAAGAAAAAGAAAAAGCATGCAGAAAAAGCCAATAACCCTTTAAACCAAAAGGCAAGGCTAAAAAGATCCAAGGCTTTGAGCATTAATGGATAGGAGGGCCCAAAGGAATAAAATCTTGGCCTAAGCAGCTAAATCAAGCTGTCCCTAACCATGTGCTTGTGGCGTGAAGCTGTCAAGTGAAAAGCTTGAGACTGAGCGGTTAAAGTCATGGTCCAAAGCAAAAAGAGTGTGCTTTAGAGCTCTGGGCACCTCTAACTGGGGACTCTAGCAAAGCTGAGTCACAATCTAAAAAGGTTCACCCAGTTATGTGTCTGTGGCATTTATGTATCCGGTGGTAATACTGGAAAACAAAATGCTTAGGGTCACGGCCAAGACTCATAAAGTAGCTGTGTTCAAGAATCAACATACTGAACTAGGAGAATCAATAACACTAACTGAATTCTGAGTTCCTATGGATGTCAATCATTCTGAACTTCAAAGGATAAAGTGAGATGCCAAAACTGTTCAGAAGCAAAAAGCCACTAGCCCCGTTCATCTAATTAAAACTAATCTTCATTGATAATTTTGGAATTTATTATATTTTCTCTTATTTTATCCTATTTTGTTTTTAGTTGCTTGGGGACAAGCAATAATTTAAGTTTGGTGTTGTGATGAGCGGATAATTTATACCCTTTTTGGCATTATTTTTACATGGTTTTTAGTATGTTTTAGTTACTTTTTATTATATTTTTATTAGTTTTTATGCAAAAATCATATTTATGGACTTTACTATGAGTTTGTATGTTTTTCTGTAAATTTAGGTATTTTCTGGCTGAAATTGAGGGACCTGAGCAAAAATCTGATTTAGAGGCTGAAAAAGGACTGCAGATGCTGTTAGATTCTGACCCTTTTGCACTCGAAGTGGACTTTCTTGAGCTACAGAAGCCCAATTAGCACGCTCTCAATTGCGTTCGAAAGTAGACATCTTGGGCTTTCCAGAAATGCATAATAGTCTATACTTTTTCCGAGATTTAATGGCCCAAACTGGCGTTCAAACGCCTACCAGAGACCCTTTTCTGGCGTAAAACGCCAGAACTGGCACCAGAACTGGTGTTAAACGCCCAAACTGGCATCCAAGCTGGTGTTTAACTCTAGAAATGGCCTATGCACGTGTAAAGCTCAATGCTCAGTCTAAGCACACACCAAGTGGGCCCCGGAAGTGGATTTCTGCACTTAGTTACTTATTTTCTGTAATCCTTAGTAACTAGTTTAGTATAAATAGCACTTTTTACTATTGTATTAGAGGATTATGATATTATCATCCTTGGATTTGAAGGCTGGCCATTTGGCCATGCCTAGACCTTTTTCTCTTATCTATTTTCTATGGTGGAGTTTCTACACCTCATAGATTAAGGTGCGGAGTTCTGCTGTTCTTCATGAATTAATGCAAGTACTATTATTTCTCTTTCAATTCACGCTTACTTCTTCTCCAAGATATACTCTCGTACTTAATTCAGTGAAGTCAGAATGAAGTGGTGACATGTGACAATCACCCACTATCTTCGTTACTCGCTTAGCCAAGATCCGCGTGCCTGACAACCACAAGCGGTCTACATGATGTTCAACGTAGTCATTGGACGACAGCTGGAGTATATTCTCTTGGGTCTTTGATCTACAGACTGAGTTCGGGAGATTGGAACCTTCGTGGTATAGGCTAGAACCAATTGGCAGCATTCCTGAGATCTGAAAAGTCTAAACCTTGTCTGTGGTATTCCGAGTAGGATCTGGGAAGGAATGACTGTGACGAGATTCAAACTCGTGAATGTTGGGCGCAGTGACAGTGTGCAAAAGGATAGAGAGATCCTATTCTGATGCTAGTGAGAACCGATAGATGATTAGTCGTGCGATAGCTATACCTGGTATTTTTCATCCGAGACGAGAAATTCGACAGTTGATTAGCCGTGCAAAAACCGTACCTGGTATTTTTCATCCGAGAGGATCATACAGCTTTCCATGGAAGGGAGCACGCATGATTGAAAGAAAACAATAGGAAAGCAGAGGTTCAGAAGCAACAAAGCATCTCCAAACGCTTATCTGAAATTTCCACCAATGAATTACATAAGTATCTTTATTTTATTTTAAGTTTTGTTTATCTTTTAATTATCAAAACCTCATAACCATTTGAATCTGCCTGACTAAGATTTACAAGATGACCATAGCTTGCTTCAAGTTGACAATCTCCGTGGGATCGACCCTTACTCACGTAAGGTATTACTTGGATGACCCAGTGCACTTGCTGGTTAGTTGTGCGGAGTTGTGAAAAGTGTGATCACAATTTCGTGCACCATGCGTACGCACAAGAACCATACAGCCATGTGAGCGTGCGCACAACATCTTGTGTGTGAGCACAAGAAGAAAATCAGCACGCACACATCCCAGCACGTGACTCACTTAATGGAAATCGCTGGGAGCGATTTCTGGGCCTCCAGAGCCCAATTTTTGGACTTCTGAAGCTGATTCTGGCTATATCAAAGAAGGCCTCACTCCATGTGAAAGGGGGAGGGAGAAATTAGAGTTAGTTTACCATTATGTAGGTTGTTTTCTAAATAGAAAAGCTCCCTCTTCTCTCTAGAATTAGGGTTTCTTGGTTTAATTTTCTTGTAATTTCTACTTTTAATTCTTGTTTTCATTTAGTTTCTTCTAAATTTCTTTGTTCTATTGCCTTAATATCCTTAGTTTATCTTGTCAATTTCTCATTTTGGTTATTTTTATGTTTAAGCACACTCTTGTTATTTTAATTAACATTTAATGCGATTTATGTTTTCATGTCATTTATTGCTTTATTGAGTTGCTATCTTTACTTTCCTTGCTTGGTAGTCGTAGCATTTATTATTTCTTGTTATTTTATCATGCTTTCCTTTTATGCCCACCAAGTGTTTGATAAAATGCTTGTCTTAGTCTTTACATACTTTTTCTCCACTCTTGGCTTAGAATTGGTGACTTTGGTGACCCTTGAGTCATTGATGTCCATTCTTGTTTGATATATTAGAGTAGTTAGTTAATTTGGTTTCCCTTGACTCTAAGTGACCCATTAGTGTTGACTTAGGACTTAGGGATTGGAATCAACTATGCCTATTTGACTTATCCTCGATGTAGGGTTGACTAAGTAGGATTAACTCTTCATAATCATCATGTGTTTGTGGTCAATGTCTAGGATAGGTAACCTTATCTCTAAATCCATGCCAAGGGGTTTCTTGCATTTTAATTTTCCTTGCTCTGACTTTTATCGCTTTGACTTTTATTTCTTGCATATTTAGTTTTCACACTCTTGGTTGAGAAATCGGGTGTTTGGGTGGAGTTGAGTTGTGGATGTCCATTCCGCATTGTGTGAGGATTGTTAATTGGTTCAGTTTTCCTTGACTATAAGTGACCCACTAGTGTTGACTTAGGACTTAGGGATTGGAATCAATTATGCCCTTTTGACTAATTCTCAAGTAGGATTGACTAATTGGGATTAATTCCACACAATTACCATGTTTGTGGTCCATAACTAGGTTAAGAATCCTTAATTTCCCAATTTTCACCAAGAGCTCTGTTTAGTACTTAATTTCCATTTTCATTGCCTTTACTTGCTAATGATCGGATTTCACACCCCAAACAAAAATTGATGAATCCGTTCTTTTGGCAAGCGCACCAAAATTATCGTCAAGTAATAACCCACAGTGGAGTGGGATCGTATCCATAGAGATTGGTAGATTTGAGCAATTTTATTCAATTGGTGAATTAGTTAAGCTAAGCAAGATAGATTGTAATTGCAGAATTGTAAACGGGCAGAAACATAGATGGCTTGAAAGTAAAGAAAAGTAGTAAAATGCAGAAAAGGAAATGACAATAATGTAAAGTGCATAAACATAAATGACTCAAAAGTACATGGGAATGGGGATTTGCAGAATATAAAGAAAGCTATAAAGAATGTGGAAGATAAGGATAGGGAGATTTCATTGAGATTAGGAGATGTTGTTTTCTTTGGATCAAATCTAATTCATCTCATCTTCAATCATACAACTCATTGACCTCTTGGCAATCATGATTGACTGAGCCCCAATTGGTGACTCAATCTCCCAGATCTTGATCAATAGCCAATTCCTTGGTCTAATTGCTCATGAAGAGAGATATGCTTGGTCCCTGATTATACCACACATCATCATAGGTCCAAGTAGAGGGAGGATTATATGTCACCATATCTGGTGCATGAAATTGTGATTACACTTTTTACAACTCCGCACAACTAACCAGCAAGTGCACTGGGTCGTCCAAGTAATACTTTACGTGAGTAAGGGTCGATCCCACGGAGATTGTCGGCTTGAAGCAAGCTATAGTTATCTTGTAAATATTAGTAAGGAGGTTAATGATAAAAATGATTTTTGTTTATGAAAAGTAAATAACATGAAATAAATGGTACTTGTGATTCAGTAATGAGGAACAGGTTGAGGTTCCGGAGATGCTCTGTCATCTGAATCTTTGCTTTCCTACTATCTTCTTCTCCAAACACGCATGGCTTCCTTCAATGGCAAGCTGTATGATCCTCTCGAATGAAAAATACCAGGTACAATCTCTGCACTCTGTCAGATTTCTCATCTCGGATGAAAAATACCAGGTACAGCTACCGCATGGCTAATCATCTATCGGTTCTCATTAGTGTTGGAATAGGATCTCTATCCTTTTGCACGCTGTCACTGCGCCCAACATTTGTGAGTTTGAAGCTCGTCACAGTCATCCCTTCCCAGATCCTACTCAGAATACCACAGACAAGGTTTAGACTTTCCAGATCCTAGGAATGCTACCAATTAGTTCTAGCCTCTACCACGAAGATTCTGATCGCACAGACTCGGTCCGTGGATCAGAGACCTAAGAGATACGCACTCAAGCTGTCTCCCAATGACTACGTTGAGCTCAGATAGAATGGGAGTGGTTGTCAGGCACGAATTCATAGAATTGAGAATAATGATGAGTGTCACAGATCATCAGATTCTCTATATTGAAGTACGAGTGAGTATCTTAGAATAGAATCAAGCGTGATTGAATAGAAAACAATAGTAATTGCATTAATCCATTGAAACACAGCAGAGCTCCTCACCCCCACCTATGGGGTTTAGAGACTCATTCCGTAGAAGATACAATATGAAATGTAAAATTGTCATAAGTTCTAAATGAATCTCTAAAAGTAGCTTTTATACTAGACTAGTAAATTAGGTTTACAGAAAATGAGTAACTAAGTGCAGATAGTACAAAAATCCACTTCTGGGACCCACTTGGTGAGTGTTTGGGCTGAGCTTTCATGCTTTCACGTGCATATGCCTCAAGTTAGAGTTAAACGCCACCCTGGGTGCCAAAATCGGCGTTTAACGCCAAGAAATGTGGCAGTTCTGGCGTTTTACGCCAGAAAAGGGTCTCTAGCTGGCGTTTTACGCCAGTTTGGACATTCAAATATAGGGAAAAGTATGAACTATTATATATTGATGGAAAGCCCAAGATGTCTACTTTCCATCTCAATTGAGAGCACGTCAATTGGGCTTCTATAGCTCCAGAAAATCTACTTTGAGTGAAGGAGGGTCAGAATCCAACAGCATCTGCAGTCCTTTCTCAGTCCCTGAATCAGATTTTTGCTCAGGTCCCTCAATTTCAGCCAGAATTTACCTGAAATTATAGAAAAATGCACAAACTCATAGTAAAGTCAAGAAATTTGATTTTTGGATAAAAACTAATAAAAATATAAGAAAAAGTAACTAAAACATACTAAAAACTACCTAAAATCAATGCCAAAAAGGGTATAAATTATCCGCTCATCAATATCCAAACACCAAAATCCAGATACTACTCAAGTGTGAGAAGGGATTTCTAGCATATTTTCATGTTTTCTTTTCCAAGGTTTCCATGAAACCCATTTTGCATTCAACCTTTTTTCCAAGAAGATTGAACACTAAACATGAAGAACGAAATTCCTTCTAGCAAATCAAAGAGAAGATGAAGAGAAGAAGAAATTCATTATGATTAATCCATCAAGTACAACAGAGCTCCCTCTCTCAATGAGAGGGAATTTAGCTACTCATAGCTCAGAGAAAAGTACAAGAGATGGAAGAGATGATAAAGTGTAAAAGTAAATCTAACTATGCTTCAACTAATAGCTCAACTGCTTAACCCCCCTTTTCTCAGTACTTTCAGGGGTTATTTATACTACTCCTAACACTAGAATAAAGAAAAAATACAAAAGATAAAAGAAAAATACAATTTGGAGGGAAAAGAAACTCAATAAACGTGACCTTCCAGCTGGCTTGTGACTGGTGCTTCAGTGGCGTGTCACGCCCATCTCTAAATCTGGCTTGACGCGCTATGCCAAGCTCTTCAAGTGGCACACCCTCCTTTCATGGCATCTTTGGCGTGCCACGCCTTCGAACCCAAGTGGCACGCCCAGGCTTTTTCCTTCTCCCTTTCTTCTCTGGAAAGTTGAACTAGCGTGGCACGCCCAGGGTCTGGCGTGCCACGCCCATTGTGGTTGCCTGATTTTCTTCTCTGGCCAATTGAACTAGCATGGCACGCCCAGGGTCTGGCGTGCCACACCCATTGTGGTTGCTTGATCTTCCTCTCTGGCCAATTGAACTAGTGTGGCACGTCCAGGGTCTGGCGTGACATGCCCAGCATTCTTCTTTGATCCAGTAGCTGGCGTGCCATACCTGGGTCCTCAAGTGGCACGCCTAAGTGAGACTCTAGAGCTGGCGTGCCACACCTTCGACACCAAGTGGCACGCCCAGCCTTTGCTTTGGCCTTTTTATCATTGGTGTGCCACGCCTGGATTCTCAAGTGGCACGCCTAAGTGAGGATGAGAGCTTGGCATGCCACGCCTTCGACACCAAGTGACACGCCTAGCTTTGCTTTGGTCTCCTTGAGTGTTGGCGTGCCACGTCTGGGTCTTTAAGTGGCACGCCCAAGTGACAATTGAGGGCTGGCGTGCCACGCCTTCACCACCAAGTGGCACGAGTCTCCTCTAACTTTTATCAACTGCCAATTCCTTGGTCAATTAATTCCAATTAGGGGGTGAAGCTTAATTCTAGTTATTATGTCATAAAAATCCTAATTATCCAAATATAAAAGGATTATATGTCATGTATCCCATTAAGTCCAGATAATTAGAATTTAGGAGAAATTGTTTTCAAGCTGTTGTTCAAGTAAAAAGCTTTTCCAAGTTATACAAGAACTCAATTAGAAAGAGGGTCATACTTCTGTTCCACCCAAATTCATAAGATAAAGAACGAAAATAATTCTTAAATTATAAATTAGTACATGAATTAAAATAGAAAAAATAATATAATCAATCCATACAATAGATAGAGCTCCTAACCTTAACAGTGGAGGTTTAGTTTCTCATGGAAAAGAGTGAAAACTAGGATTCTGGTAAACTGTAAATTGGGCTGAGGTGGAATAATGTTGGAATCCCCAGAAGAGAAGTTTCTTTTCTCTTTTATATCTAATCCTAATTAAATTAAAATCTATTTTCTAAAACTAATATAATATCTTTTCCTATTTATAAAAATTAAAGTTTAAATCAGAATTAATTATAGCAATCAGCGTTTTCTGCGTTTTCTGCACGTGGCGCATGTCACGCGTATGCGTCAGTCACGCGTACGCGTCGATGGTCTTCTTCGCGTGTGATGCGTACGCGTCAGATCGGTTGCTGGTTGGGAGTATAGAATGCCCAATGAAATCTAGCCAACCTCTAGCAACTGGTTTTAGATCTCCTCTCTTTAGCTGGTTTGGGACACCTTTTGAATTAGTAATCCACTTAGTTCCAGGGAGGCATATGTCCTCTAGAACTTGATCTAGCCTTTTATCCTTGGCCATTCTCCTGTTAAAGGACTCTGGATCATCTTGTATTTGAGGAAGTTTGAGAACTTCTCTCACTTTGTCAAAGTGGAGGTAAATAATCTTCCTTCTGACCATAGTCCGAAAGGAGTAAAAAGCAGTTCCCTCTAATCTTTGCTTTTCTGTCATCCACAGATTTGCATAAAATTCCTGGACCATGTTTCTTCCAACATGTATCTCAGGATTAGCCAGGACTTCCCAACCCCTATTTTGATTCTGTTCTTGGATTTCCGGGTATTCATCTTCTTTCAGATTGAACCTAACTTCCGAGATCACTGATCTTCTGCACACAATTTTGAAATAATGGTCTGCATGTTCTTTGGTGCAGAAATTCTCATGCATCAAACGTGGTTTTGGATTGCTTTCTTTCTTGTCTCTTGAAGCGGTTTGTCTTCCTTTGGGTGCCATGAGATTAGTTTGTTTTAGCTCAGGGATCACGAAAAGCACACCAAACTTAGAGATTTGCTTGACCTCAAGAAAAATAAAAAGAAAGAAGATGAATAGATGGAGAGAAGGATTCGAATGATGGATGAAGAGTGGCTGGCTGAATGTGTATTTAAAAGGGAGGGAGGGAATGGGTTTCGAAATATTTTTGAAAAAGATAAGATAGAAATACATGATTGATAAAAGATACAATTTATAAAATATGAGAGAATTGAAAAAGATATGAGAAAGTTAAATCTGAATTTTTGTGAATGCACCTAAGAAATAAAAGATAAGATGGATGAATTGAAAAGATTTAGAAAGAAATTGGAAAGGTAAATGAGTTTTTTCTTTTAAAAACATTTAAAAAAAAGGATTGAAAAGAGTTTATAAGATTATTAATTTTTGAAATTGAAAATTGAAAGATGAATATTTGTAACATTTTTATGCAGAAAATTATGAATTAGAACATGAAAATTTAAAAAAAAATTGAATTGGAAACAAAATTACCTCCCCCTTGCTGTTTTGGCGTTAAACGCCCATCTAGTGGCCATTTTGGGCATTTAATGCCTACCCTAGCTGGCGTTAAATGCCAGAAATCCTTCTTTACTGGGCGTTTTTCTAAATGCCCAGAATGCTGCCATTTCTGGCGTTAAACGCCCAGAATGCTGCCCATTCTGGCGTTTAATGCTCGGAATGATACCTTTACTGGCGTTTTAATGCCAGTGAGCTCTTTTTCTCTGTGATTCTTCTGCTTTATGTTCTGAACCTCTATTTTCCTGATTTATTCACTGAAATGTATTAACTAATCATGAGCAACAAAATTAAATAGACTTATATAATTGTTATAAATATCTAATTTTTGATAATGGCTCGGTTGCCTCCCAACAAGCGCTTCTTTACTGTCTTTAGCTGGACTTTTGCTGAGCTTTTAATTTAGTCTCAGTTTTGAGCAATCTTGCTCAACATTGCCTTCAAGATAATGTTTGACTATCTGTCCATTGACAATGAACTTTTTATCAGAGTCCATATCCTGAAGCTCTACATATCCATATGGTGACACGCTTGTAATCACATATGGTCCCTTCCACCGGGATTTTAATTTCCCAGGCAACAATTTGAGCCTAGAGTTAAACAGCAGAACCTTCTGTCCTATAGATGACAGCTTTCTGTCATGCCACCTTTTTTCTTTCTCCTTGTAAATTTTAGTATTTTCAAAAGCATTGAGTCTAAACTCTTCTAGCTCATTCAATTGGAGTAATCTCTTTTCTCCAACTAACTTTGCATCAAGGTTTAAGAACCTGGTTGCCCAGTAGGCCTTGTGTTCCAGTTCCACTGGCAGATGACATGCTTTTCCATACACAAGCTGGTATGGAGAGGTCCCTATAGGAGTCTTGAATGCGGTTCTGTATGCCCACAAAGCATCATCCAGACTTCTTGCCCAATCCCTTCTACGGGTACTTACAGTCCGTTCCAGGATTCATTTTAGTTCTCTATTCAAGACTTCAGCCTGCCCATTTATCTGTGGATTATATGGAGTTGCCACTTTATGGTTAATTCCATATCGGACCAGAGCAGAGTCAAGTTGTTTATTGCAGAAGTGAGTGCCTCCATCACTGATCAGTATTCTAGGGACATCGAACCTACGGAAGATATGCTTCTGAAGGAACTTCATCACTGTCTTAGTATCATTAATGGGTGTTGCAATTGCCTCCACCCATTTAGATACATAGTCTACTGCCACCAGAATATAAGTGTTTGAGTATGATGGTGGGAAAGGCCCCATGAAGTCAATACCTCATACATCAAACAACTCAATCTCTAAGATCCCTTGCTGAGGCATGGCATAACCGTGAGACAGATTACCAGCTCTCTGGCAACTGTCACAGTTACATACAAACTCTCGGGAGTCTCTATAGAGAGTAGGCCAATAGAAGCCACATTGGAGAACTTTTGTGGCTGTTCGTTCACCTCCGAAATGTCCTCCATATTGTGATCCATTACAATGCCATAGGATCTTCTGTGTCTCTTCTCTAGGCACACATCTATGAATTATTCCGTCTGCACACCTCTTAAAGAGATATGGTTCATCCCACAAATAGTACTTTGCATCAGAAATCAATTTTTTTTGTTTGCTACTTACTGTACTCTTTGGGTATGAATCTCACAGCTATATAGTTTGCAATGTCTGCAAACCACGGTACTTCCTGAATGGCAAAGAGTTGCTCATCCGAAAAGGTTTCAGAGATCTTAGTAGGAGAGAGGGACGCTCCTGCTACTGGTTCTATCCGGGACAGGTGATCAGCTACTTGGTTCTCTGTCCCTTTTCTGTCTCTTATTTCTATATCAATCTCTTGCAGAAGCAACAGCCATCTTATGAGTCTGGGTTTTGAATCCTGCTTTGTGAGGAGATATTTTAGAGCAGCATAGTCAGTGTACACAATCACTTTTGATCCTACTAAATAAAATCTGAACTTGTCAATGGCATAAACCACTGCAAGCAACTCCTTTTCTGTTGTTGTGTAATTCTTCTGTGCGTCATTTAAAACACGGATAGAATAATAAATAACATGCAGAAGCTTGTTATGCCTCTATCCTAATACTGTACCAATGATATGATCACTGGCATCACACATTAGTTCGAATGGTAATGTCCAGTCTGGTGCAGAAATGACTGGTGCTGTGACCAGCTTAGCTTTCAGCGTCTCAAACGCCTGCAGACACTCTGTGTCAAAGACAAAAGGTGTATCAGCAGCTAGCAGATTGCTCAGAGATTTTGCAATTTTTGAAAAATCCTTTATGAACCTCCTATAGAATCTTGCATGCCCCAGAAAGCTTCTGATTGCTTTAACATTGGCAGGTGGTGGTAATTTTTCAATTACCTCTATCTTAGCTTGATCCACCTCTATTTCTTTGTTCGAAATTTTGTGCCCAAGGACAATTCCTTCAGTCACCATAAAGTGACATTTCTCCCAATTTAAAACCAGGTTAGTCTCTTGGCACCTTTTTAGAATAAGTGCTAGATGGTCAAGACAGGAGCTGAATGAGTCTCCAAATACTGAGAAGTCATACATGAAGACTTCCAAAAATTTCTCTACCATATCAGAGAAGATCGAGAGTATGCACCTTTGAAAGGTTGCAGGTGCATTGCACAGACCAAATGGCATCCTTCTGTAGGCAAATACTCCAGATGGACATGTGAATGCTGTTTTCTCTTTGTCCTGAGGATCTACTGCAATTTAGTTGTAACCTGAATAGCCATCCAAAAAGCAGTAGTATTCATGGCCTGCTAGTCTTTCTAGCATCTGGTCTATGAATGGTAAAGAAAAATGATCCTTTCTGGTGGCTGTATTGAGCCTTCTGTAGTTTATACACATACGCCACCCTGTAACTATTCTTGTAGGAACCAGTTCATTCTTTTCATTATGAACTACTGTCATGCCTCCCTTCCTGGGAACAACTTGGACAGGGCTCACCTAGGGGCTATTAGAAATATGATAAATAATCTCAGCCTCTACTAACTTAGTGACCTCTTTTTGCACCACCTCCTTCATGGCTGGATTCAGCCGCCTCTGTGGTTGAACCACTGGCTTAGCATCATCCTCTAATAGGATCTTGTGCATGCATCTGGCTGGGCTAATGCCCTTAAGATCACTTATGGACCACCCAAGAGCTGGCTTGTCTGTCCTTAGCACCTGAATTAGTGCTTTCTCTTCCTGTGGCTCTAAAGTAGAGCTTATGATCACAGGAAAAGTGTCATCTTCTTCCAGAAATGAATATTTCAGGGATGGTGGTAGTGGTTTGAGCTTGGGTTTAGGAAGCTTCTCCTCTTCTTGAGGAGTTTTCATAGGTTCTTCTGTTTTCTCTGGTTCCTCCAGATCAGGCTGAACATCTTTAAAAATGTCCTCTAGCTCTGATTCGAGACTCTCAGTTATATTGACCTCTTCCACCAGGAAGTCAATAATATCAGCGCTCATGCAGTCCTTTGATGTGTCTGGATGCTGCATAGCTTTGATAGCATTTAACTTAAACTCATCCTCATTGGCTCTCAGGGTTATCTCCCCTTTTTGGACGTCAATGAGGGTTCGTCCAGTTGCTAGGAAAGGTCTTCCTAGAATGAGAGTTGCATTCTTGTGCTCCTCCATTTCCAGCACTACAAAGTCAGTGAGGAAGGCAAATGGCCCAACCTTGACAATCATGTCCTCAATTATGCCTGATGGAATCTTAATGGAGCCATCAGCAAGTTGGTGGCATATCCAGGTTGGTTTAACTTCATCAGTCAAACCAAGCTTTTTGATAGTGGATGCAGGTATTAGGTTGATACTTGCCCCAAGATCACATAGAGCTATCTTGGTACAAGAACCCTCTAATGTGCATGGTATCATAAAGCTTCCAGGATCTTTAAGCTTCTCTGGTAAGCTTTTCGGAATGTCACTACAAGAAAAACACCCATTTAGATACACTTGAAAAGTGTAGCCAAAAGTGAAAAAATTGATGCCTTAGGCTACGGCTACGCTTTTTGAGGTGATTCCTATTCGGCCGTTGCCTATTCTCAAAGGCTACGCTTTTCTGCACCAAGGGCTACGCTTTTGGCGTTTGGAAATAGGCTACGCTTTTCAAGTGATGCTGTCCATGACCAAAGGCTACGCTTTTCAGCTTTCGTTCTTCCAGAATAGGCTACGCTTTTTAACGCTACTGCATCACTTGTAAAGCGTAGCCACATTGTATACCATAGCTACTTTTTATAAGCGTAGCCTTAGGTCCCTCTTTTTTTTTCTGTATACTATAGCTACTGTATATAAGTGTAGCCTTAGGTCTCATTTTTTTTCTTTATACTATAGCTATGGTATATAAGTGTAGCCTTAGGTCTCGTTTTTTTTTTTGTATACTATAGCTACTGTACATATAAGTGTAGCCTTAGGTCTTTTTTTTTCTGTATATATATAGATAATTATCTAATAATTATTAATACAACATAATAGTTAATATAATTACATGTATAAATGAATTGAATATTACAAAATAAAAATAAATACATAATTATACTAAATAATTTCTTTATATAATAAAAATTGTCTCTAACCAAAATATATTTATAACATTGATCCAAAAGTACTAGAATAAAGTTAACTGTAAAAATTCATGCAACTCAAACTAAAGTAAGCATAGCCATATCAAAACCATAATATCACTTAGCCAATAAAAGTATCTTCTAATAAAAGTCATTAGTCAACCATACATGTAAAGATTCTAAATAGCATTTTATCTTAGCCAATAAACCACAATAATAGTCAGCTTAATCTTCATTGCTTAATCTTCATTGTTACCCTGCATAATTATATAGAAAAGTAGTTAAAAAAATATTCATAATGACATTTGTAATTATAAAAATTAAATGGAACACGTAGTCATAGTAAACCAAGAAAGCATATACTAAAAAAAATAATATGGCTATACAACTTCAGAATACAACTTTCAGCCATAGCAATACAACTTCAGTGTTAATAAAGCCAACAAACATTTTCAGCCATAGAAATTAATGTAAATGCAAGTAAAAAACTATGGAACAAGGAATAGATAAGGACATACCACATCTAAGTTCGGAAAATGTGTTGATCCATGGCCGCTATTCGCATCAATAGGAGACTGTTGGGCGTCTTGTAATAAAGCTTCTAGTTCTTCTGGCCTCATTCCAGGTTCCGATCGCTGCAGTAATAACTTGATCATATTTCGCAACGCATGAATCTCTTCGTCTTGTTTTTGCTGTTTGGCCTCTTGTTTTTGCTGTTGGGCCTCCATGTGTCCAAGTTTATCCTTCAGACTGGACACTTTCTCTTTGTGCTGATTCTTGATTTCATTAATTTCAGCATATTTTTTTAAATCAGTCTTTGTCACAGATCTTCCATACAACCTTACCCGACCTGGTTGTTCTTTCCCGAATATGGCCTCAAAAGCTTCCTCTTCTGTTTTACCAGTAGCTTGGCGGTGTTGGAAGTCTTCCTGCATAGAAGAAACATTTAAAATTGAGTTAGTTACCGTATCCTAAATTTGAAATGTAATTATGAATGATTCAATGAACTCTTACAACAGCAGTTTGTGTTTCCTCATCCACTTCTTTCCTTTTCCGACTTGTTCGGGTAGCAATGAACATCTCAAACCTTTTTGGTTCCTCCTTTGTTTCCTTTGTTGCTCGCTGCAAAACAAGATCATACTTTGATTTCTTCCTTCAATTTATGCAAATATAAATTCTAATAAATATAAATCTACTATTTACCATAGCCACTCGTACTCTTCCGAAATTAATTGGCCCCATGCAATGTGGAAACTTCATATTTTCCTTGTGTTGCTTGTTTCTTTGACTTATTGACTGGAAATGAATAAAAAGTTAGCATACAGTTACTAAAACGTGCAGCATAATGAGTTAGGAAAATATACTAGCAAGGCTGCATTATTAAGCTAAAGCACTGAACACTACCCAAAAGCAAGCATAAAAGATCTATTTATAATACATTGGAGCACCTGTTCAATTTTTTCACAACTGTAAAAATTCACACTTCACATGATCAAGTAAATTCCAGGGACATCTCATCTCCTGTAAAATATGCTTACCCATACCCCTCATCATTCAATCAGTTAATTCCAGTGACCTATGTCAAGTTCAATTTCCTACATAGTAGCATTCTCATTGAACAAGTAAGTATTACCTGGGTATCCCCTAAACCCTGTGAAATTAAAAAAATGAGTGGAGAACTTATAACATATGAATGGAACAAAACTACATAGCTATGAGATCTACAAAGAATAATTATACACATAACACAAGAAACAAAGTATACATACATATAAGTCAATCCACTAAAAGCAAAATTCAGATGTGGTTTTCATGAGAAAATCTATTACTCAAATTAAATAAAAAAATAATTTGGCAGAAAGTGTTATATCACATTGAAAAATAGAACTTGATAGATGACTATACAAAGGTTTTCAACCACAACTATTTACAGAAGCAACCAAAACTTATGGATAATTCAACTTTTCCAAGTAGTCCACACCACAATTAGTGTTATATCAGTTGCATCCTATGCAGAACTGTATCAAATTTATAACTGTTTCCAGATTGAAGGCTTAAAGAATCAGGTCCCCAACTCAAGAAACAGAACAAAACCCCACTTCCAAATCAGAAGCATCAGATGCAGAAAAATTACAAAAGTAAATTCAAGGGAAAAAAAGTAAAAAAGGAGTCATTCACCTTCTCCTCTTCTAAACCATAGATTCAGTATGGTCTAAAAAGCTATTCTGCCATTCACCAGAAGCTATGCATATAACTTTCAGATAAAAAATAATACCTTTGCAATGAGATAAAAAAGTAGCTAGCCAAGTAAAAAGGCATATAGACATCACATAATGCTGAAACACTTAATAAATTTTCTTTTAATAACAATAATTCAGATCCAATCAGTAGAGCTGCTTCACATTAATAACTAAATACCATATTGCTCTTTCAATAGTCAAATAGTTTCACATGAAAATTCGACATATATAGTCTTTTACCTGGATTAGAGGATGACTCCAATAATAGATCAATTTTATGAAACCACTTTCTGGTACTTGTGGGGGTCGATTCTTCACCATATCTTCAATAGTATCATAGGGAACGAAGTGCTTTTGCTTAATCTTTCCTTTGAACCGCTTCCAAGCATCTCGAATCGCTTGCACTACCCACTTTTCTCCACTGTCTGGAGGAGAAACTTGGTCTGCATGATTATAGGTAATTGTTATATGCTCTTGTGCTGAATAAAAAAACTGAAATCAATAATTACCAAGTGTCTTACATTAACATAGTCCCACATGAACTTCTTAGCTTTAGGAGGAACAGCATGCCAACTAGTGTACAAAAGACTAACGAATCTTTTATTTCTACCAATAGTGCCAACAAAACTAGTTAAATTAGAAACACTTTGGTCGGTTGGTCCTACGGGCTGTCCAAGATCAAAAGTGACTTCTTCCTGCTGTTCCATAGTCCTTGCATAAATCTCCTTGCAAGTTGTTTTTTCACGGGTTTTCTTCTTCTTTGGCTCTCCTAGTTTCATTAATTGGTCAACATCAGATTATGCTTAATTAACTCGAGATCAACAAGCATATAAAGCAAACAAGTACACAAATATAAAAATTATAAAAATTATAAATCTGACCTATGTAGTTGATACCATGAAGTGGACAAGTTTTAGCTATTCCAAAAATCGATCAAAGCACACAACTTTTAAGTTCATTCCACATCATGGACTTCACTGAACTACGCATTGCAAAACTACATCAATTGCATCCATCAAGGCACACAAAACTTCAGTTGACTTAACCACTTCAACAAATTCACTAAACTACCATAGCAAAACCACAACAATTGGATCAATCAAATAACAGACAAGCTTCTATTCAAATAACGCTAACTCCACCAGCCCTCAATACTTGGACCAACCAATGCACCCAAACTCATTGACAATACTGAACTATCCTCCACGCTCATCAAGCTGACCGATATTCTTAAACAAAGTTCCAAATCGAAAGAAATCTTAATTTTACAACCTCAACAATTAGATCAATCATAACACACAAACTTCGAATCAACTAACACTATATTTACCAGCTTCAAAAAACTAGATCTACCAGTCCAGTTTTTCTATAACAATTTTTTAAAAAAATAAATATTTATCATCAATAGAAACAGAGCAAAACAGTACCTTCTTCATCATCAATGTCCTCCATCACATGTTGATAATAGTCTTTATCAAGTGCCATGCTTTCTTCCCCGTCCTCACTTAGTTCAGTGCTTGGTCCTTCAATTTCCACATCTATCCCATTTTCCTTTAAGAATTCGTCAATTGTTGTAGCCTTTACTCCTGCCATCCTTTTACCCTTTGTTGATATTCCTTGCTCCAATATTGCACTTTTATTTTGTGGGGTAGTTTCAGGAGAAGGCAAAGTTGTGTCATTTTGTCCTGTTTGAGTCTCTTCATCTGTGAGTTGAATATTCTGCTGCTGCCCTATGTTGATTGTGAGTTGAGTAGAACTTGGATAACTCCGCTCTTGGCTTAGATGTAATGACCCAATTTTCAATATGTCTAGATCATACCAGAAACTGAGCGCTACCAATTTGTCTTCCTAATTATTATCTATTATTTATCATATGAGCCTGATTCGTTGTCAAAAACGTAGTTAATTGGCGGGATATTTTTTTTTTTGAAAACATTTGGATTAATAGACGGAATCATTCATAATCAATTCACAACTGATAACAGATAAAACAGTTATAAACAACCACACATAAATACATCACAAGCAATCAACAACATTCAGTGATCCAACTTTTATTTAAGTATAGACTTTTAGTTAGAACACCCCTAGATATAACTAGATAATAACTATATACATATACATACATACAACATCCCAGGTCCTGACCTGTTCAAGAGGTCCCTAAGTTGGCACCTAGGCTAGCCTAGACTCTATACTCACCTAGTCCCTCTAAACTACTAAAGCAAGGGAAAGTACGTTCTAAGTCTTCAAAAATCAAGTCAAGTCGAATGTCATCAAAAGGTAGAACATCATCTGCTACTCCTCTGCACGATTAGACATTGCCATAGGACGTCTCTCTGGTACCTCATCAAGTAGCCATACAACAGGAGTCTCGTACATAGGATTTAGGCTAAAGTGCACATACGAATGGGGTGCAGACGTTGGCTGGTCTCTCAGTATATACATATAAACAGAAAATGAGATTTACCCTAGACTCAGAAGACTACCTAGAGCGGAATCCTTTTTGCAAACGGTCGTCAGTGAACTACGGAAGGGTACTCATGCTTCCATCTGAAGGGGGAAGGGAGAGAGAAGGGGTAAGAACTGGGGAGTTCTTAGTAGGGCCGGGGTTATTAGTTAAGTTCATTAATTTGTGTCGCTTAGCAGATATATAGCAGAATACCGAGAAGTAGTGAACAGAAGATACAGATAAATAGAGAAAATAGAGAAAACAGAAAGCAAAACACAAACAAAAGAATACAAGAAAACAAAACACAGACACAGTGAATAGAATACAAACAGAGGAAACGCACAACCAAGTATGATGCATGTCTGTCCTATGCAGGCCATGAGCTCACGTGTCGGTTTACACCCTGTGATGAGCGGATAATTTATACGCTTTTTGGCATTGTTTTTACTTAGTTTTTAGTATGATTTAGTTGGTTTTTAGTATATTTTTATTAGTTTTTAATTAAAAATCACATTTCTAGACTTTACTATGAGTTTGTGTGTTTTTCTGTAATTTCAGGTATTTTCTGACTGAAATTGAGGGAGCTGAGCAAAAATCTGATTCAGGCTGAAAAAGGATTGCTGATGCTGTTGGATTCTGACCTCTCTGCACTCGGAATGGATTTTTTGGAGTTACAGGAGTCCAATTGGCGCGCTTCTAATTGGGTTGGAAAGTAGACATCCAGGGCTTTCCAGCAATATATAATAGTTTATACTTTACTCAAGGATAGATGACATAAACTGGCGTTCAACGCCAGTTCCATGTTGCAGTCTGGCGTTCAGCGCCAGAAACAAGTTACAAGTTGGAGTTCAACGCTAGAAACAGGTTACAACCTGGCGTTCAACTCCATAAACAGCCCAGGCACGTGAGAAGCTTAAGTCTCAGCCCCAGCACACACCAAGTGGGTCCCAGAAGTGGATTTTTGCACTATCCATCTTAGTTTACTCATTTTCTGTAAACCTAGGTTACTAGTTTATTATTTAAACAACTTTTAGAGACTTATTTTGTACCTCATGACATTTTAGATCTAAACTTTGTACTCTTTGACGGCATGAGTCTCTAAACCCCATTGTTGGGGGTGAGGAGCTCTGCAGCGTCCCGATGAATTAATGCAATTATCTCTGTTTTCTATTCAAACACGCTTGTTCCTATCTAAGATGTTCATTTGCGCTTCACTATGAAGAAGGTGATGATCCGCTACACTCATCATCTTCCTCAATCCATGAACGTGTGCCTGACAACCACCTCCGTTCTATATTAGATTGAATGAGTATCTCTTAGATTCCGTAATCAGAATCTTCGTGGTACAAGCTAGAAACAGTTTAACTTTTCATATAATACTTAACCCTAGTCGCAACTCAAGGACTAACTATGTTGCCCTAGTTCGTTCACTAATTTCTGTCTGTTTTTCTGTCATTAAAACTTTACAGACTTTTCCTTGATTTTTATCTCTTCTTTAACTTTTATATTTCCTTTATCTTTGCCTCACTAATATGTTTTTACCACTCCCTAAGTGTTTTATAAAGGTAATTATATGATTCTGCGCTTAAAGTTGTCTTTCTAAAGCTTTTACAGAAAACTGCCTTTTCTGCATTATTTTATTATTTTTATTAAAATATTATTTTTAATTAAATATTATTATTTAATATTTTATTATTATTTATTATTTTATTAATATATTTTCGAAAATTACCCCACTTTAACTTTTAACCTTTAAAATTCACTTTTTACCACCGGTAACTTTTAATATTTCTACTTTAACCACCCTAACTTTCAGAAATTACCAAATAACCCCTCAAACACCAAAATAATTACAACCTTACCCTTTTTAAGATCTAAAAGGTGTTCTTCAATATTTTTCACCACACTCAAAGTGTTCTTCGTGTTCTTCGTATATTCTTCAAATTCTTTCTCTATTTTTACCCGTTTTTCAGTCTTTTCAGCAACCGATTTTTACCAAAATTCAAAATAAATTCCCAGCCACTAAAACCCCATCTTTTCTACATGATTTTAACACATATTGAACCTCAATTTAAGCTCTAGGGTTCGTTTTTCCAGCTTCTCCAAGAACATGAACTCAAAGCTTAAATTTCATCAAATTTCATCAAAATTTCACCAAATTTTCACCAAGAATCAATCATATATGCAACCAATTTTTAGCACAGCCAAGTCATACAACATTCACACAACTCAAAGACAAATAATCAAGATTAATTTTGTTACATCCTACCTTGATTTGCTACTCCAAATCCGGTTACTCTTTGAAGTGTTCTTAAAGCACTTTATCCTCCTAAAACACATCAAGAACAACTTTAAAACTCTAAAACATCAACTAAACGAACTTCAGCAGCATCTTAGAAAGGTTATCCTCACCTTAAACGTGCAGGAAATCAAAGATCTTTGACCCACAAGTCAAGCTAAGCAAGAGATCTAAGGAAGAACATCAAGAAAACACTTGTTTAAGCATGTTTCCTTGTGCTTTGCAGATGACTAAAATCCAGCTTCTTTGACGTGGATTTCTTTTGTCCTTTGGTTGCACGCATCTCCAATTGACTTTCTGGTTCATCCACCCTTCGCTCTGATTTCTCCTTGTCATTAGCAGCTGCAGCTTCCATTTCATATTTCTTGCGTTCAATTACAATCCTTTGTCTCTTAGCCTCGAATTGTCTAAGCAAATTCTTACTTGACGTAGCTTTAAGATCAATAAATTCCTTATTCCTATATAAATAAATTAGTTAAGTAGAGTCAATATACCCATCAAAATCAATATAAGAAAAATGTAAGAGACTGACAAATTAACAAAAAAATAAGTATTACTTACAAATAAAACCGTGAAGAAGAAAACTTAAGTATACATATGTACATATTAAGCAATAAATTGCTTAGGATGACCAATCAGAATCAGAATCTCCAATGAAGTCTGCCTCATATTCTTGGGCAGAAGTCACTTGGGGAACCATTTCAATAACCGTGGGTCGTAAATCAGTCCTCTCCAGAATAAGTTCACCATCATCAGCTGATATGGCAGGGCTCGTTATACGCTCGTGTTGTTCACTATAGTGTGTTTGACGGGCCTCAGACTCAGATTCGTCGCTTGTTTTAAATAAGTCTCTTGGGACAGTTTCCATAACATAATGTTTGTTATGTTCATATGGATCTTGCACATAAAAACACTGATGTGCTTGAGATGCTAGTATAAAAGGTTCATCCTGGAAGCATTTCTTATGGAAGTGAACAAATGTAAGACCATACTTATCTCTCCCAGCATCGTACCACTCACACCGAAATAAGACAACCTTAAAACGCTCAAAATAGTCTAACTCTACTATCTCAAACAACCTGCCATAATAAGCTACATTGTCTTGGATTGGACTTTGATCTTTATTACTTGCAAAGCTTGAAGTTAAAGCAGTTAATGTGACACCACTGTTTTGTATTTTTCTCCTTGCCTCACGTTCCACCGTGTGAAACCTGTATCCATTAATTACATATCCAGAAAATCTTCTTGCAACAGAGCTTGGACCTCGAGATAATTCTTTTTGCCAGAAAGGCACATTTGGATCCCTCGCACGAGTTTCAAACCACTGCGCGAACGTTTTGTTGTGAACTTTTGCTTTTCTCCATTTCGTTCCTCGCTGATTGTTAACCTCTTCCTCATGCTCTCTATAATTAATAATAGTTAGGTTTGATCTAAAAAATATAGGTGAACTTGATCGAAATAAAAAAAAGTTTAATTAAGTTACCTAACATAATCTACCACTTCTTCACAATTGTGTAATACATACACATGGGCTTGAGCAATTGATCTGTCATCTAGATTAATTGGTTCTCCACTTCCCACGCCTAACGAACGACCTTTGTTAGAAAACAACTTTGATGGCACAACTTCGTCTTCGTTAGGATCATCATCATTCCGAGGCCGCTTATTAAGTCTTGTTTGCACACCTCCATGCAAGTATCTTGAGCAGAAAGTTAAGCACTCCTCAGCCAGATATGCCTCTGCAATAGAACCTTCGGGCCGACTTCTGTTGCGAACATATGACTTTAATGTACACATGTACCTTTCCAGAGGATACATCCAACGAAACTGCACCGGACTTCTCAATCTCACCTCATTTGCTAAATGAATGGGAAGATGAACCATTATGTCAAAAAAACTAAGGGGAAAGATCCTCTCAAATTGGCATAATGTTTCCATAATCTCTAACTCCAGTAAATCTATCTTTTCCAGTGTGATGAACTTTTTGCACAAGCGACGAAAAAAGGAACTTAGTCGAATCAACGGAATGGCCACATGATCAGGAAGGACGCTTTTAATCGGTATTGGTAGTAAATAGTAAAGCATAAAGTGAGCATCGTGGGTCTTATACCCAGAAACTTTTCTTTCTCCTAGATGTACACAGCATGATATATTCGAAGCACTGCCATCAGGTAGTTTTGTTGTCTTCAAAACACCACAAAAAACTGACTTCTCTACAGGAGTAATAGAAAAGCATGCCTTTGCCATTATTCACCTCCTTTGGTTGAAGATTTTTCCAGATACCCAAATCTTTTAAGTCATATCGAGCATTCAAATGGTCCTTTGTCTTGCCTGGGATATCAAAGAGAGTTCCAATTACACTGTCAAGTATATTCTTCTCTATGTGCATGACATCTAAGTTGTGACGCAGTAGGTTCTTGTGCCAGTAAGGCAATTCAAAGAAAATTGATCTTTTTTTCCAATTCCATGGGAAACTATTTGATGTACTTTACTTCTTTCCAAAGACATTCTCAGCATTTTGTAGCATCTCAAAAATTTCGGGTCCTTCTATAACAAGTGGAGGGGGTCTTAATTCCTGCTTCCGATTAAAAGACCTTGTATTGGTTCTCCATGGATGATCCATGGGTAAAAAGACACGATGGTCCATATAAATTGTCTTCCGATAGTGTTTTAGTTGTAAGCTACTGGTATTTTTGTTGCAACAAGGGCACGCCAACTTTCCCTTTGTACTCCACCCAGACAATATAGAATAAGCAGGAAAATCGTTGATTGTCCACAAAAGAGCTGCCTGCATTTGAAAGGTCTCATTCTTTGACGCATCATAGGTTTCGACCCTTTTTTTCCACAACAACTTCAAGTCTTCTATCAATGGTTGTAGATACACATCAATGTCTTTACCAGGTGATTGTGGCCCAGGAATAAGCAAAGAAAGCATACAATATTCGGGTTTCATGCACATCCACGGAGGCAAGTTGTATACCATCAACATCACGGGCCACGTGCTCCATTAAATGTTCATGCTACGAAATGGGTTGAACCCATCACTTGACAAGCCTAGTCTAATATTGCAAGATTCTTTTACAAATTCTTCATCGATTTCATCAAGATTCTTCCATGCCAAGCCATCAGCAGGATGCTTTAACATCCCATCTTTTACGCGCTCCTCATTATGCCACCTCAGACTAGCTGCCGTCTTTGAGCACATAAATAATCTCTGAAGTCTTGGAATTATAGGAAAGTATCTCAGAGTCTTTGCAGGAATAGAACGACCTTTCTTGTCAGGTTGGTTCTCGCTATTATCACTGGAATTTTTAGTATATCGAGAAGTTCCACACACACGACATTGTTTTTCATCCTTTAGTTCTTTTCTATACAGGAGGCAATCATTAGGCAACCATCAATTTTTTTATAATCCAGACCTAAATCTCTTATCATAGACTTTGTCTTATGGAAAGATGAAGGTATGTTAATGTCAGGCATTGCCTCTTTCAATAGCTCAAGAAGTGAAGTGAAGGAGGCATTGCTCCAACCGTGCAAACACTTTAACAAGTACAGACGGATGGTAAAAGATAATGTAGAAAATTTCTTGCAACCCGGGTATAACTCTTGACTTACCCCATCTATTAAATTGTAAAACTTTTTAGCCTCTTCATTTTGACCTACAGTAACACCCTCAGCATGAGATACATCTCCAAATGCATCATTAAGCAGTCCTTCGATGTCATCGCGTGCACCTTCTTCATCATCCGTGTCATCGTCAACCGCCATCGGGATTGCCCATTCGCCATGATTAATCCATGTTCTATATCCCTTAACAAATCCGTCGGCTACTAAATGGTCGAATACCACATCTCTTCTATACCAATTAATGTTACAACACCTCTTACAAGGACATTGAATTTGTCGTCTGTCCGGTTCTCCCTCAGAGTATGTAAAGTCTAAAAAACTAATAACACCATTGATATACTCTTCGCTATACCTCGGTAGATCCATCCAATCCTTTGGCATATCACAAAACCTAATCGATAATTATTAAATTTTTTAGGCGGAAAATTTATAAGGGGTCGCAAAGTGAAGATTAGAAGAATAGAGGAGGCAGGGTGTTATTCGCTACAAAGGGAATGGACAATGAAAAGGACATTCAAAGACTTATAACTAGGTTGGGAAATAGTTCCTAGTCTTAGAAGTAATTCTCTAGACACCCATTGAGGTAAAACAAATAAAGAGAAACATAGAATTTATAGTACAAATATAATAAGTTAAATTGCAACTTCAAAACTAACAAATCAAAAGAATTAAAGTATGCATTGTACCTTGCCATGACACGATCAACGTTTTGACAAAATCTTCTTGGAAGACCTTAACCAAAAACTTTCGCCTTCAACCTTAACCACGAATAATTGTAAAAATTACAGACAAAAAAAATTGTAATTGCCATATCCAACCATTTAACCACGAATTTAGCACAATCATCATTTAGCAAGAATTAAATTGATATAATCGAACAGATTTGGGACCCAGCAGCAGCAGCAGCAATTAAATCATTCAACAGATAACGGCAATCTAATGGATTAAAAATACAAAATATTATTGTGTAAAACTATTTTATAAACAGCACGAGGGTGGACTTTAATAATGAAAAGAGTTGTAATAATAGTAATTTTTAGGAAACAGTTCTAATTAACTTTATGCAAGCTGATTTTTTCACACAAAGTTGAAGGAATTAAGAAATTTTAAGCGGAGAGAGTTTTAATGTTTCCTTTTTTCAGTCAAATAATTCAGATTCAATTCATTTTCAATTTCATTGGGTTTTGACTTTTTTTATTACTATAATTAAAGAGACCAAAGAAATAAATGCCACCTCTCTTCAATCTAATCCTATTTAATTACAGTTTCTTGAATCTCAATCAACAAAGATTAAAGTTAAAGTAGACAAACAATAATTAGAAATTAACTTCTATAACTCATTTGGGCAGCATTTCCGAATCAAAATTTGAGATCTACAAGCATGTTACCTGATTAACAGCAGAATAAGCAGATAAGAAATCAAGATATTTGTTTCCCTCTGGATCCCACACAGCAACTCCCTTTGCTTGAGAAAACACAATGGGAATTGGATGGTAACTGCATTTGAATCAGAAAAGATCATTTCAATTATCAGCCTAAAATAATTAGTTAAGTTAAACTCGTTAACAATTAATATAAATAAATAAAAAAAAGAAGTCTCAAAACCAAAGCAAATCCCCATCATCCTTCTCTTTGTTAAAAATAAAAATAAAATGCTCAATAGTGATAAACTCAGACCAAATGACACTCAAATGTATTTGAAATAAGCTGAGGAGCATAAAGAAAACATAAATTCATAGTCTCTACTGAAGTGATAGACTGCTCAGCAGACAAAGAGGTATTATTACTCGCAATTAATCCCTTTTTCATTTTTTGAGTAGAATTGAGGATCTAACCCGATCAAAGAGAAACACATAAAGATAAGAATAGTTAATTAATTTGGTCCCTCCATATATAAAAAATCCAAATTAAAGTTAATTAATTTGCTATACTATGTCATTTGCCAAACATGTAATAATTAAGGCTATATATATAGCTTCCTTCTTTTTCTCTATGTATATACAAGTAGAACCATATACTTTGCTCTCTTGTTACCTCCAATCATGCAACCATCTGCTATATCATACATATGTCATTGAACAAACACAACACTAATAGCACTATAAGTAGGACAATTTATCCTAAAGACATAATAAAAATTGATTATACCTATTTAGAGCAAACAAAAATATGTAACTTATATACCACAAATTTGTAAAGTTACACCTCCAACTATTAAAAATTCTCTATCGTATAAATATGTTTAGGTAGATGGTTTGGAAGTGCCTTTACCCTTCAATATTAGTATTACAGATTTATGCTTGTGCTTTTGGTCATCTACTAATCTTACTGCCACTCTTGTTTCTTATACCCTATGGTTTATCCCAACTATGTAATGCTCAGAGACATCTATGTATCAGTATAAAAAAAATGAAAAATGAAACGAATTTAAAAGGTAAAAGTTGTGTGTCAGGTGTCACCATAAAGATAATATGAATGCATTTTTAATAATAAAGAAAGCTAACTTACAAAATGAGCTATGGCACTGAGATTCTCAGGAAAGGACCGTAGCAATTTTTGCTTTGTGGATTCATACACACCAACAAAAATCGCAGATGCTCTGTCAAGAGTGGATGGATAATAAGTTATTTATCGATACAGGGATTAACCTAGTAAACACAAGCCTGAGAAACTATAGCTAAGGATTGACATGGTAAAAGAAAAGGACAAAGTATTGCCACAAAGGAAACATCATCTATAGACTTAAGTTCCTATATTTTCAGTCAGGGAAGAAAGTTAGCATAAGATTGAATAAGTTAAAACACTAATGAGATATAAGTCCAAATAATTTAAATGAGATTTTAAGCTACTACAAGGTAGAATGCATCTCGTAAACTATGTATTCATGGGACAAGTTCTCATTTTATTAGATTGAATGATTGATTATAAACTGAAAAATATTAGCTCAAATATGAATGCTTTATCAATGGCAAAGGGTAAGGTGTACAAGAGAGTTCACTCACGGTAAGACACCAGCAAGATTTCCAGCCAACCCTGAATATAGACCTTTCAAGATAATTTGCCCTCCACCACGAGCAACTTAATATAGGAAGGAATGAGATGTAAAATGAAATCTTAAGTACAATGTAGATGTAAACACAGATGAAGTAGCCTTATAAGCTTACTCATATATTAAATTCACCTGTAATTGAGTTTTGATGGTATCAATGGGGTACAAAGCTGTTTCTACAACGACTCCGGCAACACCTCCAGCAATGCAACCATCTGTCATATCATACATATGACATTGAACAAACACAACACTAATAGCATTATAATCAATGCATATACTAAATCTTCAACTGAAATAGCAATTAAATTTTTTAATTAAGGCTATATATATAGCTTCCTTCTTTTTCTCTATGCATATACCAGTAGAACCATATACTTTGCTCTCTTGTTACCTCTAATTAAAGAACCATATACTACTTTTAATTTCTATCCAGAAGAACTATTCAATACTTTTTTCTATACAGAAGAAACCTTATTCATAGAATTATTCGTGACAGAAATATATTAAGGAATCTCGATTTTCTTGTCTTACCGGAGGCAATTAAGGAAGCAATAAAGAATCATAACCAATTAGTTCCATGTGATGGCAGTGACTGCATTTCATTTTTCTATTACACAAACAAATATGGTTTAGAACAACAAGCAACCTCTACTCAATTCAGATTTTAGTAAACAACAACTGAATCACTTGAACTAAATCAAATTTCAGATTTCACTGATAACAGGCAATTAGTGTACCAAACCCCCAAATTAAAAATCCTATATCGGAACCCTAAACCTCCAATTTCAGAACCAAATAAAAATCTATACATACCTTCTCGACGATGGTGAGCAGAGAGAACGATGATGCTAGGCGCGCGGCGACGGTCGGCACAGAGACAACAAGCGTGAGATGCAATGGTGAGAGCAAAGACAACTTGGTTGAGCGGCGACAGTGAGCGCAGATACGATGATGGTGACCAGTGATGGTGAGAGCAGAGACTACGAAGGTAGATGAATAGTCTGGGCGGCGCGCTACGATCAGTGCAAGAGGGCGACTTAGCTTGGAGCGACAGTCAGTGGTTAGTGGTGAGTGCTGTGTGGCGGTGAGTGGTGAGTGGGGGTCAGTGGTGACTGGGGCTTCTGATTCGCGATGCAGGAGGGTTTTCTGAGGGTGATGACGAGCTGAGAGTGATGACGATGATGTTTTCTTCTAAACGGGTGAAATGGTTCTTTGTGAGCTGAGTGTATGTGAGCTGAGTGTATGACGATGAGGGTTTTTCTTTGTGAAAGGTGAAATGGTTTTCTTTTCTTGGAGGGAAAATTTTCACTAAGTGTGAGCTGGATAAAAAGTTAAAAGGGAAAAAATTTACAAGTGTTAAGAGGGAAAAAATTTACAAGTGTTAAGTTTTTAGTTCTAGATACATTAGGCATCACTTTTAAAATGCACCCAAAACTTAATAAATAGGCTACCCTCTAAAAGCGTTCCATTTGATACGAAAAGTGAATTTATAGGTATCAATCTACGACTACGCTTTATAAGTGATTTCTATAATACCTAAGGCTACACTTTTTAAATGATGCCATAATTGTGTATTCTTTTCTCTTATAAAAGGGCCACACGGAGAAAAGCGTAGCCTATTCATAGAATAGGCTACGCTTTTCAAATGTAGTTTAAAAAAAGTGTGGCTGAATGGGTATTTTTCTTGTAGTGATGACTGCACTGCATTCTTCAATGAAGAAAACTTTTTCAGTTTCTCTCCAATCCTTCTTATGACTTAAATATCTCTTTCATGAACTTAGCATAAGAGGGTATTTGCCCAAGTGCCTCTGCAAACGGAATCTTTATTTCAAGAGTCCAGAGATAGTCTGCAAAGCGGGCAAGTTGTTTATCCTATTTCACTTGGCGGAGTTTCTGAGGATAAGGTATCTTGGCTTTATATTCTTCAACCTTAGTTGCTGCAGGTTTACTTCCTACAGAAGTGGTTGGAGAAGCCTGCTTAAGGGAGTTGTTATCAGCACTTGCAGGTGTCTGATCCTTTATGGGTGTTTGAACGCCAGAATTGGGTGCTTTTTGGGCGTTTAACGCCAGATTGCCACTCTTTTCTGGCATTTGAACGCCATAATTGGCCATCCACTGGGCGTTTAACGCCAATTTTTCCCCCTTTTCCGGCGTTTGGACGCCAGAATCATTCCTCTCTGGGCTCTTACTGTCCTCAGAGGGATTTTGGGCAGTGGCTTGGTCATCCTCTTTCAGTTGTTCCTTTCTTGGCTTTCTGCTGCCTTGAGTTGAGACATTCAATGTCTTCCTACTCCTTAAATGAATAGCTTGGCACTCTTCTGTTATCTGTTTAGATAGCTGCTGTCTTGTCTGATCCAATTGTGATGCCATATTCTTGTTAGCATTTTTAGTGTCTTGTAGCATCTCTTTAAGTTCTGCTAACTATTTTGTTATAAGAAGCAGTTGCTGATTAAGTTCAACAACTTGTTCTGGAGGACTCACTGCTTAAATACAGATGTTAATTTCTAGCAACTGTATCAATGAGCTCTTGAGCCTCTTCAATTGTCTTCCTCATGTGTATAGATCCACCAGCTGAGTGGTCTAGAGACATCTGGGCCTTTTCTGTAAGCCCATAATAAAAGATGTCTAACTGCACCTATTCTGAAAATATTTCAGAGGAGTATTTCCTTAGCATCCCTCTGTACCTCTTCCAGGCGTTATAAAAAGATTCATTATCCTCTTTTTTAAAGCCTTGGATGTCCAGCCTTAGCTGTGTCATCCTTTTTGGAGGAAAATATTGATTCAAGAATTTATCTGACAACTGTTTCCATGTTCTTATGCTTGCTGTGGGTTGGTTATTTAACCACCTCTTAGCTTGATCTTTTACAGCAAATGGAAACAGTAATAATCTATAGATATCCTGATCTACTTCCTTATCACGTACTGTGTTAGCAATTTGTAAGAACTGTTCCAGAAACTCAGTAGGTTCTTCCTGTGGAAGACCGGAATACTGGCAATTTTGCTGCACCATAGTAATGAGCTGAGGGTTTAGCTCAAAACTGCTGGCTCTGATGGGGGGTATACAGATACTACTCCTATAAGAAGCATTAGTGGGGTTAGCATATGACCCCAGAGTCCTTCTAGAGTGTTTATTTCCACTTGTGTCTATGATGGAGAAAGGGAGATGATGTGGATTGTAAATAGAAATTTTATTTCCCCTTTTTTTTTGAAAAATAAAAAAATAGAATATTTTTGTTTTTATTTTATTTAATTAAGGATAAACCGAATTTAAAAGAAAATAAAATAAAATAATTGGAAAATAGAATATATGTTTCGAAAACTAAAAGAAAAAGAAATAAAAGAAATTCGAATACTAAAATGATTTATTAATTAAAAAGATTTGAAAAATTTTGGATATGATTTTCGAAAAATGAAGAGAGAGAAAGTAGTTAGGAAGTTTTGAAAAAGATATGTCTTAAAATTAAAGATACTTGTAAGAAAATAAATAAATAAAAGAAAAGATTTGAAAAAGATATGATTTTAAAATTTTAAAGATTGAAACTTTCTTACAAGGAAACACCAAACTTAAAATTTTTCAATCAAACTAATAAAATAGGACAAGTGATTCGAAAATTATGAATAAGAAAAGAAAAAGATTTTGAAAAATTTTATAAAGGATTTTCAAAAAATAAAATAAAAAAGAAAATTGAAAAAGATTTAAAAAGATAAATTTTTAAGATTGAAATTTTAATTTAGCTAACAAGAAACTACCAAATTTTAAAAATTTTGAATAAGTCAGCCTAAGGAATTCGAAAATGATGAGTAAATAAAGGAAAAGAATTTTTTTTTGAATTTAATGAGGAAAGAGAAAAACAATAAAATGACACCAAACTTAGAATTTTTAGATCAAAACAAAGAAAACAAACAAGAAAATTTTGAATGTCAAGATAAACACCAAGAACACTTTGAAGATCAAGATGAACACCAAGAACAAATTTTGGAAATTTTTAAGAAAATAAAAACACAAAGGACACCAAACTTAAAAAATTTTATACTTTGGACACTAGTAATTCGAAAATGCATAAGAAAATCAAGGAAAGACATAAAACAAGAAAAACTAAAGATCAAACAAGGAAAATAAACAAGAACAACTTGAAGATTAAGAAAGAACAAGGAACATAAAACTCGAAAATATGAAGAACAAAAAGAACATAAAATTCGAAAAATTTGGAGGAAAGTAAAAACATGCAATTGACACCAAACTTAAAGCATGAAACTAAACTCAAACAGAAAACTCAAAGGAAAATTAAAGATTAATAAAGAAAAATAAGATTTTTGAAAAGAAAATAAAAGACTCAAATTTAATGACTCTAAACCAAAAAGATAAATTTTTCCTAATCTAAGCAACAAAATAAACCGTCAATTGTCCAAACTCGAACAATACCCGGCAACGGCGCCAAAAACTTGGTGCACGAAATTGTGATTACACTTTTCACAACTCCACACAGCTAACTAGCAAGTGCATTGGGTCGTCCAAGTAATACCTTACGTAAGTAAGGGTCGATTCCACGGAGATTGTCGGCTTGAAGCAAGCTATAGTTATCTTGTAAATCTTAGTCAGGAGATTAATGATAAAAATGATTTTTGTTTATGAAAAGTAAATAACATGAAATAAATGGTACTTGTGATTCAGTAATGAGGAACAGGTTGAGGCTCCGGAGATGCTCTGTCATCTGAATCTCTGCTTTCATAATGTCTTCTTCTCCAAACACGCATGGCTTCCTTCAATGGCAAGCTGTATGATCCTCTCGGATGAAAAATACCAGGTACGATCTCTGCACGACTAATCAACTATCGGATTTCTCGTCTCGGATGAAAAATACCAGGTACAGCTACAGCACGGCTAATCATCTGTCGGTTCTCACTAGCATCGGAATATGATCTCTCTATCCTTTTTCACACTGTCACTGCACCCAACATTCGTGAGTTTGAAGCTCGTCACAATCATCCCTTCCCAGATCCTACTCAGAATACCACAGACAAGGTTTAGAATTTTCGGATCCCAGGAATGCTGCCAATTGGTTCTAGCATCTACCACGAAGGTTCTGATCGTACGGACTCGGTCCGTGGATCAGAGACCCAAGAGATACGCACTCAAGCTGTCGCCCAATGACTACGTTGAGCTCAGATAGAACGGGAGTGGTTGTCAGGCATGCGTTCATAGAATTGAGAATAATGATGAGTGTCACGGATCATCAGATTCTCTATATTGAAGTACGAGTGAGTATCTTAGAATAGAATCAAGCGTGATTGAATAGAAAACAGTAGTAATTGCATTAATCCATTGAAACACAGCAGAGCTCCTCACCCTCACCTATGGGGTTTAGAGACTTATGCCGTAGAAGATACAATATGAAATGTAAAATTGTCGTGAGTTCTAAATGAATCTCTAAAAGTAGTTTTTATACTAGACTAGTAACTTAGGTTTACAGAAGATGAGTAACTAAGTGCAGATAGTGCAGAAATCCACTTCCAGGACCCACTTGGTGAGTGTTTGGGCTGAGCTTTCAAGCTTTCACGTGCATATACCTCAAGTTGGAGTTAAACTCCACCCTGGGTGCCAAAATAGGCGTTTAATGCTAGTTTGGGCCATCAAATCTCGGGCAAAGTATGGACTATTATATATTGATGGAAAGCCCAAGCTGTCTACTTTCCAACGCAATTCAGAGCGCGCCAATTGGGCTTTTGTATCTCCAGAAAATCCACTTCGAGTGCAGGAGGGTCAGAATCCAACAGCATCTGCAGTCCTTTTTCAGCCCCTGAATCAGATTTTTGCTCAGGTCCCTCAATTTCAGCAAGAAATTACCTGAAATTACAGAAAAATACACAAACTCATAGTAAAGTCCAGAAATGTGATTTTTGCATAAAAACTAATAAAAATATAATAAAAAGTAACTAAAACATACTAAAAACTACCTAAAAACAATGCCAAAAAGGGTATAAATTATCCGCTCATCAATATCAAAACACCAAAACCCAGATCCTATTCAAGTGTGAGAAGAAATTTCTAGCATAGTTTCATGTTTCCTTTTCCAAGGTTCCCATGAAACCAATTTTGCATTCAACCTCTTTTCCAAGATGATTGAACACTAAACATGAAGAATGAAATTCCTTCTAGCAAATCAAAGAGAAGATGAAGAGAAGAAGAAATTCATTATGATTAATCCATCAAGTACGACAGAGCTTCCTCTCTCAATGAGAGGGAATTTAGCTACTCATAGCTCAGAGAAAAGTACAAGAGATGGAAGAGATGATAAAGTGTAAAAGTAAATCTAACTATGCTTCAACTAATAGCTCAACTGCTAACCCCCCTTTTCTCAGTACTTTTAGGGGTTATTTATACTACTCCTAACACTAGAACAAAGAAAAAAATACAAAAGAGAAAAGAAAAATACAATTTGGAGGGAAAAGAAACTCAATAAACGTGACCTTCTAGCTGGCTTGTGACTGGCGCTTCAATGGCGTGTCATGCCCATCTCTGAATCTGGCTTGGCGCGCCACGCCAAGCTCTTCAAGTGGCACACCCTCCTTCATTGGCATCCCTGGCGTGCCACGCCTTCGAACCCAAGTGGCACGCCCAGGGTCTTCTTAAGTGTTGGTCTTGGCCTAGCGTGCCACGCCTTCAAACCCAAGTGGCACGCCCAGGCTTTTTCCTTCTCCCATTCTGCTCTGGAAAGTTGAACTAGCGTGGCACGCCCATTGTGGTTGCCTGATTTTCCTCTCTGGCCAATTGAACTAGCGTGGCACGCCCAGGGTCTGGCGTGCCACACCCAGGGTCTGTCATGCCATGCCCATTGTGGTTGCTTGATCTTCCTCTCTGGCCAATTGAACTAGCGTGGCACGCCCAGGGTCTGGCGTGCCATGCCCAGCATTCTTCTTTGATCCAGTAGCTGGCGTGCCATGCCTGGGTCCTCAAGTGGCTCGCCTAAGTGAGACTCTGGAGCTGGCGTGCCACACCTTCGATACCAAGTGGCACACCCAGCCTTTGCTTTGGCCTTTTTATCATTTGCATGCCATGCCTAGATACTCATGTGGCATGCCTAAGTGAGGATGAGAGCTTGGCGTGCCATGCCTTCGACACCAAGTGGCACGCCCAGCTTTTCTTTGGTCTCCTTGAGTGTTGGCGTGCCACGCCTGGGTCTTCAAGTGGCACGCCCAAGTGATAATTGAGAGCTGGCATGCCACGCCTTCGCCACCAAGTGGCACGAGTCTCCCTAACTTTCATCAACCGCAATTCCTTGGTCAATTAATTCCAATTAGGGGGTAAATCTTAATTCTAGTTATTATGTCACAAAAATCCTAATTATCCAAATATAAGAGGATTATATGTCACGTATCCCGTTAAGTCCAGATAATTAGAATTTAGGAGAAATTATTTTCAAGCTGTTGTTCAAGTAAAGAACTTTTCCAAGTTATACAAGAACTCAATTAGAAAGAGGGTCATACTTCCGTTCCACCCAAATTCATAAGATAAAGAACAAAAACAATTCTTAAATTATAAATCAATACATGAATTAAAGTAGAAAAAATAATAGAATCAATCCATACAATAGAAAGAGCTCCTAACCTTAACAGTGGAGGTTTAGTTGCTCATGGAAAAGAGTGAAAACTAGGATTCTGGTAAACTGTAAATTGGGCTGAGGTGGAATAATGTTGGAATCCCCAGAAGAGAAGTTTCTTTTCTCTTTTATATCTAATCCTATTTAATTTAAAATCTATTTTCTAAAACTAATATAATATCTTTTCCTATTTATAAAAATTAAGGTTTAAATCAGAATTAATTATAGCAATCAGCATTTTCTGCGTTTTCTGCACGTGGAGCATGTCACGCGTATGCGTTAAGTCACGCGTACGCGTCGATGGTCTTCTTCGCGTGTCACGTGTATGCATCAGTCACGCGTATGCGTCGATGGTCTTCTTCGCGTGTCATGCGTACGCGTCAGTCATGCGTACGAGTCGATGGTCTTCTTCGCGTGTCACGCGCATGCGTCAGGTACGCGCACGCGTCGCTCCTCGCTGGTCATCTCCTTTAATTCTTGTGCTCCTTCCATTTGTACAAGCTTCCTCTCCATCCTCTAAGCCATTCCTGCCCTGTATAGCCTTCTTCTCTTTTTCTGTGGAAGCTCCATCAAATCCAACCAAATGCTACCTAAAATAAATAGAATTGCACACGACTCAAAGTAGCATTCATAGTGGTTAAAAGATAATTAATTCTTGATTAAACTCAATCAAATTAAAAACAAATTCACTAGGAAAAGATAGGAATGATGCTCGTGCATCACAACACCAAACTTAAATTGTTGCTTGTTCTCAAGCAACCAAAACTAATACAAGTTTAAGATGTGAATTTGCATGAAAAATGAGAGTTCAGTTGTAACAACACTGATTTTCGAGTATGCGAGATCATTTCTGAAGGCACGGAATTCACCAGAAGATCAGTAAAGGGAACACCTCTTCTATATCAACAAGTATCTCAATCCTCATTGTCATTATGTCATCCTTAAGCTAGAACCTTTTCCGAGGCAAGCTCGATAATGCAATCGCGAAGAACCTAGTTTTTGAACCGTATTGGTTGGCAGTTTTGATTCTGATTTTCGTAAATAGTCTCTGTTTGACGAACCGGACTCGATTCATGAGAGGAGAGAGATAATAGTATAATATTATCATTATATTAGTATTAAAAAATTCTTGAATGATATTATAAGGTTACCTGGTCTGTTTTAGTTAAAAACACAAAATCGGTTTAACCGGGTTTACGGTTTACTAGTGCAGCTTAGCACCAACACTCTCTGATGACTTTAGCAATGCTAAGGCCTCACTATACATGTTTTATTCTCATAATAAATATGTTACTAGTGTCATTTATGCTAGTAGCTCAGAAAATAATTTTTAGAGATGTTTTTACAAGTGTTCCGATATATCTAGTTTTAGTAGTTGTACACCTGAGATATTTTAATATTATTTTAACCCACCTCCAAGCCAACCAATCACAACTCACCTTACACCCCAAGACCTCCAAGTCTGTCTCATTTCATCATTTTGGCCGAAAATAACAAGAGAGAAAAGAGAGAAACTTTCATGAACACTTAATCTTCAAAGCTTGATTTCTTCTGAACTAAAACTCAAATCAAAACTCCGATTTCACCAAAATGATCCTCTCTTCTTCCTCTACATAACCATGTGACTTATCAAGGCTGGAAATAAGGTGAGATGGCTGTCTCCCTCCCTCTTCAATTTGGTTTTCAAGGAAAACCATGCAAAACATGTGTTTCCTTGATGTTCTTCCTTAGGAATCATGCTTAACTTGACTTGAGGGCCAAGAAACGTTAATTTCCAGCAAGTTTAAGGTGAGATATCTCTTCCTAACATACTGAGTGAGATTTGGTCAGTTGAGAGTTTTTGGATTTAAAGTTGTTCTTGATGTGATTTAGGAGGAAAAAGTGCTTAAGGACCACCTGAAAGTTTAACCGAATTAGGAGTAGCAAAACCAGGTAGGGTTTGGTAAAATTAATCTTGATTGATTGTGTTTGAGTTGTTTGATTATGATATGGTTTGGCTGTGCTTGAAATTGATGATTTATACGAGTGATTCTTGTTGAAATTTTGGTGAAAATTTGATGAAATTTGATGATATTCAAGCTATGAAACATGTTCTTGAGTGCAGCTGGAAAAACGAACCCTAATCCTTAAATTGGGGTTCAATTTGTGTTGAAATCATGTAGAAAAGATGGGGTTTTAGTGGCTGCTAATTTAATTTGAATTATGGTAAAAATCGGTTGCTGAAAAGATTGAAAAACGGGTAAAAATAGAGAAAGAATTTGAAGAATTTATGAAGAACATGAAGAACACTTTGAGTGTGATGAAGAACAATGAAGAACACCTTTTTGATCTATAATAGGGCAAAGAAGTAAATATTTTGGTGTTTGGGGGGTTATTTTGTAATTTCTGAAAGTTGGGGTGGTAAAAGTAGAAATATTAAAAGTTACAGGTGGTAAAAAGTGAATTTTAAAGGTTAAAAGTAAAAGTAAGTTAATTTTCGAAAAGTTAATGATAAAATAATGAAAAATAATAAAATATTAAATAATAATATTTAATTAAAAATAATATTTTAATAAAAATAATAAAATAATGCGGAAAAGGCAGTTTTCTGTAAAAGCTTTAGAAAGACAACTTTAAGCGCAGAATCTCATAATTACCTTCATAAAACACTTAGGGAGTGGTAAAAACATATTAGTGAGGCAAAGATAAATAAAAGATAAAAAGTTGAAGAAAAGATAAAAATCGAAAGAAAAGTCTGTAAAGTTTTAACGACAGAAAAACAGACAGAGACTAGTGAACGAACTAGGGCAACTTAGTTAGTACTTGAGTCGCGACTAGGGTTAGGTATTATATGAAAAGTTAAATTGTTTCATTATAGACTTAATGAACCTATACTTGGGACATGCTAACTATTCATACCGAAATTTACATAAACTTTAAAAACATACGTTAAACAGAAAAATCAGAGCAGAGTAGAGAGATACAGAGAACAGAGTAATCAGAGCAGAGTAAAGAGACAATGAGAAAAGAGTAATATAACAAAAAGAATAGAGGAGAAGAGTATAAGAATAAAGAGTTAAGCCTTGTGGCATGATGTTCTGTTGTATGTTTATCTGCTGCTTTTCCATTGGCCCTAGAGGTCCTGTAGGCCCAAGTTCACCTACAGTGAGTTGTTATTCCTGTAGGCCAAAGTTCATCTGCAGTGAATATCAATTGTGTATCTCAGGGTATTGCTCCTGTAGGCCGAAGTTCACCTACAGAGAGTTGTCATTTCTGTAAGCCGAAGTTCACTTACAGAGGTGCCATTTCTATAGGCCGAAGTTCACCTATAGATAGTTGTTGTGTTGTGTTTATATTATTCCTGTAAGCCGAAGTTCACTTACAGGGGCGCCATTTCTGTAAGCCAAAATTCACTTACAGAGGTACCATTTCTGTAGGCCGAAGTTCACCTATAGAAAGTTGTTCTGTTGTGTTTAGACTATTCCTGTAAGCCGAAGTTCACTTACAGTGTGCTGTTTCTGTAGGCCGAAGTTCACCTACAGAAATAAAGCCATATTTAGGACTAGTTCCTGGGTAATGTCGGGTTGCAGGGTGTAAACCGACACGTGAGCTCATGGCCTGCATAGGATAGACATGCATCATACTTGGTTATGCATTTCCTCTGTTATGATTGTTGAATGAATGTATGCTTTCCTTGTTTGTATTCTATTCTCTGTCTGTATTGTATTTTCTTGTATCCTTCTGTTTGTGTTCTGTTTTTTATTTCTCTATTTCCTCTATTTATCTTCATCTTCTATTTTCTGCTTTCTGTATTTTGCCATTCGTTTGCAAAACAACATATAATTAATGAACTTAACTAATAACCCCGACCCTACTAAGAACTCCCCAGTTCTTACCCCTTCTCTCACCCTTCCCCCTTCAGATGGAAGTAAGAATACCTTACAGTAGCTCATTGATGATGGTTCTGCAAAGAGGATTCTGCTCTAGATAGTCTTCTGAGTCTAGGGTGAATATCGTTCCCTGTTTATATGTATATACTGTGAGACTAGCCAATGTCTACACCCCGTTTGTTCTTGAACTTTAACTTAAATCCTGTGTACGAGACACCTGTTGTGTGGCTACTTGATGAGGTACCAGAGAGACATTATATGGCAATGTCTGATCGTGCAAAGGAGTAGTAGATGATGTTCTACCTTTTGCTGATGTTCCACCTGACTTGATTTTTGAAGACTTAGAACGTACTTTCCCTCGCTTTAGTAGTTTAGAGGGACTAGGTGAGTATAGAGTCTAGGCTAGCCTGGGCACCAGCTTAGGGACTTCTTGAACAGGTCAGGGCCTAGGATGTTGCATGTATATATATGTATATAGTTATTATCTAGCTATATCTAGGGGTGTTCTAACTAAAAGTCTATACTTAAATAAAAGTTGGATCACTGAATGTTGTTGACTGCTTGTGATGTATTTATGTGTGGTTGTTTATAACTGTTTTATCTATTATCAGTTGTGAATTGATTATGAATGATTCCGTCTATTAATCCAAATGTTTTCAAAAAAAAAAAATACCCTACAAATTAACTACGTTTTTAACAACGAATCAAGCTCATATGATAAATAATAGATAATAATTAGGAAGACAAATTGGTAGCGCTCAGTTTCTGGTATGATCTAGACATATTGAAAATTGGGTCGTTACAATTTGGTATCAGAGCAGTTCGTTCCCAGTAGAGCCTGGGGAGTGGACTGACTATGCTTCATTGCATACTCTGCTTGTGTGTCTCATGCTGTTAGGGTATCTTCAAGATACATTTGGCATGAATGTCTATGAGTGCTCATTTTGGGAATGTTCATGCCTAGCTTGAGATATTAAGACTGATCACCTTAATATTGATTGTTTGGTGCGGATAAGACCTCAATGACTGTGAATAGGCATGGTTTAATCGAGTTCCGAATGACAAATTCGTGAGAGGCACAACTATTCTTATAGCTGTTATGATCTCCATTGCCATGGCTATGTGATATTTAGATGCTGTAAGGAATGAACTGATATCTTCGTCAGGATGGCTTGAAGGAAATAGACTGCTTGAAGATGGATTCTTGCATGCGGCTGAAATTTTGAGGGCAAAATTTTCTTTTAGGAGGGTAGAATGTAACAACCCTGATTTTCGAGTATGCGAGATCATTTCTGAAGGCACGGAATTCGCCAGAAGATCAGTAAAGGGAACACCTCTTCTATATCAACAAGTATCTCAATTCTCATTGTCATTATGTCATCCTTAAGCTAGAACCTTTTCCGAGGCAAGCTCGATAACGCAATCGCGAAGAACCTAGTTTCTGAACCGTATTGGTTGGCAGTTTTGATTCTAATTTTCGTAAATAGTCTCTGTTTGACAAACCGGACTTGATTCATGAGAGGAGAGAGATAATAGTATAATATTATCATTATATTAGTATTAGAAAATGCTTGAATGATATTATAAGGTTACCTGGTCTATTTTAGTTAAAAACAGAAAATCGGTTTAACTGGGTTTACGGTTTACTGGTGCAGCTTAGCACCAACGCTCTCTGATGACTTTAGCAATACTAAGGCCTTATTATACATGTTTTATTCTCATAATAAATATGTTACTAGTGTCATTTTTCTAGTAGCTCAGAAAATAATTTTTAGAGATGTTTTTACAAGTGTTCCGATACATCTAGTTTTAGTAGTTGTACACCTTAGATATTTTAATATTATTTTAACCCACCTCCAAGCCAACCAATCAGAAATCACCTTACACCCCCAAGACCTCCAAGGCTATCTCATTTCATCATTTTGGCCGAAAATAACAAGAGATAAAAGAGAGAAACTTTCATAAACACTTAATCTTCAAAGCTTGATTTCTTCTAAACTAAAACTCAAATCAAAACTCCGATTTCACCAAAATGATCCTCTCTTCTTCCTCTACATAACCATGTGACTTATCAAGGTGGGAAATAAGGTGAAATGGCTGTCTCCCTCCCTCTTCAATTCGGTTTTCAAGGAAAACCATGCAAAACATGTGTTTTCTTGATGTTCTTCCTTTGGAATCATGCTTAACTTGACTTGAGGGCCAAGAAACGTTAATTTCCAGCAAGTCTAAGGTGAGATATCTCTTCCTAAAATACTGAGTGAGATTTGGTCAGTTGAGAGTTTTTGGATTTAAAGTTGTTCTTGATGTGATTTAGGAGGAAAAAGTGCTTAAGGACCACCTGAAAGTTTAACCAAATTAGGAGCAGCAAAACCAGGTAGGGTTTGGTAAAATTAATCTTGATTGATTTTGTTTGAGTTGTGTGATTATGATATGGTTTGGCTGTGCTTGAAATTGATGATTTATACGAGTGATTCTTGTTGAAATTTTGGTGAAAATTTGATGAAATTTGATGATATTCAAGCTATGAAACATGTTCTTGAGTGCAGCTGGAAAAACGAACCCTAATCCTTAAATTGGGGTTCAATTTGTGTTGAAATCATGTAGAAAAGATGGGATTTTAGTGGCTGCTAATTTAATTTGAATTATGGTAAAAATCGGTTGCTGAAAAGATTGAAAAACGGGTAAAAATAGAGAAAGAATTTGAAGAATTTATGAAGAACATGAAGAACACTTTGAGTGTGATGAAGAACAATGAAGAACACCTTTTTGATCCATAATAGGGCAAAGAAGTAAATATTTTGGTGTTTGGGGGGTTATTTTGTAATTTCTGAAAGTTGGGGTGGTAAAAGTAGAAATATTAAAAGTTACAGGTGGTAAAAAGTGAATTTTAAAGGTTAAAATTAAAAGTAAGTTAATTTTCGAAAATTTAATGATAAAATAATGAAAAATAATAAAATAATTTGGAAAAGGCAGTTTTCTGTAAAAGCTTTAGAAAGACAACTTTAAGCGCAGAATCTCATAATTACCTTCATAAAACACTTAGGGAGTGGTAAAAACATATTAGTGAGGCAAAGATAAATAAAAGATAAAAAGTTGAAGAAAAGATAAAAATCGAAAGAAAAGTCTGTAAAGTTTTAACGACAAAAAAACAGACAGAGACTAGTGAACGAACTAGGGCAACTTAGTTAGTACTTGAGTCACGACTAGGGTTAAGTATTATATGAAAAGTTAAATTATTTCAGTATAGACTTAATGAACCTATACTTGGGACATGCTAACTATTCATACCGAAATTTACATAAGCTTTAAAAACATACGTTAAACAGAAAAATCAGAGCAGAGTAGAGAGATACAGAGAACAGAGTAATCAGAGTAGAGTAAAGAGACAATGAGAAAAGAGTAATATAACAAAAAGAATTGAGGAGAATAGTATAAGAATAAAGAGTTAAGCCTTGTGGCATGATGTTCTGTTGTATGTTCATCTGCTGCTTTTCCAGTGGCCCTAGAGGTCCTGTAGGCCCAAGTTCACCTACAGTGAGTTGTTATTCCTGTAGGCCGAAGTTCACTTGCAGTGAATATCAATTGTGTATCTCAGAAAATTGCTCCTGTAGGACGAAGTTCACCTACAGAGAGTTGTCATTTCTGTAAGCCGAATTTCACTTACAGAGGTGCCATTTCTATAGGCCGAAGTTCACCTATAGCAAGTTGTTGTGTTGTGTTCATATTATTCCTGTAAGCCGAAGTTCACTTACAGAGGCACCATTTCTGTAAGCCGAAGTTCACTTACAGAGGTTCCATTTCTGTAGGCCAAAGTTCACCTACAGAAAGTTGTTCTGTTGTGTTTAGACTATTCCTGTAAGCCGAAGTTCACTTACAGGAGTGCTGTTTCTGTAGGCCGAAGTTCACCTACAGAAATAAAGCCATATCTAGGACTAGTTCCTGGGTAATGTCGGGTTGCAGGGTGTAAACCGACACGTGAGCTCATGGCCTGCATAGGACAAACATGCATCATACTTGGTTGTGCATTTCCTCTATTATGATTGTTGAATGAATGTATGCTTTCCTTGTTTATATTCTATTCTCTTTGTCTGTTTTGTATTTTCTTGTATCCTTCTGTTTGTGTTCTGTTTTTTATTTCTCTATTTCCTCTATTTATCTTCATCTTCTATTTACTGCTTTCTGTATTTTGCCATTCGTTTGCAAAACAACATATAATTAATGAACTTAACTAATAACCCCGACCCTACTAAGAACTCCCCAGTTCTTACCCCTTCTCTCTCCCTTCCCCCTTCAGATGGAAGTAAGAGTACCTTACAGTAGCTCATTGATGATGGTTCTGCAAAGAGGATTTTGTTCTAGATAGTCTTCTAAGTCTAGGGTGAATATCGTTCCCTGTTTATATGTATATGCTGTGAGACTAGCCAATGTCTACACCCCGTTTGTTCTTGATCTTTAACTTAAATCCTGTGTACAAGACTCCTGTTGTGTGGCTACTTGATGAGGTACCAGAGAGACGTTATATGGCAATGTCTGATCGTGCAAAGGAGTAGTAGATGATGCTCTACCTTTTGCTAATGTTCCACCTGACTTGATTTTTGAAGACTTAGAATGTACTTTCCCTCGCTTTAGTAGTTTAGAGGGACTAGGTGAGTATAGAGTCTAGGCTAGCCTGGGCGCCAGCTTATGGACTTCTTGAACAGGTCAGGGCCTAGGATGTTGCATGTATATATATGTATATAGTTATTATCTAGCTATATCTAGGGGTGTTCTAACTAAACGTCTATACTTAAATAAAAGTTGGATCACTAAATGTTGTTGACTGCTTGTGATGTATTTATGTGTGGTTGTTTATAACTGTTTTATCTGTTATCAGTTGTGAATTGATTATGAATGATTCCGTCTATTAATCCAAATGTTTTCAAAAAAAAAAAAATACCCCACAAATTAACTACGTTTTTAACAATGAATCAGGCTCATATGATAAATAATAGATAATAATTAGGAAGACAAATTGGTAGCGCTCAGTTTCTGGTATGATCTAGACATATTGAAAATTGGGTCGTTACATCAGTTATGCTTGTGTCTTTTCTTAAAGTGGGATTTATCTATTGCAATTCTGAACAGTTTTGGCATATCACTCTCCTTTGAATCAGAGGAATGTCAATGTCATGCGGAATTAGAATCTGGATCATATTATGAGTTCTCTGATCTTTATACCTCAGTTAAATCCTTGAATACAGCAGATATCCCTTAATTTTCAATTAACTGGTGCTTTGCACCTTGAGCTTAGCTGTGATTTTAAATGTTCTGTCTCAAGGGTTAATTGACACAAGAACACCACAAGCACTTAACTGGGAAACTCTTTTGAAGTTCTGATTTTTTTCCTTCAGCTATTCCCAGACAGTGGTGCTCAAAGCCTTTGGCATACTCTACTAATTGCAATTGATCTCGACTCTAAATGTTCTGTCTCAAGGATTACTTGACACAAGAACACCACAAGCATATGACTAGGGAAACAACTCTTTGAGCTTTTAATCATGTCTGACCTCCCTAGTCATTGATGCTCAGAGCCTTGGACCTTGCTTTTATATCCTCATTTTTTTTGCTGTTTCTTTTGCTTCAAGGATTAACTGTCACTAATTTTCAGAAAATTCATAATACTTCTCTAAATTCTTTTTCCTTATATGTCAACATTCCTTGATTTAAATTCAAACATGCACGATTTATGTCATGCATTCAGAATCATAGAGAACACCACCACATTTGATTAAATGAGACTACTCTTAAAAAAATAAACTCAATTTCTCATGCATTACATCCCTTTTTCTTCTTTCTTTTTGATTTCAAGCTTAGTGGGCAATACATGAGACACCTTTCAGAATTAAAGCAACTAATAGAAATTTTGAAAATAACAGAACTAAACTAGAACCTAGGAATTTATCTAATAAAGGATCATGCAATAAACGAGACAAAATAGCAGAAAACCGGAACATAACATAGTAAGAGTGGGAAGGAATATAGAATGAAAGGAATTCAACCACCTCAGTTATCCTAGTGGCCATTTTATTCTTCAGACTGTGCTCCTCTGTGAAGATGATTCGCCTCCCTCAGTTATTCTAGTGGCCATTTTATTCTTTAAGCTGTGCTCCTTCGTGAAGATGATTTGCCTCCCTTTGGTACCATAAAATTAAACAATAAAACCCATCAGCGAAGCGACAACACCAAACTTAAGGTTTGCTTGTCCTTAAGCAAAGAAGAACTGAAAACAAAAACAAATAGTATGATGAAAGAAGAACAAAAGGATAAAAGAACAAGAGAGAATTAGGATTTGGGAGGGAGAGAGAATGAAAACCAAAACTGGGCAGCGCACTAGTGGAGTTGTGCGGCGCATGCGACTCGTACGCATACAGCACGTGTACGTGTGGGTCTCCCGATTTTGAAAGTGACGTGATGCCAAGGCATCTTAGGCTAGTTTCACTAGCATTTTTCTGTTATTTTTAGTTGTTTTATGCATTTTCTTGAGCCTTAAGTAATCATTTGGGCCAAATAGTCATGCTTGTCTTAAATCATTCAAACATGAAGATTTTGATGCAAATTCCATGAGTTTTTAGTTATATTCCTTGAATGCTATGAATGAAAGATTTCTCATGAAATTTTGCAAGACTTTGATGCAGTTGTTTGGATGATTTCAGGGAAGAAGAGGCTAGGCAAGGAAGCAACAAAATCAATAAAGGAAGCTTGAATATCACATGTGGAGTTTAAGTTCCAGTTTAAGCTTAAACTGGAGCTTAAACGCCAAAACCATGAGAGCTAAGGAAATGCTGAAAGTGGCGTTTAACCTCCAGTTTAACCTTAAACTGGAAGTTAAACGCCAGAATTAGAAATGCACCAGGGAGCATTTCCACGTTTAAGCTCCAGTTTAACCTTAAACTGGAGCTTAAACGTGTTCGACTATTTTTTCTCCTCCAGGGTTGCTTTCTCATTTCCACGTTTAAGCTTCAGTTTAACCTTAAACTGGAGCTTAAACGTGTTATATGGAACAGCTTGACCATGCCTTCTTCAAACATAAATAACTTGAGCTACAAAACTCCAAATGAGGTGATTCAAAATGCATTGGAAAGAAGACATCTAGAGCTTTCCAAGCATATATGGCATGCATGGTAGATACTAAAAATTGAGGGAGAAAACAGCCCCGTAATGTGCATAGAAGAGCATAGTACCAACATGCAATCAGGCCAGCTGACCTCTTCACCTTCCATGGAGTATAACTCGAGTTGTAGAACTCCAAATGATGCGCTTCCAGTTGCATTGGAAAGTAGACATCCAGAGCTTTCCAACGATGTATAGAAGTATGGGGTGGACAATGCAACTGAGCTCCCAAAATTGGCATTTTCGAGCACGTTTAAGTGACTTAAACGTTGGCTTAAACGCTGTCAAACCAACCAGCAACCTTGTCACCTTCAATCAAGCATAACTTGAGCTATAGAGATCCAATTGAGGTGCTTCCAGTTGCGTTAGAAAGCTGACCTCCATAGCTTTCCAACGAGGTATAATAGTCTATATTTGGCATCAAATTGGCAAGGTTGACAAGAGAACAAAGTGACGACTCAAGAAAGGGGGTGCAACGTTTGAGTGTAGTTTAATGGATCATTATCCTTTTTGGATCAATTATGTCACTCTACCCTTCAAGCAAGCAAGGCCCATCAACAACACCAAATCAAGGCCACAAGAATCATCTAGAATAGTTATTTTCATTTGATTGTAATTTGCTTTGAATTTCATTTTCATTTTGTAATTTAGGGAGCCTATTTAAAGGCCTTAGTTTCTGCATTGGAGACAGACGGGGGAAAAAAGGGGAATCCAGCCCCTGAGGGGGACTTTTACTTTTTTACACGGAGAACTTTGGATCATTTTCTTTTAGTTTTGTAATTGAATTCAGAGCTATGACTCACTAAACCCCTTTCATTGGGTTAGGGAGCTCTATTGTAATTCAACGAATCAATAATAGTTTTATCTTCTTCTTCAATCTTTTCTCTTGAATTTTGTTAGAAAGCTTCTCGATCTAATTCCATTGGGTAGTTGTCTTGGGAAAGAAACTACCCATAATTGGAATCCTTCGGAACCTTGGGAAAGGAATGGAGGATTCATGCTAGAGAAGCTTTCTCACAGTGAATTGGATTGGGGTTTGGATGGATATTGTGACATGTAATCCTACCAAATTGTGGTTCATGAAACTGTGTGGTATAATCAGTGATCGAGCATCATCTCTTCTTATGAACATTTAAACCAAGGGATTGGGAATTTGTTCGTTTTTAGAGAGAATTGGTGAGCCAAGGGATTGGGATCCAATCATATAAGATTGCCAAGCAAAATTCAATGAATGCATTGGTTGAGGAAGGAATAAAAATGTTTTGATTCGGAGATCTCAATATCTCCTAACACCCAATGAACTCCCCATTTCTGATTTACCACTTTCTCTTTACATTCTGCAATTAAATTCATGCAATCACCCCCATCCCTTTTAATTTCAGCAATTTAGCTTCTCGCTCTTTAATTCATGCAATTTTACATTCCGCAATTCTCATCTAAATCTTGATTCCGCTCAACTAGAACATACTTCTAATCCGAATTGCTCACTCAACCAATCCTTGTGGGATTCGACCTCACTCTATTGTGAGTTTTTACTTGACGATAACCGGTGCACTTGCCGGAAGGAATTTTGCCGATCGTGCAATTTCCTAAATCGTAGCATAACAAGTTTATGCGCATCAAGTTTATGGCGCCGTTGCCGGGGATTGGTTTTCGATTGACAATTCTCCAATTGGAAGTTAACTAGATTGAGCAATTTTTCTTTTCTTTTGTTAATAGTTTTTGTTTCAGTTTATTACTGCTAATTTCTGCAAATTTTAATTTGTTTTCTTTGCTTATTCACTTGTTAGCATACTAACCACTAGCTGTTTGTGATATTGCCTCACTATGGAATTTCCACTATCTTTGGATGAGTATTGTTTGAGACTGAGCACATTGCAAAAAAGAAAGGAGTATCCATCATCTTTTGGTCAATCAAAATTCGTGAGAAACTCTCCACCACCACAGAATGATTCATGTTATTATGCTCATGGTGGGTGGGAGTATCAGGAACAGGAAACGGGGTACTTCCCAGAGCCACAAAATGGTCCATGTTTTGGTGAATTTGATCACTACTCAAGTTGTGGCTGGGAAGATCAAAACCAAAGAGATTTCACTTATTCACACCCCATTCATCAAGAGCCATCACCTCTGAATTATCCAACCTCACCTCCTAGTTTTACATATCCAAATTCTTCATCACTTGAGCATTTCTCAGCACAAAATTCCTTCTCAAATTCATACAATTCATTTCACTATCCACAAGACTCATTCCACTACACACAAGAGTCATACCACTACCAACACTCCAACCAAAGACTCTATCAGCCCACACAAAACACATACTCCCAGCCACCATATCACAGCCAAGATAATCAACCTCATCAACCCAATCCGAACCAATCACTTCATGATCAGTTAACCAGGATAGAAGGAATGCTTGCAACTATGGGCAGAGATGTGGCCGATTTGAAAAGCTTTAAGGAAGAAGTGATATCCAACTTACAAAATCAAGGTGCTGCCATTCAAAAGCTAGAAGCACAAATTGGATATCTATCAAAGCAAATCCCTACCCACAATTCTTCTAGTGATACCATGGCAAACCCAAGGGAGGAATCAGAAGAACAAGAAAGGGAGAAAGTCAATCAAGGGAGATCACACTCCAATGAAACAGAGAGTTGCAAAGAGGAAGGGTTCATTGAACCACAAATTCAGGAAGCTTTTGATGAACAGGATACTCCAACTGTCCAACAACAACCAAGTTCTGAGATCAAGGATGTGAAGGCAGTAGAAACAAGCACCAAAATGAGGATTGTGACCGAGAAACAAAGGACCATATCCATGAAGAAGAGAAGGTCGAAGAACAATCCAACTCCTGAGCCAACAAGCAAGTTCACTCAAGCCAATCACAAGGGAAAGCTTGCTGGAAAGAGGCATTCACAACAAGGGGCACTAACTAGCTCCTTTATCCACTTGAAGTCATTCCTCTTAACAAACTGGAGGAAGAGGAAGAAAGTCAGGAACAGCATGTCAAGCTAATGACAGTAAACGAGCGTTTGTTGGGAGGCAACCCAACCAAAGGTAGTTTTTCTTTTCTAGTTATTTCAATAAAAGAGTTAAGTAGATTTATCTGTATTGCAAGGAGCTAAGTTTGGTGTTGCACACCAAAACAATTCAAGGGTGAATGTGAGATTCTAAGTTTGGTGTTCCACCAAAAACTTCATTAAAAGCACATTTCTACCTCAGCATGACTAGTCACTAGCTCCAACCAATCAGGGAAACTACTTAAACAATAGTTTAATTTCTAGTTCATAGTTTCTTTTTCTAGTTCATAGTTATTTTCTTAATAAAAGCACATGAGGTTTTCTGCATATGATCCAAATTGCTGCATATGGCAAGGAACTAAGTTTGGTGTTCACACACCAATCTACGTTCAGAGGCCTACAAACATACATGCATGCTAACCAATTCTCAAAGTGCTTGGGGAACAAGCAACTTCTAATAGCTTTGCAGGAAGACAATCAATCTCATGGAAGGAATATACATCATCATCAAAGAGAACACCAAGGCTAGGAAGGATGATGAACAACAAAGAAGATGCTAAAAGGTTGTATTGTCACTTAATTGCTTGTACTTTGAATTGCTGATATTGGAAGTTTGCATGCACCCCTGCTTTAAGTTTGAGTCATTGCAGTTTTTGTTTGTCTGTTTGTTTAATTTCCAAATAAGTGATAGTCTAAGTGTCTGGATAAACTTCACTTGCTTAAATGTATGCTTGCCATGCTTGTTCTGTTTCCAAAAATAAAAGAAAAGTTTGAACAAAAGTAACTTGGCTCAATTAGTGACAAATCAAGTAGAATTAAGTGGTGGTATGCATGCTTGATTGTTTAGTCAGATCACTGGAAATTGAGTGTAGAATTATCATTTTTTGTGTAGAATTTGAAAACTGTCTATGGATCTTGATGAATAAATGTCTTTGGCCATGAAAAAGAAAGAAAAAGAAGAAGAAAAAGCCACTGAAAAAGGGCAACCAAAAAAAAAAAGCAAAAAAAAAAAATTGAGAAAATAAGCTAGGCACCAATGGTTTGAACTTCTGAGACAAATGCCTATGGTGTTTATGTATTAAGGATATGCTTGGATGAATAGGTTCTGAGGAGTGTTTCAACACTTGGTAACTTGGGTTAACTAACCCGGGATTATCAACCAAAAGTCCATTATCAAGAGCAATCTAAATACAAAACATTTAGTCACACAAAGAGGTGCTGGGCACCAATGTCTCAAGAAGAAATGTGAACTAAAATGCCTGTAGTGGATATGTGTAGTGCACTGATAAGAAAAAGAAAATGCCAAAGGCTTGTGCAACACATGACACTGAGCAAACAAGGAGCAAAGGAGCTCTAAGAAAAAGAAAAACAAAGAAGAGAAAAGTGCCAAGGACATAAGAATAACAAGGGGCCATAGCAGTGTTTGATGGATGCAATGAAAAAGTGATAATCTTACTTGATAAGAATGAAAAAGTGATGCTGCAACTTTCTGCATAAAACCCTTCTGATGAACTTCAAGTGCTTACTAATATAGCCAATGTAATTGCTTTCTGTTTCATACTTTCTTCTCAAGTAACTCAGGACTTGCTTAGGGACAAGCAAGTATTAAGTTTGGTGTTGTGATGCCAAGGCATCTTAGGCTAGTTTCACTAGCATTTTTCTGTTATTTTTAGTTGTTTTATGCATTTTCTTGAGCCTTAAGTAATCATTTGGGCCAAATAGTCATGCTTGTCTTAAATCATTCAAACATGAAGATTTTGATGCAAATTCCATGAGTTTTTAGTTATATTCCTTGAATGCTATGAATGAAAGATTTCTCATGAAATTTTGCAAGACTTTGATGCAGTTGTTTGGATGATTTCAGGGAAGAAGAGGCTAGGCAAGGAAGCAACAAAATCAATAAAGGAAGCTTGAATATCACATGTGGAGTTTAAGTTCCAGTTTAAGCTTAAACTGGAGCTTAAACGCCAAAACCATGAGAGCTAAGGAAATGCTGAAAGTGGCGTTTAACCTCCAGTTTAACCTTAAACTGGAAGTTAAACGCCAGAATTAGAAATGCACCAGGGAGCATTTCCACGTTTAAGCTCCAGTTTAACCTTAAACTGGAGCTTAAACGTGTTCGACTATTTTTTCTCCTCCAGGGTTGCTTTCTCATTTCCACGTTTAAGCTTCAGTTTAACCTTAAACTGGAGCTTAAACGTGTTATATGGAACAGCTTGACCATGCCTTCTTCAAACATAAATAACTTGAGCTACAAAACTCCAAATGAGGTGATTCAAAATGAATTGGAAAGAAGACATCTAGAGCTTTCCAAGCATATATGGCATGCATGGTAGATACTAAAAATTGAGGGAGAAAACAGCCCCGTAATGTGCATAGAAGAGCATAGTACCAACATGCAATCAGGCCAGCTGACCTCTTCACCTTCCATGGAGTATAACTCGAGTTGTAGAACTCCAAATGATGCGCTTCCAGTTGCATTGGAAAGTAGACATCCAGAGCTTTCCAACGATGTATAGAAGTATGGGGTGGACAATGCAACTGAGCTCCCAAAATTGGCATTTTCGAGCACGTTTAAGTGACTTAAACGTTGGCTTAAACGCTGTCAAACCAACCAGCAACCTTGTCACCTTCAATCAAGCATAACTTGAGCTATAGAGATCCAATTGAGGTGCTTCCAGTTGCGTTAGAAAGCTGACCTCCATAGCTTTCCAACGAGGTATAATAGTCTATATTTGGCATCAAATTGGCAAGGTTGACAAGAGAACAAAGTGACGACTCAAGAAAGGGGGTGCAACGTTTGAGTGTAGTTTAATGGATCATTATCCTTTTTGGATCAATTATGTCACTCTACCCTTCAAGCAAGCAAGGCCCATCAACAACACCAAATCAAGGCCACAAGAATCATCTAGAATAGTTATTTTCATTTGATTGTAATTTGCTTTGAATTTCATTTTCATTTTGTAATTTAGGGAGCCTATTTAAAGGCCTTAGTTTCTGCATTGGAGACAGACGGGGGAAAAAAGGGGAATCCAGCCCCTGAGGGGGACTTTTACTTTTTTACACGGAGAACTTTGGATCATTTTCTTTTAGTTTTGTAATTGAATTCAGAGCTATGACTCACTAAACCCCTTTCATTGGGTTAGGGAGCTCTATTGTAATTCAATGAATCAATAATAGTTTTATCTTCTTCTTCAATCTTTTCTCTTGAATTTTGTTAGAAAGCTTCTCGATCTAATTCCATTGGGTAGTTGTCTTGGGAAAGAAACTACCCATAATTGGAATCCTTCGGAACCTTGGGAAAGGAATGGAGGATTCATGCTAGAGAAGCTTTCTCACAGTGAATTGGATTGGGATTTGGATGGATATTGTGACATGTAATCCTACCAAATTGTGGTTCATGAAACTGTGTGGTATAATCAGTGATCGAGCATCATCTCTTCTTATGAACATTTAAACCAAGGGATTGGGAATTTGTTCGTTTTTAGAGAGAATTGGTGAGCCAAGGGATTGGGATCCAATCATATAAGATTGCCAAGCAAAATTCAATGAATGCATTGGTTGAGGAAGGAATAAAAATGTTTTGATTCGGAGATCTCAATATCTCCTAACACCCAATGAACTCCCCATTTCTGATTTACCACTTTCTCTTTACATTCTGCAATTAAATTCATGCAATCACCCCCATCCCTTTTAATTTCAGCAATTTAGCTTCTCGCTCTTTAATTCATGCAATTTTACATTCCGCAATTCTCATCTAAATCTTGATTCCGCTCAACTAGAACATACTTCTAATCCGAATTGCTCACTCAACCAATCCTTGTGGGATTCGACCTCACTCTATTGTGAGTTTTTACTTGACGATAACCGGTGCACTTGCCGGAAGGAATTTTGCCGATCGTGCAATTTCCTAAATCGTACGCGTGGGCTCGCTTGTGCACAAGGCATGCCACCAGCACCACTCCTGCCCAACTCTCTGTTCAATCTTTATTTTTCTCGCACTCACATATGACGCGTATGCGTCAGCGACGCTTACGCGTCGTGTGCTCTTTTTTTTCCGAAGTGTTCGGTTCCTGTTCTAAAATAGCTGCATGATCAGAACACACGTAAAACGAAAGAAAAATAGTAAAAACTCAATAAAAATCTAATAATTAAGAAAATCACTACTACAAAAAATAACTAAGGATACGAAATTATCGGGTTGCCTCCTGACAAGCGCTTCTTTAACGTCACTAGCTTGACGGTCAGCTCCTCTAAGGAGGAGGATCATAGGGGCTCGGCTCTTCACCCCTTACTTTGAACTTCTTTCCTGTCTCTCCATAAATGAGCTCAATATGCTTCAGAGAGAGGATTCTATTTACTGTATAAATCCACACTGGATTGCCAGTCAACACCACTTTCATTCCTAGGGAGAAATCTTCAGTGGGGATCTTTTTGTTTCTCCATGCTCTGGGTACTTTCTTTTTAGGACCCTCTCCCTTGGTGGATGATGTATTCCCAACACCAAACTTAGGTTTGATGTCAGGGAGAAGTTTGTTGATTGTCACCAAGGGAGGTTTGAGCTGCAGATTCTGTGGTGCATCATCAGGAGATTTTTGAAGGTTTGGATCAATAAGCTCAGTCTGCATGCACCTCTCTTCTTCACATGCTAAATGTATATCTTTGAAGACGTGAAAGACTAGTTGCTCATCATGCACTCTAAGCACTAATTCACCCACTTCTACATCAATTAGAGCTCTTCCAGTGGCTAGGAATGGTCTTCCAAGAATTATAGAGGCATTCTCATCCTCTTCCGTGTCAAGAATCACAAAATCTACTGGGAGGAAGAACTTATCCACTTTGACCAAGATATTCTCCACTAATCCGTATGCAGGCTTCATAGATTTGTCTACCATCTGTAATGCTATCCTTGTGGGTTGTGCCTCTTGGAATTGTAACTTCTTCATCAGAGACAAGGGCATTAAATTGATGCTTGCTCCTAGATCACATAATGCTTTCTCAAAGGTTGTGCTCCTAATGGTGCATGGGATTTGGAAGCTCCCTAGATCCGACATCTTCCTTGGCAAGTTATTCTGAATGATGGCACTGCATTCTTTAGTCAGGACCACTGTCTCATCTCCCTTTAAAGGCTTCTTCTTTGACAACAACTCCTTTATGGATTTGACATAGAGAGGCATTTGCTCCAAAACCTCAGCAAAAGGAATATTGATTTGTAACTTTCTGAAGACTTCCAAGAACTTTGAAAACTGCTTGTCCTTGGTCTCCTTTTGAAGTCTCTGAGGATATGACATTTTAGGCTTGTACTCAGGAGCTTTTAGCAATGTAGGATAAGTGTCAAGAGAGTCTGGGAATGGGTTGTCTGCACGCTTTGGAGGGGCGTGCTCTACTTCTTCCCTCTTCTCCTCTGGAGCTTCTTTTCCAACTGGCTCTTCATTAACTTGTGCTTCCATACTTGCTACTTGTCCACTTATCAAGGTGATAGCCTTGCATTCCTCTCTTGGATTTACCACTGTATCACCAGGAAATGTAGTTGAGGATCTCTCAGGTATTTGCTTGCTCAGTTCGCCCATTTTCACCTCCAAGTTTCTAATGGAAGCTCTGGTTTCCTGCATAAAACTTTTTATCATCTCCCAATTAGAATCTTGTTGGGGTTAAGAATTTTCCTGCTGAGGTTGTTGTTGTTGATGAGACTGAAATTGGCGGTTATTATGATTGTTCTGTTGGAAACCGCCCTGAGAATCGTTGTTGAAATTTTGAGATCTATGAGGTTGGTCCCTCCACCCAAAATTTGGGTGATTTCTCCACCCCTGATTGTATGTCTTTGAGTATGGATCATTATTGAGCATAATCATAATTTACCCGTTCATAAGAAGATTGAGCATAATCATAATTTTCATTTTGTATAAAATTACCTGCCATGTCGTAAGGGACCTCTTGAGGTGTATTATGGGTATTGACAGCTGAAACTTGCATTCCACTCAACTGTTGAGTAATTAAATTCATTTGCTAACTCAAAATTTTATTCTGAGCAAGGACAGTATTAAGAGCTTCTACTTCCATAACACCTTTCTTTTGAGGGGCCTCAGAGTTCACAGGATTCCTATTAGATAAGTATAAATATTGGTTGCTAGCAACCAATTCAATAAGCTCAATAGTCTCCTCCAGTGTCTTCTTCTTGTGCAATGAACTACCTGTAGAATTATCTAAGCACATCTTGGATAATCCACCCAAGCCTTCATAAAAGAGTTCATTTGGTGAACATGTCCGAAGGGCATTGCCTAGTCAGTAGCTTGTATCTCTCTCAAGCTTCATAAAGAGTTTCACCATCCTTCTGCCTGAAGGTCCGAACCTCCACCCTAAGCTTAGTCAGCTTCTTTGGTGAAAAAAATTTAGTAAGAAACTCAGTAACAACCTTGTCCTAAGTATCCAAACTCTCCTTGGGTTGGGAATCTAGCCATAGCTTTGCTCCATCCCTCAGAGCAAACGGGAAGAGCATGAGTTTGTACACCTTAGGGTTCACTCCATTTGCCTTCACAGTATCACAAATCTGCAGAAAATTAGAAATAAATTGATTTGGGTCTTCGTGGGGAAGACCATGATACTGGCAATTTTGTTGCACCAGGGTGACCAATTGTGGCTTCAACTCAAAGTTGTTTGCAGCTATAAGAGGTACCACAATGCTTTTCCCATAAAGATCTACAGGAGGAGCAGAGTAAGAGCCAAGCACTCTCCTTTGTTGTGCATTCCCATTCGGATTAGCCACATTGGCATTAACAACATTATTAAGATCTATAGTTGATTCTGCAAGCTTGCAAAGTCTTGCTTGTTGCAAACGTCGCCTGAAAGTCTTTTCAGGTTCAGGATCAAAGTCTAAGAGAGGTTCTTTGTCTCTGTTCCTGCGCATAAACAGACAGAAGACAAGAAAAGATGGAACTCTCTACGTCAGAGTGCAGAGAATTCCCAGTGAGGTAACTTGTGTAAACAATTAAAATAAAACTACTAAATAGAATAAATAAATAAATTTCAAAATTTGTAGGCAAAATTAGGACAGAAAAATTCGAAATTAACAAGAAAAATTAAGCAGGAAAATTGAAATAAAAATAACTAGGGGACACCAAACTTAATTTCAGAAATTAAGGAAAAATATTAGTGCTATTTATTTATTTATTTATTATTTTTTTTAAAATACTAAAGCAAAATTCAAATAAAATTAAAACTAAAACGCCAAATCTAAGCAATCAAACAACTAATAGTTGTTAATCACTATCAATCCCAGCAACGGCGCCAAAAATTTCTAACCACAAACTAATTGGCAAGTGCACCGGGTCGTACCAATTAATACCTCAGGTGAGTGAGGGTCGATCCCACGAGGATTAATGGATTAAGCAACAATGGTTGAGTGATTTACATAGTTAGACAAACAGAAAAGAGCCTTTGGGTCTCAATTGCATTAAACAGTAAATTCAGAAAATTAATAAAGCAAGCAGTAAATAAGTTGTGAATAATATATGGAGAAAACAGTTAAGGTTTCAGAGTTATCTATTTTCCGGATTGACTTTTCTTACTAACTATTTTAATCATGCAAGATTTAATTCATGGCAAACTGTATATGACTAAACCCTAATTCCTTAGACCTTTTTAGTCTCCTCTAACTTTCATCAACCGCCAATTCCTTGGTCAATTAATTCCAATTAGGGGGTGAAGCTTAATTCTAGTTATTATGCCACAAAAATCCTAATTATCCAAATATAAGAGGATTATATGTCACGCATCCCATTAAGTCCAGATAATTAGAATTTAGGAGAAATTGTTTTCAAGCTATTGTTCAAGTAAATAGCTTTTCCAAGTTATACAAGAACTCAATTAGAAAGAAGGTCATACTTCCTTTCCACCCAAATTCATAAGATAAAGAACGAAAACAATTCTTAATTATAAATCAGGACATGAATTAAAATAGAAAAAATAATAGAATCAATCCATACAATAGAAAGAGCTCATAACCTTAACAGTGGAGGTTTAGTTGCTCATGGAAAAGAGTAAACACTAGGATTCTGGTAAACTGTAAATTGGGCTGAGGTGGAATAATGTTGAAATCCCCAGAAGAGAAGTTTCTTTTCTCTTTTATATCTAATCCTAATTAATTTAAAATCTATTTTCTAAAACTAATATAATATCTTTTCCTATTTATAAAAATTAAAATTTCAATCAGAATTAATTATAGCAATCAGCGTTTTCTGCGTTTTCTGCAGGTGGCGCATGTCACGCGTACGCGTCACGTACGCGCACGCGTCGCAGTGCAAATCTCCAAATCATGCGCACGCGTCAGGTACGCGCACGCGTCGCTCCTCGCTGGTAATCTCCTTGAATTCTTGTGCTCCTTCCTTTTATGCAAGCTTTCTCTCCATCCTCTAAGCCATTCCTGCCTTATATAGCCTTCTTCTCCTTTTCTGCGGAAGCTCCATCAAATCCAACCAAATGCTACCTAAAATAAATAGAATTGCACACGACTTAAAGTAGCATTCATAGTGGTTAAAAGATAATTAATTCTTGATTAAACTCAATCAAATTAAATGCAATTTCACTAGAAAAAGATAGGAAAGATGCTCACACATCACACACCCAACCCTTTTGGCTTTCAACCTCTTCTCTGGAAATTTGTACTAGCGTGCCACGCCTTGATGCTCAAGTGGCACGCCTCCTTCAATGTGGCTCTTCCCAGCTTGGCGTGCCATGCCTGGCTCTTCAAGTAGCACACCAAAGTGATGATTTTAAGCTGGTGTGCCACGCCTTCGATACCAAGTGGCACGCCCAGCCTTCTGGGTCTTCAATATTGCTCTCTGGAAAATTACACATGCGTGCCACGCCGAGCTTCTAGCGCGCCACGCCCATGCAATTTCTTCAATCATGCTCCTTTGGAAATCATAGCTGGCGTGCCACGCCCATGTAGAAAACTTGGGGATCCTTTCTGGAATTCAATACTGACGTGCCACACCCAGCTCCTAGCGTGCCACGCTAGTGCATTTTTGTGGCGTTTGTTCCAAGTGGCATGCCAGTTTCACACGCCCAGCTTGTTTTGTTGTTTTCTCCCCCTTTTTGTTGCTCTTTTCCCCTGAAATTCAACACAAAGTCATTTCAAAGCAATGTACCATAATATTCATCAAATAATGCATGAATTGCAATGATCAAATGAGATTATGCTCTTTTATGGTCCTTTTTATGCAAAGAAAAAGGTAAATGATGCAAGTCATCCAACACCAAACTTAAGCTTTGCTTGTCCCAAGCAAATCAATGTGAGTGGTTCTTGAATGAATTGAGACTTGACCTTGAATCGATGCAAACATTACTAAGGATAGGACTAAGTATTTAACACATGAATATTTTTGTTTCAATGTCACAAAGAACTCCTAGATCCTCTGAGGGTTCTTCCAAGTATAAGCTTCAGGGCCCTTTTCATTAATTGTCACCTTGAAGTAGCAAGAGTTATTTCTTTTTCTTTTGGTTGTTCTTCCCTTTTTACTTTTTCTTTTTCATTGACCACGACTCTAAATGTTTTGTCTCAAGACAACCCTTTAGCTAGGCTTTCAATTAGCACTCCCAAACCAGTTGGCTTTAGGGTACTAGGTGTTGAAACACCCCTAAAAATCTACTTGACCAGGTCTCTTCTTGACATATCTTCACCACAAGCATCTACTAGATTATCTAACTCTTTTGAGCTTTTTAGTGTTTCTTTCCATCCTAGTAGTTGATGCTCAGAGCCTTGGGTCTTTATTGCTCGCTACTTCTTGGCTCTATAGATATTCAAGGGACACCCCTTAGCTTCTACTTGTCATACCTTCTAAGCCTAGTTGTTTTTCATGACTTATTTTCTTTCCAGTTCATTCAAGGTTCTACACTTAGTTCCTTATCTCTTAGTTTTTGAATAATTCCACTTGGTCTTAGTCTCTTTTGCTCTTATTTTTGTAACAACTCACAACAACTCTTATGGAAACAAACTATGCTTTTATTGATGTTGATGAAACTTGAACTTAATATTGCATTTTCTTTCTTGTAATTAAAAAGGACTCACAAAAGACTTCAGGGCATAAAAAAAAATTAAGCATTAAACATAAACTATCCTAGCATTGCTATTTATTCTTAAACAGAAATTAAAAACATAAAGAGAACTAAACAGAATTCAGAAATTAGAGAGTGTCAACCATAGAACTCAACAACCTTGAGCAACTTCAGTTCATTGGCCCTTTTCCTTTGTCTTTCTTTTTGGAAGGGGAGGAGTCATCATCATCCTTTTTGGAGGATCCTTCTTGTGCCTTTGTGTGTTTGGGCTGCCAGAATCCTCGCCTCCTCATGTAATTTCTTTCATCCTCCTTGTGCATGGCCAGAATTTCCTCTTGTCTTGCACTCAACTCCTCCATTCCTTGCATGAACATTGGGTATCTGATGACAAGTCATCTTATGCTAGCTTTTCAAGCATTTTTCACTTGTTTCATTAGGTTTTATGCACTTTCTTGCACAATAAGTAAGTGATTTCGAGTGGATTTTCATGATTATGTTAAATCAATCAACCATCATTTATTTGAAATAAAATCATAGGGTTTAAGCTAGAATTAGTTGATTTTATGAATGAACTAGAAACCTTGTGAATTTAGTGATACTTTGACATGTTTGTGTGGTTGCTTGCAGGAGAAGAAAGGAAGCAAGGTCAAGACAAGGCTGGTGCTCAATTAAGTTAGCACAATGCTCACTCTAGAGAGCATTTGCATGCCCCTCAATCAAGGAACCAAGGGCCAACAAAGGGTAGCGCTCACAAATTCAAGCACTATGCTCACGCTAGTGAGCATTGTCGCGCATCAAGCCAAGGAAGGGAAGGAGCGCTTGATGCCAGGGTATTTTGGCCAATTTCACTGACCTTTTCTTTATGGTTTTAAGGTACTTTCATGCACTTTCTTAGGAAATAAGCAAGTTTTGGGTGAATAATCACTTACATCTTGATTCAAGCAAACATTGTGAATTTTATATGATTTCTTGATAATTATGCATGAATTAAATGACAAAATTGAATGATGCATGTCTCATAACTTGGATTAGAGCTTTGATACACTTTATTGCTTGATTTCAAGACAAAGGAAGCAAGGAAGAACCACGTTAGTAGCCACGTTAGTCTATTTAACGTGACCACTAACGTGGAATGGAGGCTAGCTTGCAACGTTAATGAGAAAAGTGATCGCCATTAACGCCTTCGTGAGCCATCATAGCCAACGTTAGTTGCCACGTTAACTATGTTAATGTGGAAGCTAACGTGGAAGAGAATTAGAACTCAAACGTTAGTGGTAAAAGTAAGTGCCACTAACGTTCCAAAGTGGCAGTTGGCCACGTTAAGAGTCACGTTAACTCAGTTAACGTGAACTCTAACGTGGATGAGGAAGATAATGCCAACGTTAGTGACACTCACCTTTGTCACTAACATTGGACTAAGCTCATATTTGCCACGTTAAGAGTCACGTTAATCTAGTTAACGTGGACTCTAACATGGAGGGAGCATGGAATCACCAACGTTAGTGACACTCACCTTTGTCACTAACGTTGGATTAAGCCACTATGAGCCACGTTAGTTGCGACGTTAATTACATTAACATGGAAGCTAACATGGAGAAGAGGGATGATGAGCCAACGTTAGTGACACTCACCTTTGTCACTAACGTTGGAGATGGCTATCAATACCACGTTAGAAGTCACGTTAACCTAGTTAACGTGAACTCTAACGTGGGAAGAAGGGGCGTTTTGAAGCGTTAGTGACAAAGGTAAGTGTCACTAACACTCTCGAAGATTTGGCAAGCCTACGTTAAAGGCCACGTTAACTATACTAACGTGAACTCTAACGTAGGGAGAAAGGGATACTCTCAACGTTATTGGAAAAGGTAAACCCCAGTAACGTTTGCGAAGGGCCAAGAAGTAACGTTAGTGGTCACGTTAGTGCCACTAACGTTGAAGTTAACATGGACCATTTTTGGGTTAGGAACGTTAGTGAAAAAGGTGATTGTCACTAACGTTCTCGACCCCACAGTTTCACTTAACGTTAACACCACTAACGCCCCAAGCTAAAATCCATACCTACTGCACACTTTCTCTGCAGGTAAAGCTAAGCCCACTGAAGAAGATAACTGCTTCAACTCAGGATCCAAAGGCCCATATCCAAGACTTGAAGAACTAACTAGAAGATCAGAAGAATAGTATAAATAGGGAGAACTTTGAACTAGAAGAGAGCTTTTGGCAATATTAGAATTACTCTCTGTATTTTTTACTTTCTCTGCAACTTCTAGTTTAACTTTTCAGAATGCATTCTCCATCTTTGTTTTCCATTCCCAGAGCTATGAACAACTAAACCCCTTTCATTGGGTTAGGGAGCTCTGTTGTAATTTGATGGATCAATAATAGTTTTCATTATTCTTCTTCTTTCTTTTCTCTTGATTTTACTAGAAAGCTTTCAATCTTCATCCAATTGAGTTTCTTGGAAAAGAAGCTATTCATACTTGGATCTCTTCGGAACCTTGGAAGAGGAATGAAGAGATCATCCTAGAAATGCTTTCTCATGTTGGACCAAATTGGGGTTTGGATGGATATAGTGACATATAATCCTACCAACACTTTGATTTGGAAATACATGTGGTATAATCAGTGACCATACCTCATCTCTTCTCATGAGCAATTGGACCAAGGAATTGGCTATTGATCAAGATTTGAGAGATTGAATTACCAAGGAATTGGAATTCAATCACTTAAGATTGCCAAGGAGATCAATGAATGCATTGATTGAGGAATAGATGAAAATGAAATTGATCCGGAGGATGCAACATCTCCTAAGCCCAATGAACTCCCCATTTCTGATCTTACCCATTCTCTTTAATTTCTGCCAATTTCTTTTATGATCATCTTCCCCATTCCCATTTAAGATTCTGCAATTTATTTTCCGTCATCTATTTTTAGCTCTTTATTTCCAGCATTTACATTTTCTGCTATTTACTTTCCCGCCATTTAATTTCCTGTAACACTCAAACCAAATTCTGCTTAGCTCAACTAAAACATTCCTCCAATTAAAGTTGTTTGACCAATCAATCCCTGTGGGATTCGACCTTACTCTATTGTGAGTTTTTACTTGACGACAATTCGGTATACTTGCCGAGGGAGATTTGTTAAGAGACAAGTTTCCATGCTTCAAGTTTATGGCGCCATTGCCGGGGATTGATTTTGTATCAACAATGATTAAATTGGTGGATAACTAGATTGAGCATTTTCCTTTTGTTTGATTTAGTTTCATCTGAGTAATTTACTTTCCATTTTAGTTATTTTTTTCCCTTTACCTTTCACCCATTAGTGGTGTTACCTGCATTTTGTTTTAATATTTGGTTCACTGACCCACTAACTGTTTGATATATTGCATCACTCACACTAACAGCATTTCTGCAGAAAATATTGTCTGTATCTATCTTTCTTGCTTGTGCCTTATTGGGTGTATGATAGGTAGACAAAGCAGGGCTTCAACTTCCTTTGATTCTGAACCTGAGAGGACCTTCCTTAGATTAAGGAAGGAAGCAAGAGGGAAGAGAGTAGCTGGTGCTGAGAAAGAGGAGGAGTACTTTGAACCAGACATGGATGAGAATATGGAGAACCATCATGAAGAAGAGGCTCACAACCATGGCAGAGAAGGTCCAGCACATCAGGCTGGACAAGAGAGAAGAGTTCTGGGTTCTTACATCAACCCAAATCCAGGAAACTGTGGAAGTAGCATCCAAAGGCCAACCATACATGCCAACAACTTTGAACTAAAGCCACAGCTCATCACCCTTGTTCAGAACAATTGTTCATTCGGAGGAAGTGTCCAAGAAGACCCCAATCAACATCTAACCACCTTCCTGAGGATATGCGATACTGTGAAGTCTAATGGTGTTCACCCTGATACCTATAGACTACTTCTGTTTTCCTTCTCACCCAAGGACAAAGCATCTAAATGGCTGGAATCCTTTCCAAAGGAGAGTTTAGCAACCTGGGAAGACGTGGTGAACAAATTTTTGGCAAGATTCTATCCTCCTCAACGAATCAACAGGTTGAGAGCTGAGGTACAAACCTTCAGGCAGCAAGATGGTGAGACTCTATATGAAGCATGGGAGAGGTTTAAGGACCTGACAAGAAGATGCCCGCCAGATATGTTTAATGAATGGGTGTAGTTGCACATTTTCTATGAAGGCCTTTCGTATAAATCAAAGAAGGCAGTAGACCACTCATCCGGGGGATCTCTGAACAAGAAGAAGACCATTGAAGAAGCCATAGATGTCATTGAGACTGTAGCAGAGAATGACTACTTTTATACTTCTGAAAGAGGCAACACTAGAAGAGTGATGGAGATGAACAATGTGGATGCACTGCTAGCTTAAAACAAGCTTATTACCAAGCAGTTGGCTGACCTTACCAAAAAGATGGAGAGGAATCAAGTGGCAGCAATCACCACCTCAGCAGTAGCTCAAGAAGGAGTGAATGAAGAAGCAGAGGGTGATCAGGAACAAGCCAACTACATTGGAAATTCACCTAAGCAGCACCATGACCCATACTCCAAAACATATAATCCCGGTTGGAGGAACCACCCAAACTTTGGATGGGGAAACCAACAGGATCAAGGCCAAGATCAGAGACGCCACAACCCCAACAACAACGCAGCTCACCAACACTCCACACAGAGGTCATATCAACACCCACCTAACAACACCTCTCAACATCCATACCAAAGTCAAAATGGCCCTTCTCATCCTTCCAATCTCAACTCTCCATCATCGGAGGAAAGACTATCAAGGATTGAGACTCTACTTGAGGGCATATGTAAGGAAATCCAAGATAACAAGGTGTTCAAGGAGGAGGTGCGAGCCAATATCAAGAACCAGGGAGACACCATCAAGAGGCTGGAGTTTCAAGTGGGATACCTTTCTGAGAAGATCCCCAAACCTACTGATAGCTTCCCAAGTGACACAGAGAAAAATTCGAGAGCTGAAGCAAAGAAGGTCAAATGGGAAGATTGCAAGATGGTTACTATAAGTGATAAGGAGACTGAGGAAGAGCCGAACAAACCATTAGAACAACCTGAAGATACATCAGCAGGAAAGCAGGAAGAGAATCATCAAGAAACCACAATCACACAGAAGGAGCTGCTGAGACTCTATGCACCCTTTCCCCAAATACTCAATGGTGGTGTAGAGAAGAGAATATACTCAAGGTTTCTTGACATGTTTGTATCTCTCCATGTAAACATACCATTCATCAAGGCCTTCCAACAAATGCCTTCATACATTAAGTATATGAAGGAGCTGCTAACCAGGAAAAGCTCACTCAAGGGAGGACAAACAATAGTGATGAATAAGGAGTGCAGTGCTCTCATTCAAACAGAGTTGCCTATAAAAGGAAGGACCCAGGGAGTTTTCACATCCCCTGTGCCATAGGAGTACACTGATTAATAAGGGACTCTGCGACCTGGGAGCAAGCATCAACTTAATGCCTCTATCTCTAATGAAGAAGCTGCAGATCAATGAGCTAATGCCCACAGACGTAGTCATCAGGCTGGCTGACAAAACTCAAAAACAAGCAGTGGGAGTGGTTGAAAATGTGTTGGTGAAAGTGGGAAACTATTTCCTCTCCACAGATTTTGTCATATTGGAAATGGAAGAGAGTCCCATCCACCCAATCATATTGGGAAGACCGTTCCTAGCTACAGCCAGAGCACTCATAGATGTGGAGCAAGGAGAGCTAATACTGAGGATACATGATGAACAACTCGCATTCAATGTCTTCAAACCCTCACAAGAAGCAGACCAGGAAAACAAGGAACCAAGGGAAAATCACAACAAAGCACTGTGGAAGAAATAAGCACTGAAGCACAAAATGTACACCTGGGAATCCCCTTGATTGATAAGCAAAATAGCCAGAAGGTGTCACAGCTTAAGAAAACTCAAGTGGAGCCAAAACCACCAGAATCATATGAGACCAGCAATAAAATCTCCCTAGGAAAAAAGACCACAAAGAGCAGGATAACAACAAAAGAAATAAAGAAGAAGGCACTAAGGAGATGGAGGAACAAGAAGATCCCTACAGAAGATTTCTCTCCAGGGGATAAAGTGATCTCAGCTTACTTCCCAAATATCCCACCTCATCTCCCCACCATCCCATCTCAGCTACCCAAGGTTTTCACCATCAACAAAGTTCTCTCCCTAGAACATGTAGAGATCCTTGATGAAGCCAATGGATATAGGTTTACTACAAGAGGAGAAGATCTGAAGCACTACCAGCCACCCTGACAAAAGGCAGAACGTCAAGCTAGTGACGCTAAAAGAGCGCTTCGTTGGGAGGCAACACAACCTAAGGTAGTTTTCTTTTCATTTGCATTTCAATAAAAATCACAAGTAGTTTTCCCCGTATTGTGAGGAGCTAAGTTTGGTGTTACACACCAAAGCAATACAAGAGTGAGTGTGTAATTCTAAGTTTGGTGTTCCACCAAAGATTTCAGTTAGAATCACACTACACTCCTTCAAGGGCAAATTGCTAGATCCAACCAATCAGGGGAACCACTTAACAGTAGTTAGTTTCTAGTTCATAGTTGTTTTGCTGATAACAGTACATGAGCTTTTCTACATGTATTCAACCTGCTGTATTAGGCAAGGAACTAAGTTTGGTGTTCACACACCAAGTTAAGTTCAGAAATTCACAAGCATACATGCATACTAACTATTTCTCAAGTGCTTTGGGAACAAGCAACTTCCAACGACTTTACAGGAATCTCTTGGAGAATTGGTGCACCATCATCCAAGAAGGCGAAGAAAAATGCAAAAATTATGGTGGAGTTCCCTCATTGTCCCATCTTTTTCAAGTATTAAATAAGGAAAATCATGTATGAAATAGAACATGCTTCCATGGTAGTTTAGGATTTTCAATGCTGTCTTTAGTATTTTTCTTGCCTTTTTCATATGTGTGCTGGTTCAAGTTACCTATCTTCATCTGCATCTTGCTTATTGTATGTTTGTCCTTTTAAGCTAAATAAAAAGAGATGTTATGAAAGACCAGGCTGGAGTTCAATTTGTGGAGTAAGTCCTTAAATTTGTGGTGTAGTAATCATTTAGCTAAGTTGGTTCACCAACAAGGTGGGAAGGCAACTATCTGTCCTGAATCATATGCTTGAAACACACCTCATGAGACTATCTAAATAATAAGATCCCAGTAAGAAAAAGGAAAAGAACACTAAGAGTTGAAAAAGAAAGAAAGGTAATAAAGAATAAGGCTAGGCACCAAGGGCTTGAACCTTGAGGGATGTGTCTGTGGTGCTCTTGTACCAAGGATCTGCTTGGATGAATAAGTTCTTAGGAGTGCTTCATCACTTGGTAACTTGGGTTAACTAACCCGGGATTATCAACTGAAAATCCATTATCAAGAGAAATCTTGCTACAGAACATTTAGTAACCCAAAGAGGTGCTGGACACCAAGACCTCAAGGAAAGAAAATAACAAACCATGTGCCTGTGGTGTGCATGTATGGGGGAGAGAGACTTGAGGGAGTAAGTCCTTAGGGGTGTTTCAACACCTAGCACCTTGAACCAATTGGTTCGGGAGTGTTGGCTGAAAACTTATCTTAAAGAGTCGCCCTCTCACAGAACACTTAGCCTAAGGATGCACTAAACCTTGGAAAGACAAAGGGATCAATAAATAACAGTCTCAAAGGGTGCCATCAAGTGAGTATTCCAAGGCATGATAAAGGTCTGAAAGACAGTAAAGGAATGAACCTAAGTTGCTATGCATGAAACCCCATAAAACCAAGGACATGACTTCCACAAGAATGATTCATTCATCTTGTCATTTCATTCATCATTCTCTTGTTCCAGTACTTGCTTAGGGACAAGCAAGCATTAAGTTTGGTGTTGTGATGCCAGGGCATTTTGGCCAGTTTCACTGACCTTTTCTTTATGGTTTTAGGGTAGTTTCATGCACTTTCTTAGGAAATAAGCATGTTTTGGGTAAATAATCACTTACATCTTGATTCAAGCAAACATTGTGAATTTTATATGATTTCATGAGAATTATGCATGAATTAAATGACAAAATTGAATGATGCATGTCTCATAACTTGGATTAGAGCTCTAATGCACTTTATTGCTTGATTTCAGGACAAAGGAAGCAAGGAAGAACCACGTTAGTAGCCACGTTAGTCTATCTAACGTGACCACTAACGTGGAATGGAGGCTAGTTTGCAACGTTAATGAGAAAAGTGATCGCTATTAACGCCTTCGTGAGCCATCATAGCCCACATTAGTTGCCACGTTAACTATGTTAACGTGGAAGCTAACGTGGAAGAGAATTAGAACTCCAACGTTAGTGGTAAAAGTAAGTGCCACTAACGTTCCAAAGTAGCAGCTAGCCACGTTAAGAGTCACGTTAACTGAGTTAACGTGAACTCTAACGTGGATGAGGAAGATAATGCCAACGTTAGTGACACTCACCTTTGTCACTAACGTTGGACTAAGCTCATATTTGCCACGTTAAGAGTCACGTTAACCTAGTTAGTGACACTCACCTTTGTCACTAACGTTGGATTAAGCCACTATGAGCCACGTTAATTACATTAACGTGGAAGCTAACGTGGAGAAGAGGGATAATGAGCCAACGTTAGTGACACTCACCTTTGTCACTAACGTTGGAGATGGCTATCAATACCACGTTAGAAGTCACGTTAACCTAGTTAACGTGAACTCTAACGTGGGAAGAAGGGGCGTTTTGAAGCGTTAGTGACAAAGGTAAGTGTCACTAACGCTCTCTAAGATTTGGCAAGCCTACGTTAAAGGCCACGTTAACTATACTAACGTGAACTCTAACGTAGGGAGAAAGGGGTACTCTCAACGTTATTGGAAAAGGTAAACCCCAGTAACGTTTGCGAAGGGCCAAGAAGCAACGTTAGTGGTCACGTTAGTGCCACTAACGTTGAAGTTAACGTGGACCATTTTGGGTTAGGAACATTAGTGAAAAAGGTGATTGTCACTAACGTTCTCGACCCCACAGTTTCACTTAACGTTAACACCACTAACGCCCCAAGCTAAAGTCCATACCTACTGCACACTTTCTCTGCAAGTAAAGCTAAGCCCACTGAAGAAGATAACTGCTTCAACTCAAGATCCAAAGGCCCATATCCAAGACTTTAAGAAGTAACTAGAAGATCAGAAGAATAGTATAAATAGGGAGAACTTTGAACTAGAAGAGAGCTTTTGGCATTATTAGAATTACTCTCTGTATTTTTTACTTTCTCTGCAACTTCTAGTTTAACTTTTCAGAATGCATTCTCCATCTTTGTTTTCCATTCCCAAAGCTATGAACAACTAAACCCCTTTCATTGGGTTAGGGAGCTCTGTTGTAATTTGATGGATCAATAATAGTTTTTATTATTCTTCTTCTTTCTTTTCTCTTGATTTTACTAGAAAGCTTTCAATCTTCATCCAATTGAGTAGTTATCTTGGAAAAGAAGCTATTCATACTTGGATCACTTCGGAACCTTGGAAGAGGAATGAAGAGATCATCCTAGAAATGCTTTCTCATGTTGGACCAAATTGGGGTTTGGATGGATATAGTGACATATAATCCTACCAACACTTTGATTTGGAAATACATGTGGTATAATCAGTGACCATACCTCATCTCTTCTCATGAGCAATTGGACCAAGGAATTGGCTATTGATCAAGATTTGAAAGATTGAATTACCAAGAAATTGGAATTCAATCACTTAAGATTGCCAAGGAGATCAATGAATGCATTGATTGAGGAAGAGTTGAAAATGAACTTGATCCGGAGGATGCAACATCTCCTAAGCCCAATGAACTCCCCATTTCTGATCTTACCCATTCTCTTTAATTTCTGCCAATTACTTTTATGATCATCTTCCCTATTCCCATTTAAGATTCTGCAATTTATTTTCCGTCATCTATTTTCAGCTCTTTATTTCCAACATTTACATTTTCTGCTATTTATTTTTCTGCCATTTAATTTTCTGCAACTCTCAAACCAAATTCTGCTTAGCTCAACTAGAACATTCCTGCAATTAAAGTTGCTTGACCAATCAATCCCTGTGGGATTCGACCTCACTCTATTGTGAGTTTTTACTTGACGACAATTCGGTATACTTGCCGAGGGAGATTTGTTAAGAGATAAGTTTCCGTGCATCAGCGCTCTAATAGCGCTCAAAGAAGTGAGCACTATGCTCACTTGAAGTGAGAATTTGCGTGACTCTTTGGCAAAGGGAGGCAAGGAATGCTCATACAGTGCTCAAAAGAAGTGAGCGCTATGCTCACTCTAGTGAGCATTATCGTGTTCAACCCAGAAAATAAAGGAGTGCAGCATGAAAAAAAAGGGAGCGCTAGGGATCGAAGCTGGGGACACATTCAACACAAGGAGTGGCGCTCATTATTTGAGCGCAGTGCTCACTTAGTGAGCGCAAGTGAGCATGCTTCACTAAGGAAAGTGAGCACAATGCTCACTAAATCGAGCAGAGCACTCCCCTGGGAGCTAAACCATGCCTCCAACTCAATTGAACCAAAGCCAAACCGGACCCATGCCTCCACTTCAATTGAACCAAAGCCAAACCGGACGCATCCTTCTTGAAATTGATTTCTCATTCAAGGCCAACTTTGAAAAGCCCACTCCAAGCTTTGAAGACCAAAATAGAAAGTGTATATATAGGAGTTAATTTGGTTTGTAAGGGACCTTTTGCTGATTTTTTACTTTTTACTTATTTTTGAATTTAGGATTTGGGAATTTGGATCTGAGTTTTCTTTCTGCATTTTCTTTCTTCTGCAGCTTTTAATTTTTGTTCTTGGAATTTGAATTGAGATTGAAGAGCTTCATTGATTCTAAGTTTGAGAATCATCTTTTACCTCTCTTCTCAATTGTTCTAAGGATTGAATATGAGTTTAGTTTTCTGTTTACAATTTCTTTCATCTGCAACTTCTACTTTTCTGTTTTGGGTTTTTGGATTGAGATTGAGGAATTCTATTGAATTTGGATCTAAGTTTCTTTTGCTGTTTTAAAATTTCATTTTCTTCTACAATTTATTTTCTGCTTGATCTAGAGAGTAATTGAGAGTTAGATCTGCTTTCTAACCTCATTGCTCTTCTTCGATCTTCAATTTCTCTTTAAAGATTTCATAATTGACTCAAATTCTCTTGCTGTTTTATTTCTTGAAGAAATTTTCCATTTCTATTCCTGCTACTGAGATCAAGATCTGAAGTCCTGCATCTCAGAGCTTTCTGATTTACTTTAGTTTGCAATGCCTTCTTCAATTCCAAGTCCCAGTGATAAACCCATATTTCATGAGTTATTTTGTACTTAGTTTGAGTGATTTATTCAATCCTTCACCCACTTATTCATATTAATTGCATGGTTTTACTTTCCCTTCCTTATTATGTGATGTATGTGAAAAACATGTTTCCTAAGCTTTAAAATTTATTATTTTAATTACCTTTATTTCCATTCGATGTCGTGATTAGTGTGTTGAGTAGTTTCAGATTTTCTAAGGCAGAATGACTTAAAGGATGGAAAAGAAAATGTACAAAAATGGAAGGAAAAGTGCGAAACGGAGTTTTGAAGAAACTAGTATCCACGCGATCACATGGACGACGTGATCGCGAGCCAGAAGCGAAGAAGCAGCGACGCGGCCGCATGACTGACGCGACTGCGCGCCTTAAGTAGAACGCATACGACGCGGACGCGTGACTGACACGACCGCGTGGCAAGGAAAAGCTCCAGATGACGCGACCGCGTGACCCACGCGGACGCGTGACAGAGGCCACGTATCAGAATTTACAGAATATGCTCAAAGCGGATTCTGAAGCCTTTTTGGCCCAAATCCAAGTGCAGAACACATAGACTAGAGGCTATAAAGTGGGAGAATGCATCCATTCAAGAGAAAGCTCGCATTTTTTTACTACTTTCCATGATTTAGATTTAGTTTGAGAGAGGTTCTCTCCTCTCTCTCTTAGGATTAGGATTAGGATTTAGGACTTCTCTTAGTTTTTAAGAGTAACTCTCGATCCAGGTTTAGTATTTACTTTAATTTATGTTTCTATACTACTTTTACTTTAATGCTTTTATTCGTATCCATAAATGTTGCCAACTTGACTTATGAACCCTTTCCATGTTATGATTTGAATTAATGATTATTTGAGGTATTTCAGTTATTGATTGCTTTCTCTTTAATTTGTGTTACCATTGCTTTTCATCTAAGGACATTTTTATTCCAGTAATTTTACTTTTTCCCCTTTTGGTCTTGGTTAAGAAATCAGTAACTCAACATCATCAAACTCAACATAACTGATAATCGCTATCTTGCTAATTGAACTGAACTTCAATAATCCCAACTTTTTCTTAGGAATTAACTAGGATTCGAAGGTCAAACTAATTAGTCCCTTGACTTTCCTTTGCTTTAGTAAAGGTTAACTAAGTGGAATTTAGATTCAACTTTCATTATTGTTGAGAGAGATAATTAAGTTGGACTTCCAATTTCTTTCACCTTGCCAGAAGTTTGCTTTACAGTATTTATTTATTTTAATTGCCATTTATTTTACTTGTCGTTCAATCACTTGCTTCTCACCTTCTAAACCCCGATTACAACCTTTATAGCCAATAATAAGAACATACTTCCTTGCAGTTCCTTGAGAAGACGACCCGAGGTTTGAATACTCGGTTAACAATTTTTAAAGGGGTTTGTTACTTGTGACACCCAAAACGTTTGTATGAAAGGAATTTTGAAGGTTTAGAAACTATACTTGCAACAAGGATTTATCCGCAAATTTCTAGACCACGCAAAAGTTCTCTCATCACCCAGCACCCAAATCCTTTTACTCTTCAAGCAATTTATATTTCTCAGCAATTTAGATTCAGCAATTTACATTTCTTGCACTTTAAGTTTCTGCAATTTACTTTTCTTGAAATTTAAGTTTCAGCTCTTTTACTTTCTTTTTCTTTAAGTTACTTGCAATTTACCTCTTCTGCATTTTATTCTTCTACTCAATTTACCTTCTGCACCTTTAATTACTTGCAATTTAGCTTCTGTCAATCAAAATCACTCAATTCATCAAATATTCGCTTAACTAAATTCATCACCTAACTAAAATTGCTCAATCCATCAATCCCTATGGATCGACCTCACTCTTGTGAGTTATTACTACTTGATGCGACCCGGTACACTTGCCGGTGAGTTTGTGTGGAATTCTAATTTCCACCCATCAAGTTTTTGGCGCCATTGCCGGGGATTGATTTAGATCAACAATGATTAAGTGGGTGAGAAGTCTAGATTAAGCATTTTCTTTGTTTTTGTTCTCTATTTTAAGTTGATAGTAAGGTGTTTGAGTTATTGCCTCACTAAGAAATTCTTCTCTGTGACATGAATTTCGATTTTCAATGGTGTTGTGTTTTACAAAATTTAAATGGAGTTCAACTCATCTTGTGATCAAACAAATTTTATGGGATATTACCTACAATCACCAATCTCAAATGGTGGTTGGGATATCACCAAGAGATCACAATTTCTGGGCACTCCAATCAATGGAGATATACTTCAGAACCACAAGATGAGCAAGAGAATCATATGGGATACCAACCACCACCACAAAATGATTCATATCGTTATCCTCATGGTGGATGGGAGTATCAACAAGCAATGAGGGAGTATGAACAATCAAGTGAAATGAACTATTTTCCAAAGCCACAAAGTGACTCATACTGTTATGACACGTACACAAATGATGGCTGGGAAGGGAAATGCAATGATTTACATTCTAATTATTCAAAGACATTATCACTTGATTATGCTGTCAGTACATACATGGAAGATTGTTCCTCCATGCCACAAAATAATCCACACTGTGATTAATTCAATAATCACTCAAATTGTGGATGGGGAGGATCAAAACCAAACAGCATTCAACAGTTCATACTCCACTCATCAAGAAACATCATCACTGGAGTATGCTTTCAATGAGTTCATGCAAGATTGTCCTCCAAGGCAACAAAATGATTCATAATGTGATGAATTCGGCAATGATTTAAGTTGTGCTTGGGAGAATCAAAATCAGGAAGCATTTGACAATTCATACTCCACTTATCAAGAGCTATCATCACTTGAGCAAACCTTCAATTCATTCATGGAAAGCTGTCAAACCTCACCTCCCAGTTTTTCATCTTAAAATTCTTCATCACTTAACTATCCCTTGACACAAAATCTCTTCCAAAACTCACAGTCCACACAAACTTCCATGGACCAAAGCCTCTCAAGGCTTGAAACCATACTTGAAAGATATGAAGGGGAAGCACAGAGATCCTGGAATGACCAAGAGAACTCCTTCAAAAACATGGAAGTGCTGGTAAACCAAATGATAAGTGTGAAGGAGGAAGTGGAAGAGCAAGAAGAAGAGACCCCGGTGTCAAGAAAATTTTCGTGAAGAATGAGATGGTTGAAACTGAAACTGCACGTGAGATGACAAGAGAACATGAAAAATCACGACCTTCACAAACTTTCCTGAACCAAAGACTCTCAACACTTGAATCTGTGATTGAAAGATATGAAGAGAATATGAAGAAATCTTGGGAAGAACAACAAACCTCCTCCATGAAAAATGCTAATAAGTCAAATGTTGGGTGCAAAAGAGGAAGTGGAAGAACAAGAACGTGAGGAAGTCAATCAAGAGAATTTACACTCAAGTGAAGCAGAGAAGTACATAGAAGAAGAGCTCATGGAACCACCAATTCAAAAGGCTCTTAATGAAGATAAAACTCCAATAATCATACAGCAACTATGTCTTGATATCCACGGAGTGAAGGCAACTAACAAGAGCACCAATCCTGTCCCCGATCCAACAAGCAAGCTCAATCAAGCCATTTACAAAAGAAAGCTTGCTGAGGAGAGGCCAAGACAAGGGACACTAGCTGGTTCATCTCTCCCCTTGAGGTCATTCCTCTTAACAAACTGGAAGAAGAGGAAGAAAGTGAAGAACAACCCAATCTTAGGTAACATTTCATTTCTCTGCTTTGTTTTCTTTCTTTGCTTTGATTAAATTCAATAAATTGGCATATGGTTACATTCTAAATTTGGTGTTGCCCTGCAACAATTTGTTTTCAATCTTTCTGGATGATTGCATCAAAAATGAAAGTGTCACACTAAGATTCTAAGTTTGGTGTGCCACCTAATTCTCTAAGCAATTCATTAAGCAACACCACTTGTGTACATAATCATAATTCCCTTTTACAGTGTTATCTTTCTTTTAGTTAGACAATTTTAGTTTTCTCTTTGTTTTAGTCATTTCCTTGTTTTTAATGCTTTTTCTTCTATTAACTATTTTTGTTAATACATCACCAAGAGATCCTTATTCATGATAGATTCTTGGCTTGGTGATTGTACTTAACATATAACAGTTTCATTTGCTTAGTTTTAGTTCAAATAAATTGACATATGATTGCATTCTAAGTTTGGTGTTGCTATGCAATAAAATTTGGTTCCAATCCTTACTAGATACTTGCATCAATTCCAAGTGAAAGTGTCACACTAAGTTTGGTGTGCCACTTATCTTTTATGCCATGTATCATGCACACTCTCTTATGTTTGCAATCACAATGTCTCTGACTCTTGTGCCTTGATTGTTATCCTTAATTTTGCTTGATTAAAACACATGTACTGCTAACATTTCATTGTGTAAGATATTCATGATCCATCTTAGCCCCATAGCCATTGTTCTAATTGTTGCTTGAGGATGAGCAAGCATTCTGAGTTTGGCAAGGGAAAGGGAAGAATAAGAGGAAAAAGACAACAACAAGAAAGATAGACCATAAGGTGGTAACGCTCCTTTCTCCTCCTAATTACTTCCAGCACTATAAATTGCATGAGTGTATTTATCTTCTCTGTATACATGTGTAGTATAAATAAGCATAGCCTGCATCTTGATTTGTAAAATGTTGCTGTGACATTATGACTACCAACTTGAGTTTTGTGAATTCAAAAGCAGTAAAGTATCATGATCATAAACAAACAAGGACATTAAAGAAGAATTTAGCATGTGCATACAAGTATTGGAAGGCTAGTATGGTTAATTGTTACTCAATTGCATTAGATTTTATTTAATTGAAGTTTTCATCTAGGACATTTTGTGAAATCTTTTGAAATCATGAAAACCTTGAAGTAGCAATTGCAAATTAAGGCAAGAAAAGAAAAAGGGAAAGAATGAGAAAGCTGAAGGATTTGAGTACCAATGAAAATTCAATTGTTAAGTACTCGTGGTGTTTATGTATCAAGCAAAAAGCTTGAAAACAAAACACTTAGAGTCAAGGTTAGGCTCAAGTGCAAATGCACTCCCTCAAAGCTCAAGGCTCTGAATATCAATGATTAGAGAGTTAAGAAAAGAAACAAATGAGCTTAATGAAGTCCTCTAATTCAATGCTTGTGGTGCTTATGTATCAAGTGGTAATACTTGAAAACAAAGCATTTAGAATCGTAGCTTTGTTATCAAGTCATGGGGCAAAACAGCCAAAGGGAGAAGCTAATAAGAAAATCAAAAGCTTGTTTCAAGGAAGAAACATAAGGAAAAGATTTCATAAATTAAGCTAGATAGAAGCATCAATCATTTACATTTCTTTTGTGAATGTAGCATGCATAGAAAACTAGCCTACCATGAATATTAACTTGCTATTCTTCTCACCTTGGGTTGTCAAAATGTACTACATGATTCTTTTTCTTGCTTGGGGACAAGCAAGGTTTAAGTTTGGTGTTGTGATGACATGTCATCATCTCATGTTTTTCTATGCTTTTTCATACAAGAAATTGATGATTAGTGCTTAAATATTGCATTCTTTTGTGCTTAAATGGTATATTTCTATGATCTTTTGATCTTATAAACTTTGTAGGAAATAAGAAGAAAAAGAAGCAAAAAAAGCACAAAATAAGCTAAAAAGAAGAAAAGAGGAATTTTGGGCACGCTTTTGAAGTTTTAGCACGCCTTGGACCTTAGGCCACGCTTTAAAAAGTGTGGCCCATGAAAATAAAGTGTGGCGCTCAACCAAGGAAGGCACACATCAAAAGCAAAGAACGCTCAAAGAAGTGAGCGCTATGCTCACAAGTGTGAGCATTCTCGTGCCTTAGAAGCAAGGAAAGCAAGGCCCAAGCAAGGAAAGCTCAAAGAAGTGAGCACTATGATCACAAATGTGAGCATTCTCGTGCCTTAGAAGAAAGGAAAGCAAGGCCAAAGCAAGGAGCGCTCAAAGAAGTGAGCGCTATGCTCACAAGTGTGAGCATTTTCGGGCTTTTCTTTAAGCCTTGTGACAGCATGACCATGCCTCCTTCAAAGGGCCATAACTTGAGCTATAGATGTCCAATTGATGCGCTTCTAGTTGTGTTGGAAAGCTGACATTAAGAGCTTTCCAATGATGTATAGCAATCTATATTTGGCATGAAATTGAAACACAAGTGATAGGCATCTTTAAGGTCCAAAAACCAACCAAGCAAGTGCTCACACCAATGCTCGAAGAGGGGTGCACCAAGGGAGCTGAGCACGCATTCAACACAAGGAGTAGCGCTCATTATTTGAGCGTAGAGCTCACTTATTGAGCACTAGAAGCATGCTTGGCCCAAGGAAAATGAATGCTACTGATAAACCCATATTTTATGATGTATTTTGTGCTCAATTTAGGTGATTTATTCAATCCTTCACCCACTTATTTATGTAAATTGCATGGTTTTACTTTCCCTTCCTTATTATGTGATATATGTGAAAAACATGTTTCCTATGCTTTAGAAATATTAAAATTAATCATCCTTTATTACCATTCGATGCCGTGATTTGTGTGTTGAGTGCTTTCAGGCTTTATAGGGCAGGAATGACTTAAAGGATGGAAAGGAAACATACAAAAATGGAAGGAAAGCACAAAAATGGAGTTTTGAAAAAAAAGGGAAGCGACGCGAATGCATGGACGAAGCGGCCGCGTGCCCAGCATGAAAAGGCAGCGACGCAGACGCGTGCCTTGAGCAGAACGCAAATGACGCGTACGCATAAGTGAAGCGAACGCGTGATAAGGAAAACTCCCAGATGACGCGACCGCGTGACCCACGCAGACGCGTGACAGACGCCACGCACCATAAACTTCAGAAAACGCCCCCAGCGACTTCTGAAACCCTTTTGGCCCAGATCCAAGTCCAAAAAACACAGATTAGAGGTTATAAAGTGGGGGAATGCATCCATTCAAAGAAAGGCCTTCCGATTATTCACTTTTCATAGTTTAAATGTAGTTTTTAGAGAGAGAGAGGTTCTCTCCTCTCTCTTAGGTTTTAGGATTAGGATTCCTCTTAAAGGAATTAGGATTTCTTATTATTTCAACTTATTATTTCAACTTCCTCTCAGGTTCAATATTCCGTTTACTTTATATTTCTCTTTTACTTTCAGATACTTTAATGCTTTTATTTAATTACTTATGTTGCCAAATTGGCTTATGAACCATTCATGTTAGGATTTTCTTTAATTGATATAAATTGAGGTATTTCAGATTTATGATTCTTATTTAGCTTTTTATATTCTTGGCTTTAATTGATTAACTAGAGGCTCTTGAGTTATCAAACTTATCGTGATTGTTAATTAATTTCTCTAATTGAATTGAATTCCACTAACTCTAGTCATTCCTTAGGAGTTGGCTAGGACTTGGGGATCTAACTAATTAGTCCACTTGACTTTCCCTTGCTTTTGTAAAGGTTAACTAAATGGGATTAAACTCACTTCTCATAAGGATAACTAGGATAGGACTTCCGAATTTTCATACCTTGCCCAGAGTTTTATTAGATATTAATTTATTAATTCCTGCAATTTATCTTCCTTGTTCAAACCTTTCAAAACCCAAAAACACTGTTTTCCATAACTAATAATAGGACCACCTCCCTGCAATTCCTTGAGAAGACGACCCGAGGTTTGAATACTTTGGTTTATAAATTTTATTGGGTTTGTTACTTGTGACAACCAAAACGTTTGTAAGAAAGGATGATTGCTTGGTTTCGAAACTATACTTGCAACGGGAATTTATTCTGAATTCTAAACCGTCAATCTTCCGTTCTTCAGCTACGCTCACAAAACCCAACGGAGCGCTACCCTAGGAGCTAATCAAATGCACCCTGATCCATGCCATTTGAACCAAGCTACTCTGACCCATGCCACTTGAACCAAGCCATCTTGGATCCAATTCTTCACAGACCCAAGTCACCAAATGCATCCGGATCCACTCTCATTCAAATCTAAAGCAAGCAAAGCCCATTAAACATGACTCAAAGGCACACAAAGAAGCTAGATTAGGAATTTCATTTGTAATTTGTTTTCAATTTCAATTTCATTTTTATTTTCTAAAGCCTATATAAAGGCATCAATTTCATTTCATTAGGGAGGCTGGCTCTGTTAGAGAGTACTAGGAGTAGGGTAGAAAGCTCTGGTAAAGAGCTTAGTTCTCTTTTCCTTTTTCTGAAATTTTACATTTCTGTTATAATTGAATTCAGCTTGGTTTATAAAATTTGAATTTCTTTTTCTTTCCATCTGCAAATTTCCTTCTGCAACTTTACAATTGAAATTGTTGAGATCCAAATTTACTTTTCCTGCAAATCTGCAATTCTGTTCTTCTGCAATTTTACTTTTCCATTCACACTGAGCTTGATTTACATTTCCTGCATAATTTAATTCCTCTGTAATTGCTCTAAACTTTGATCTACTGCTTTCGTTTAACTTTCCAGCACTCAGCCCCCTTTACATTTAGCTGCAATTTATTTTTCTTGCTCTCTAAGCTTTTGTCCAATTTACATTCTGCTGATTTACATTTGATGCAATTTACATTTTTTGTTCTTTAAGCTTCTGTCAATTTAATTCCTGCAAGTGAGATCTGCTGTAATTTTACTTTCCTTGTCATTTAAGCTTCATCAAATTTACATTCTGCTCTTTACTTTCACTGCAATTCACTTTCTACATTTTTAAATTCCTAGCAATTTTCTTTCTGTTGGTTACAATTCACTTAATTCACCAATGTTAGCTTGACTAAACTAATCACCCACTAAAGTTGCTTGATCCATCAATCCCTGTGGGATCGACCTCACTCTAAGTGAGTTTTACTACTTGATGCGACCTGGTACACTTGCCGGTGTGTTTTGTGTGAAATCTAATTTCCACCCATCAAGTTTTTGTAATTAAAAGATGATTCAATCCTTAGAACAATTGAGAAGAGAGGTAAAAGATGATTCTCAAACTTAGAATCAATGAAGCTCTTCAATCTCAATTCAAATTCCAAGAACAGAAATTAAAAGTTGCAGAAGAAAGAAAATGCAGAAAGAAAACTCAGATCCAAATTCCCAAATCCCAAATTCAAAAATAAGTAAAAAGTAAAAAATCAGCAAAAGGTCCCTTACAAATCAAATTAACTCCTATATATACACTTTCTATTTTGGTCTTCAAAGCTTGGAGTGGGTTTTCAAAGTTGGTCTTGAATGAGAAATGGATTTCAAGAAGGATGGATCCAGTTTGGCTTTGGTTCAATTGAAGTGGAGGCATGGGTCCGGTTTGGCTTTGGTTCAATTGAGTTGGAGGCATGGTTTAGCTCCCAGGAGAGTGCTCCGCTCAGTTTAGTGAGCATTGTGCTCACTTTCCTTGGTGAAGCATGCTCACTAGTGCTCACTAAGTGAGCACTGCGCTCAAATAATGAGCGCTACTCCTTGTGTTGAATGTGTCCCCAGCTTCGATCTGTGGCGCTCCCCTTTTTTCATGCTGCGCTCCCTTATTTTCTTGGTTGAACACGATAATGCTCACTAGAGTGAGCATAGCGCTCACTTCTTTTGAGCGCTGCGTGAGCGTTCCTTGCCTCCTTTTGCCAAAGAGTCACGCAAATGCTCACTTCAAGTGAGCATAGTGCTCACTTCTTTGAGTGCTATTAGAGCGCTCCTTCCCTTCCTTGGCTTGATGCGCGACAATGCTCAGTAGAGTGAGCATAGCGCTTGAATTTGTTAGCGCTACCCTTTGTTGACCCTTGGTTCCTTGATTGAGGGGCATGCAAATGCTCTCTAGAGTGAGTATTATGCTTACTTGATTGAGCACCAGCCTTGTCTTTGCCTTGCTTTCTTTCTTCTCCTGCAAGCAACCACACAAACATGTCAAAGTATCACTAAATTCACAAGGTTTCTAGTTCATTCATAAAATCAACTAATTCTAGCTTAAACCCTATGATTTTGTGTCAAATAAATGATGGTTGATTGATTTAAAATAATCATGAAAATCCACTCTAAATCACTTACTTATTGTGCAAGAAAGTGCAAAAAATCTAATGAAACAAGTGAAAAATGCTTGAAAAGCTAGCATAAGATGACTTGTCATCACAACACCAAACGTAAATCTTGCTTGTCCCCAAGCAAGCACTAAACATGAGAAGAAATGAAGTGAGACAGAGAAGTATATATGTCCTTATTTAGCAGATAATAGAACTTGATTCATGGGATTTTATGCAGACAATTGCAGCTCAATTATTCTTTGCTGTCTGATATTAAATGTTCCTTTGAAGATTTACTAGAGTTGTTACTATAATACCTTGCTCTTTGATTGATCCCTGTTAGCTTTTTCTTTCTTTCTTTTGCTTAGAAAGCTTATTTCTTAATGAAAGCTTGGTGGCAAGTGTTGTAGCAGCTTTTTGGCTCAATTTTTGCTCAACACTTCTTTACCACTGGCACTTGGCTCACAAATTCTTACTAGGAACATTGATGCACAGCATCTCTTTGGATCACTATATGCTTTGTAACTAGGTTGCTCTTGATAATGGACTTTCGGTTGGTAATCTCGGATTAGTTAGACCAAGTGACCAAGTTTTAGAATACTCCTCAGAACCTAATTGTCCAAGCATATCCTAGTACAAAAAGCACCACAGGCTTATGTCCTAAGGTCCAAGCTATTGGTGTCTAGCCTTCTTGTTTGTTTCTTTGCCAATTCTTGACTTTTCTCTTTCTTTTTCTTTCTTATTTTGCTTCATTCTCAAGGGATGCTCATTAATAAAAGGTTTTATAGTAGCAGCTTAGTTCACACTACAAAGAACCTCCTATTATGCAGCTTTTATTATTGAGATAATCATTAAATCAAGCAAGCACCACCACTGAACTTCATTCTAATTCCTACAACATTGGACATTTTTCTCTTATTCATGCATGGGAATCAAGATAGACTTTAGCAGATGAGTAGCAACAAGCATAATGCAAGCTAGAATACTTAGCAGACATCTATATTTACACCTAATTGAACACTTCAGCAAGGCTTACAGGAATTTTCAAGTTAAAATACTTCTCAGCAAAAGGATTAAGTATCAATACAACCTGTTGGAATGTCTCTCAGCTTTTCTTGCATCCTCATCATTTCTCTCTGTTGTATCTCTTTTGGATGATGATGCAGATCCCTTCCAAAGGTTGAATGCTTTCCTGCATAATCCTTAGAAGTTGCTTGTTTCCCAAGCCCTTAGGCAACTAGTGTGTGAACACCAAACTTAATTCCTTGCCAATGTTTCTTATGCAACAAGTCAACTACACACACACACACACACACACACACACACACACACACACACACACATATATATATATATATGAAACCTTGTGTCTTTGCTAAAGGTAGTAGAACTAAAAACCAGAAAACAGACAATGGTTAAGTAAGTTTCCTGATTGTTTGGAGCTAGTAACCATTTATGCAGAGGGTTGAAATGTGTTTTAGTTGAGATTTTTGGGGGAACACCAAACTTAGCATCTTTCATTCACCCTTAAATTGTTTTGGTGTGTAACACCAAACTTAGCTCCTTACAATATAGATGAATTTACTTAACCTTTTTATTGAAATAGTTAGGAAAAGAGAACTACCTCTGGTTGGGTTGCCTCCTAACAAGCGCTCTTTTAATGTCACTAGCTTGACATCCTTCATTTTTGCTCAACTTAGCTCCTGAACCTCCTTCTCTTCATCCCAAGGGCCTCCCAAGTAATGCTTTGCCCTGTGACCGTTTGCTGTGAAATTGTTCTTTGTTGCTTCATCAAGCAATTCAAGGCTTCCATAAGGGAGAACCTTTGTCACCAAGTAGGGGCCAGTCCATTTGGATTTGAGTTTGCCTGGGAAAATCTTGAGCCTCGAATTATATAGGAGTACTTGCTGTCCTAGTTTGAACTCTCTTTTCAAGATCTTCTTGTCATGCCATTTTTAGCTCTTTCCTTGTATATCTTTGTATTCTCATAAGCTTCCAATATGAATTCCTCTAGCTCATTGAGTTGCAACAACCTTTTTTCTCTTGCTACTTGAGGATCAAAATTTAGGAGCTTAGTGGCCCAGTAAGCTTTGTGTTCTAGCTCTACAGGAAGGTGGCATGATTTTCCATAGATTAGCTGAAATGGGGATCTTCCTATAGGAGTTTCGGATGCTGTTCTATATGCCCACAAAGCATCATCTAGCTTTCTGGCCCAATCTTTTCTGATGGCTCCCACTATCTTCTCCAAAATCCTCTTCAACTTCCTATTTGCAAGCTTTGCTTGGCCATTGGTCTGTGGGTGGTATGGAGTAGCTACTTTATACATCACCCCATATTTGTGAAGTAGTTTTTCCATCTGTTTGTTGCAAAAATGACTGCCACCATCACTGACAAGACCATTAGGCACTCCATATCTAGTAAAAATATGCTTCTTAAGGAATTGAAGGACTATCTGTGTCATGGCCCAAAATGAACCATGACCGGCGCTCAGGGAAACAGTTCCCTAGCAAGTCTATCAGACTCAAATATAAATTAAATAAGAAAGTTACAAATATTTTAAAGAAATTTGCAGTTTCTAAAATGAATAATTTCATATTTTTATTAAAAGGTAAAATAAATAGATATGGATGGATCCTGCCTGTGACATATGGAGCATATGACGTCTAAGAA